>NC_138842.1:2008264-2697263 GCF_965183815.1 Platalea leucorodia | reverse complement strand
AGCCCGTTGTGGACTGAGACACAGGGATGTACTGGATTCGCTGGTAGTCTCCCTGGGGAGTTCGGTAGTCTGTTGTGAGGGTCTGGGATATCTCTGTCATTGCTTGTGTCAGTAAATCTGTTGTCTGAGCAGGTAGAGAGAGAGGGATACAGAGCATCATCACATATTGTCTATTGGATTGAATACTTTTGCAGGGCTATCGTTCTTTTCATCACACTGCATCTACACTTACAGCACTGGGCCTAGTCATTTATTTACAAGAGCTTAAGGGGTACAGAGGATGGGGTCATAAGCAATCACCAGGGATCGTGCAGTAGGATTGCTCTCTTCTGTCTAAATGCTAGTCAGGACTATTAAAGGCTACCTTAACATACAATAATAATAAAATTAATCTTCTGACTTAACAATATTCTATTACACAACAAAAAAGCTGCATTTGTAAAGAGCTGACTTAGCTTCCAAGTCAAAAAGTGCTTCTCAGACATATTCTACCTTTCCCCCCTCACCTGCCAGAGTGATACTGTTCTTGACCACTGTATTTCTAAAGTGTGTAAACACATTTAGCACCTAACTAATCAGGTTTAGGAAGCCAACAGCATCCCGATTGCACCTGCCCATTTTCCAAGCAAAACGGTCTTTCATCCCATTTCAATCTTCAAATAGGAAGTTTTAAACTGTGGTTATTAAAATTTTTAAAACTATGCAGCATCCAAGCACCACTAAAAGACACAGGACTGATTTTCTAGTCTCAGCTTTCACTTCCATAGCAGCTGATGTATTAACAGTGGAGAGATCAGCCACTGGAGGTTCATATCGCTCAGTTCTGCACTGTCCAAAGGATTACAGAAAGATTTTTGACTCCTCTGAATAGTTTGATCCCGTCCCCAGCCATTGTTAAACACGTCCTCTTGATCCCAAGGACTTGCAAGCACCTCAGGAGAACAGTCTCAGTGAAAATCCACAAGATGTGTATTCCTGAATTAATTAGGCATGTGTGAAAGTATTACGTGGAGTCAGTAGCATATGGGTCTGAATGAAAGAAGGGAGTGGAGTAGGGAAAAAAGACAAATGCTTAGAGCTCCAAGAAGAGAAATACATAGTTGCTTGGCACAGCAAAACTACAACACACAGATTCAGGAACAGAAGTGATCTCAAATAATATCCTAACACACGCTTTAAAATTATGTCTGCCAAATAAACGCTAAGACTACTATACCAGAGGGCTTCTGTTCTGTTTGTTTCCCTCCATTGGCCTGATCTAACGTGTCTTGAATCCTTACCACAACAGTCTCTCCGGTAGTGCTGTCGGTGGTCAGAACGGCAGGAGTGGAACTGATGACAGCCGTCGCCAGCGGGGCATGTATTGTGTTAGGGAGCTGAGCAAACTCCGGGTGCTTCTTGCGTATGTGTTGTACCATCTTCGTCTACAGAGAGGTGCAAAAGAGCATTAGAAAGATGGTCAGCAACTCTGCTTCGGGCCAACTGAAATCAAACAGCCCTGCGGACTGCAGCTTTTAAGTCTTCCTCAGTAAGGCAGCACCAAGATTCACACTATGGGATGCTCTGGTCACCAAGAAGGAAACAAGGATCACCGAGTTGCTGCTGATTAGAGCTATCTGATACTGAAATATTGCCCCAAATGTCACAGCCTGTAAGCTTTTTACCCCAACACAGACAAATATTTCGGGGACCTTTCCAGAGGTCACCTTTTCTGCACTTTGTTTCCTCTCCCTTGTCACCGTCAGTGAGCAGTTTCCAAGCTTTTCCATTTGTGACCGCACTCTGATAAACATTTCCATTTCTTCTCTCAAGCTCATGCCCTCTATTTAGGGAACCTTTTAGCCATAAAACGAGCAGGCTGTGCCTGTATCGTCAGCACACAGCATGAAACCAGCACTCTGACTCAGAATAAAAGAGCTCTCCTTGCGGACTGACAGATGACAGAGACCATGGTATATATAAAAAAAAAAAAAAGCATCACCAGGGAGAGGCTGTCTTCTGAGGGTATGAGAACTCCCGTACCTTACTGCTGTACTGCTTGGAACAGTGAGGACAGCAGACTGGAGGGGTGGCTATGGTGCCTGTCAGCTGGGTGTGGGTGCTCAGCATGGGATCTGGCTCTCCTGGGCCCGCAGGGCGCAGTTTCCGGATGCTTGGAGGTAGCTCAGCACCAGGATGGTTCTTCAGGATGTGTGCTTTGCGTTTGCTGGCACTCTTGTACACCTGCAGGGTAAAGATTTGGAATGAAAATGGTGTAGTCCTGATGCCTGTGCAGAGAACAGCTACCGGTTATCTTTGTCTGGAAGGTTGCTTTAGACAACAGGTTTAATTAAATCCCCAAACGATTACAACATAATGCATGCATATACATACACCTTCCAGTGTTTAATCAACCTGTAAAAGCAACCCCTTTTTGTGTAGCATGCAGAAGCCATTTGAGAACACGTTGTCTGCCACAACAAAGCAAAGCAGGACAGGAAGGTAAGAGGAAAAAACTTTTTTTGCCTGATACTTAAAGTTCAAATCTCAGAGAAGCCATTGATCACCAAAGTTATAATTTTTACTATGTTAATTTGTCATGAGGGTTGATGCCTCCACTCTCACACAAAGCATCCAATGGTTTCAATAGCCTTCAGCAATCAATGTATTTTTAAATTCTTTTTAGGCACGTCAAACGAATATTCTGCAATATTATTTAAAACTGTTTTTCTTCCCTTTAAACAAAAAGGGGGCATCATGGAAGAACGTACTGAGGATAAGAACAGTCACTCAAAATACACTCCCTGGTAAATAAAGGCCCACATGCATAAAAAGCAAAAGCTAGGGAGTAAGAACAGGAACCCAAAGGCAGTGCAGAAGCAGCTTCAGGCTCCACTGAACACTGGGAATTACTGGCATGTGACTAAGCAAGCAGCTTAAAATAAAAGGAGTTACAGACTAACTATTAGAAGTGATACAGAAACCAAACTAAATTAGTGCTCAGGAATCACAGATAGGTAGGATACTGAGTCCTGGGTTGCAAAAAGCGATACAGGACTAAGGCTGGGTGGCTGCTTGCTGGATCACAGTATTTAAGCTTCACCAACTTCAAAGACAGCAGAAAAGGAGAACTGCAGTTTTCAATTAGCATTCAGCTGCCTTGGCCTAAGTGCATTTCATCTTAATTTCTTTTGGATAGTGCTGCAGAAATGTTGCTGGCAAGCACCTCGGAAAAAGCTAGAAACCCTGCCAGATGTTTCTATGCAGAGACAAATTGGTTGCATACAGGTCTACGACTCAGCTACCCTCTGAGTGGTGATTTCCTTACATACCTTATCACAGTACTGACAGAAGTAATCTCTGTTAGGTTTGATGATGGGCAACGTGAGCTCTGGCACCTCTTCTATTTTCATGTCTGGATGTCTCTTTGATAAATGATTCACCTTCGGAGAAAGAAACAAAGAGCACAAGAGAGCATATTACAGATGGAAACGCAGCAATCAGTTTGTTTCCTAGAGACGGATAACAGCCAAACCAAAACTGTAATGATGCCAGCCAGCAGCACCGGAAGCATTTGCTGCTGCAAGGGTTATAGTGCATTCACAGGCAGCTGCTGAAGGTAAACATGGTCTTGCTGGGTCTCATTTACAGTTTCTCCATCAAAATAAGATGGGAAGGGGTAAAATAGCTTGCCAGAACTCTTGCAGCTGAGAGTGAGGTAATGTAAAGGACCTCTGCCCAGGGAGGCCTTTGCTAGCAGAGATAACAACCCTCATGAAATATTTGCAAATACGATCTCTTGCTGCATAACAACCTTTACACAGTGGCAGTTACAGGGCATGGCCAGGAGGGGCCCCTCAAGAAGGGGGAGAAACAAAAACAAAACACCAACACCCCCCCCCCCCCCCCCAAAAAAAAAAAAAAACCAGACAGGAAAACTAAGGCAGTAAGGCTCAACTAGGCAATATATTAATCTCATGGTCTGCTAAGTATGTTACACATCAATCAGCTTTAGTGTTGAGATATGGTAGTGACAACCAGACATACAACGGAGGCAACGAAATACGCAAAGGCACACATTTGCTGAAGTGACAAGACACAGTTTTAGAAAAAGATAGATAATCTCAACTCAGCTACAAAATTATCCCAGTTTCACAGCCTCTTTGTGTTCCGGTCATTGGAATCCCATCTTTATTCCTTAACTTTCCTTAACTATTCATCAAAATTGAGTACAGAAGTTCTAAGAGAAGCTAGAGCACACAGACACTCACCAACATCCCCCTCCGGCGGAAACCCATCATACAGAGTCGGCACTTGAACATGAAGCTTTCGTAGTCAGTGGAAGCTATCCGAGGCTTGAACGTTTTTGAGCGGCTGATTCGATCGGCTTTCTTGGCCTCCCTCTCCGGGTTGTGCATCCTCTGCATGTGCTCTCGCAGCTTGTCTTTCCTCTAGGGAAAGAGCAATCAGGGAGAAAAATGTCAGCACCGCTTACTGCCTTACTACCTGTTACAAGGAAGAGCCACAATGTAAGTTGTTCAGAGATCTCTTTGGTTTTTCCTCTCCAGTGCTGCTGTGAGGTAGAGTTGCAGGCTCAGTGTCGGACAGCTCAGCAGGAACCCTTTGGGCTTAGCTTTATCCTTCAAACCAAGCTGAGGTTGCTCAGCCACAAAAGCAGGAGCCAAACTAATGCTAGTTTAGCAGCCTCAGTGAGGACAAACCCCTCCACTCTGACTCTTCTTTGAATTTATCTGAAATACTAGTGCTCAATTCCGTATGGCTGGAAACTTGCATCAAATAACGCTCTTGACTGAGGAGGACGTCAAGTCCTACAACGGTACTGAACCCGGATGCAATCCAGCCTCTCTGGACACATACTGCCTAGAACGTGCTTCTTCACCCAAAAGCATCCAGTCCCTCGGTATCCCGTAAGAAACAAAGCGACAAGGAGCAGGCTGCTGCCACTGCAGTTTACCTGGCTCACAGTCTGCTCCATCTGTACTGGAGGGATCTGGAAAGGCATCTGGTTGTCATGTGCTGACAAGATGCATCCCACGGACACAGCCACCTTGGCCAGGAATATTGTTAATCCACTGATAGCAGCAAGAAGTTTTCTTAACTAAACTGATAAAAGCAATACAACCCAAGCACCTGGCAACTGAGCTGTATAATGACCCACTTCTTAACGGGCAGATGAAATTTCCTTTGCTATCCAATCACTGGAAATAAGGTCTCATGGATGAGACAGACTGTTACAGCAGAGCATGCTGGGGTGGATCTTGCCCCTCGTCCATCAGAAATTAATGTCGTAGCTCACGCACGACACAAAGCAGCGCACGCAACTTGCGGGCAAGCCTAGCACGTTTACACGCGTTAGTTCCTTCCACCTTTGAGAGCATGAACTTGTCTACTTGAAGGAGGGTAACGAATAGTGTTCTCCACGTGTATCAGGAATGATCCAGTCAAGAGTCGTCTTACCTTGAACTGCTTGCCACACGTGGAGCACAGGAAGTCTTTGCGGTCTGAGTGTCGCAACATATGGAGTCGCAGCTTGTCAGGACGGCAGAAAGCCTTGTCACATTCTGTACACTGGTAGATCTTTTCTGAATGGAAACTGCGTACGTGTTTCTTGACCTAGAATTGCAGATCATAGAAAAACGGAATTTATTCAAAAGAGAAGAGTGTGCGGTAAAACAGTCTAGGAAACTCTTAGTGAAAAGGAAAAAAAAAAAAGAGAGGAAAAAGGTTCTAAGAGTTCTCTAATCTGCTTTGGCTTAAAAAGTATTTTATCAGAACAGCCGATATCTTGGCAATAGTTCCTATTAAGCCGTAACGTCTTTGTGATCCATCTGTATGGACAATTTGATTTCCTCAAGACCGATTCTTGAAGGCATCAGCTATTGCACAGTTGAGCTCTTAATGGGCAGCAAAAGTCCATGATGTACCAGTTCTACTGAATCATCCTTGAGTTAACACGTTCCTCTGAGGTTCATTATCTTTACTTCATTTATAAGAAATCTAAAACGCAAGGACTAATTCCTTTCAGTCAGAGAGAATGAGCTTGCAGTTACACTTAGCGAAAAACAAATAAACAAACCTTAGACAGAAAAGCATTTGCATGCCATTCCTGAATGGCAGTTACTTTTGCATACTTTGGGACTATCCTTGACCTCTTTAAGCATCTAGTGGGATTTCCCCCCCCCCCCCCCCAATGAAGTAACTAATGAAGTTTGACATTTGAAATCCAAGCACTACTCAAGAAATGGATCTCTAATTAATTCTTTACCATCTTCTAATACTAATCAGACATGGAACGACTTGGTATCTTTTTCTGTTCCACATAAGAGTATTTAAGTAGGCAGCAATCTGTGGTGACTAGCCTTAATTATTCACATAGCACCAAATGAAAAAATCATCTTTAAATTCCAAAATAGAGCTGAATAGCTGGAAAAAAGCTGTGGGACCTTCTTCTGACTGGCTCAGTTTCACAGGAAAGTTTATGGGGAATTAGGTTGCAGTACAGCATTTCTGAATCATTAACATTTTTCCTTGTTCAACGTTTACAGAAGATAAAGGTTTTTTGCTGGGGTGGAATCATATCAGTAAATCACTTTTCCCCATCCTTTCCTCTTTAGCCTATCGTGTAGTCTATCAGTTCCTATTACTTGACACAGACTGGATTTCTACATTTCAATTTACGTCAGGCAGCTCAGCAAGACCTATCAAGCTCTTTGTCCATATGAAGGATAATGAATACATACACGGTATGTCTCAGTTTTTTCTTACTGAATATCAAAATAGCATCCTTAAATTCTATTAATGGTCTTCTCCAACGGCTCTGCGCACTGCACAAAGTAGTTACATTACTCACTACTCCAGTGCAACCTCTCCTAAGCGGTGTGCAGAGAAGAGGAATAAAGTACCCAGCTGAAGCCCTGGGGGGAAGTCAGGAAGCAGAGTGTCCTGATCTGTTCTGGCATTTCTGCAAGGTGTTCAAATCAATTACCCTGACAAAAACAGTCAAGGGATTAAAAGATATTTCTATCATGTCAAACCACAATTTTTTTTTTTTTTTTGTTCAGAGTTTTAACGACAAAGGACAAGGTGTATTCAAGTACAAACTGCATACAGCAAAAGACAACTCCTTGTTGTGCCATGGATCTGTATGGACCAAAAGTAGTCAGGACCTCTGCTTTAGGCTTTTTCCGGGGATAAGGGACCACGCCTCCCACAGTACAGTGTCTCCTAATGCCAGGCTGAAGTACCACATCTGACGATTTAGGGGAAAGAGCACTTCAATGGCGTAAGACAACACCTAGCAATGCTTGGTCACTCTTCCTTTTTAATTTCTGACTGACATGGACCCCTTTATCTTGTGAGAATGAACTGACATGCAGCGTTACACGAGAACAGTCCTGAAAATTTCATAAACAGAGTGCTCGCAAGAGACCCGGAAAGCAGTGCTGCAAATCGGTATGGCATCTCACCTGGATAAAATCTGGAAAGCGTTTTTTGCAGGTAGGGCAGGTGAAATAGCCATCATTGACATGGATGGCCACGTGATCTTTAAGCAGATCTAAGCGGTCAAAGGACTCAGGACAGAAGATGCAGGAGTATGTTTTCTGGTCCATGTGGAACTTCATGTGGCTCTCAAGAGCCCCGCTGTTGATAAAGCCCTTGTTGCAGATGTCGCAAGTCAAAGGGCAGTTCCCTTCCCGTCCATGAAACCGCAAATGCTGATCCAGTTTGTCCTTTTCGCGGAAGGCCTTCCCACACTGGAGGCATTTGAACGGGCGAAAGGATTTCCGTATGAACAGGTGCTGAAGAGCTGCATTCTGAAAGAAACATCGAAGAGACCATTAGCTTTTGTTATTATGTATAGATTCCACACCGGAATATTTTCAAGATTAAATACACCAGATGATCAGTGAATCTAAACTCAAAAAAAAATGCTTTTGCGTTATAGATACTGTCTGCATTTTACAGAAGGGGAGACTGCATCAGGCAGAAGTTAAGGGATATACCTGCAGTTACACACTGAGTTTACTCTCCAGTCCCTGTTTTTTGCTCATTTAGCTAACTTTTGTCTTTAGGACAGCATTCTTCTGTAAAGTAAAACTAAGTCCTCTCTGAAGTACAGACCTGGGCCCGAGAAAAGCTGCAATCCCAGCTGATTTGGGGGGATTGGCTCAAAAGTTCAGCCACTATACAAAGGAAGGGCAAGCCAACGCCCTGTCTTTCATGCAGGAGCAGGGCTTATGAAATTCCACAGCCCTTTACAAAAATCAGCTTCTGCACCAAAGATCACCACAGAGGTGTGCAGCAGTGGTTTAGCATTGCCTGGAAAACTTCTGGTGGAAGATACATTCAGCCTTTTTGTCATTAACAAAAAGAAGAATAGTTTCAAAACATTACAGCAGGGGCAGAACGGCAGATTTACAAGCAACAGGTAAGAACTCTGAGCAATTCGCCTATCTTTGCCATTTAGCATATATTACGTGCGAGAGCCTGAAAATGAAGAAAGATGAAAGACAAACACACTGGTGCCAAATCGAGACAACCTCTGATAGATTCTGTTGTCTGCCTGCTCAAAGGGTAGTTGATTATACACAGTCAAAATTGCTTTCCTTGGAATTGCAAGAAACTAAGAGGATGGTGAATTGAGCATAATGCAGGCTGTGCGAACATTCATTTTAAAATTTAATACGCTAGGCTGCTCGTCTCTGTTTCTCTCCACTCCTACTGTGCAGAATTTCATTTCTCAGTCCCTGCTTTGTTTTGGTGCGTGCTTTCCTTCAGTCTACCTTTTCTGTAACACTTCATGATTGTTATCTCTTCCCTTCCTCCCCTTCGGATAAACGTTATAGAGCCATCCCAGCCCTGATACCCGCGCTGTCTGCTGGAGGAACAGATGCTGCTGGACATGTTGCCTGTAGAAACTGGCAAGTGTGAGCTGCACCTGCATTTCAATATTGGATGAAAACTTTTATGTTGGACAGTTGCAAAGCTGGAAGTCAGTCATACCTCTGCATGCATCAAATCCCACAGTACAACTATCACCCATACTGTACTGAAAGTACACTGCAATGTTGCCATTTCTCTGCAAGAAGTCTAAGGAATATTTACTCTTCTCCAAAATAACATCTATACATTGGTATTCAGTGATGCCTTCTCTGTTCAGATGTTACAGACAGAATCTACGTCACAATAGTTAGAGAAATAGCGCTAGAACATTGCTGGCACCTATGCTTACACGTGTTCACTATTACATACTTCTCCCTGAGACACATTCAAGACTTCTGCAAACAGATTTCCTTGGTTTCCTCTCTCCTTTTCTTGTGGGAATGTCTGGGTTGACATTTGCTGTGTCCCTCAAGCGTCTGCCAACAGCTGACACTGAGAAAGTAAAGTTAGGAGCTTTTCTGCTGGAATGAGGGAACAGCTTGGGAATACTGTGAAATGCTGTGCTAGAGATTAAATTAGTGAACCTGAACGATCCTCTTCACCATCTGAACTGCAGAGGGAAACCTACACTTTCCTTCCAGAAAAAGGAACATGAGAGCAACTGTTTGGCTATAGAAAAGCTAACAGTCTCGTACAGGAGCCCCAAATGAGCCCTCCCATGAATTGTCGCCATCGCCATCCGCATTTTGCAAGCGGAGAAGTGAAGACAATGGGAAATACAGGGATCTGCTGTAAATCACACCATGAGCTGGAAAGATAGACACGTGCTGTGTAAAAAGTAACACGTTGCTTGGAGTCCAAAGTATACAGTTTTCCCCTTAACTACAGCCCATAAATCAAGTAGTTGAAGAGATGCACTTCAAGATCTTAACTCCACTGCTCCTGTACTTTGCTATCTGTAACCCCCAACAATCTGACTGCTAAGATAGCAGGCCAGACTTCTACACCACGTAGATCAACATAGTCCCATTACGATCTCAAAGGCAACAGAAGGGTGAAACCCTTTACTGCTCTTTGGTTAGATAAACTATCAACTATAAAAACGGAAAAAGAGAACTAAGTGTTGTCTCATTAACCGATAACATTGATCCAGCGCAAACAATTGCATCAACAAATCCTCCAAAATTTTAAGATGGATATTATAGTATTTCATCCAAGCAGTTTTCTCCTATAATATTCACCTTAAATTTGCAATGAATTAGTATGAAAAGAACTAGAAGAATGCAAATTGTTATTCAGATGACACTTAGTTCTGGACACTGGTTGCTTAAAAAAGAACAGATGTGACAATTTACGACGCAGGGTCAATCAGGAGACACCAAACAGAAGTTGGACAAAACAACATGGAAGGCGACGTTGTTACGTACCGTTCGATTAGATACAGCAAAAACCCAACGAAACAAAAAACCAAATCAAACCTACCTGCAGCTCCAGCTGAGCAGGCAGCATTGAGGGAGAGAAAAATACTTATGTTATGCAATGGACTTCAAAACAGAAGCCTTGACTTCTGCCGTAGTCACGCTTCTGCGGGCCACTACGAGGGCCAGCTCTTCGAGCTAGAGTTTACTCTTTACTTAGGCAAAACTCCTTTGAGGTTTTTGCCTCAGGAAACACTAAGCAGATCTGCAAGATTTACCCTGTAGTTAATAACTGCCCAAGGGGAGTTAAAGGGCAAAGATAAAAACCACAGATAATCTTGAAGGTGTTTTGTGACCTTTCATGTTTTCTCAGAGTTGATTAATAATGATGTAATGCATACTGCAGAGCCCCAGTGAGGATGAAATGCTTTTAGCAGAAAGGAATAACTAGGGCAGGATGACAACAGGGCAAGGATTAGAACAGTGAAAAAGTTAATGAGCAGGGACTTCTTTTTAACCTCATCTTACTGTTTTTACTCTTCATTATACAACCAGTTGCATTTCTTTCAGCACGAAGGAAGTGACTGCGCTTTCCAAATCATACCCCTATCCCTGCCAGTTGCTTCCTCTGAGTAAAGCAGTCACCTACAGAAAGGACATTTTAGGATCAGGTCTGTATGTAAAAAAAAAAAACAAAAACACGCAATTTGGAAATGCAGATGTTTCTGGGATCAGCCCATAGACACTCTGGACACTTCCCAGAACTAAATTAAAAACAAATATTCATTTTGGCTGTGGACCACACGTTCCTCTAATTTGTTAGAAGACTATCTTCAAGGGCAGGTGGATCTCTTTTCAATACTGAGGACACGACTGCCATATTTAAGGTCTGATCTCCAAGGAAACTCCACAGGCTCTAAAGCAGAGGCTGAAAAATGAACTGATCCTATCAGGACTTGAACCCTGGGGCACCAGAGATCAGTGCTTCCAGCTAGAATGAAAGCACTCTCAGAGCATCACTGCGTTAAACCTTAGAAAAGTTGAAGCAATTCACAATGAATTATTGGTTTTGAAAATTAAGCCCTACACGAGTAATAAGGAAGAACTAGAGCTACACAGGTCTCCAGATCGTAATCAGGAGCCAAGGCTTTCTCCCTGTTCTTTGGAAGTTAACGATGTACTGCACATCTTAAAACCAAACGTCTGGTTGCTTATAATGTTAAGTGCATGTTATTAAGAGAAGGTGCTGCGAATAATTGAATTGAATGAGTGCTCATAGGGTGCTAGAGCTTGCTGTGCTTTTTCAGTACTTAGAAAAAACAATGCTTGCTAGTTTACTCTTATCTCAAGTTCTCGTTGCTCAGTCTGATGCAATAGGGAAAGGTCCTGTGCAACCATCTATCTGCCATTCTGCCAGTGCCCCCATCTTGAAGCATCTCCGGGACTCTGCTGAACACGAGCTGCCAGATGTATGGGAAGTTAGGGAGATTTGGCAATACAAACAGGTCACCAAGGACTAAACCACCACTGCACTCCTCTTAGTTGTCATCCATTTGTGACGAATTTCCAGGGAACAAAAGCTAAGTCACAAGACAAAGAAGTAACTTCAGAATTTCTGTCCCTTTCTTCCCCCATTTACTGTTTAAGGTGAACTTAAGCTCACATCTTGGGTTCAAGAGTTTGGGGAAAAAGGCAACACTTTCTCTTCCCATCGCACCCAGGCCTCAACTTTCCACTGAGGAAGTTGTGGGCTGTCATAAGCGGTAAATACCCATGCTCTTTACTGTCGAAACTCAGCATCTGCCTTTGTACTCTGTTATCCACCCTTCAATACATTCAGTAAAAATCCCCCAAGCTTTTAACATATGAAAATCAAATTACTGGTAGACACTTGTCATTCCGAGAGCGCAAGCATTTTACACGGTTAAAAACTCTGCAATCTTAATGTGCCTGAGCCAAATGCTTCCTTCAAGATATGCTGCTGCATTTATGGGGTAACACCACCACTGGTCTCGCATATATATTGCTATAAACTGAGATCAAAATTTGGCTCAACATCTTCCTATCCAGAACAGTTACTCAACTCTCTCTCTAATCCTTTCTCATCCCCTAAAAATGAAGTCTTACCCCAATTGCAGCTGTTCCTTTCTGTAATCAAAATTTTACACGTGGAAGAAAAAGAAAGATTTTAGGCTAAATAAACCAATCTCACAGTGACATGGCTTGAAGGATTATTTGCTTGAATCATTTCCCTCCCACACGCAGTAGAGGAAAAAAAAAACCAGCTCACCCAGCTGACACAAAGCTCAGGCTCAAAGTGTTTGCTGTCGGTGCACAAAGCTCTTCGCACAGGTTTTAATCTCTCAAAGACAGGCAGGTTTTTCTACCCCAAGGAAGGACTTTACCACTAAACATCATCAACTAAGTGGATCTAAACTGAGGTTGTGGTTCCTCTTTGGCAACTATTTGCAAGACAAGAGTTCTGAGAGACACAGATGGTGCTGTGAACAAGTCATCACTCTGTGCCACAGTACCATGATTCAGCCGGCTGTTTGAAGCACTCCTGCTTGCCAGCTCGGAGGGACTGTGTGTCTATGAAAGAATTACTGTGCTGGAATTGAATCAGCTCCAACTGGTGACCAGCTCTCACCAGCATCTCATGAGATACTAGTTCTTTACATGAGATTTGTCTTCCTCTCAGTGCAAAGAAAATTCCTCGGAATGGGATGCTTTATTCAGGATTTGGAAACGGATACGACAGTGAGAGAAAGAGACCAGCTGGTCCTGGCAGGCAGGTCCGGCATTCTCTGGGTTACAGCAAACGGAGAGGGCGAGAGAAGGCGTGAGCCGCCGTCCTCTTTGCTTACCCTGATACGCTTTGCTCGCCTCATGTCATCTGCTGTCATGGTGCTCTGCGTAGGCACCGTGCTCTCATCGTGCTGCGGCTGGATTTGTAGCGGGTGGTTTTCTGACTGCTGCTCCAGTGCCGACTGCGTCTCTGATGGCACTGGAGTCTGCTCCTGCTGCTCCAGCCCATTCAGTGTGGCTTGTCCGGCCTCATCAAACTGCCCCTTGCTGGAAAAATGCAGCAAGTCCTGAAATCGCAAATCATACAACCAGTGATTATTCCCCCCACCCACTGAAAAATGCTTTGATAATACTCAGCAGACAACAAGATTTCTACGTATTTAATCACAAGCTATAAACAAAACGCGCCTACACTAACACTTCCCTACTGCGTTCCACTGATGCTCTCAGTAGATCACCTCCACCTACAGCAACAAGATTCAGAGCGCTAGGGAAGCAGCGCTGCAGGTAGGCGACTCTCTTGGCCATCATACCGTCCGATCGGACACACACAATCAAAATAACGCAGCTGTTAACAGCCAAGCAAGTTCCGCTGCACTCGTGACCCTATTACTGCTTTAACCAAAGATGACGTAGGCTGACCTGTAAGAAATTAAGACCAAAGTGACTCGCACAGATCAGGGAAAGGAGAGAACTTCTGTCTCGCTGAAACTGTTGTCACTTTGAAACATTATCATGTATTACTTCTGCAGTGCCTTCTCCTTTCTAGCAAACTAGCTGGAGTGCTGAACTGGAGAGTGACAAACGAGGTCATTATACCGTGCACCGTGTGTTTTGCTATCCAGTTTCTGAGCTCTGCATACTCTCATCTACCCAGCTGCATACATCACTTATTTATTACACAAAGCTGTTTTCCTCCTTTTTTGCATTAGCATAAAAGAAAAGGGAGGGTGTTGGGAGCAGGAAGCACACATCAAATTTCTACATTCTTTCTGTATAAATTCCAGTAGCTCCTCTGGGATGGAATCCTCTCGTAATACGAGGAAAAAAAAAGCCGTAGATCCTTCCTTGACATCACTTAATGCAACTAAGGAAACTTAAAAGCACAAGCTAGGAAACAGAGCGCCAAAAGTATATCAGCTCAAGGCTGGTACTGTCAAAGCACAAAAGCAGGTGTGGGAGCAGAAAAACAGGGAGGTGCCAGAAGGAGTGCAGCTGTTATAAACCACGAGTGCTTACCCCATAGAGACACTTAGTAGAGCAATATACCAGCCAAATGTCCGGTCCTGGTCTAGGTGGCAGGTTTCACATTTGCTGACACTAAACTGTGCCCACAGGATCCTAGTCTCACGTTCTCAGGCCGATGAACTTGCGCCTAGTCATTAGCGAGGCAAGCAGACCTCCAAAGGCCTGGGACATAACCACGGCCCTGCTCGACCGCATGGACGCACGTGAGCTCGCTCTGGGCCATGCTCCAAGCCGGCAGGATGTGAGCCGCCTCCAGTCCAGAGGCCATTCAGACGCACTAGCACGGGACTGCAAGCCCTGTCTCTCCAGAGTTAACAATTTGGGAACAGCATTATGCTTACTTGTCTAAATGGAGCTGGCTTGGGTCACGTCGGCTTGCAAAGAGGGTGACCTTGCAACTGTCTGCACTTAATGCAGCATTTAGGGCAATTCTGCATGCTCAGAAAGTGAGCGGCAGGCATTCACAGGCAACATATACGTTCCTCCCTCTGAGTCAGCACTGAACCATGACCCAGTGAGATGCCAGAGGAAAATTACTGCTCCAGATAGCAGCTTGCAGCTAAGTCATAAAACAGAGCCACCGATCCCTCGTGTCACCTTTCATAAAAGGACTTGGTGGTAACCTAAGCATGGTCAGCATCAGGGAGAATTTGGCCTTTTCCTTCGATAAATGCATCGCATTAGATCCCTACAGAATATAACCAACAGTCACCAGCAAGAGAACATTCTGCAATAAGAATGCCTACAGGAGGCCCTTTTGTTAATATTAAAACATCATAAAGTATCATAGCTCAAACTGATTTAATTCTATCAGCAACAGAGCAGACTCTGACCTCACGTTCCAGAAAGGACAAATACGAACCTAAATTCCCATTACAGTTTTACTGTCTAAATTACTTTTGTGATGCTGCTAAACTGCTGCAATAACCTATCTCACTGCTAAGTGCTTCAGGATGAAAGTTGCTGTAGAAATGCAAGTGACTTTACAGTTTTTACGGAAGGAAAGTAGCGTGCTCCCCAGCAGAGAATCACAGCTAGAAAATGAAGAATTATTTGGGTATAAATCCAAAGCACACCCTCAATTTGCACCGATGCCCCAAATTATTTTAGTCAAGAGTTTACTTCCCACGTGATAGGGTTTTTTTCCCTCCTCCCAATCCCCCAAAATATACCTGCGTCCCTTCTTCACACTTTTCCCCGTTTTCACTGGTTACTTCCATACGCATGAATTTGGGAGGGCGCCCTGGGCGTCTGCCTGGTCCAAACCTCCTCTTTCCTCGTCCACGACCTCGGCCTCTGGCTCTGCAGAATACATAGTGCTCCAGGTTAGAGACAAAAAGAGATGGATTTGGAATCTCCACTGATTTTATGCATTCTTTCCCAGCATCACTATTCACCCATTCAACTCGGTAACAATGGCCTGCAGTAAATAATAAAACCTGAAGAAGTTCTGGCAGCAAAAAAATAGGGTACTGCCTGGTATCTATCTATTTCGTGCTCTATAAGAAATCCAAGTCCAGAACACATACAAATTTATTTCACTAATCATGGAACTGAGAGGACTACTGGCTTCTAGCAAGTCCTCTGCCATGGCAACTCTCCTACTTCCAACACCCCAGTGTACAGTGTGCTGGAAAGCATTTTCAGCTAGATGGAACAAGTGCACAAGGAAACCAATTTAAAACCTGAAGCCATAACATCCCTCCCCAAAAAAGCATTTAGCCATTCATGTCAGGCAGTAAACCGAAGGGAACAATTTTCTGTGTAAAAAAAAAAAACCACACCAAAATGCAGCCACTTGCTAAGTTTCAGAAAAAAAGCTGGCACCAATGTCTTCTGCTCTCTGATGGATGTTTCTAGGTTCAGCTTTTAATAGGTCAGGATAAACTATCTTGCCAGCCCAATGAGGAGCCAAAGCACTAGAAGTCTTGTTCTCCAAGCTCTGTATCTGCATACCTCTGAGGAGCATCAGTATTTCAATACTCTGGTACTGAAATATTGCAGTTTTTTAAGTCAACAGCAAACAGAACAAAAGCAAACCAAAAAAGTCTCACCAGTTTCAACGGGGTATTTATTTCCCTCAAGCTACTTCTTTCGCAAAGTCTCGTACACCAGTCAGCTTCCTGGTGCCATATTCTTACCTTCCGGTGCTGAGCCCTTCTCTCATGGGTACCCAAGTTGGTCAGTAAGATCTGCAGGGCAAAGACCCTCCTCTCTGCAAGTCTGGGGAAGCACCACAGTGATACACAAAGCTAGAGCTTTCAGTACCTGCTGAAGAAGTCCAGCTTCTCATCATGGGAGTTGAGGTGCTGCTGGAGTTGCTCCGAGCTCATGAAGCGACGATTGCACTCGTAGCACGGCCAGTTCTTCTCTTGCTCTCTGAGAACTATGTTCAATTGGAAATGTCAATAACAGCATTTCAGTCACCAACAATTAAACACCTCTTTCCCCCCCCCCCCCCCCCCCAACCTTTCTGTCCTCTGTGGGCCGTATTTCTCCCCTGAAGGTTAGACAGCCTGCAGAATACCCAGCGCTACTCCAATTAGCTGTGGCATGACTGCAGCTCGTCACAGAAAGACAAAAAGGTCGCTGGGGACAATTCATATGGAATATATACGCTGCTTGAAATTCAGGGAGATTTTGAAATATACCCTTGTATGAAAGAACACCTACAGGATTGTGTCTCTGGCATAAATTAGGGGAGGTCAAGAGAAATTTCTCAATCTAAAGCAGTAGCACATCGGTTTATGACACAGACTCAACATTAGACATCAAGTACAGAAACATACCTCTTTCCAGCAGCAACCTAATGCTTCCCAGAAACTGAGGCAGAATGTTAAATTATTGTAATATTAGCATGAGAAGAGTTAGCAGAACTAAGTCCCAATAATACAATCTGGATTTGCTCTAACTTTTCTTAACCTAGCAGAAATTTGGGAGCACTGCACAGGCCATGTACTTGTGACTAAGAAGTACAACACCCAGCCATCACCACACTGCAAAAACCGAGAGCACGAGAGCTCAAGTTACCCTTCCTTTCCTCCTCAGATATGTCATGGATCTTCTGGTTCACGAACTCTGCGTAAGAGGCAGCGTACCACACCTGTAGCAGGGATACAAGATAACAGAACGCTTTCTTAGATGGAACCAGAACTAAGGGGAATTCATTTGAAAATGGTTTTTAAGCAATACATTTACTTCACTCGCCTCAACCACCGACTCTTATTCCTCCTTCCATCCACAATAATAAAGCCTATTGAGATCAATATGCCCCTGCTGAGGAATAAAAGAGCTTTGCTCAGAAAGCATATCCATTTAATTTTAAGGTATAGCCTCCTAATATGAATGTTAATCTCACACATGGCTACCAGTAGCTCTAAAGGAAATAAGATTAATCTCTTTAGACCCGACTGTATGATTGCAAAGGACGGATGTCAGCAGAGTATTGTTACTGGTTGTACCAAGAGGAACGGAAAGGTTTTGAACTCGGGGGACTTCCCGTTTCTTTCCTGCTCTCTTTACATAGACAATAGGCAGCACTGTCTACAGAGACTCATTTAAAATGTTTCTGAAGTTCTGAAGGATTGGAGCAATACGGTCCTGCTTCCCAAAACAAGGAACTGCCAAGCTGCAGCACACTGGACCCACTTCCATTAAACAAGGGATGTAGGAAGCCTTCAGCAGAGAGAACCACAGGAGGCAAAAAGACAAAGTTTACTAGAGCCTAAAATCAGATGCTCAGGTTTAGCTGAGAATTCTTGCTTCGTTTCTCATTTAATCTTACTCTTTGATTAAAAAGGTTCCATTTTAGAAGAGATTTCTTAAAGAAGGCACAAATAGATTTTCAGCATGAAAAACCTGGGCAAGTTTAAACTTGTAGTGGGCCGCAGGCGTTGTCATAGCAGTGGTGAGTGGCATTTCTAACTCCTTCAAAGACTCACTAGCAGGTGCGCGTTACTTTGCAGGCATTGCGCTGGACAACGAAGAAAGCCTGGGGCTCCTAGACTACTCACCTGTCACGCAATACAGAAGTTCTCAGCTTTACCTGACTGATCCTCCTAGTCCAACCTTTGGACACAATTTATATGAATGCCCTACATCCACTTGGGGAGGAAAACCCGTTACAGAGCCTAGGTAATTAGCTTTCAGTTATCAAACCCATTTTACCCCAAAAGACACCACTAACACACGAAGGAAGAAAAATGGTGCTTCTCCAGGCAGGTCTGCACAGATTTAATTGAAGTCTGATTTCAAATTGATTTAAAAACTGTTGAGAAAATGATGTTTGGATACACTTAAAATAGATTAACAAGGTTTCTAGTGATTCAGCTTAAACAAATTAAGGACTGACTTCAGAGAAAGCAAAAAGAATCCTACTCTTAAAAATCAGCAACAGGCATGTAAGCAGGCTTTTGCCCTGGTTTAGCTCAGTGTGTTTAAAACTGGTTTTTGTTAAATTGTTGAAGTTTACGTGCAAGAAAAGATTTGAAGAAGAACAAACGATTTCCTGATATCAAAGTTTTTTGGTTACCCCCAGTTCCCCAAAAGATGTTGAAAACGAAGGCCATCTCAGCCAGCCACACTGCTTTGAGCTCAAAGTAATCAATACATTTTTAGAGGGAACAAAAAGTAACTCACGGGGAAGTCACAATATCCTTTATCATTTTCCACATGCAAAGTTTCAAAAGTTCCAGGAAAGCCAGGTAAAGTGAGAGACCATATTCACTTAAGGCACCAGAAAACAAGTCAAGGGCACACAGGACTAACTGGAAAGGGCATCCAGAACTAAAAAGAATAAGACTGCTGCAATAAAAATTAGATTGCATCAGCAAAATATATGCAGTGTAAAGCATGACAGTGACAGACAAATCATTTACATACTCTCATTTTAAACCTCCTCATTTCATACCTGAGCCAAAGCTCATTTAAAATCCGTCAGTCGGTGCCTAACTACTTACTGACTTCAGTGACACTTGATTTAGGCCATCATGTGCTTCATCAGGAAAAAAAAGCCCTACAACTATTTACAGCAATCATTTCTGGCATTTGGAGATGCACTTACTAGGTAGCAACTCTAAGATTTGATTTCATCAGTAGAAAAAATGAGTCACGAAACACGAGCAATGCCATACCTTGAGTTCCTGCTTGGGCTCCACGTTTTTAATGGTAGTGTAATAAATATGGTGGCCGTACTGATACGCTACCAGGTTCTGCTCCAGATGGTTTTCAGCTGGGCGCACAAACATCATCCAGTTACAAAGAGCCTCGCTAGAAAGTTCAAACCACAGGTCCTCTTGCAAATCTCTGTCTTTTCGGTCACCCTTATCAAGAGACACCTGAAGCAAAATTCAATTACATACGACTGTAACTGCCTGGCAGCAGGTTCAAAAATACTTGAGTTTTTAAATAAACTACTATGACCATGCAACTTTGACAGTAGGAGAGCAATGAAGGCATAGCCAATTTTCTCTCTTTGCTAACAGGGATCCAGAAACAGGCAGCACTTAAAAATACTTAAAAACAGGTAGCGATTTAACTAGGGAGACACGATAGACCCTTCCATGGCTTTCAAGGGCAAGAAGCATTTATTAAAAGGGTCAGGCACGGTACTTGACATGTGGCTATAGATGAGGCACACAAGAAACTGGAGGTTTAGTAGGCTATTGGGCATCAGTTGTCAGATGTTTCTAACTGGCAGAGCCACTTCTCCTTTCGTTCCCTGACTCATGCCACTGCCTCAAGCTGGAAGCAGTGCTTCTTTAGCTGAACTTCTGTTGGGTTACCAAATCCGCCTGTGGTCGCAACTTCCTTGTCTGACACCGACCATCAGAGACCAGTGCTCCTAAGACTGTGGACCTAATCCCCAGCAAACAAAGGACCAATTCCTATAATGAAACCAGTAAATAAATGGATAAAAGAGAGTCAAATCCATTATACCTCAACGCCAACGACTTGGCACGAGGAAGGGGAGAAAAATCTCTCCTCTCCCCTACATGTTGTGGGGGAGAGGAGGGAAAGGGGAAGAAAAATATTTTTCACTTAAGTTACAGCATAACACAAAATAATTGCTGCAAAACATCCTCATATGGGGCTGCTATTTTTACATCCAGATGCTGCTTCAGCCCACGTGAGAGTGATTCACAGCGTTTCACGTTATGCGTCCTATGTATCATAACACCGCAATGCCAGAATATTCACCACAATTATTGTGTCTCCCTGAATAACAGAGCAGATTTCAAGCCAAAGCAATCTGGGTATCTCTGAGTTACATTCAGAGATAGAAGTAACAAAAGAACATCTCTAATGAAGTAACTGATCAAGGCAGAGCGACAAATTGACGAAAATCAAAGCTTAAGCACAGTTCATCCCACACACATGTGCGCACTCTTACCTTCAAATGGATATAGCAGTCTTTGAGTTCAGTTTGTCTCACCAGGGGTCCTTCCACAGGTCCAAACTGCGTGCGTTTTGGGATGCGCCTTTTGGAGAACACACCTCCCAAAAACCTGTCTATGTAGAGCACCAAGGGGAGGCTGGCTCTTGCCCTGGTCAGCACAGGCCGGTTTGGGATCGGATGCAGAGGTCCGTGTTTTGGACACACAGAAGGATGTGCGTTATTACACTCCTCGCACCCTACAACACAAAGTCAGAGAGGACATGACCGTCAGGCAGACACTCACGCACCAGCTTAGAAGAGACAGCCTTATCTCTCTCAAAACATCTTTGGCTCAGCTGTGGGAACATTTATTCCAATAGTCTGTCTACATTTTAACACATCAAAGAGGGCAGCCTCCTGCAAAATGAAGAACAAAGCAGCTCAGAGACTCCACCTGAGACAGAATCTTGTCTTTTCAGTAAAGCAGCCCAATATGAGTCTACATTTCTGGGTATAAAGGGGTTTACTTATTACTGCTAAAATCTGAATGGTTTTCGACTCCATTTACTAGAGAGCTGATGGAGGGGAAAGAAGCAAGGGAAGGGCAGCTAATACACTACATACTACTTCTTATGCTTACACAAATCATTGGGATCAAAGGGTCGAGGCGGATCTGGATCCCATTCATCCATGTCAGTGTCTTCCCCATCTTCATCCTCATCTTCATCCTCATCATCTTCCTCTTTCGTTTCCATCCTTGCTATTTGATTCTGCAGAGGTGCTAAAGGGTCAGAACCATCCACTGCCTCCATAGGAGGTAACACCTGGTTATGCACCGGTAATGATGCCTGAGGAGAGAATTCACAACAAACAATCAAAACTGATGCACGAGGAAAAACACTCCTACAAAGACGAGCAATGAAGGTTCTCGCTAGTCTACCCTTTCTGCTTCCTTTGGTAATGGAAAGAAGGACAAGGGCAAGTGAAGCGACATGAGGAACGATTGCTGAGGGATGTTTCGCATTGCTGCTCCTTGACAGCCTCGCTCAGGACAGCTCTGTGTCACTACCTAGCTTTACCCTGTCAAGGACCGACTTCTCAGGAGAAGAAACTGAAATCAGAGAAGTTCTGGGCCCTCACAGAAGGTCTGAAACAAAGTCCAGGCTCTGTGGAAATTATCTGGAGCCTAAAGCTGTATTTTAACTTCTTCTGTACAAGTGAGAGAATCCTGCACTTTGACACACGATCTTCTCTCTCCTATTGTACAATCAAAGAAAAACAATCCCCAGAGCACACATGTAGAGATCAATAAGGGATGAGACAACACGGGGACTTAGATATAAACTATGGAACACAGAGGACAGTTGAGGGCATTGTATCCTCTCACTAATTTTGAGGTTTATCCCTTTCTTTCCCTACAAAAAAAAAAAAGCAAAAATTAATTGAAGCGCACTGCACAGAATATTCCACCACCCATGCCAGTTTCTCAGGTAGAGAATAAGAAATACTACGCACAGTAAAGCTGTCTTAAAAGACTGGCAAAGAGACCCAGTGGATGTTGGTCCTACATGACAGTCAGCATTACACCTTCTGTTAACTTTGCTTTTCAAAGCCGAGAAGAGTATTTTAAGGTGGCTGCTCAAGACAGAACAATCTGTAGAACAGGCTTCTCTGTATATTAAATACACAATCTCTCCCTAAAAAAACCCCACACATTCCACGGTGAGACTATGAAAGACAGTACAAATCTGTGCTACGGCTTTCTCACATCTCCTCCCGTATCACTCAGACACGTTTCATCACCTGAGACAATGGAGCAATGAAATCGGTGTACTTGTACATTTAAAAGAAAAGGGTGCCTGGCAACTTACTCTATCTGCTTGTGGACCCTGCTCCAGAGCCATTGGCTGGGGGGATTCGGCAACGTTGCCGAGCACGGACAGGTTGGTGGGATTCATGCTCTGAGCAGCAGCAGGCAAGAGCACAGTTACCTAAAATTATAGGCACTCATTTTAGCACTGCGTCATTTCCATCCATCACTTACATATGGGCAGTGCCCTGCATGCAAAGCTCCCTGCAGCCCTACACTAGGTCAGAAACTGCAGCATTTTAATGATTTTTTTTTTTTTAAGTAGGGATGATGGACTTGGACAAAACCTGCAGATCCAGGGACAAAGGGAAAAGCTTCCAAACTCAGTCTAGATTTTGCAGCTTTTGAATTTCCTATCTCCCACTTTTGGCTTTAAAGTCCTATCCAGCTGGGGTTCAAACTGCTCTAAAAACAGATGTGAGGAGCTCTTTAGCTTTTGGTAATAGCAGTGATTTAGGGTCTTTTTTTTTTTTTCTGTTTGCAAATTTACTTTCTTTTTTTTTGTACGGGAAAAGGTAAAGAAGGAAAAAGAAGCATCTCCTTTCTGCCTATCTTTTTCTCAAGCCAACCAAGACCCATTATAGAAACAAGATGGTGTATTGACCTCATTGGAAGATCAAGCACTCAAGTGAGAGGAGTCCAACAATTATTTTTTCTTTACAGTATTTGGTCACACTATATATTCTTGGCTGTTTTCATACTCATTTTCTTGTGTAGTAACAAGAAAATTACGGCATGTTATCATGCTGCTCCCGTCCATTCAGTCATAAAACAAAGCAGAATTAAGATCCTAGGAATCACCTTTCCTGTCTTTTACTTCTCGCTTACCTATGCGGGAATTTGCACCATTATCCCGCATGATTTTTCATCTTTCTCTACAGTTGACGTCATGTGGCTTCTAGTTTGTGCCTCTGACTGTTAAACAGCTTTTACGCTAAAATTAAATCCCCTGCCCCTCTACAGAGTGTTTAATAAATATCAGATAAAACTGAGAACAGCGGGTTCTGCCAACAGTAAAGGAGCAGACAAGAAAATCCATAACAGCAGCAGATAGACAGTCTTAAAACTTCACATCTAGTTGTTTTGTTTAAAGAGGTATTAAGAGTAATTTATGAAACTGCTTAAAAACTACAGCAAAAAGACTTCAGGGAACCGTGTGACAGCGAGGAGGAAATTGCCAAGACGACAGCTGAACCAAGCTGTCTGGTATTGACATTTCTGATGCCAAGTGGCAACAGAAAAGGCATCATTATTCGATGGCACACCTCCAGGTCTGCCAGCACTGAGAGGTTCGCACAAGCTTGTGTCTATTTGTACCTCATATTAGCATTTCCTACTACTAATCACACTTCAAACATATCCTTACTTTCACTTCCATGTCAGACACTCCAAGGAACATAGGCATTATTTTTAAAAACCTTTCAATTTCTTTTTAAGATAAAGTTTCTTTTGAAAGACAAGAAGAGCTTTAATTATTATTTTAACATTTGTTGTCAGTTCAGGGATGTCCCACATGAAATGCTGATGTAAAAACACCCGCAAAGGCAGGAGCTGCCCTAATGAGGGACGAACCATTCACAAGCAAATGAACATCTCTGCTGGGACTGCTGTCAGACCGTGTTGGAAGGGAGGACGGGCGGAGGACACACAGACAAGTGCTCATGCCCTTGAGACTCAACACGGGATAGCAACACCACACCACCTCTGCTGTCAGAGTGTCATTTGCACTGCACATATAGGTAATCTCTATTTTTAATTAGATCATATATTTATTTGTAATATGAGCTTTAAGACAATTAAATAGGATTTTTTGGCTTCTTAATGCAAGGAAACTGATGTGGCAGAAAATTCCAAAATGACGCTCCAAATACCTCCAGAGAACCGGAAGAAAAGAGTTAACACCTTTACTGTCAGTTGTATCGTTTCCTGCCTGTGCCTCAACAGTTTATAAGGTCTTCTTTTAGCAAGAAGAAAATTTATTTTCAGTGCACATTCAACCCTTCACTCTGCCCCAAGACTGTCAATAAATACACATTTTAATGATGGCTTTAGTCATGATTCAGATCTAACACGTCAATTCACACATGCCATTAAAAACTTACCAAGCAGTAATGATTTTAAGTCTCCATGACAAGCAGAGAATTTGAACTACAGATCTAGATCTGAAAGCACCTATACCCAATTACCACAACACAGTTCCCAAAGATACTAGTAAAAGTTAACAACAAAACCTTCCCATCCTTGACGGATTAAAAAAAAAAAAAAGAAGTGTTATCAAAACTTGGCATCATCAAAACTTTATAAACACAGGCTCTAATTTTATTCTGTTCCTAGCCCACTTCACACTGGCAAGCACATGAGACCTGGGATGCCCTGGTAAGGTAAGGGAGCCAGTAATCAAACTTCTTCAGGTTTTACAATTCATTTCCTGTGAAGTTTCTGGTAAATCGAGAATTTGATCCAAAATTTCTATCCCTTGAGAGCCTTTTATGAATTTCAAGGCATTTGAATCAGAATCTGTATGAGGACCCAGTCTTTCCAGAACGACATTAAAATAAAGTAGGCCACATCAGCTTGCTGACTTAAAGGGACACTGTTAAAAGATTTTTCATTATATCTGGGGCAGTAAATTAGTCTTTTTGTTGAATATGAATTTAAAAAAAAACCCTCAAACTCTCTTAAGTTCGCTTGTCATTCATACGCAAACTAGCCAAGATAATAGTGGCTTCTCATCATAAGCTTTTTGCCCCGATCACTGGGATGACAGTACATGACTGAAGACTGCCATTTGACAAATTCAGAGATAGCTTATTACGCTCTAGCACCACAACAACGTCCCTTTACCTTCAGTAACAGTTTCCTTACAGTTTCAGGCCCAAGGAAAATAATGTCTTTCTTACCTGCTGGGTGGTGGCATCCTGCTGAACGTAAGCCACTTGGGACGGATCTGTAAACAGAGTCTAGACAAAGTGAAAAAGGCTTATCAAACCGGCCTTGGGGTTGTTTACTCTCAACTCACACAAAAATTACCCTGCCACCAAGAAGCGATCCCCATTTGATCCTTTGCTAACTTCTAATGTGCCTGTTACCACAGCAGACTAATTCAGCTTACCCATGTGAACCTACATGCATAGAGATTAAACTAAAATTAGGTACTCCATAAAAAGATAATATCATATTTATGTGGCACTTTTCATCTATATACTTAAAAGTCTTCACGGGGTTTTCTTTTTAAACACAGAAATCACTTTGTCAATTGCTGATGTGATAAATTCTACAGAATGAAATTCAATAGCTGTATGAAAGCTAAGTAACACTTGAGGGCAGGACAGAAGATGACTATTAACTTTATCTTTCTGCAAATTCACAAGGGAGTTCCTCAAAAGAAAGCATGCAGGTATCAGGCATATCCTACAGGTGAATTTGATACGGCCAGGGTGTTGGGTTTTTAATTTCATAGAAGACATGCCAACTCCAATATTCTTACTGTAGCCTGCAAGAACGGCCCTGATGGGAGGGCTTCCGCCTAGGAAAAGCGCGGCTCACATGAAAACTAAGTATTGACTGAGGTCAGCCTTGCTTACTTTGCCAGAACTTGAAATACCTGAGCTTGTAGCAGTCTGGCTCCAACAAAATAAAGCATGGCATAACACAAATTCCATTAGCGCTTTGATAATTTCATCTCCGCTGCATGAGAGCGTCTTAATACTACGCTTCTTTTGACAAAATGAGAGTATTCAGAGTTTTAGAGTTATGTGGTCAGTAACTTCCTCGGAGATATCCTCTCAAAATACCTTACCCTCTCAGAACACCCCATCACATAGGAATTGTTTTTATGTAAGAGCTAAGAACTGCACAAGAGAGACCACGCCGCATGAGGCTATGCCAGCGTTGCTGCAGGCGTCAAGTACATGCACTTTGTAGCATCGCTAATCTGTCCTGTCAGCAAAGACAATATAAAACATTCTTGACAAAGCATGCCTGTTCCTTTTTTTTTCATCTGTCCACACAGAGGTACAGATGCATGCTATATTAACGCCATATAAACACATGCTGTCAGAGAATAAAAGCCATTTGATGTAATTACGAAGAAGAAACAGAACCTAGATCTATAAAATCAACTTCTCTGAAGAGAGACTAAAAAATTAGATTGCCTACACTGAGATCCTCTGCAAAAAGACATGCCTGTTATTGTAACTATCAATTATGACAACTGTACTATGTAAAACAAGGACTCTTCCAGAGACACACGGATCGCTCTTAGCATTTTACTGAACACAACGGAGGGAGAATTTCTGTAGAGATTATCTGCGTTTCGGAAAACACCTTTGGTTTAATTATTATCTCATCCACCTTCAGTGAAATAATCAGCATTTCATAATTCATAGCCTCGACATCCTTTGATTACCACATTCACACATCAGACAAATAAATAGCATGAAGTTCTGTTCAGCAATGGGCAGAAAAAAGCGTTAAGAGCAACTGCCTGCTATTTTCCAGTCGTATCACTTGGCTGGTAGCTGGCTTTAATCTCAAACAAGATCATTTCATTGTCTAGGTGCCAAAAGAGGGTGGGCTCAGAACCACACATGCCTGCGTAGCTTCCACGGGATGGATGTAAACGAGCGTGTGCTCCGAGGTGTCCACGGAGGTGTAGGAGGTGCCATCCGCCGTGTAGACCACCTGCTGCGAGGGACGGTCCTGCTCGTCACTGTACACGATCTGCGCCACCGTCCCCCCCTCAGGGACAAAGTGCACCTGGAAAGACAAAAAAAAAACCTAGATCTGTACTGAAACTTCTGCAGTCGTATGCCTATGGGAAACAATAAAAAGCACATCGGTTGCAGAGGTGCCTTGGAAAGCAGAGAGTACCTTGTGTCCCAACTACTAGCCAATTGTTTTGCACACACCCATTTAAAAATCTCACCTGAATTATGCTAGCAACACAGAAATCTGGACATAAGAACTACCATCACTTTCTGGGTTTACTCTGCATTTTAACTCAAGACCTAACTGGCATAAAGGGCACCTTCCCATACTCAGTTCTTGCATGATGCTTTGAACATTCATAAGAGAAAGAAAGTTCAGATTTGAACTAGTGTATCTATGGGATTTATTGGTACATTGTTTGACTTTATTCTCATATTCTTTTCTGGATTTATGATAATTACTTCATTCAGCTAGTTCTGTAGTTAGAGGTATTTTTTTCTGTTTGATGAACGGCTAACAGAACCTATTAACTCTGCTACTGCTTCAAGTAATAGCACTGCACCTATCACGAGGAAGCAATAGTGTATGTTAGATTGCTTCTCTGTAGTATATACATACAGTATCAGTAGAAAATTCAACTATTTAAACAGAGAAACATATAACGGAAAGCATTAAGCAATGATTCCAAGGACCACTGGAACAAGTTATGTCTAGGGCAGCAGTTTAAATCCAAACAAGTTGATCTTCACAGAACGTTATGATCGTAAATGATGATCAGTGGCCTACCTTAAACAAGCTAGAATACTTAATTCTAGTGGCAGTAGGAACATGTTTATCTTTTGACACCCTTTACATGCTGTAAACCCTTTTCAGCACATGGGTAAAATAGGACAGTTAGCCCGTAACCTAGTTTTAGCAGCCATATTCATATTCACATAAAATGTTTTCACATAAAAATACGGGGGAAAAAAACCCTGTGGCATCATTTTATTTACTTTGTTTCACCTTTTAGCTTTTGTTTTAGAAGACACCTGGTACTCCCCCCCAGATGCTCAGTGCTGATTCTGTACAATAAATCCTCCTGCAAACACGACGGTAAGGATGCATGCAGTGTTTCACATTTGGAGAGCACTCTGCAAATACTAATTAAGCCTTATAACCGCCATGTGCAAACAACAGTATGGTTATCCCATTGTACAGATAACAGAACACAGGCCATTGAAAAGCGCCTTCCTTTGCAAATTTCAAAGCTGGAAATTACCAGGAGAGCCAGAATTTCTCAGCTTGTGGGTCAAATGACATGCAGCACCCTCTTCATAACATATTCAAAAGAATAAATCCATTTACAGTCTTCTAGAAATTCTCAGCTGCACTGTCTCAGAGACAGAAGGACTAGCCGCATACATCAGAATCTGACTGTATTAGTCACTAACAATTAACATTTCTCCCTTCCCCACTACCCAGATGTCTGACTGGAAAAAAAAATTATTCATATTACTTTCCCCAAGGTCCACCCACAGTTCCAACTGATTCGACTGATGTCATCAAAATGGGCTGCCACAGACCACAGATTTTGTTAATATTCATTAATCTGAATACCCTTTCCCACATGGTGATACGTATACTGGGACACTGAAACTTGTATAGCCACTGGCTGGTTTCGTTTAGCTCGTTTCAGATGTCTGTGCATTCACTGCTGTGGTTTGCACAGCTCACGTTCTGAAGCTTTAATCCAAAATCACCACAGACATGTTTGCATTTCTCCTCAAATGAAAGCTGAGTTTCCAGACTGTAAGAAACAGTCAAATGGGACCGCCTGCTTGCTAAGCCACCGCACCGAGCCCAATCCAGTCTGAACAGAAACCAGGAGCTCTGGAAGGCATTAGTCACCTGAGCAGTATTCTGTTCCTGCTCAGCAGAGTCAGCCCACACCTGAGGACTTTCCTCTTTTGAGTCCATCTCCTCCCTGCCGTGGTGCTCCATGAGGAGACAGATCTACTGCAGGAATGTCTGGCTGAATAGATTCATCTGTTCACTGTGTTTCTACTTCCAGAAGACAAGGTGATCTTCAGTAACATGGCTATAAAAAAAAAAAAAAAGAGAGATGGAGATATTAAAACAAGCGTGACACGCAGAACGGAGATATGAGGTATTATCATCAGCTACTGCACGACAGGAACACACTGCCAGAGTAAAGCAGGCTCGGCTGTACGAACATGTGCTTTCTCATTTACCACGCTCAAGTTCTGCTGTATACTACTTTCCATGTCCTATTAAGGAGGAAACAAGTCAACCATTGCTACAATTGCACTGAAGGATTATACTGAATGCCTCCTGCACCAAAAGATTATACGGAATTCCTCCTGCACTTCTTTCCTTGGCCGCAAGCAGCGCACAAAATATTCGTCACATTGTCCTTCCGGCACCTACGGGCCCAGAAATCAAGAAACGACGCAGAAAATTGACCTTAAGCTTCCAACAAGAAAACGCTACGTTCAGAGAGGCATCACCGGTTTCTTGGTACGTCTGAAAGAGGTTTTCTTGGAGAACCAACTGACTTTGTATCTACAGGCAGCTTCCACCTTATACAAAACTGCGGTCCCAGTTGGTATTCAGGCAGTGTTACAATCGACAACTTTTAGAAAAAGAACAATGAAACTTAAACGCTAATTCACGTGAGCCTGAAGATCCTGACAAATTGCTTCCAAGCTAGGTTTTATTCACCTCTTGCAATTTTATTGAGGCTCCTCAATCTGCCATTGGGGATCTCAGAACTCTAATTTACAGCTCTGCTGATTGGTTTAGTCAGTGGTTCAGCACCTTCCCAATCCTTCGTCTCTAATGTCATATTAAATCACAGGCCCAGGAATTAGCATGAGGCTGAGCCCATTTCATTTTTCAGCTAGTCCAATTAACTTTATTTTATACTGAGTGCCTCGCTGGGCTGATCCAATGCCAGTACCCCGTCTGTGCGCCGGGAAGAAAGCAGAAGGCTCCTTGCTGACGCTTTCATTCATTTGCATTTTAAATGCAAATTATTTTAGTCATAATTTATTCCCATAAATGCTAGCAGTTGGCTTGTCAATGACAAGCCAAAAAAAGATAAGGAGGGGGAAAAAAAAAAGCAGCAGGCACTTTCTGCCTTCTACTCATTTTGCCAGCTACGGATAAGCTTTGCAGACCGGAGCACTGACTGTACCACTGGTCCTGGCCAGAACGTATAAATCAATAGTACAGAAAAGTCTCAGGCTAACGTCACTGAACTGCACGGTGGAAAAAAAATTATATTCCTTCCACATATACAAAGAAAAAAATGTGCGGAAGATATTTCTGGGCATCGCTAGACAGTAAGTCATGCCATTAGTGGTGACTAGAGCCTAACATTTGCTTTCTTACGCCGAGCAACACAGTACACGCGTGCCACACGGTCCCCCACACAAGCAGAGACTGAGGAGCGGTGCGATGGCTGTTCTGACTTCCTATTAGACCCACGCATCCTTAGGTTCTGGGATAAAGGCACAGAAATCCTAACTGCATTAATATTATTTGACACAAAACATCCAGAAAAAGCACTGAGGAGAAAAGGAAAAAAGAAATACGTGTACCTGCGCACAACGCTTCAGCTAGGGGATCTCATTAGTATGGAAAAATGGAGTGCAGCAAACAATGATTAGGGCTGATAAACACCAGCCTTGCTCTCCAAGTGTTGAAAGCCAGAGTCATTTACAAATAAATATTATTTTTATATATATTATAGCACACACAAGCTCCAATATATAAATAAATATCATCCATCCCTACATAGTACCTTTCATCCAGCTCTCTCAAAGCCACTTGTTATGTTCTTATTAAGGATTAATTCAGGGATTTGCTCATACCTAATTCTACCACTTTCACTCAACTCCATCGCTCGTTTTATTTGGTACACAATCACCAAGAGGTCTAGAACTGCCTGCGTGAAACGTGACAGTATTTATGTCAGTAAGGTAATCTGAACAACAACGTTTACATAAAATTAAATGCCTATCCCGTTGATATTCATCGGCTGGTTTATCCCAAACAGCTCTTTTTCTGGACTGTCACTATTAATCAAGAGCCAATTGAGGTAATTGCACTAACAATAGCCAGTAGTTTAATCAATTACCTAATTGCTTAGAAAAATAAAAATAAATGCTAGAGGTTTCAAGTTTGGGTGGTTTGGGTTTTTTTAAACTATAATTATCCTGTTAGTAATCATGCAATTAAATTAACCGGTGATTGAATTAAGAGAAAGGCACTGTTCTGGCTAATTCCACATGGTGCAACAAGTAGCAGAATTTTTGGCTGACCTTCCACGCAAGCAGATACCGAAGGTCTGAAGGAAGATGCTGACTCACTCCTGCAGACTCATTTTGGCACAAATAACTCACGACTTGAGCGGAAAGGAGACCGAAGGGTTCAGACGGGTCTTTAACAGACAAAACTGGGCATTAAGATTCATATCTGCAAAAAAATAGTACCAAAAAGTTGGAGAAGAAAGCAGAAGACAGTAATTTCAAGTTTTGCCATGGTCTTAAAAGTTAAGACTAATCTCAGAGAAAAACAAGGTTGAGCCAAATTCAGTGGCTCGGTGGTGTAGTTTCTATAAGCAGTAGTGTTATTGCTGTTCTTCACAGAAATGAAAAAAATATACTGCTCAGCCCAGCCAATTGTGTAGCAATAACAATCAGACAATATCAGGAGCTGCAGGATTTGCCGATGCTTTCAACTTCTGTACTTCAAAATACACCCTAGGATCTACCCCTCTGGTATGCATTCCTACCAAAGACTGGATCTCCGAATTCTCATAAATTCTGTCATCACCAAAATACACAGAAAAGCACATTTCCCTGGAAACGTGGATGTGCTGAGTGAGCAGTCACTGAAAGAGCAGATGGGCCACGTCCCAGAGAGGTCCCAAGGCCAGGCAATAAAGAGGGCCCGAGGCAGGAGCAAGCGTTGAAATTTAGCCGGTAGGAAAGCCAACAGTGAAACAAGACCTGCAGTTAAGGCTGGAGCTGGAAAGCGTGATCTGGTCCAAAGTCACTGACGACAAAACTGCCAGGAAACACAAACACCTGAGTAAGTTTTCCAACACTGATGGCACAAAAGACCGAAATAACTTTGCCCACTGCTCCTCCATAGGATGCTCTCCCTCATTAATCCTGCATGATCTTATTTTCTTCTTTAAATCCCCCTCTCAATATCCATTACAGCTTAACACTGACAGCCACAGTGCCTCGAGATTTTAATGATTTCCCTGTGGTCCTCTCAGCAGAGATGTCTCGCTGCACAAGGAGGCGGCAGATGTCCAGCTCAGCACACAGCCACAGTATTTTTTCAAATTAGCTGCAGAAGGATCGTGATGAGTACGTTAGGGTATGTGGCATCTACACTAAGCCTGTTAGCAATACCAGTTTGCAAGATATAGGTAAAGAAAATACTTATTTTCTCAAAGGGTCTAGCTGGAAGCTTTGTGGTTGGTTTGTTTGTTTTTTAACAGAAGTAAATGTGAAACTTTGGGCATAAGCATTGCCAAACAGCTGGCATGCAAGGGAACATGCTCTGCTTGTCTCTGCTTGCTCTCCGCACTGTTTGCCCACGGATTATCCTTTACAAGTGTTGATTTTTCTCCCCATATCTCACACGCATCAGCCATTTTCAGACAAGCTGAATGCCGAGGCAAGCACCTCAAGGGGAAGTTCTGCAGCATCCAAGGGACACACACACACACATTATGAGACCTATCACCCAACATATCGACTGCGATTCTGTCACTACCCCGACGCTTACCTACAACCTGATAAGCGGCATGCTCGCGACCAAGAAGCAATGCCAAAATGCGAGATGCTAAACCATTTGCAGAAACTGTGCAGACACCATTTTCCTCCCCAAAATAGCAGGCATGCCTCACCCAGTCCATGCTGGGTGATGACACAAGCTGAAATGGCAATAGGTATAAATATAACCCAGTATCACTCCAGTACGTCAGTGGCATGGCGCGGTGTGTCATATATAAAAAGATATAATGTGAATCCAGAACCCAGAAAACTCCCATTACTTCACAAGAAAGGCACATCTCAATTCAACACTGATGTTGCCTTGTACATAGCCAAGTTCTGGTGCACATCCTGGCACACAAAACATCTACTCCAGTGGAAGATAAGCTCATTCTGACTTGTGTTTGCTGGAGCTCTATCTGACACAGCACCCATGGGTGCTGCCCTCGAGCTCCCTATGACTTGCCTATGGTTTTCACAGGTAGAAGCACTCTCTGAGTTAGGAAGCGACGCTGGCATGCAGCTGTGCTTATCTCTCAGCGAGGCTTATCAGTGCAGGAACAACCTGGTGCTCACGACAACTAAAACGCATCTGATTTAGCACTGGAGCACAGTCAGCAGACACATAGGGCAGGACGAGTATTCTCCTACATGTCTGCACACCCATAATATCCATCTGTCTGCCTCACCAGGTAAGTGCAAGTAAATCCACCACCTCACCAAGAAAAAACAGATTTGTTTCAGTATGCCATTCACATTTGCCTTCCTTTTCTCAGCCCCCTCTGAGGACCTGCTGGTGTCAGAGACCTACGGCCTTCCTCTTTAGTTCTTGCCTTTTATATCCGATCCAAAAATCTCATTAATGGTGAAGCTTCTCCTCTGCAGCTCCTGATGCCTGGAAAGCATCTTTGTGTCATTGCCTGAACAATTCTTCACCTTTTTGGAAATCTCACTTGAAAACTCCTTTTGACCGCCACGATACTCTCTAACCCCTCTCTCCTGTTCCTGCAGCATGTTGTTTTCTCTGAAGCTGTATTATTAAATCAGCAGCTTTCCCCATTCGCTGCATTCAGCTCCGGAGGATGAAAAAGCACTGCTCAGGGGCAAAGCGCCTCATTCCCTACCCAACAGCAACGTCCTCATCAGCCTCGCTGTCCTCAGCAGAAGACACCCCACCCTCGGCCATCACGGCACCCATGCCGTGCCACCTTGTAGGTGCGCCTACGACCCCTAACACCTAGGGAATGGGAGTGAACGGTGCTTTAAGAGAAAGCCTCTCATAACAGCAAAGTCACTGCTATTTTGTATTTGGCATGTAAGAATTTTTGACACAAGTTGAATACAGTGAACTCATATGATGCTTCAAAGGAAAGCTCGGCTCTGAAATTCAGAGAAAAGAAAGCTCGGCTCTGAAATTCAGAGAAAAGCACCACACACATACAAAAAAAAAAAGATCAACAGTAACCATATGTTCTCGGCATACCTGCTATTAAGGAATGACAATTGCTTTCAATGCTGGGCCTACACAAGAAGATACACAGACAAAAACCTCTGGGGACTTCATCTGCAGCAACCCCTCCAAGTCTAATTAAGGACATTCTGCTGAGAAAGCACCCGAGCCAGTGGCTGCCAAACATTCCTTTTTGTCCCTTCTCTGGGATGAGAAGAACGGGGGAATATTAAAGCTGGGCAAGGGGAAAAGTCCAGCTCCCTGCTCAGGGAGCCATAAAGCCACTGCAGTATCTCAAATGAGAATCCACTCTACAATAATGGTGCATAAAGCAGCTAATGCGATTTACTCCCCAGTGTAAAAGAGGCTTGCATATAGATTGGGGTTCCCTGCAGCAATCATAGCAGGGGCTATTAGCTTAATCCTTTAAGTACTGCGCTCACTGACCACTCTTTTTCACCGCCAGCCATATGCAAGGACAGCAAGAATTGTTACGAAAGGGGTTTTTACGACTACGGGTCTTCCTCCAGCTTTTAATATGAAAATGATTTATTATGCTCAAAAGGAACATCACATGTGTCTGCAAAAAGCTATATCCCACACTTAAGTTAATTACCCCAGCTTGCCTAGAAGGCAGAGTCGGTGCGCTTCCTGAGATCCCTTGGCAAGAACACGCTTTCATTGCAGCAAGAAGGTTTCTAACCTCATTGAGGACTGAGTCACGACTGCCGTCTCCTCCTCTGCATTCTCATCCATCAAAGGCACATATTGTTTCAAGGAACTCTGGCTCTGGTGCATTTTGGCTGAACGTTAATAATCAGGTAATATATAACCACAATATTTATGTTTTACTGGTGAGTTGGAAATGGAAATCATACATGGGGCTAGGGCAGCAAAGATTATTTATTTCCACAAAAGGAAAAACGGCTTCCATTTATTTAGTCGTTTAATAAATAGGAGAGCTCAGCCAAACACAAACTCACTCTTTACTCAAATTGTGCATAATGAATCGATCCATCTATACCCTTACAGCACATCCATCATCAGAGCAACAATGAGCTGGAAGAGATCTTTTAGATCTTCAAGGCCAGTCCTCCACTACGGTGTCCAACGTGCCACACAGCCCTTCTCCCAAAGGGACAGTGCCCAAGCACTAAAGGGGAGAGCATAACCGCCTGTTGCAACTACATAACCGCCTGGTGCAACTATTCTCTCACAAAGTACAAGTAGCTGAAAGTCTAACTGTTTCCACCACAAAATACAGGAGATAATCAAGCACTCCAAGCGAGCCCCAAGAGGGGAGGTTAACAACCTGCTAGGGGACTAGAGACCTACTCGGAGATGCAGTTCCCTCTCTAAGGGCATCTCTGTTTAGTCCTGTTCTTGTATAACCAAGTGTTTCTCACATATCTGTCCTTCACCTCCGAGTGGGCTAAGAGACAAATTAATTACACTTCCGTATACGCACATGCTCTTCTTGGTCACCTCTCTTCCCATTTGCTCAGCATCTACATATCCACTCCAGCAGCTAATTTATTCCTCCCATCCTCAGCTTCCTGAACGTGTGGCCACATTCTTCACGTTGTCTTCTTCCAAATGTTTCATGCTGTGTGGTCCCTATGATATCATCCTCTGTTGCTATCTTACAGTGCAATTCTCTGGCTGCAGCTGCTTGAGGCAGTGACCCTGTCTATTTAACCGATTTGGTTTATAAATGATAGAGGGAGAAGTACGATAAAGCAAGAAAACAGGGAAAACACGTATTTAAAGTACAACACGACAAAAAAGGAAAATAAAAGGTCTCTAGCGCAACCTGTGCTACAGTGCTGCGTATGCAACCTTCAAGAAGACATGCTCAGGTTTTACTGAAAGAAAACCAAACCGTACCAACACCACCACATCCCTCCGTTCCCCTCCAGCTTCCCCTTGCCATCTTTTTTGCCTGCTATCCCTTCTCCTGCTCAGACAACTCTTCCCAAAGCTACCGTTAATTAGAGGAGGAGGTTGTTCCCCTTGCTACAAGCAGATGGTGCTGCTTCTGCCCTCCCTCTCCCACCCCTCTGCATCTCTCCTCTGAATTAAACCACCCCTCTACTTCAAGCTCTTAAAATTCAAAAGATAAAACTACCTTATTTCTGCACATAAAAAACCCAACTTGCCTCTTTCAGAATAGCTGCTTCTCTGAAGTACTGCAGGCCACAGAGAACAAATTAGGCTATCTGTACATTAAAACAGGTGAGGACTTAATATATAACATCAGTTAAGGGCTACAACACAACTTCTATTTCTGCCTGTTTTACTAGCTTGAAATAAAAGTGACAAATAGACCCGATCTCATGTTTAAGTCAAAACAAAATTCACAATACTAAAACAGCCTCTGTAATTAGCTACACTTATAAGTCAATTAAAATTCAGTTTACACAGCTGACAGCAGCTGCAGGTGGTCAGAAACACACTCCAAGTAGCTGCTGACTGCAGAGCAAATTACCATAGCAGAGCTCATCCAGGGATTTTCTTTGCAGGTTAGTAGCGGGGGAGCCAGAGGAGAGCAAGTGACAACACCTACCCATTTCTCTCTAAAAACAAATTGTCAATTATTCCATCAAGTAATAATAATAACAGCTATATCAATATCTCATCCTATAGCCAAGGTAGTAAAGCTGCCTTCATTTTAAGCACCTAACACACAAGAGAAGCATGCCCATAGCAAAGTGCCAGAAAGCAGCATCACAACTCGGGAGATAAGTTCTCCATTTAAGGACTGACTGGAGAAATACACTCTCTTACTTTTTTGGTTTTGTTTTTTTTCCCCCCCTAGAAATGAAGGCATTAGAAGGCTTGAGACTGCCAATTATGTCCACAAAAGACCCAAAGAACCCTCTTGTAAAATCAGTTGATGATTCAGTAGCATTTCACCATCTAACTTAACCAACAGAAAGGGAAAAACAAGAAAATTGAATTATTAAAAATACAACAGAAGAAAGCTAAAGTTCAGTAGAGTCTCTATTCCCATTGAAACTCTGAAACATTGATATGCATCTTATAGACACCCAGCTTTATGCTTGTTCATTCTTCAAACGCCTGTAAGAACCACAAATACATCAGTAATACACTAGACAGGTTGGTGTGCAGATAGCAAAAAGTGCATCGCAAATACCGACCGTCCATTTCACTCTCAGGACTACGAAGCTCAGTAGCCTACACCAGGTTTTTAACTCTGATCTACCGACCCCTGGAAGACCCCTTCTGAGGGTCTGCAATGAGCAGTAGGGAGGTAAGAGGTGACCCTGCATACCTTGAAATGTCTCACACAGGGAAATTAACCCTGTAAAGGGTGAGTTGTCCCTTTAGGATGAGTAGTTCTGAAAGACAGAGCACCAGGACCTCATTTGTCCCTTCCAACTTAACAATTTAACAAGCTCCCATTAACAGGTTTTTAACTCAGCTCGAAAACCTCGGTAGCAAGAGGTCCACAAGATCGAACAGCCACATGCTGTAACTGTATCTAAGACCACAAGAACGGGCGTATTTGGCAGAGGCAACCACCACCACTGGCACAAAGACCAACGTTAGCAGAGCGGTGGCAAACACCACAGCTTCCACTTCTCCTCACGCATGGGCCTCACCCTTTCCTTCAGGCCCTCCATGGACAGAACCACCTCACACGGTGAGAGCCAGCGCAAGGCCCAAGCCCACCGGCCTGGTCCTGCTCTGCCCTTGGATGAGCCTATCCACACCAGCCCCATCCTGGCACCCCAAGATGGCGGGGATAGGGCTGCCTTCCCTCCACCAAGCCCCAGGGCCACCCAGACCGCTGCCTTTCCCTGCTGGGGCCCGTAATGGTGCCCAAAGGGCCCCCAAGTTCCATCCTCGGGCGGGTCGGGACCCCACGGGGGCCGCAGCACCCTCCCGTCCCTGAGCTCCCCTCAGGCCGGACTGCGAGTCCTCCCCACCCGCTCCCCCTTATATACCCTCCGCGCCCCACCGCCGCCATCAAAATCAGCCAATCCGAGGAGGGGGTGCGACGCCCCCTCCCCTAACTAGGCCAATGGGAGGCAGGGGCGCGAGGCACGCGGCCAATCAGGAGGCTCAAGGTGCCTCCCCCCTTCCCGCCACCGCTCCCCCGTGTGAGAAACCACCGCGGTCCCCCCCCCCCCCCCCGCCCCGAGAAAGCCCGTGAGGGCGCCCAACGGTCAGTCAGCCCCAACCACTGCGGCCCTGGCGGGGGGGGGAAAGGGGGCTGGCGGCGAGAGGACGCGGCGGGAGGGCTGAGGAGAAGGGAACGGCCCGGCAGCCGAGCGTAGGGGAGCTGGTCTAACCACGGGGCGAGGGGAGCGAGCAGCCCAGAGTAATGGGGAGGGGGGGGACACGGCGGAACAAGATGGCTCCGGCACCCCCCCCGCTACTGAGGTGCCGGGGTCCGGACTGTACCATCCAGGGAGGGGGGGGAAACGGGGGTGGGGGCAGCCCCTTCTCCCTCTGTCCGGGGCGGGTGGGGGATCCCGGCTGGGGCGGGGAGGGGGGGAAAGAGGACTGTACCTCTTCCGCGGGGGGGGAAGGGGAATGACTGCGCCCTGCTCCCCCCCCCCCCCCCACTCGCGGCAGCCAACGGTTTATCCCGTCCCCAGCGCTAAGGAGCCGCCAGCTCCGGGCGCCATCTTGGGTGCGACTAAAACAACAAGTCCAAAACCCCCGGCGGGTCCCCGCGGCGCTCCCGGATCGGGCTTCCCTCCCGGACCGTCCCATCGCGTTACCTGAGGGGGTCCCGTGAGGGTGCCGCGTCCCGGCCGCCGCCGCCGGCCCCGCTGCGGCCCCAAACCCCCCCACCTGTCCTCACCTCACAATGGTAGCTGCAGAGCGGGAGGGGGGGGGGCGGCCGCCCGGACCTCATTACCATAATCTGCCTGGCAACAGGCGGCGACGCCGCACGCTGATTGGTTGAAACGCCTCCGCCCGCCAAGATAGGGCACAAAAGTCTTCAAGAAAAGAGTCGGAGGAGGCCAGGTCAGGGGGCTGGGGAGCGGGGGGGGGGGCCACGATCCACGGGGAGGGGAGGGGAAGGGGACCCCTGCCCGGGCCTTTACTCCCCCCTTTGGGTGCCGGCGGCCAATCAGAGCTCCGCTCTCATCCCCGCTCCGCTCCGCCGGGTGCCTTACCGCCAATCAGAGCGCGCCTCTTATCGCGGCGCTCCGCCCCCTGCTGGGGGAGGAGGTGTGTGGAAGGGGGGGGACGCGAGCAGCGCCCCCTGCTGGGAGGGCGGGGCAGGGCGCCCCCTGGCGGCGGGGAGGAGCGGGAGGGGGGGCGGTCTCCGAGTGACGTGCAGTGATTTTGGGGCGGGGGACGGCCGGGGCCCCCCGTTTACACGGCAGGGAGGGCCGGGTCCGTCTCCCTCGCCCCCGCTGGATAAGGAGGTGAGCCCGAAATCCCCCGTGGGCTCCTCCCAGCCGCAATCCTCTGCAGCCCCCCGGAGTATAATTCTCTGAAATTGTGTCAAAAATAGCAGTCCAGCGGGCTTCACTGTAATTTTACTTATATACTTATAAATTAAAAGCTGAAGCAAGAGCCATTACTATCTATCGAGGGTCAGCCCATAAGGAAATGCCCCCAAAAGGGCTCCTTCTGCCTAAAGGGACCCAGGCTGGCGCTGGCATTTGTTCTTTTTTTCATGGTATACATGTCCGAGTCCTAAATGTCAGCTCAGAGAAGGATAATAATTACTATTGTTCGGAAATTTAACTAATTGGTCATTCCAGTTGGAGTTATTGCCGTACTTTTGTTGCTGCTCGTCTTAAAGAGGTGTTTGTATTACAGTGGCATGGAAAAATACCGCTTTTCTTATTCCGTATTTGTGATTAGCATAGGCTCAGAAAGCTATTTGGTGTAGTAATTCAGTAGATATTTCTTAAATAAGACAATCTCTGTGTTTAGTACCTTTCAAGTTTATTCCAAATGGCTTCATGAACTGCGTGTGTGTGCACGTACATAATAAACACTGTTCCACTGAAGCGTGGGCAGCTACAGATCCTGCAATGGGCTATTGTGGCCAGCTGACCCAAAACCCAGTAATAGAGGAAGGGTAAATTTTGGTTAAAGAGGAATCACTGCTTTTACCAAAACTGGTTCTGCTCATTCTCTGCCCTAGGAGAACAGCGAGAGGGTCAGATCTTGGTGCAATTAAGCGTACTTCTCCACTAGGTCTGTCGTTCTAAAGCCTGATCTAGTCATATAAATTAAGAGGTGCAAGTGTATATTGAAATCATCCCCTGTGGTACTGACCTGTCTTTTCCCTGAGCAGTCAAGATAAAAAAAAAAAAAAACAAACAAACCAAAACACAGATGTGAATTTTCTAACTTGTGCTTAGTAACTTAACCTTAAATTGTCAGATAAGAAAGAATTTTAAAACTGAAGTGAGCAGAATTAGTTACCCAGTTAAGGGAAGTTTGTTGGGCTTTTTTTTTTTTCCCTCCACAATACTGCTTGACTCCTCTGGGCAGTTCTCTTAACTTGAATTATGAAAGTTATGGAGTCAGTTTATTCCTCTATCCTACAGAACGAGTTTTGATTTCATTATACCATGCTGAAATGTTGGGATAACAAATTGCACAAGGAAATACATAAGACCAAACAAAACTGCTTTATTTGCCATATGTCTTAACAGCATTTTGTATTCATTTTAGAAAAATAATCAAAGCATTTTCAAAGCGCTGTATTTTTATTCGGGGTTTCCCAGAGTCTCCCTAACATTCGGAAGTCTTACTGACTCCGATACAAACGCACTTTTGTGCCATGTTTTCATAGAAACACGTAGTTCTACAATTGGGCACAAGATAGCACAGGACCTCAGGACAGGGCTGTCCTTTCCTGGTACATGGGTCGAATTCCAGAAGTTATCCCACAGGTTGGTTTTTTTCCCCCCCCTTAGCTTGGAAAGATGTATTCAGTGCAAGTGTACAGTGGATGCAAGAAGCTGCCAGATGTAGAAAAAGCATGCCGGTCTGATTCATCATCTGCAGTATCTGGAATCTGATGTAATGCCTATTGTATTTCCCACATTTAATGTGTTGTTTCTCTTGCTCCAGCACAGGCTTTGTTTTTCCAATAGCCTCATGCTGTCAGAGAGAGACAAGCCTTCACATTAAGTTTGTTTGTTTATTTCTAATCTTCAGCATTCAAATAAGCTACATAAAATAATTTCCCCATTCGCCCGTATGGTCTGGAGCAGCGCTGTAACCCTTCGTTGAATCCTCCTTTTTCCCCCCTCATGTCCCGGGATCTGTATCTCCATCTCTGCATCACCTCATTTGTATACTGCTGTTTCAGCACTGCCTCTGCTGCACGTGTCCAGTCTTGCCTGTTTTCTCTCTTCCCCGTGGCCACTACAAGGCTCGTTTTTCCAGACCGCGGCACCATCTCCCACATCGAAGCGTGCATACTGACATCCTCCCAGCAAGGGCCATTTTCTCCCTCATTTCAGGTTCCAGGTGGAAAAGCATACTGCAACCTCACCCCATTTCATTTACTTGCAAATATCTTTTTGACCTCTTTCACTTGACCCTCTTCATCCATTCCCTTCACCTAGTAAAACCACTGCCACAAGCCTTTGCCTTAAAAGCAAGCCTCCCACACCTGGACCACAGTCCCCTAAAGCTGCTCACCAACCCTCTGTCTTTCAGACCTCCTAGAAAGCTTGTCTATTCTTTTCCCGTCTATACCTCTTTGTTTCTGGTTTTGTTGGGGTTATTTGATTTTTCTTCATGACATTATCCCATCCGGAGAAGCATGTAGATTAAAACATGACCAAGAAAAATGCTCAAGCGCTGTAAACTCATTTGAGTTATAGAAGCAGACGATGCCTCGCTGGCCCTGTTGACCTCCCGGACTAAGTCTGTGCATGCTAAGTAGGTACTTGCGCCTAGATTTCCAAATTAAACTGTGCACGGAATTGGGCTATGCATTGTGGTACCCATCTAACTCCCCTTGTGCAAGTCAGCGGCTGGCTGTGATTTAAAACACCAATCTAGAAGATGGAAAAACTTCAGCTCTCTCCATGTTTCTGTTAGAACCTGCTAAATTATAATGCAACTGAAATGTAATTACTTTACATCCTGCACAGAGAATACAAAACATGGTGAAGGTAGTGATATGAGTTTACTGATTTAGAGCAAGCCAGAATAAATTTAATTAAGATGGCCTCATGTAAAACACATACAAAGTTATCTATTTTGGTTCTCAGGGTCATTTCCTCCCCCCAAAAAAGTTTAACTATATTTTTAAGAAGCTGAATTAATTCCCTTATATGCAAGGAAAGGTTTAACTAGAAGAAGTTTGAGGGTTAGTGGTTTTAATAGCATAGAATCGTATCTCTATTTTAAAAGTGATTTTCCTTAAAACTAAATGAAAAACATGCCGTTAGAGACAGCATTTCATCACATACATTCACTATTGGCTACCCTTTTGCCTCATCTGGACCCACAAATGGCATTTATCCCCCAATATTTAATAAGAAATATAGGCAACAGGCACAGTAATAAGCGAGGAAACAATTCACACAGCCACCACCCTCCCCCCAATCTTTACTGGGCATTTTGTGAAAGGCGCATCAAGTCTTAGGAAAAGGGAGCTTTTCAGTTCACCATGAAAACCAATTTAGCAAAGCCATGCTGTGGTGCAGGGATGGGAAAAGAGCTCTGGCTGCAAAAATGCCTGCAGGGAAAACACTTTGCTGCTCACACACCAATATCTCCCTGACTTCATTATAACAACATTTATTAAGGCTGCTGCTCCTGATGGGAGTCTTGAGATCTTTGGGTTTAGGGGAAGATAGAAATCAACCAAGAGAGTTTAGCATTTCACAAGTTTTGATGCAAAGTGCCTGTTTGCAAGCTTTTCCAGGGTGAGAAAAACATTTTTTCATTCTTATGCACAGCTGCTGCTGTGGAGTCCTGGCCCTTAAGCAAGGCAGCCAGGAGCTTGTGGTCCTCGGAAGCGTCCAAGCTCACAGGCTGTGGCAAGTACAGGAACACCGGTGCAGCAGAGTTGTTCTTTGCGTTGCAAGACTTCTTAATTATTGGAGCATTTCCCAGAAATCTGCACCGGACAGATGTAATTCAACTTCAAATCCAGGTCAACTACTTCTTCAGCTGGGATTCCTGTAGTACATGCATTTCTTCTCTGGGAAGTATCTTCAACCATGAACAGCCTTACCATACTTAACTGAAAGTACCCATCTTGGCCGGTTTTTCACTCAAGTTCAGGTGTCGCCACTATCCGGTTCAGGTTATGGAGAAGCATTGTCATTAGTAGGAAATAATTTGTGCATCAACTGCGAAGTAAACAGAGAGGCTGGGTTTCCTCTCCATTAAGCAAGCTGGAATGACTCAGAAAACTATTAACAATGCTTTTGATATTTTGAGTTTGCTAGAAAGCTGAACAGAAATAAGGCTGAATATTCTCTATTGAAATTAGTACTGTATCTAGGCATTATGATAAGTCTTTAAAAAAATCACCACAAAGATTTACAGGATTTAAAGCATTTAAGTTTTCTAGAAAGTTTCTCCAGCCCTGGGAAAGGACTTATTAATACACATCCTTTTGATAATTGCTTTAAAAAAGTGATGATGAGATGATAGAGTCAGTCTTACCCAGCTTCTGTTGGGAAAGAAGGCATCTTCAAGAGATATTTCTCCTGCTTCGGGATATACTTAATAGATAAAGAGAGGCAACATGGAAAAAAGTTCAGTGATAACTTACATTAGATGTTTAAACAGCAGCCACTTTTAAAAAAAAAGTCATATTTTATGATCTAACTTAGTATATGTGCCAATCATGCACTGTTTATCTGGACTTTTTATAGAACAGAAAAAGCCCATAGCTGGGAAAACTCAGTATTATTTTTCAATATGTATGAAGAAAAATATATTTGGATCTGTCTGATGGTCAGTCTTCCGTCTTCCCCAGAATTTAGCAATTAATAAATCTGACCTACTCATGGATGTAGGAGCTGGGAGCGGGGGGGGGGGGGGGCGGGTTTCCAAGCCACCGAGTCCTCTCCATCACAGACACCATAGTATATAATCTGAGCGAGCTTTCTCTTGGGAAAAATTAAGACTTTTGTTCTTGCAGCCTTGAACAAGAGACTAAAAATGTGACTGAAGACAAGGCTTTTTTTTCCAAGGCCCATTTTACTTATTTGTTCTTGTGCCAACATTTTTATGTAGTTCAAACAGGGGACTTTTTTCTTCCCCCAGTGTTTACTCTCCTGATGTATTTATAGACAGCAGTCATAGTCTCTCCTGAAGTTTATTTTGTTAGACTAAGCAAGCCACATTTCACAGAATGGTTGGGGTTGGAAGGGACCTCTGGAGATCATCTAGTCCAACGCCCCTGCTAAAGCAGGTTCACCTAGAGCAGGTTGCAGAGGATCGCGTCCAGGCGGGTTTTGAATATCTCCAGAGAAGGAGACTCTACAGCCTCTCTGGGCAGCCTATTCCAGTGCTCTGTCACCCTCAAAGAAGTTTTTCCTCATATTCAGATGGAACTTACTGTGTTACAGTTTGGTAAGATCCCTTCTCAGTCTCCTCCAGGCTAAACAGACCCAGCTCTCTCAGCCTTTTCTCATAAGAGAGATGCTCCAGTCCCCCCATCATCTTTGTAGCCCTCCGGGGGACTCTCTCCAGGAGTTCCTCATCTTTCTTGAGCTGGGGAGCCCAGAACTAGACACAGTACTCCAGATGTGGCCTCACCAGGGCAGAGTAGAGGGGGAGGATAACCTCCCTCAACCTGCTGGCCACGCTCTTCCCAATGCGCCCCAGGATACCATTGGCCTTCTTGGCCACAGGGGCACATTGCTGGCTCATCGTTAATTTGTTGTCCACCAGGTCCTTCTCCACAGAGCTGCTTTCCAGCAGGTCAACCCCTAACCTGTACTGGTGCATGGGCCTATTCCTCCCTAGGTGCAGGACCCTACACTTGCCTTTGAACTTCATTAGGATCCTCTCTATGCCCAGCTCTAGCCTGGTCTTGCTGAATGGCAGCACAGCCTTCCGGTGTATCACCCACTCCCCCCAGTTTTGTATCATTAGCAACTTTCTGAGAGTACACTCTGTCCCTTCAGCCAGGTCATTGATGACTAAGTTGAACAAGACTGGACCCAGTACAGACCCCTGGAGAACACTACAAGCTACAGGCCTCCAACCAGACTCTACACCACTCATCACAACCCTCTGAGCACTGTTGTTCAGCTAGTTCTTAATCCATCTGCCTGTCCACTCATCTAACCCACCTTTCCTGAGCTTACCTATGAGGATGTTATGGGAAATGGTGTCAAAAGCCTTGCTGAAGTCAAGGTAGACAATATCCACTGCTCTCCCCTAATCTACCCAGCCAGTCACACCATCATAGAAAGCTATGGTCAACTATGATTTCCCCTTGGTGAATCCGTGTTGACTGCTCCCGACAACCTTTTCTTCCACATGCTTAGAGATGACATCCAGAATGAGCTGTTCCGTAACCTTTCCAGGAATGGAGGCGAAGCTGACTGGCCTGTAGTTTCCTGGGTCTTCCTTCTTGCCCTTTTTGACGTTTGGGGTGACATTGGCTTTCCTCAAGTCCTCAGGCACCTCTGCTGTTCTCCATAACCTTCCAAAGAGGATGGAGACTGGTTTAGCAATAACATCTGCCAGCTCCCTCAGCACTTGTGGGTGCATCCCATCAGGGTCCATAGATTTGTGGCTGTCCAGTTTGCCTAAATGATCTCTAACCCATTCCTACTCAACCAAGGGAAAGTCTTCCTTACTCCAGACCTTCTTTCCTACCTCCAGGGTCTGGGATTCCTGAGGGCCAGCCTTTGCAGTAAAGGCTGAAGCAAAGAAAGTATTTAGTAACTTATCTTTTCTGTATCCTCTGTCACCAGGGCACCCACCTCATTTAGCAGTGGGCTCACATTTTCCCTAGTCTTCCTTTTGCTACTGATATACTTGAGAAAGGCCTTCTTGTTGTCCTTGATATCCCTTGCCAGATTTAATTCCAAGTGGACCTTAGCCTTCCTCACCACATCCCTGCATACTCTAACAGTGTTCCCATGTTCCTCCCAAGTCGCCTTTCCCTTTTTGCACATTCCATAAGCTTTCTTCTTCCATTTGAGTTTTGCCAGAAGGTCCTTTCTCATCCATGCAGGTCTCCTGCCCCCTTTCCTTGATTTCTTACTCACAGAGGTGCATCAATCTTGAGCTTGGAGGAAGTGATGCTTGAAAATTAACCAGCTCTCTTGGATGCACCCTTAGCTTCTAGAGCCCTAATCCATGGGATTCTTCCAAATGGGTCCTTGAAGAGGCTAAAGTTACCTCTCTTGAAGTCCAAGGATTACAGTCCTACTTATTGTAGGCTCTGTTGCCTTTCCAGCAGAGATCAGGGTGCTTGAAGTCCCCCATGAGAACCAGGGCCTGTGATCATAAGGCTACTTTCAGCTGTCTGTAGAAGACCTCAGCAACAACTTCTTTCATCTTCCTTTGTGTAAGATGTTCTTTATTCCCTCATCTGTCACTAGCCCCTCTGCTAGAGTCGGACAACAGGGCATTTCAAAAGAAGCTTTCGCCTTATACAATACATTCTCCAAAGCAGCTTTAGAAACCCTTTGTGATTTGTAAGGGTAAAAAAAATAATCTTCCCTGGGAAGTCCCTAGCTCTTACCCAAAACTCTGGATCCCCAAGTTTGTAAAAGTACTCACCAGCTACAGTCTCATCCTTCAGCACCTGAATAAGATGAACAAGATTTATCTGGAGAGAGTAGTCAGGGTCATTTAAGGATGTAGGTCATCAGGCAAGTTCAAGAGGATGAGGCAGGTCTGAGATCCAGACAGGAATTAAATTTGCAGGTCATGATGCAGCCTAGTAAGGACAATCAGGATCAGACAAAATCCAGTAATCACTTACTAAGTCCATAGCAATGAGGCAGGCTTAAGATGAAGCTGGGAAGTGATGTTGGAGATCCATAGCCAGACCCCCAACACCCTTCTAGGACCACTCAGACACAGAATGAGGTCCCAGGGCTCGGCTTAAATAGAGCTCCTGGGCCCGTGGGTGGAGGCCACAGGTGAAGCTGCTCAGGATCAGTCAGATTTATTAGTGGCCTCAGGTCCCTAGCAGGGTGTTTGTCTGCTGCCTGGGTACTACAGGTAAAGCTTTGTCCCTACAGTTATTTCAATGTTAGATAGAGTAGGTTGTTGGGGTTTTTCCTATAAGTTTTGCTTTAGAGTTTGTCTTAAATGTAATGTTCGTGCTGTTACCCTATTTATTAAAAGCTCGTGGGTCTAGTTCAAAAAACTATAATTTTAGGTGAGTTTGCATGCTTTACTTACGTTTTTCCTGAGGTTTGAGTCTTTACTTATTGTATGTTCAAGTTTTCCACTAATCTTTTCTCATAATAATTTTGAAGTTAGACCTTTGAAAAGAAAAAATACTGTTGAAATTTTCCTAGAAGGTTCTGGGATTTTGTGGCTAAGTATAAGGAAACCCAACCTTTGCAGCATTAGCAGAGCTGTATTGCTATCAACATCTCTGGCACAGGAGCCTGCAGCGTCCTATTTGAGTACCTGACCCCGCAGGGAGAGCTGCGCAGACAGGCACCTGCAGCGGTGAGGGGCTGTATTGATTCAGATGTCATTCTGGATTGCATTTGAAATATTTTTGTAGAGCAGTTCTTTGCAGCTGGATGTGTCCTTCAAGAGGATAGTTGTGTCAGTAGAAGAAAAATGTTTGCTTTACTGACTGATTAAAGGAGAGGATGTTTTGAAACTAAACTGAGTTTGAAAGGTAAGTATATTCCACCCACACTATAGACTGATACCTTAATGCCTTTGAAAACAAGTGTCTTAGGAGAACAGTAGGTATCAAATGGAGTTAATGTATAGCAAGTGCCAAGATTTGTCAGTGAGTTCAATGCTGCCTTATCTCTAAAGCTGACAAAAAGAAAAGGGTATCATCTGAGACAGCCATTAAGATTGAAGCTGCAGCTTCTGCCCTGCTACAGATGGCTACAAATGAAAAACTCCTGCTGCCAGCCAGACAGGAAAAACATGAAAATTTGCTGCACAGAGGAAAAGCGCAGAGCTGCCCAGAGCAGGGAATTCTGGCAGATCCTCCACTGTGCCTCAGACAAATGACACTGGAGGAAAGATACAGGTACAGTAGGCTGCGAAGAAATAACGTGTCAATCTGCTTCCCCCAAATGTTTTAGTGAACAGAACATAACCCAATTATTTTGAGCCATTCTCTCTTTTTTTTTTTTCTTTTCTTTTTTCTTCTTGCAGGAAATACTCCTCATTGTCAAAGCTCATGTGATGTTATTTGGGTGCACCCAAATGTTATGTATTCCAGGTGTGCCCAGGCACCTGGCCAGCTTGACCTGAAACAGAGGTGTTTTCTTCAAAGCAGCGGATTTACACAGTAAGGTGAGAGCATGTTTTAAACACAGTGATGACAGGAGTTATCATTTCTCTGTTATTACAGAATTGTTCAACTGTTGCTTTGAACTCTTGTAACCTCAGCCTGCATACAGTGGAAAAATTCAGGATTTGCTTGCCTGAGCATGAGGCTGCAGTTCACAATAAAATATTTGCTGCAGTTCCAGCTGAGAGTGCTTGTGTGTCCTGCGTCATGTTAGGTTTGCTCTGCCTTAATTTTGCAGGGACTCTTCCAGAGATTTGTTTCAAGGGTTTTGCTGTCAGAGTAGAATTGCTATTTCCCAGGGCTCTAAAATCCTTCTGCTTGGGAAGACTGCCTTTAAAGCTAATGCACTACAGTGGGAGCTCAGGTAGGATCTGGGCTGTATGTTTTATCAAAGGATGCCAGAATTTGACCCCTGATTTTTAGAATGTTCTGAAATTTGCTGCTTAGTGAATTTGCCTGAGTAGTAGAGGACTGCATTAATAGCAAGGGCATTTCTTAAAGCAAATTTAGTCATTTTGATCAAGAGACTTGCCAGCTGCAGACCCATCCAATCAGTAGCCAATTTTTACACTGAAATGTCTTCTTTGCCACTGTGGTAAGACTGTCTTGAAAGTTACTATTTTAGTTGCTGAAGTATTTAGAAGGGCAAAGGAGAGGAATGTACCTAAGATGACTAGGTCATTTTAAACTTCTCAGATCAGTCTGATAAGGCTGAATTCATCTCCTGAGTGAGTTCCGTTTCATTCAAGAATATCCTAATAAGTTGAATGAGCCACTTCAAGTCCTTGTGGTCCTCCTCGAATGCAAAAGGTTGTAATGAGACTTCTCCCTCTGTGTTAATCTTTGTAATGAATTCCAGAGCCTGGCTCCCCTTCTCTGCCCTCCCTTCGCTAATTCCCTGCAGAACTTCTAGGAAACCTGCTGGTGATGTCTGTTTTCAGTTTTTCCTTCCCAAGTTTGGCCCTCACCTAGTTTGATTTTTACCCATTCAGTTCTCCTTATAGTGGTTGCAGAATCTGTAGAAAAAATATTTTCCAAAACACTATTTCATTTAATACAGAGCAACTGCAACACAGCAGAAACACATTAAAGGAGTAATTAAGACTAAAAGACAATTCAGTATTTCTGTAACACCTGCTGGGGGTCTATCTCCTTTCATAGTCTTTCACCAGGCTTTCTTTAACAGCTGACATGTTGGTTGATAACATAAATGCAAAATAAAAATGAATGAAAGAGCCCTCTACCGTACAGAATGCAGGCTTCTTTCACGATGAAATACTCAATAGTGAATCACGCGATTGTTGAAAAGCTATTGGCAAGCATTTGAGTCGAAGGCAGAAAAAAGTCTTAACGTGTGCGGTGTTTTTCCTTCCCTTACTTCTAAGAAACGTTTTCACAATGCAAGAACCTTTAACGAAGAGAAAAACTTCTGTAGCTGTAAACTCATTTGATTCTAATTTTTCATTGCTGTACTTCTTGGATGCTTTTTTGGTAAATTATTTCCTGCCCTGTGCCAGATGCTGTTTTCATTCACAATGAAGTAATAGTCCTTTGTGAGTGATATCACAGTATTATACCACAGCCCTTATTGTGACTTCTCAAATTTAACATACTGAAATACATTCTTTGTTGGTTGTTTGGGGAATTTTAGATCTAGGGTTTGACTGAAGTCAGTCTGTAACAAAAAAGAGAGAAGAGAGCCCAGAGAACTTGGACAGTATGCAATTTGCAGAAAAACACGGAAACAAAAGAAGGGCAAAAAGGAGAAGTTTGAATATTTGGTATATTCTCTCTCCTCTTGTATAGACAGAGGAAAAACTTGAAGTAAGACTTGTCATTTGTTGTTTTTCAGGTTTGGAGATGGTGTAGGTACTTAATTGCTGACCGTGCCAAGGGATCTACCCGTGTGCCCGCCCTGGGCTGCTGCAGCCGGCGCTGGATCAGCAGGTGGTGTTGGGCAGGGGTACCTGGGTTGGGGTCTGCTCCCATTTCACACCACTGCGTGTGCTCTGGCTCTGCGCCCACGTGCTAAAGCTAATGTATCCAAATACAAATAATTCCTGGTTCTTCAACTAGATCATGGGGTTAGGCCCTTCTAAATTTAGGCTAGAAACTTTGCTGTTCCCTTTTAGACATGTGATCTGTGGGTTTCATATCATGATGACACAGTTCCATCCTTTGCCGGTATAAGGCTTATTAAAACTGGTGTATGCGTTTGTGCCAGCGTCCATGTGCATAGAAATGAATTCTTTTGAAGGGTTATGTAAAGATATATTTTCCAGAAGACAGAACAAATACAAGGAATCCAGCTGAGTTACTTAAGGCCTGATCGTGCAAGGAGTGGAGCGCTCGGAATTTTAAATGGAGCACTTTGCATCCCCCAGGTCTGTCTAAGGTTGTCAGGGTGTGTCTGTGTGTGCACATGTATATGTATGTATTTAAGCATAAATTGATGTAAGGACATAATTATATATGCTTATTTCTTCCCCCTTAGAAGTCAGCTGGTAATTATGAAAAAGAAAGTGAGATGGAAGATGTTCCTTTTGAAATTGGTAAGTAAATATTAGCTTAATGTCTTTGCTAAGAGGACACTTTTTTGGGTAGCTTTTGAGCCTTTCCAGTCAACAAAGGAGCTGGCAAACAGGTCTGTCATCCAGCTCTATTTTCAGGAAGTATGGAAAAGGTCTCACTAGACTTTTCAACAGAAAAGAGGGAGATATTTATAATACCTGATAGAATATTGATACATTTAAATGTGCTGATAAATGAGATTTCAAGAAAACGAAAACGTGGTCAAATTTTGCCCTCGTTGTGGTCCACTGAGACTGCACCAGGTAATAAGTTGAGGAAAAATTTAGCCAAAAGGAGTTTTGAGGGAAACTATTAAAATGCAGATAAATGAAGATGTCTGGCTGACCAGAAGAATCTGTATTCATGTGGCGAATCTGTCATTACTCATACTGCAATGCTTTCTGAAGTATATTTTTGTATCATCATTTCCCATTTTAAATTCGGCTCTTAAATCCCAAAAGGGAATTAACTACCAGCCATTTGCATTTTAAAGGGAAAACTCAAACCTCAATAGAGTGCTCTACTTAAGACTCCTTTTATATAACTTAGCCAATGAGCTACATCTTGATAGAGACCTTAGGGAGTCAACCAAATGACTGAGACAAGGCAGGAAAACCTAGACTTGGAAGAAGCCTTGTAATTTGTTTCATAAAATGCAGAACATGCTGGTATCGGTGTGAAGCTCTCCTGCAAACTGGTGTTTTCATCCTTGTGGGGCAAAATGCCTTTATTGTTGGGGGAGAGAAAAGGGCCTTCGACCTTTTGGCAAACTGGGGACAGCTAGAGCACAGGCTGCTCTCTCTTCCCGTGTGCGAGGGAAAATCATAGTAAAAAGTTGTAAAATAAAGAGAGCGACTTTTAATTCAGCCTTTTGCAAGACATGGGAAATGACAACTGGAAAGTTACAGGAGAAGCGACATGGGTTTTGTTAAAACAAAGATCTCTCGGGGGCTGACTCATCTTCTGAGAAAAATGTGATTCAGGAGAGGGATGGAGGGGGCTGTTCTCCCCCTCGGGCCATGGGTTTGCTGGTGGAAGTTGTAGGCGGTCCCCTCCTTCCCTTGGAGACACTGGGATTCATCTTCTCAGATGTCCTAGTTCCTTTCCGCTGTGTCTTGCTGTATGCCTTTACTGAACTGATCCAGACTTCAAATACATGTATTTCTTTATTTCTTATCGCCAAGAGAACCTATCTTCTGACTTCTTGCTGCCTTAGGAGCTTGAAAGCTGCGAAAGTACTGCTACTTCTCATCATCTTGTGGCCCTCCAAAGAACCGTACATTTCAAAGGTTGAAAAACCCAGTGCAGAATATGAAGCTGCTCTCTTAAATGAGTTTATAAATAAATAGTACTACAGAGCACTGTCTGTATCTGGGGCATTTAAAAAAAGTTCTAGAGCAAGTTCTGCAAATATGAATTCCCGTGCCTGGGATTTCCAAAATCCCACTGATTTCCCCCTCACTGTGTTGAAGACTAAGCTGCTAATCCGCACAAGACCCTTCAGCTCCTTCCTGAAGCGTGGCTTGGTGACAGGCGCCGGAGGGCAAAGCTGCGGGTCCTGCTCGTCCCTGCGATACCTTGTGTGCAACTCCCTTCTCTCCAGGGTGTGCGTTTCAAGAAACTAAAATAAACATACCTCTGTTGATATAAGAATTGACTGGGTGACTGGGAGCCATGAAGCTTCTAATGATGATTGTAACAGGAAATCTGTCTTCATATTTGTTTAAATAGAATGATGCAAACCGCAGCAGTCTGCTGATATCAAATTAAAGCGAGGAGGTGATTTTTGGTGGAGTTATTTTGCTTTTAAGTGTACCAGAAAAATAAAGCACTTAAAAGTGTCACGCAGCTGATGGAGAACAACGGTTCCCATAATAAAGCTTTGCAGTGTCAGACGTGACATGTCTCCTAGACGTTTTAAAATCCCTTATTGCCTGTTCCTGTGTCACAAGTTACTTCCTAACACACCCTGTTGCTTGCAAACTGAGTAACTGCACAAACAAGGGATGGGGGGGGAAATAAAAGGCAACTTCTGTACGCAGTAAAAGAGCTTGTTAGCACAGGTTATTCCGTGATGCCTGATGTAACAGGCGCTGAATCAGACCTGATTGCGGAGGGAGGGGTAGATTTTTTTGTTGTTGAATTGCACTTATCTTCAAAGCTGCTGGAAGTGATTGTACATTTATTCAGCAGGACAAGTCCTGAGGTTTTTATATTTGATGTTGTTCATTGCCGTGCTATTTGTTAAGATGATTTGGCTTTTAATCCACCAATGAATACTGAATGAAGAATTCAGTCGTGAATCAGATCTCTTCTTTTGCTTGCCAGTAATACAAGCCATTTTTATTTTCAATTTCAGGTTTCTTTTACAGTACAGGACAAAAATAAATTATGAATGGAAAGAAGTTAAAATTGTTCCTCTCGAGCAACTCTCCTGCATCAATGCTTAATCCTTCCATTATGTGTGATATCGTTAATCATTCTACTGTAATACTTGACACGCACATTTGTGGGACAAATTCAGTTCTAATATAAAAGCTGCAATAATACTGACTTATGTGGAACTGCAGCTAATTATAACATATTTGAATTTTCATTTTTCATGAAAGACCTCTATAAAATGAACAACCTTTCACACTGTTCAAATGAGACTGTCTGAGTGAGACCGGCAAGCAGACGAGGGGAGAGGAAAGAAACATTGTCCAAGGACAACAGGAGAAATCTCAGCATCCTAATGAGCCAATATCTGTGGAAAATATGCTCGGGTGTTGGTGGATTTCTCTTAATTGTGTTTGTTTTTTCTTTAAGCTCTCATATGGCTTTTCTACCACAAACTGCACTGCTCGGCTTATTTCAGTTGGGATAGTTTGGTTGCCTTGATATATGAACACCTGATCCTGCCATCTTCGGAGACTAAACGATGCTTCTGTCTTCACAGGTAGACTAGAAGAGGTAAAGATGACAGGACGCCTTCAGCCCATTGTAGGAAGATATTACGATGCAACAGGGTGAGAGTTTACTAAATATTTTCTGCAATGCAGCCTCTCCTTCCTCTCTCCCCCCAGTGTCTTGACTATGCCTTTATTTATAGACCTTTAGATCCCCTGCCTTTTGAGTCCCGCGTGTCAGGTTAAGTGTTTGCTACAGCCCTTTGGAGAAGCATCAGGCGTTATTCTGCCTGGAGATCCTGCCAGCGCCCAAAACCTCGCATCCATCTGGAGGGAGAAAATGAGCAGCATAAACACCCAGTTTTTGTATGCTCTGAAAACCGATGGTCAGCTAAAAAGGTGGCTAGGCTCTCTTCTGGTTTTGCCTTTGGGATCCTAAATCTGAGTGTGGGCTCATTACTCTATTGAATTATGTATTAGAGGTAATTTCCTTTCCTGGATAATAAATCCTACAGATGTGCATATCTATTCCAAAAATGATAGCTGGTATCTTTCAGACATGGCATTTGTCTTGGGTAGCCTTCTTCAGACAAACAAATTGCCCAGTGAAATTCACCGTGATCATTGGTTTTGCCCTCCATCTAGAAAGTGAGAGATCATAGACTTAGCACATTTTCCAGACGCTAAGATTCATATGCAGCGTACTGAAGGAGCAGCGGCTTCCTTGAGCAGCCACATTCTTGTTGTTCTAGCCTTAAGCATCCTTGATAGATGTATTTTTCTTTTTCTGATGCATTGCCACCTTTTCTGTGCTGGTGTACTTCAGCAAAGCAGTAATATTTCTAAACCGAAGAGAAGGGGTTATTTTGAAGTTTGCCGTTAGGGTAGAGTGAGTGTTAATGTTATGATAGGTTCCCTAACAGTCTGTTACATGCTGTAGGCCAGGATCGTGCTGGTTGAGATTAACATAGCACAAACTGCTGTTTAAATCTCCCCCCAGAAAAATCTCAGCATACCTGCATGAAGTTATGATGTGAAAGCCAGATTAACGGCGCTGTTTTGGGCACAGAACAGAGCAGTAGGAAAATGGCCATCAAGAGTTAAGAATTCATTGATACAGTAAAGGGTAGACTTTTCCTCCCTTCCCTGCCAAGCCCTTTTAAAGATGTCTTTGAGTAGAAGCAGAAAGGCTTGTTGTCCACTATTCACTGTGTCGCTTCCTTTTCACGGATTCCTGTGCTGTTTTTCTTCACGCCTGCAATTACTCCTTTTATCCCTATTTTTAAGGTACGACTCCACTTGCAAGGCATCTGTTCTTATTTATTCTTCATCCTTTCACTTTTCTAAACTTCACTGTATTCTCGTAGAAATCACCTTTCTTTTTTTAAACTCCTATCTGCCTTGCATTTTCTTTCGAGGCCTAGGTCTCTGCATATTTTCTGTCGCCGTCTTTCTATGGAACATCTTCATCCTCTGTGCATACCTTTATATCTTAAACACAGTTTCTTCAGCAGTTTCCTTCATCTCATTGCTGCTGGGCTTTCTACACCTTGTCTGCAATGTGTTGTCCTTTTGAGTTACAGATGGAAGACTGAGTTGCAAAACTGCAGGAACCCTAGAATTCCACAAAGAAATTACGCAGCCAAATATAGATGTCCCATTCCAGAGCAGAATGGCAACTTTCTGATGTTATTTATGGGGTTTGGAGAAGTATTATTTCCCAAAGGCACATACATAGCTGGATGGTGGATCAAGTTTTAGTTGGCCAATAAGTTTTGCATTGCCTTATGCTCCTCATACAGCCTTGTTAACACATAGAGGTCTTGTCCTAAGCGCAGCATGGCTCGTGATGAGTTGTGCCAGTTAACTGTATATCACTCATGCAAGTTGGGTGGTGTATTTTTTTCTAGAAGCACCGTTTAGTATTTTTTATATTGCTGAATTGTGCTGGAGTAAGGAGTTCTCTTTACTCAAGCCCACCACATGCTGTAGTAATTTTCTAAATTCAGTTTGCATTCGACTTCCTAAAACCAAGGCTGACTCAGCTCTACCGCTGCAACCTCTAACTTGCACATATCTGTCACGTAGAGCTAGTACGAATGATGTGATCTGCCATTTAAATCTTCAATCAAGTTTTTTAATTAAAAGAACCGCATAACATTACCATTCACAGGCTAGATCAATTTTTAGGCTTTAATTTGTGGAGTTTAGGAGAATGGTGAGAATATTCAAAAACTTTCTCAATTCTTTGAGCTCATTCTCCAGGTACTGGCAGGATCTCGGCACATCAGGTTGCTGAAGTTGATGTTCCCAGTGACTTTAATGGTACCAGACACATTCCTAGCTGACTTCTGTTTGCCCTTTTCATCAAGAGTTTAACATTGCCCTTTCAGGGCACATTTTTGCAATCATAAATATGTTCTTTCCGATTACACAGTTGTGGTCTTGGAAGTGATAATGGGCAGAGATGTTCACATGAAACACTTAAAGAATAAACAGTAGCAGCCAAAGGTGAGGATGAGATTCTCAGTGCTTTGTTAGCACAGATGTACTGGGAAAAGGGCACTAAAAGCCCTGGAACCAAGCATATAAAATGGGATTCTTGGAAGGAAATGAAAGCTGCCACCTATCTAACGGGGTTAACAACAGGAAAGGTGTTCTAGGGAATGCCGCAGCCTTGCGGCATTCATTCAAACTGGTACTGTTGTCACAGGCAACAGATAACTACCGGTTCTCATCTGGAATATATCTACACGCTGAATTAACCGTGACCATTGCGAGTGTCAACACACCTGCAGTAGCGTAACCTGCTGTTTGTACTCATCTGAAAGCATCCAGCTCCAAAGCCTTTCTCTGCTGAAAGTGTTTGGCTTTTTTCAATTGCTGGAATTGCATTTGCATTTTCTGGAGACGCTGTCTGAATCTCCCTTCCTCCCTGCCACCCAGCAGCCGCATGAATTCAGTTGCTTACAGAGCTCTTGATGACCACCAAGGAAAGAACGAGATTTCTGGTGGCTTAGAACTTTTTTTTCTGGGGACGCTTTTTCCTGGGGAGGACTGATCTATGTATGAAGGGGAATTGGTTATTCTTAATGAATTCAAATTTTAATTTGTTGCTTGTTTTTTTAGGTAGTGAACTGAGCACTGATGGCCTCGCTTTTGAAGCAGAATATGCTGTGTTGCAGCCTCGCGACAGGACTTCGGCTCTTACACGCTGGCGTGTCTGCAGCGTAGCACTAGGAGAAGGCTATGTTACTGGAGGTGAGAATGAAGCTGAGGTCGTACCTCGTGCTTATCTGTGAGACTTCCTCAAAAGTTCCCAGATTGAAATTGCTTTTCAGAAAAAGGAGGATAACGCTGTTGTAATCAAGGCTGTCTCAGTAAAAATACTCCAAAGTGAATCAAGTATCTGTTTGGTATGTCATGCCTGCGTAGAGGGATGCCGCTTTCTTTTGCGTTAACAGCCACTGTCCTATCATAAATTATTATATCTGAATATGTTGAGGCAGAGGGCTAGGTGTATTCTGGTTGTACTGTTGCTCTGACCTCTGACACTGGCACCACATGGCCGTGGAAATTGAGACTCTCATGAGGGCCCACATGCTTTGCACGCCTCTGTACTTAGACATTTGTGACTTGATTGCAGGAGGTACTCGGTAACGTGCAGCCAATTACTTCAGTTTCTGCCGTGCCCCAAAAATCAAGTCTTCACATACCCCAAATTAACAAATCCTTTTTTTTTCTTTTTCAGCTTTTTTGCCATCCTCTAAATGTGTTAGCTCACAGAGGGATTGTGGACATTAATACTCACCAAGCACTATGTAAATATTTAAGTATTAAAAGTATATTAATTTATATAGCACTTTAAATGCTATATAAATTCAACCTCGAATGAAAGCCCCTATCCAAAGGTTTATAAAGAGCTTGTACATTTGGGGCTGGGGAGAAAGGAAAATACCTCCTTTTTTAAGAAAAGGGAAAAGCTTAACTCAGAGTGTTCTGTTATTTACTCATGTATTGATATTGCACAATAAAATATTTACATTAAAATGTATCAGTTTTCAAAAAACTTGTTAACTCCATTTTCCAACTGAATTTGGCCAAGCTGGAAAGAAAATTATATGTGCCAGAGGACTGCAGTAAAAAAGATTTAAAGGTTTTCAAATACCATAAAAAAGAGACTATAATAAGTGACTAGTGGACCAGTCAGCTGTTTTAATTAAAACTGGGCTGCTTATTGATCTATTGCAGATTTACCTCCATCTGCAACACTTCAGCAATATTCCCTTCAACCATTTCAGAAAATAGCGCTTGTCGGGGACACTAAAGACTATGGAAGTCGACAATGGAAATGTTGTATAACTATGTGACGTTTTGTACAAGGATCTATTGTTTTTTTATAAGTAATGTGGTGAAATTAAAATAGCAGCATCAATGCACGTTTGGCACAATTAGTTTTAAAGCCAGAAATGTGTCCTTAAATAGTGGCACCAGCTGTGGCAGAACACCTGCACTGAAAGAAACTGGTGTTTGGCGCTGACCGACACGCAAACTGGAGAAGAGGTGATGACAATGATGTCATGGGGATACATGCCTGTTGTTTAATTAAAGTTTACGGAGAGCTTTGCTGTTTACAGAGATCAGCAGCGTGTTCGCTGCCATCTCTTCCAGGTAGCGCCCGGTGAGCACTTGTCCTCAGTGGCGGTGGTGGGATGGAGCAACCTGTGATTGTTATTCAATACCTGGTTTTGAAGGAAAAAAAATATTAAGAAAAAACACAACTGTCTTGGTTTTTATTGCAAAACAAGAGGGGAGCTTGCTGATAGCACCATGGGGCAAGGGTTTTAAGACATCAGGGATAGATGTAGACATGGTTTACTCTTTAGAGTGGGAAACATCATGGTTTTCTTTTTAGAGGAGGAAATCACCTCATTTTCCTTTTATTACCCCAGGAAATCCCCTACTCATGGCGGTGGTAGGGAGAAGCAACGAGGCCAGAAGGCTTTTAGTCCCCGGACCGCTGTACAGCCCACGGCCACACCACCCCGCAGCCTTTTAGGCTCCTCGATGTAAGGAATTTCTATAGCAGCCTAAAAATAAGAGGGGTGAAAATTCCCCCCGGGGCGTTTCCCGCCCCGCGTTTCCTCTCAGGGCCTCCTCACCCTCGGCCGCCATTTCCCGAGAGGGCGGGGCTCGCCCCCGTGGGCGGGGCAGTCTGCCCCACGCCGCCTCCTATTGGCTGGTAGCGGGGGAGGGGGCGTGGCTCCGTCGCCCTGCCGTCCTTACTCACCCGGGGGCAGGGGCGGTTTTCCTTAGCGGCGCGGCGATTGGCCGCCAGCCGGGGCAGCGGGACGTCACTCCTCCGCGTCTCCGCGATAGGTCAGGGCGGCGGGGTGGGGCGGGGCCTCGAGAGGCGGCTCCCGACGCGCCGCCGAGGGGGGCGCCGAGGCCGCAGTAGCGTTTGGGCGGCGGCGGAGGAGGAAGGTGGCGGCGATGGGTTCCGCGCTGCGCTTTCCCCTCCTGCTCCTCCTGGGGCTGGCCGGCCCCGCCGCCATGCTGGCCGGCTACATCGAGGTGGGTAGCGGCCGGGGGAAGCCGGGCTTCGGCCGTTGCGGGGGGCGCCGGCGGCCGTTGGGGGCGCGCGGGCGGCCGTTGGGGGCTCCGCGCCGCTGCCCTTCTCCTCAGGCGGCTGAGGCGGCGGGTGCGGCCCCGCTCCGAGCCGGATCCCCCGGGGGGAGCCGCCCGCGGGGGCCGAGCATTGTCTGGCGGCGGCTGAAGGCGGAGGAGAGGCCGTGGGGGGAGCGGGCTGCGGCGCAGCCGAGGTGGGATTCTCTCGCCGTCGTACCGAGGTGTTTTATCGGGGGGGTGCTGCGTTATCGCCCGGGGTCAACCTGGTTGTGAAGGCGGCAGATAAAGCGGCGTGTTCAAGGTGCCTCCGCTCGCACGGGAGGACCTGGAGGTTGAGCAGCTCCTGCAGGGACCTTGTAGGGGTAGGCGGTGATGAGTTGGTGTTCTCCCCTAGTTTTCGGGAAAGCACTCCAACCAAATACCGCAGGTCTCTTATCTGGCCAGAGATCGCATGGTTTAGCAGCTTCGTTTCACTGGGATGCTTGGGGGATTTTAGTTTTGGTTTTGGTTTTTTTTTTTTTAATTGAGAAGTGACCTCTGCATTCTTGGCACGGTAGCAAGAGCTGTGAGCTTCAGATTGGTCTAGAAGCTTAGAAGAGTGTTAGAGGGCAATTTCGTAGAGAAAAGCCTCGGTGAAACGAATCCATTTGGTTGCTGCCCCCTTGGTAGATGCCGAATATAGCTTCGGGTTTGAACTCCTACCTTATCTTTCAGAGGGGATGCTTCAGCCAAGTGTAAAAGGTGTGCGTGTAATGTAGAAATGGCTTAGATGCCGCAATTTATGTATATACGCGCACATATACCCGCACACGCACGTATATATATTTATAGACATGATATATATGTATATAAATATATATATACACACGTATATATATTTATAGACATGATATATATGTATATAAATACATTGTGATGTATATATGTGAATAGATACTACATTTGTATCTCAATATATGAAAGTAATTGGAGGGGGGAAATTCCAACTTTATCCCTAAAAACAAAAACGTTGTGAAATCTAGCTATCCAAACGACGAGATGGGTAGGAAAAAAAATCTTGTCGATTTAAAAACTTCACGCTATAACCTATCTATTAGAGTGAAACGGCAAAACAAAGAGCAAAGTACGTGCTGCGCTTCAAACATGGCACATAAATAGAGTTTAATAATCTACATCTGAATGTTGTTTGGAAATGCAAAACAGCTACCTCCGTCTTGTATAGATTCTGGGTTATTTAGGGATGGGTAAAGAACGGGCTCGTGGCTACTTTGAATGGCTTGATTTGACAGTTTACAGTAAAATTTAACAAGCTTGGTTAAGCAGAACATCTACCTCGGTGCGATGCAAAAATCAGAAGCTGGCGGTAATTACTAACTGGCAATAAGTGTGGTTCTTTAATATTTTTAATATGTGTCGTGTGAAATTAGTCTAGTCAATGACTTTTGCTTATTCAGCCGCTACTGAGGAATAGTATTGCACCTACTTTGTACCAGACCTTCTGTTAAATTTCTATAAATCAATGGAAAGTGGGGATAATTGTCTTTGGAAAAACTTGTGTGGAGGTTACCTTGCAGGAAAGACAACTTAAGGCTCGGTAGGGCTGCTCTGAGGGTGTCTAGCTAAAGCCAAGGTCAGGTTACTTGGCATTGCCTTGGTGGTGGGGGACTGTCCTGGCTGCTCGGCGGCGGTGGCCGTGTTAAATCTGATCTCTTCCACCTGTTTCGAAACTCCTCCAGCTGTAGGTCACTTCCTCTGTCATATCCGAGGCAAATTCGGCTGCTATGCACATCCCTTCTGGAAGCTGCTGCTTGTGGATATGCGCTGCAAAACGGCAAGCTGGAAAACAAATCTAGCTGTAATTTTATTCTGAAGCCTTGTGTCCGTCTGGAGAAGCAGATCGCAGGATTCGCCAGTCACGGGACTGGCAAAGGGTTTGGCACAGAGGGGAGAGCAGCAGCGTCACACCTCGGCACCCCAGGAGGGGCCGGCAACCCCGGAGAATGGGGGTGTTGACCTCTTTGAAAAGGATTAAAATGAAACGGTTTCTGCCTCGTTCTTTTTCAGAGGATCAGCGCGGGGTTGGTTTTACAGGCTGTGGGTTCGCTCCTAACCTGCAGCAGTCTAGACTGGCACGAGTCGGTCCTAGCGTGGGGTTATGTTAGTGCACCAGGCTGTCCTCTGCGCCTCTTCGATCTGTTCAGCCATTCCTGCAGCAGAATTTGCATCCTCTGAAGGCACGACAGCCACCTTAATCTGCTGACACAAAATGTCAACGGTGACGTTTTAATTCTGATTTTTTTCTTCATCCTCTCCCGTTGTCTTGTCTGGGGGGGACTGCAGCTCTCGAGTCTTTATTGCTGCCAGATTTTCTCAAGAATAGCATCTTGATGCAGAGCTTAGGAAATGGTTACTTGTTTTTTATACTGTGATTGTTGCTGAATGATAGCAGGTAATGTGATGAAAAATATGCAAGAGTTTTGGTTGGTTTTTTTTTTAAATAATAAAGATGACGTTTGAAAGCATACTGGAGTTAAGGAAAATGCGTACCAGTGTCTGCAGTTATTAGTTTAGTTGGATTGGCACGGTCCCGTTAGGTGGATTTTCTTTCACTTGATTATCTTAGCTACCAGTCCCTGTCCCTAGAACACCCGGTAATCTTCTTATCGACTACAATTTGTTTTTCTTTCTTTCCTGCACAGAGGAAGGGGAGTGGCAGATTTTTTTTTAATTTTTTTTTTAAGTTATTGGTATGTGAAGCTTTGAATAGGGCGTTCCCAAGGGCTTGTCGTTGGTGACAGTCAGTCTCCCTTTCAGATCATCCTGTGTTGATGGCAGATAACCTTTGACAATCTCTCTTCCAAATGAATTTGAATAGAAGAGCCTGGAGAAATCATTGATACCCAGCAATTAATGTTTTTTTTTCCCACAGTAATATGTCGCGGGGTTGTGTCTGAATTCAGTGACTGCTGTGTTTTGCTTGTGAAGTCCCCGAGAACTTCAACTAGGACACTGATGCCAACTGGAAAATAGAAAATAAATCTATTCTAATTTGATCTGTATTCCAATGATAAACTACTTCTGCTGTGCCCTCAAGGCTTTTAAAGATGCAAAGTTTCTTTTTTATCACTTGACCTTTTGGTATAATCAAATCTGAGGCGATGCAGACTCGATATTGCTTTTTTAAATCACATTTGGTTATAGCGGTCTTTTTCCAAAGCTGTCTTGAATGCTTGTGTCTGTTACCCACCTGTTTCAAATGACTCGGATTTGGGGTGAGAAAAAAACCCCAGTGTGTTTTACAGCAGAATTGTGCATTTCATGTTATTATTCTTGTATTGCACGCTTAAATTCTCACCGACAAAAATATCAGTCTTGTGCCATTTCTGCAGACCGTAGGGACTTCTAATTGCCTGCTGCATTGAACAAAGAACTCCACCTAGGGGAAATTTCCACTCCGGTGTTGAAGTCCTGAGTAGAAGCAGCTCAGTAAAATTCCAGTCTTGAGCGTGCGGCCTTTAGTTTGCTTTCTGTTCCTAAAACTTCCCATCCCGGTAAGTGTTAGGAAATATACTGTCATATGAAAGTGGTTATATGCAACGCCTGTTCTAAGCCTCAACAAAAGCTGCTCTGAAGCAGAGATACGTATAAGGAAATAAAGCAAATCAGATGGACATCTGATATTGCAGAGGGGCTCTGGAATTTCTGCTGCGTTGTAGAATGCCACATGAAGGTAAGCTCTGCTCTTTGGAGAAGGCCTTCAGCTTGCCTTGTTTCACGTATGAAATATTTATGACCTTTCTTAAATGTTATTTAGACATTAATATCTCTACCAGGGATTAAATGATTTTTTTGTTAATACGTTCATTGCATTGCCGGAGAGTTATTCAAAACCTACTCTGTAGGTGGCTTTAGCTGGATGTGAGCCTTATTAGTACATACTGCTCCTCCTTCAGCACCTTATAGTGCGGGGAAGGATTAATGCCCTGTCTGTGTTCTATGTACCAGTTATGCTTCTCTCTAGATGTTGCTTGTAAAAATTCTGCCTTTGCTTTTTTCCTATGTGTGCGTCTTTTGGAGGCGTACGGACTCAATCTTCTAAATATAAGTTATTTTGACTGCGGCATCTGCTTCTACAAACGTACTTAAACCATAATCTTGTTCTTCAGTTGAAAATAGAAGAGAAATACGCTATCCCCAACTATCTCCTTCTTGTTAGAACAATAAAGGTTTCACTTCTGTTTCGACACTTTGGCATTTCAGACTCTTCTCATTAACTACTTAGGTTTTCCGAGTTGACGTAATCCTTCAGACGCTTGCTCTCGTGCTACTTATGCGCGGTAAAACTTAGTGTCATTGATTTTTAGTTCATGCAGTCAGCACCTCTGAAATATGTTGTTAATTTAAGATGATGCTCACTCTTAATTGAGTGCTTCAAATACTTGCAATGGCCTAGAAACCCTTCTGGTAAGGCTTCTAATTGGGAACTGTACTTGAACTTGCAAGATTGCCCCTTTTTTCTCCGAAAGTGTTGTCTACGCACATAGTGGGCATGCTCTGCTTTCCCTACTAGCAGTGAGTTTGTCGCGGGCAAATGGCATGTCCTATCATATCCTATCCTATCCTATCCTATCCTAAAGTAAGTTTTACCTTACTGTTTACCTTAAATGGAGTCCTTAGGGCACTTTGCCTGTATTAATTTTGTAATTTCCATTCCGATATTGTCATTTTCAGCTCTTTGCTGTAGGCGCCAAGTCTCAGGTTTGTGGGGAGAGGGAGAGGAAATGGATTGACAACATTGTGCAAAGTCTCAAAGTAACTCTTCCGTGTGTATGTATATATACTTATTGTATGCTTACAAGTGTGAATTATAAAGCAGTGAGAAGGAAGACGTGAGCAGAGTAAATTGTCAGGTTTCTCTTTATCGTGGATTGACCAAAACGGCATACTTCTTTCTTTCCTCTGGTTCAGGAGAGCTGGTGGCCGCTCGTTGGGCGCGGTAGGCTGAAAGTTACCTTGAGCATGCTACTACTCTTACGTACCTCGGGCAGGTGGTACTTCAGTCCTACAGGGGAAAGAAACAAATGAACCTTCGCTCCTGAGAGGCAGTGCACAAGGGAACATGCATTTCAGGAGAAACGGTTTGGCTGGGTTTTTTTAGGGTAATCTCTTAATGTTAGATTGGCACTTCTTTTAATTTCTGAATCCCTGCAACTGTAAGCAGGGATATGCTCCACTTGTAGATCTTGCATGTGAATAACACTTGGTTTTTTTGAACTTGTTCAGCACTAGATTTACTACCTTCACCCCCATCTGCCTTCTCAGTGGCAGTTAAATATATATTTCTGACTGCGCTTTCTCTAAGCTCTACTACCTCACGCGAGAACGTGGAAAATGCACGTACAAAAGAAAACAGAAGTCAAATTTACCTTCTAGCATGGCTTTTAAATGGTCAATACGTTGTCATGCTTGTTCCACAGTCTGATTGGGTTTGTGCATTTGTAAAAGTTTAAGCTCCAACTTGAGATGAAAGATCAAAACACTAATGTCCTGCAAATGGTGTTAAACTAATCTTTCCAGCAGCAAAACATAGCCTGCTTGGCTTTATGTAGTCAGGTGTCCACCTGATCAGAAACGCGTGCGGCTAAGCGGCTTACCAGCGCTTCATTTTGAAGTATTACGGTGGATGTTTTCTATATAGCCAGTGGGGAAAAGAATCCGTTCATTATTTTTGAGAGATCGACCCATATATGTATTAAATTTAGTTATAACGCTTTGGTGCCATATTCCGTGCTGTCGGCCATGATCATGTTCCTGTATAAATTTATACATTGCAGACCTTCGTTTTGGCTTATATCTTTAGCAGCGTGCTAGGCGCTCTTAACTAGTGTGCAGAGTCAAATGTTGCCGCTCTCCGTGGCATTTGATGTTTTATTTCACTTTTCATTTTCATTGGCGACAATGGAAAGTCAAATCACATGTTCGTTCTCAGTGTTTTGTAAGGGAGAGAACTGATGGATGAGATCCAGAAAGTCTTTTGTTTTCTGTTAGAGGCAGACCTGGTTCCTGAACAGGTACGTATGTGTTTCTTCATCTGTTTTAGAGATCAACACTTGATCTCTCCCAGCCAAACTGGCACAGTAGTCCGTGAGGGCTGCTGCTGCTGCTGTTGGGCTACCACGATGCTGCTGTGCTGAGTGCAAGGATAATGGCTTTGCTTGAGGTGTTTTTTTCCCTGCAGATTTTTTTCTAAAGGTGACTATGTTAGGCCTTGCAGTAACATCTTTTAGCCGTGGTTTGGGGGAAGTCTTAGTTTTCAAACCTCCTGAGCAGTGTCTGGCTACAGAGTTTAAATCGCTCTTTGCAGGTGCCTTTCTGGGCGATTCCTCCTCTGAACCTTTGAAAATCCCACCGGTTATTTAAGCTCCTAGGATTTCCTGTGCAGATGGGCAGTACGGCAGGTTGCTGTGGCTCGGCAAGCCCTTCGCTTTATGAAGCAGGGTCTGAAGCTGTTACGGAGTGCGTGAGCTTCAGAGAAGTTTGCAGGGAAGATGAAATCAGTAATTGTTTGGCTCGGATGGCGCTTCTGTGTTTTGAGACTAACTGAAAATCATTATGAAATGATGACTTTTGAGTTCAAGTTTTTCAAGTCACCAGATGTGAAGGGCTTAAAAATTGCCAGCATAATTTAGATGTAGGCTGGAAAAAACCCCCAAAACCACAGAAGGTGGGAGCTGACTCCTCTTTCCCAGTTGTCTTGGTAAAGCTTCATGTGTCTTAGTTCTGGGCTAAGGCACTGAGTCATCAGTAGTGTTATGGTTCACCTCGACTATTTACGATGTGACTAATACGTGGTATCATGCGAAGGTGCAGCGTGGATGATAACTGTTCTTCAGCACTCGGATTCCAGGCTTTGGCTCAGTGACAGGGATGCATTTAAGTAATTTCATACAGTAAGCTTCTCTCTAACAAAATTACAACGCTCAAAAGTGTATTTTGATTCAGGTCAAGGACAGAGAGAGACAGACACGCATAAGCACGCAGAGATGGCTGGGGCCACGATTCCTCCTTACTGTAACAACAGGGTGATACTTAGTGAGGTTTCCGTTTGAGAAATCTCCTTTCTGCCGACTTCATGTTTAAATAAAAGTAGTGTTTAACCTTGAAAGTTCCCTTGCTCATTTAGGTCTTTTTTCTTCGGACAAACATTTGCTGCTTAGGTTATATTTTCAAATGTCTGATATGTTCTGAGGTGTTGGTCAGTGTTTTGGGTTTTTTAATCCTCGCAGTAGAGAGTTGTTTATTATTCTGTTAACTCTCTACTATGGTGGGGGCTTGCATTTTCTCACGCAGCTGCTATGCTTGGGTCCTTTAATCTGCCACCTCAAAGCACTAAAATAGTCAGTGAGGAGACCTCAGAAATCATCGTCTGATGATGTTGTTGCAAAGATGAAACAGCGGTTTGGTAAACGACTTGGTACTTTCCAGGAGTTGCCTTATGCTTACTTCAGTGCTGAGATGCTTAAATCAAAAGCTGAACATTTGCATTTTTAATCTTTGGGCTTTTCTTTAAAGGCTCTTATGTTATTTTTAGCTCCAGCTCCCTGCCAAAAGCTTTGTCCCTTTTCTTTTGGATTTTGGGTCGATGAATCCCACTAGTTATGATGTCATTGCGTAGTGTGGAGTGACAGCAACAAAAAGAAAAATCTTGCCGATACCATCTGTTACAATAAACATGATGCACTCATGTTAGATTTCAAGCAGATTTGGATTGCATATTCACAACAGAAGCTGGTCGCTGCTTAGACGTATGGTAACCTCCAGCATAAAGCTTTTAATCACCAAATTCTCTATGTGGTTTCGGACTTGGCGTGACACGTTGCCAGGTCTAAGTTAAGTAGTAGGGTGTTTTATCAGTGTTTAATCTTTTCCCGTTCATATTGGGACTATAACTTGCCAAAAAATGGTCCTAGAGGCATCTGCATGAATTCACTAATACCAAATGCTGGTTGACTTCTTATGCTGTAGTCCTACAATAATTGTGGCCTGAAATAGAGAGGGGGAGATTTGCTTTAATCTGCTAAGTATTCCTCTCAAAAGATTAAATGAAAAATGTTGATTCAGACCTGTGGTTTGAGTTCCCAGTGAGTATATCGGCATTTGAACGTGAGTCTTTCTCTGCATAATTTATCAAAGCTCTTGCTGAAGAAATTGAATTTGGTGTCTGTGTTGTTTTACGCAGCAAGATCACGTAGGGGTTTAGAAGCCCTGAAGAATGAGACAGTGTCGGGATCCAAGCTAAGCGCGTTAGCCTGTGTAACAGTCTTGGTCAAAGATTAATTCTCAAGTGTAGGGTATGGCAGGGCTCATGCATGTACTTAAATGTTGCTGCCTGTCAGGAGAAAGGGAAACTGAGAAATTGTTGAGGGTGCACGTTATCATGGAAGCCAGTTATTACTCTTGAATGGAGCAGGATGCTCGCAGCTCCCATCTGGACTGTTGGAATAAGATTAAGTGCCTCTAAGTAGTTTGAGTTGCAGGGTTTCAAGTAACTGCTTCATTTCCAGAGTCTTTAAGTAGAGCCTCGTAGCCTCAGCACGGGAAACGTCAAGCAGCAGAGAACTTTTTTTTTTTTTTTTTTTTTTTCTTGGTAGCCAGCCCAAAAAGTTGGGATTTTGTGTTTGCACTGTATTGGTGTATCAGAGCTCAGCCTTCGGACACGAGTGTACGCAGTGCTGCGGGCTTACCTGGGCGAGAGCCAGGCCCCAGAAGAGGCCGAGTGGATTCTCGATGGGGGTCACGGAATGAAGTTAGGGTGTTCTTGTGGATGCGCGAAGCTTGGGCCCGGGAGGGAGCATCATGTCGCAGCAAAAGAGACACACTGGAGGCTTTAAAAACAGGGGGAAAAAAGTGTTCCTGCCCCCGTCACTCCTGATAAATGCTGTCTTGTTCAAATTGCATCAATACTTGCTCTGCAACAAAGCTAGTCAGTATGTGGAGATTCTGTTTAGGGCAACAGCCGCTTTCTCGGAAGCAATTTACCAATAACAAAGGCAGGAGATGAATGGCCTGCCAGAGCGCAGGCTTGGTGCAATGTAATATTTTGCACTGCTGTATTCCCTGCGTTGTCCGCAGCTGGCTTTATGGTCCGAATCACAGCTTGTGATTTGCTCAGGCCCCTCACCTTCTGCCTACGTGCTTATGCTTTTGTTTTTATCGGTCTTTTCATTGTACGCGTGTACAAGATACGTTTGAGTTTGCAAATAAGAACTTGGACTAATCACAAGAGCTGAAATCTATTACCTGCGCTTGAATCCAGAGTACTGTGCTGTATGCATAGTGTTTTAGATAAATTAATCCTTCATTTTAAATGCTTGCATCTTGCTTCAGAATGTCTTCGTTTCTCAGGTTAAGAGACAAAGAAATAAACATCAACCAGCTGGTCACCTTGAAGTCCTTTTGCCTTCCCTCCTTGTGCACCAGGTCCTTTGCTCAGCAACCTGGCTCCAAGGAAGACTAATGAGAAGAGCTGGATTTCTAATGTAGCAGGGCTGTTAAGATGGCAGGATATCTTCTTTCAAATTTGCTTAAATGTAAAATCCGCAATACAGACAAAAGGCATTTTGAAGTTGAGGCTGAAATTCCTAGGTTTGGATGGATTTGTTGCGCTCAATTATATCGAGCAAGCTTTTGCAACTCGCTTCACGTGGGAGTTAGCGTGATGAGAAGAATACTTTTCAAAGTATAACCGTATGGGAGGTTTTCCACAGGGCATCTATAGCATGTTAATTCCCTCTTTCATTGCAGGGCTCCGACTAGAATGCATCATTGTAGTCCTTTTGTAATGGATGCTGATGTATTTCAAGAGCATTACTGTTCTGAAATGGCCAGTGTCATACTTTTTAGTCGTGTGTATGCAAACAGCGAAGCTGGTTGCTCCAGAGAAGAATAGTATGAAGATACCCGCAAAACTTTGGGCTGCAAGCTTCGCCTATACTGTAGAAGAGAAGCGAGGAGGACTGCTTTCTAAGACTCTAAATGGTCTTTTGCTTCAGGCAAAAGCAAAGATGACTTTACTTCGTTTGCCTTGCCGTCCTTGGTTTCAATTTGGCTTTTCGTGTTTCCTGTCACTATCTTTGCAAAAAATTAAATCGTTATTCCGCATTATGTAAGTGGCTGAGAGCTTTACTTGTACTGTTCTGTTATTTTATTTAATAGTCTCTGATTATTACATTTATTTTGATCATCTAACTGAGGGCATAACGAGCATTTAGCCACAGCTGGCAGCAAACTTAGCTGTCTAAGATGGGCTTAATGTGCACAGCTGTTTGTAGCTAAACTTTCAGCAGCTATTCCCCTGGTGTTGACTTTGAGATGCATTGCCACTTAGATAGTTATTTGTTTATTTTTCTTTAGGAGGATGCTATGACCTGCCTGTAAGCTGCTTCTCGTGCTGTCACAGGGGGCTGGTAGATATTTACTGTTTATAGCAGCTAGCTTTAAATACTCCAGATCAAGTAAAGCAGAGATTTTTGTTTTGTAATGTTTGCCTTGGAATGACTTCTGTGCTTTGGAATATCTCTTCAAATACATCTCCGAGCAGCATCCATCTAACTATGCATCTGCATCACATCTAGGATGACGTTCTTCAGTGATGAAGAGGATTAAAATAGTCATTAAGCTGCAAAATACACCACATGTCATGTAAAGCACAAAATAAAGATACAGACAGACCGAGCATGCTGGAGTGGTACAGTCTGTTGGAATGCATCAGGATGTGAACATCCTTAACTCGAGCCGAATTTCAAATGCTTGTATTGCAGAAAGATGAAACTGGGGCTGGGTTTGCATATGGAAACACTCAGCCTGTTGTTGTCTGCAGACACACTTTCTTGCTTTCATTTTCTTTCCTGTGTGTGACTGGATAGTTGGTCCCCTCTGCAACACCTTGGCTCCTGAGTGAAACTTAAAATCATGTGCTTAGCGGTATTCATTAGCGTACTTTCTGTAGTGGTGAGAATTAACTTCGGGGACAAATAGTGGCCTCAAAGCAGGGGACTGTTCGTATTATTCCTGCCTATCTGGGCTAATATTTACATCCGTTTTATCGATAGGTATAACTGTGAAAATATAGACAGCCTCTAATGGAATCATGCAACTGGATAGTTAGTCCATTTGTCTTTGCTGTCCGGGCTTTAGAATTGCCACACAGCCTTGACAGACATGAACTCATTTTGTGCCGGTTACCTAACCCGTTTTCCTCCTCAAGCTGGTATTACAATCGGATACAAAAATTCTCAGTGCAGCATTCTTGGAGTCTTCTAAATGTTCCTAGCCTCATAACACAAATTCATCTAGTACTGGTATCACTGCTGTCTAGGCTAGCTGGGGATTGTGCAGGGAGAGGCAGCCTCAAAGATAATTAAGCTGTAGTCTGTTAAGGAGCTCATTTGTGCTCTCAATGATTTTTTTTTTTTTTTTAAGATGTCCAAAATGAGGATATGAGAATGAGAGATGTTTCTAGCTGTCTCTTGCTGTTGCATCATCAAGCTATAATTTCAACACGGCTTTCTCGGGTGCTGATCTGTTCTGATGCGAGACATCTGAATATATTCCATAGGGCTAATCCACAGCAGTGACTTGCCAGAACCTGGTGAGGTTAATATTTGCAGCTGAGATGGGTACACAGCCGTGTTTCTGAATTAAGAAAATGCCTTAGTGGGCCATGTCTGAAGTCAACTAGTGAAAAACACAACCACCACTCCCCAGGGTTAGAACTGTATGCAATATTTTCATCCTTTGACTTTGAGAAAGCTCTGTTGAAACTACTCAGCCTATGGCTAGGAAAATGGTGAGTGGCCTATTGCATCAATACACAAATCAATCTACCCTCTGATCACTGACCTAGTGATGGGATTTACATGTTAAGTCAGCATTTCCATTGCTCTCCATCTCTGCTTGTAGGGTCAAGGAAAGTAAATTTTGTTTGTGCTGGCTGACCATTTCTTTCTTTCTCACTCAAGTGGGTAGCATGTCAGGCGAGCATCTGAGCAGGCAGAAAAGCTTCTCCAAGGAAAAGTAAATAGTCCTCCTCTTCTCCTGCCTGATAGCCTTTTCCAAACAGGAAAATAAAGAATTGTTTGGAATCCTGTGTTCAAAATAACACATCTTGAAGTTTTTCATTACTGTTCCTCCAGCTGGAGAATACCAAGTCTTCAGGGGGAAAAAAAAAAAAAAAAAGGCAGTTTTGCTGCTAAGATGAACAGCCTGGACAAAGGGTTTAAAAAAAACCCCAAACATAAAATACTAGTAGCTTTCAGAGACCTTGAAGAGGAATTTCTGTTGAGGTGATGGAAGTTCTTGATGTATACTGCCGCTTTATGGCATAACTAGATTGTCTAAAACTGTTCTGCCTGCTCTTTTTCAAAGAGCAATTTCCCTCACTGTTGCAGAACAGGTAGTTTCTGCTTCCACGTTTGTAATAAAGCTTTCGGCTCGTGATAGTTCTGTGCTTTGAAGCCCTTACTGAAGTGTCAGAGTTCTTAAAACTCGTCAAAGAACTGACCATCAGGTGTATGCAGCTGCAGTATATAACTTCTTCCCCCAATGTAATGTTCAATTGTAGTTCAACAAAGTAGACAGAAGAAAGCGCTGCTTTCTATCCCCTGCCTTGAATATTTCCAGAACATGCTTAAGGAAACCTCAAGGAAATAGGTATCAGTGTACACAGAGTTCATTCTTCCCACTGAAACCCGGAAGAAATCGATAACGCGTTGAAATCGCATTTTGTCAAAGATAAAAAATCAGTGTTACTGTTTGTATTTCCATGCAATGCTACACAATCTCGTACAGCTCCATAGACGGAAGAGCTATAAAACTCAGCATATGAAAATCAGGTGTGTTTGTACAACGTACAAAGCCAGTTCAATGTTATGCGATGATAGCCCTGAAATATTTGAGGTTCTAGGCTAGGTTCTGTTGAACTGGTTTTACTTTCTGGATCAGCAAAATCAGTAAAGGGGATCTCAACCTAGCCAGCTTTAGTCTTCATTTTCTAATAGCATTAAGCAGTTATTCTAAGTAGAGATCTGTTGCTTCCCTTAAAGGAACTGTTTAATACATCCATTAGAGTTTCAGTATGCTAGCCTAGCTAGGATATGACGCTGTGACTATTAAACCCCAGCTGGTAAATCAATGCTTCAGAAATAAAATGGTACTAAATTAGTCAGGATTGCTTTTAAAGAGTAAAAAATTGAAATCCATTAAGCCATAACTGAGGTCCTTTGCTTTCTGTGACCCTGCTGCTGACGAAACTTTAGGGGTACTTCGAAAGGCTCTTTGTCATTTGTCTTCTCTCTTGCGTCAGACTGCTGGATCCAGCTGTTTGAGCTCTCGGGGACAGATAGAAGTCCACCTTTTATCCTCTGCTTTGGAAGAAGGAAGTAAGTTGTGAGACCTGAGCCTAAACTCTGCTAATAGTACCGGCATCCTTCTGAGAGATGTTTGGCTGTTGGGTGGCTGAAGTTTAAAAATAAACAAGTAAAGTTTTCGCCCTCTGACTCTTGGAAGTAAGAAGTGTTGCTCCGAGCCACCTTCCCGCACCTCAGCCTCTTTGCTACTTAAGTAAGAAGTGCTTGTCATTCGTTATCCTGCTCTTGTTTGCTTGCTTGCTCACCTCCGGGTTGCCAGCATTAGTGGAAGGAAGCTGGCAGCCTTTCTTCAGTTTCGTTGCTGTTTACTGTGATCAAAAATAGCTGCAGTCAGGAAAATGAAAGACCAATTCTGGGGAGAATTTGAGATGGTTTTGCTAAGTTGATTCTCTTGCATTTATTTTTTACCCATAAGTGGTAGGAACTTTTTCCTAATGAGCAGCTAACTGAAAACTAAACTTTTTTCAGGCCATGTTCACGTTGAAGTTTTCTATTTAAGAAAAAAAAAAAATCATTTACTATAGCTGGATAAACTTACAGTATCAGTATGGGAATCTTTAAACGGCAAATACAAAGAGTTTTTTTTTTTTTTTAAAGCACTGATTTCTGCGCCCCTAAGCATTAAAGGTTCTTAAAAGATTTTTGTCTTGTATGCAAGCCATGATGTAAGGTGCTGCCTGAAAGATGCTCCATAACAAGCCATAAGCAGTTCTCAGAATAAATAACAGGAGGAGGTGTGTGGGAAGGTGCGTGGGGAGATGTTTTTGGTTTAAAATCCCAATTTGCATTATTTCCTAAATATATTTAATAAGAGCTACAGTTAAGTTACCCGTTCTCGGTAATACTACTAACTGCTGACTATTTTCATAGCCCTATAATTTATAGAATTAACCTGTGCTTTTGACAGAACGTTAAAAGTTTTAAGTATAAAGATACCCTCAGTTTGGACGCTGAAAACGGCAAGGCTGTTCCATAATTTTTTTGGTAACATGTTAATTTTGGTCTGGTTCAGCATTTACTTGCCAAAGCTTTGGGAGCAGCAGCAAAGATGAAAGCAGCCCTGTATTTTAGCTGTGGGTTTCCTATTTTCAAAAGATGGTCATTAGCATGGTTTGGAAAGCCAAGATTGAAAAACCTCATGGTTTCCTCTTCCAGATTTGAGTTTCATCTGGACTGTTTGGAGGGCAGCATTACCGATTCTTTTCTTGTTTGTTTTTTTTTTCTCTTCTTTTTCAGAAGATTCTGAATTCGGGGGTGGAAAGCGATCAGTATGACCCACAGAGCTTCAGTGGGGTTAGAGCAATGCCTGTTGAATTATTCCTGTGTGCTGTAGGGACGTTCATGTGTAGCCTAATGGCAGGACTTAAAGATACCAAATGAGTATTTTATCATGTTCCAAAACAACTGCAGTCTGTGCACATAAATAACCGAGCTGTGATACCAAACAACGTCTATAAAAGGAGGGATACTTGAGCTCAGGAATGGTTGAAACCAAAACCAAACTGCATTGCAGACTGCATTCCTACTTCTTATCTTTCCTTTATCTTGCATTTTTTTTTCCCAGGTATTTTTCTTTGCCGCTTCCAATTCTTGATGCTCTGTTAAAATGTGCCCTTCGGTTTCCTGCTTGCTTTTCGGATAGTCGTCTGTTAGATAAAAGCACAATCTGTGCAGCCTTTTTATCTCAAGTCATTGGAGTGGTTAGATGCATGGTTAGACTGAGTAACCACAGGTTCCTACAGTGGTCTCTCCATCGCAGGCTTTTTTTGTGACGCTCCCAGTGAGCTTCGCAAGATCTCTAAAACAAATATTCATGCTGTTTTGGGGGAGGTATTTTGGTTTGGTTTTGTTCCCCCCTGGAATGCTAAATCACTTTGAATCAGTAGTAAGGGTTTGGTTTTTGCCTGCCTGATGTTAATGAATGCTTCTCAGTCTCCTTTCGGCCAGTTTTGTCCGCCAGGAAAGCTAGTGGACGGGTTGTGTGTCTGTGTGAGTTGTGATGAGTTTTAGTCCAGAAGTTATCTTTGCTTCGAACAAACTGAAGTGATGAAAGGTTTTGTAAATGTACTTTCCTATGTATTATGGAATCTCTGTATCCTGGTAACCACAGTGATTATATTCACTAACTCTTATGGAGCTAAAGTGCCTTAAGATGGAAGGGACTCGCTATCGAACCGTGTGGAGAAGTTACTTACAAAACAGCATGTCTCAGTACTCCGCCATGTGTGTGCCGTTGTCAGTGAAGCCTTTATGCTATGAACAGCGATAGTTCATACTAACAGTCAGCTCGGTAATGAAAGTTAGATCTGACAGGAGAGTCAAATGCTTTTCCTAAGCGGAGTGAAACAGTATTAACTCATAGCCACTTTCCCTACGTTGTGTTTTGGATCTCCCTTCCAATTGTCCAGGAGGGCAAAATTGCCCTGCGACCTTTTTCTTCAGTAGATTTTTGGTGTACGTGAAAACATTGAACTTGCGCTGAAGTTTTCACTTGCTGGCTAGCTAACAAGACATCTTGAGTCTCTGTGGTTCAGATGCCCAAATAATTCATGTGGGAAAGCAGTAATTAGTCTTGCTGTGCAAGGCAGAATGATGACACAGATTGGAGCGACGAGGGGTTGAGGATTAAACCGGGCTGAGCCCGCTGACGGGTGACCTTAGGCAAGTCACTTGACTTTGTGCCTTAGTTTAGCCCAGTAATAAATAGGTCTAGCCTTCATGTGCTGTGATATGACTTAGAATCGCTCCACTAAAAAAAGGTACTTTAAATAGCGCCGTTGCCGTGTTTTGCTGAAAAGGGGAAAGAAGCGGCCGTAAGTGCAGCCGTCTGACACTTTGCGTGAAAATTGTTCCTGGTGTCCTTGTGACGAGTGGAAGGCAGCCCGACTGATTAAGCACATCCGAACCTACCTGTGCACTGTGTAAGGATTCTTAATGGCATAATAGTACTGCCTACCTCTTCTCTCGCCCTTATATTTTTAGGGTGGCCTTTGTGGTAAACTGTTCCAGTCCCAGCCATTACACACAAGCTTTAGTTTTGAAAGCTTGAGGCCTATCAATTAATCTTTTTTAAAGGACACTGTTCCGGGTACAGTAACATTTGTTCAGGGAATGTTCCAACTGAGTTGTTCCGAACTTTGTCTCTTGGGGGGTAGGAAAGAGGATGCCAAAGGCAACCATGTTACACAAACAACTTCAGGAAGCCAAGACTGTGCTGAATCGCGGCTCTACTGAATTTGGTCTCTGCTCCCTGAGACCAGCTATGCACCAGTACTGCCTGCAGTGTTGCTTTCCCCGTCTGGATGTGGCAGTCCCTGAGCGCAAACGTCTGACAGGCAGATTATCTGCCCAATGACTCATGTAGGCTTGGTTTATGGAGCATGATAAACTAGAGGAGGAGGGGGAAATAACCTGCTACCTTATTAGTACAAATTCCAAGGGCAAAAAGGCTGCCCGTGAGTCACAGGTACTTGGAAATCTCCCCTTTTCCCTGTAGAAAGGCAGAGGAAGGTGCAAAAGCAGTAAGGAATTCTTCAGGCTTTGGCAATGCTTTGCTCTTTGTAATGCTACGGTTGCTGTCGGCACATGTGAAAGTACATAGATTGTCGTCGCTGAACTTCCGAGTGTTCGAGGCTGCATGTTAGCCATAAACAGCGGCGATCTAAATATAAACCGCACCCGAGCTAGCACTGCAGCTCCTGCATTGGCTTCCAGTTTTCTGCTGGTGCAGAATCCTCTACCACAAAAGTCAATAAAGGACGAGCAGATGAGAACTCCACCCCTTCCAGCAAGTTAAAGTAAGCCAAAGACTGCTTTGCTGAGATTTCTGCCATTTAAATTCAAAAGCAAACACAGGCTGGTATTATCAGCTCACACCAGATCTGCCTGCAGACAATAATTCTTCCTGTCTTGGACCCCTGCCCATGTGCATTATTGTAATTATCAGCAATTTAAAAAAAAATAAAGCAATAAAGCTAGGATGAGCTGCTAGTCTGTAGATTTACTGCCTGCTGTGTCAGGCATTCATTAGCCTTCCTGGGTTCAAGCCACCTATCTGCTGAATAAAAGCAGGAAGAGAAGCTAAGGAAAACAAAGCGTGAAACGCTATTTGAAGCACGAATTGAAAGCTCTGCTCGTGTTTACGAGTTATAAATTCAAAACCAGGGGAATTTTAAGTATTCTGTTCAGAAGTTCTTGGGCATACAGTCCCTCTGCCAACTTCCCTCGCTTTTTAATTGAAGTGGTGGTTTCCTGAATGCTAGCTTGCTATAAACCATTAATTCACAGGTGAGATTCATGGCAGTGAACATTAGGTTTAAGGGCTGTGCGGCACGTCCAGACCCGGGAGGGCTCAGCTCTACAATTCCAACCCAGCTGTTCTCCTTCCAAAAGCTTCAGCTTAATGCTTCACATCAGATGGCAGTGGTAGAGTTGGTGACTGCAAGCATCTCTTCCTGATTTTTTTATTTTTATTTTTATTTTGCCAAGGGCTGGCCTCTCCTTATGGAAGGAGAAATGCCCATGAACTTCAGTTCTGTAGACAGCAGTAATGTCGGGTGCGCAGCCAGGCTTCGAAGCAGTCAAGTCCCCGCACAAATGTGCGTACTAATTCTTCAGCCAAGGAAAAGGTGCAAAGTTGGAATACTCACACATTTAAAAGCGGCAGCCATCAAGGCTTATGCTCACGTGAAGGCTGGTAAGGGAGCAAGACTCATTTTTGTATCAAAGGAACTGTTAGAATTCCTCAGTGGTCTTGAAGGAGTTCAATCTATATCCTCCATATCTGTGGATATTGCACTGCCACAGGGAGAGTTGCAGTGCTGACACCCCTGGGTTGCGCTCTGCATAGAACAGGAAATGTATTTAAAAAAAAAAAAATCCAGAAAAGCTGCTTTTTTTTTTCCTTCCTTTTTTTTTTTTCCCTTCTTTAATTAAGTAAAGGTGGGAAACGTAATTTATGTGGGTAAGGACTGTCCTGAACAGCATGTTCTGAAGTCCCTCAGGCTGTGGTTCATGTGCATTCTGATTTAATAAGCAGTATTACTTTGGAGGGGCTTCGCTTAATTAAAAACAAACAGCACGAGTAATCTTTCAAAGTACTGCCTGGCATTTTTTGTCAGTGTAGCAGCAAATACTTGTGGAATACTTGTAACTCTTCTGAGCAGGAAATGTGAGCCGACCTGCAGGCAATCCTGCAAAAGGCTCTGCATTTTCTTTTGAGGCAGTGAATGCCCTCAGCAGCTATTAATCTGTGTTCTCAGGCCACCAAGTCAATGCAATTCACAATTAGAGCTTTTTTTTCAGCAGCTTATAAATTCTAGAGGCTGGAGTTTGAGTTTTAAAGCAACTTAATCTTCCATGGTTTCATCCGGCCGGGGCTGCTCATGTATTGCTGCAGAGGAAGCCTGATGCCTCATACTCATAGGAGGAAGCCTGGTACTGCGCGAGCAGCATGAGTTTTCCTAGCAGGCTCTCGCTGTTTCTCAAGCCTTGCAGCCCTTCTGCCCTGTAAGCAGGGCCAGCACCTCTCGTCGTGCTTGTGCAACAGGGAGCGCACGTGCCCAGTAGCTGGCATGTTTGCACCAAACGCGTGAGCTGGGAGACTGTGATTTTTCTATAATGCGTGTTCCTAGATTTTCTTTCGAAGCAATATGCTATGAGAACAATGTTCTAGCGTAAACGAAAAGCGAATCTAAGGTTTCCTGCTAAGCTCCCATCCACCCTGGCTTTGCTGGAATAGACTGATATTCTGGAAGGCTGGCTGGAAAGGCTGATATTCTGGCTATTCCGATCAGGTGAGCAAGGTTACTGTAATGTTTGACCTCATGGAAAATTCAGAAAGTAGTTAAATTTGACGTTTTGCAGATACCTTTGTGGTATAAAGGAAAGCTCTCAGGAACTCATTTCTGTGAAATATAATGAACAACAACTCTTCAGAAAAGAGAAACTCCAATCACTCTTCTATCCTGAAGTCCCCAGCAGCATGCCAGCAGGCTTTCCCGAATAGCATTCGATAGGGAGCTGAATAGACGGCGTGCTCAGTGAGCTATGTTGTGATGAGCTTTAACAGATCCTGGAAGTACAAGGCAAGGAAAATGAGTGCGTTTTTCATTTTTATGCCTTTTTGAACCAGAACTGCAGTGTACTGCATACGTTTCGGGAGTAGATGTCAAATATTCCTTACTTGACACAAGCTGATAGGAATTCCTATACATTGTTGTTCCCAGCATTGAAGTAGAGGAACACTAGAGAGCAGAAATGACTTAAATTCACAAGAATCCTCCCGAAAGAATGTTGTTGTGCTGTGCCGTGCCCATAATCTCTCTAGCCTCGCGTCCCTCTTTTGAGATGGTAGATAGCTGCAGGAGGAAAAGGCATGACCCTTTTTTAGAGCATAGAGCCCAGGCCTCTGGATGGGTAAAGCTCACCGATCAAACCCGCTGTCACGAGTCGAAGAGGCTAGTAGTAAATAAAAGACTGGATACTTGGACAGAAACACTTCCATCAGAGAAAAAGAAGATTTAGAGGTTTGAATTCCAGTGTTTCGGGACCATAAATCAGGCGCTGCATGACAGGGTGAGGAATTTAACTGACGTTAACTGGCCAGAGATTTATGTGTTTATGGAATCTAATACTTCTTTGGTCTTGGAAAGCAAACTGGATTACAGAATTATACCAGAAGGCAGAGCGGAATTTATCGTGAAACATCTTGTAAATACAAGTGCCAGTGAGGAAGGGAATGGTTTATGTAACAAGTCTTTTCCCAAATAACATTCATCTTGCTCTCATGTTATGGATATGTATTAATAGGATAATAGCTACTAAAATAACGTTGGATGTACACAACTGGATGAACTCTCTTCCATTATGTGTATGTTGCCCCTCCCGAGCTGTCAGTCTGCTTATTTAAGAGGTTGAATTGCTGCTCCCCAGCACTAAAAGAGGCGGCTGCTTCCATTTATGGCTGGGAAATTCCCAAAGCAAAATGTGCTGTCGGTTTGTTCATCCCTCTGCAATGTGGAATGGGTGAATTCTCTGAAGTACTGAAGAGCTTAACTAAGGACATGGCTTTATCCCAAGCTTCGTGCTGGCTTACACGTTCCCCAGCCCTCCTTTTGCAAAATGATGCTTGAATGCAGACGAGCCAACCTCAGGCATCATCAGCCGGAGTGATCTGCTTTTATTTTTAGTGCACCAAAGGCAATTGTGGGGAGCAACAGAAACTCGCTCTGTCCCAAAAAACTCCTGTAGGCGACTTTTCTTCACTACTTAAGGAGCAGTGTTAAAGGCGTGGCCTTCACCGTTACAGATGAAATTTGCTGTGCTGTATTCTCTCACTACAGGTAGAACGAGATAAAAATGCTGAATTAAATAACTGATGTGTTTGGCGGCTGGAGTGGATTGTCAGCGGTGGAAAATTGAAGCCCATTACTCAAAAATCTTATTTTGTGGGTCATGGGGTTAAAGATTCAACTTGTGTGTATCAAAGTTCATTAACTTACTCAACAGTGCAATTCAAGAAAAGATTTCTTCCATTTGATTAAAAGTGATGAAATCAAGCAAGTAATTAGTCTCGTTTGTTCAGCTGTGAATTGGGGCTTCGCATGTTCTGGTAGCTACGGCAACGGCACTCGACTGATATGCAAACTATTTGAGCAATCCAGGGAGGAGGAATGGTACCTTTGCCACCGTGGCGAGGTGTCAGGCCGGGGAGACAGCAAAAATAAACACGAGCTCGCATCAGTGTGTGAATAGGGGGTGGTCATGATTTCAGGAGGTTGGTATGTGTTTGAACAGGAGTTTTGCTCACGCAAGAGCTGCTATGAATGGATTACTGATGGATGTTTGTGCCTCTCGGGGTGGAGCCTGCACCTCTCCTGCCTATGCAGCTACCTTATTTTACTGCATACTTGTTAAGTTGGCTTTGAAGAAAACAGGTTTCAAGCATAGGCAGTGCCAGTGCTCTCCAAACTGTTCGTAACACATGCACTTTATTCTCTTTTGATGCACTGTACTCTTCTTACAAGGGCTAATGCTTTGTGCATACTCGATCTCCCGTTTCTTTTTGTTCTTTTCAGAGTTCAGCTCGAATCTTGGATGTAGTTGTAGTGTTGTCACCAAACAAAATTGCGTTGTGGACTGTTTCCTCTAACGTGTCAAGTCTTGTGCTCTCTGGAAAGTGGTTGTTGGTACCAAAGTGGCGTTTGTTTGGAGAGAGATAAAAAGGCCCTCTTACAAAGTTTGCATGTGTGTGTTTACAGTTATGAAGGATCATTCCACGTTTGCCTTTTTCTTCTGAAATGGTATGGCAAAGAGGAAGGCAGCGCAAGAGCCTAGCTTTGAGCGGTATCAGTCAGCACTTGTTAGAAGCACGTGTTTATTAAATGGTTTGATTTCCGAAACAACACAGTTATTGCACCCCGTTACCCAGCCTCAGGCTGTTCATCAGAAGCCCTCCTATACCTGATGTGCGCAACTGTCTTCTCTCCGTTAGGACAGAGAGTACGACAAATGTACCTACAGTAAATTTGAAACTTGGAAGCATTTCGTTCCTGGGACATCAATGCCGGTATCTGTTACATACGGTTCAGGATTTATTCCTCTGTGATCTGTGCTAAAACTTGCTCTCGTGAGGGTCTGTGGGGGGAAAGGGTTAGAGTAACTAGAAACCGCTTGTATAAGACTCTTTGTCTTAAGTGATGTGCGGTTAAATAGTTCTTAAAACTCCAGGGGGAATTTTTGTGAAGTTAAGACGTGAATTTACACTTTTGTGTCTCAAGTTGGTCTCGCCCCCCAAGCACAAGCCGTGTGTTCAGCACTAAACAATCCTTGACTCTCTGAGTGTTGAGATGTCTTATCTCCAGGCAGTGGGTTTGTGTGTAAACGGGGAGGGGGAGAAATGAGCCAATTGTAACGGAGTTAATTTTTTCCGAATATCCAGCAACTAGGAGCTATACTCAGGGGCTGTCCAGTTGAATTTTTCTCTTTGCTCCTTTATTTGCTTTAAGCATACATGTATTGATGTAAGTTGATGGGGATCTGCAGGGAGTAGGGAATGGACAGTGCCCACAGTAATGTAGGCATTTTTGAGTGCATGAAAAGTTAAATATGAAGGCAGGACTGGTGGCCTAGGGTGCCTGCCAGGAAAAAAGAAGCTTGGGGCAGTGGTGCCCTGAAGCCTCTGGGTATTGCTGTTTCTAATCTGCCTTGTCTGAAGTAGTTGAAATGGATTTCAGTCCCCTAAACACCTTAAAGAGCTTTCGATTTAGGAGTTCATCTGTTTTGTGCCTCATACCTTTTCTTCTGTTTGTTTTGTTTTCTTTTACAACAGCTAGTAGCGATGTAGGGAGAGGATGTTCGGCTCCTGGCATCCGCTCGGTCTTTTCAGAAAACCCCCAACTCTGCAATTTAATTTAATCCCCTTTTTCTTCTTTTGGTCAGCCAGCAAGATTTCAGAAAGGGAACCTGACCTTGTTTTCATTGATCGGTCTGCAGTTTGACCCGAACGTGGGTCTGGGTTGTCGGGTCTTTGTCTGCTGGGGCAGGGTGGGAAGCGCACAGAATACGCATCAGAAACCAGGCAGTGCAAATACCCGTAGGAGCGCACTGAATGAGAGACAACAGGCTTTGAGGAGCTGGTTGCAACAGCTATGTTTTTCTGATTCAGCAGAAGTCGTCTTTACTTGTATGTTTGGGCAAGAAGCTTAAGTGTTTCTATCGCAAATATTTGAAGACTTTGGGAGAAACACATGGCTTCAAACTCTGAGCAGGCTTCGTGCAGTTGGAAGTAGTTATTTTATTAGTAGTAGCAATACCTGCTTTGTGTGTAACCTCGTAGAGGTATTTCTGCCAAAAGTTATTAGTTATTTATCTTCAAATACTGGTTTAAGCTTTTCAGATGTCTGTTTTAGCCTTTGTGGGTGCAACCTTTAAGTGTGAATTACTCTTGGTTTTGTTTTTGGTAAGCTGTCGTTGCAATAATAAAAACAGAGTTTTGGAAAAACAAACGCTTTGCTGGTGAAAACTTGGTGTGGGCTCACCAGCTTTAAGCAATGCGGTTATGAAATAAGTTTGCAAGGCTCCGCCGCTACCTGGATTAAGCGGGAGCTCTCTGAGGAGATGCCAGAGGATTCCTGGCTCTTTGAGTTGTTCTGCTTTTGATCAGATAAAGCAATCAGCATGTTTTGTTTTCTGTTTGTCTTCACAGGCGCTCGCAGCCAATGCTGGGACAGGGTTTGCGGTGGCAGAGCCTCAAATTGCCATGTTCTGTGGGAAGCTAAATATGCATGTGAATATCCAGACTGGGAAATGGGAACCTGACACCTCCGGGACCAAGAGCTGCTTTGGAAGAAAGGAAGAGATTCTGCAATACTGCCAGGAGGTGAGTTTTTCTGTGTGATCCTGAATCTTCACCACTGCTAGGGAATTGGATTCCAATTTAGCCGCTCAGTAGCAAATTAACCCTGCAGGAGACTAACTGGCGTGGGACTAGCTCAGTTCCCTGAACTGTCTTGCTGTGTTACTGCCCAGGAAGACAGGGAGGACGCTGCAGTGGGATGTAGGAGCTACCTCTGATTTAGATGAGCTTACACTGCCACAGAAGGTCCTTGGTCTGTAAGTCAGAGAGGTATCTGTGTCTGTCTTCGCAGGGGTTTCTTCAAACGGTCGGCCTCTGAGCCAGTTAACCAGCATCTGCTCCGTGTCTGTGCAAAATGGAACCTGACACCTATTCTAATTAGAATGTGGCTGTGTTGTTCTCGGTGACGTGTTCGGATCAGCCAGGATATTAGAAAAATAATTTCATCAAAATGTTGATGGTATTTTTAGGCTCCTCATGCTTCATTGTAAAATACATAGTCTCTTTTCAGTGTGCCTCAGATGCAGTGTAGTGTATTGGCCTTGATAAGCGTCTTTAGTTGCTCCTCTGAGGTGACAGGCATGTAAAATACCACAAGGAATATTTTTTTTTAAAATGGGAAGGTGATAGAGCACACCGTGTCTGGACTGGAAAATGTTTAGAACTGTTTTACAAGGCTGATATAACTGGGGCTACATTTGGTTCACGTAGCGGAAGCCTAAATGTAAGTCAGTCAGTGTCTGGACTTGAGAACTGGAGCAGGACATAGGGATCATATTAATACATCATAAATGGAGCAGGCATAAGGAAACCTGAGGAGGTAGGTGCATATTAACTTGGCAAGGGACGAGAGAGTGTGAAGATGTTACTAAACCCTATTTGTTGGTGATTGCCCTCTTCCGGAGGGTATCATGCTGCACCGGACAGGATAGCACAGATAAATGCTTCTCCTCCGCTACCGTGCAAAGCCAAACACCTCAGCTTAGTGCCAGTGAAGGCTCTTGCCCCTGACCTGGCTTTCTCCTGCCACAACGAAGCGATGAGACATTCCGTTTCTGAAGCCCTGTGTGACAAACAGCTGGGGGCTTTTTTATGCCTTCAGCTGTTGTAAGCTTGATGTGGAAGAGAATGTGTGTCCATGTGCGAATTTGAACTTGTTTTTGTGTGGAGAATCAGCCTCGCTCCTTCTGATTAGGAGCCACTTTGCACATTCTTTGTCCTTTCTGGAGAGAAACCGATCTCTGCGTCTTGTTAAACAGATGTATCCAGACCTTCAGATTACGAATGTCGTGGAAGCCAATCAACCTGTCAGCATCGACAGCTGGTGCAAGAGAGGGAAGAAGCAGTGCAAGGACCACACTCATATTGTCGTGCCCTACAAGTGCCTGGGTGAGTGCCTGTATGACGTGTTTGTGCGTTCTTGTGGGAGGAGCAAAGAATTGCCTCCTGGTGTCTTACAGAGAGAATGACTGAGTTTATAAGGCTTCTCTCGTATCAGATTGCCATTTCCCCATCCAGCTTCCACTTAAACGTTTTTATTTCCATAAGATGGAACTCTGCCTTTCTCGAACAGATCAACAGCTTGATAACAGCTGTGGTGGAATAATGGTGCCTGGCGTGAAAAAGAAATTCCCATTCTCTCTGCAACGGCCATGAAAACCTGAAGGCTATTGTATTTGAGTATCACAAAGACATTGGGATTTAATACTCTGATCCTATTTTTGTGGAGCTTTAATATTTTGTTGCCTTGGAGACTTGAAATGCTCGGTGTGTTCAGGCTTCCTGCTTTGGTCTTGGCAAGAGATCTCCATTCTATTTCAATGACTATATTTAAACTTTGCTGTTTCAAAGAGGCCCTGCTTCTTGCAGCTGTATCCCATGTCCCCACTTTGAACTGCGAAAGAATACGAGATAAGCTGTGATGGGTTTCATGGTGCTTTCCAGAATCTGTCCACCCACTTGAATGAGGCAACATGTTTAGCTTGTTTACCGTGGGGCTTTTGACCTGTAGGTTGTGCCTGACACTGTGCTGCACCGCATGTGTTCTTAGTAGTAAGCTTAGTCTCAACTGGCTGAACCTCTTTTCAGTTATCTACTGAAAAAGACTTGTTTTGCAAGAAGTCTTGTGCATTCGTGGAGAGTCTGATTGCTGGGAGCGTTCAGTGGGAACCAGTTTTCATGATTCATATCCATACCTCAGGTTAGCTGATGGTTTGACATAGGAGAACACAGGCAAATCTGCAGAACTGTGTGGGTACTATCCTCCTGTATGTAATGCCCTCCGCTAGACGATCGTAAAGCACTTCATAAGAAATGAAATTTGGTGGGGATACATCCTGGGAGAAAGATGCATCTCTTTATAGATGTGGAAATTCAGGTTTGAGAAGCAACCGTACCCAGCTGATTATACTGAGAACTTCTAATGGAAATGAGGATGAAAGCAAGATCTCTGGATTTATAAGGAGTCATCTCTTTTAGAAATAATCCTCCCCCAAGCCTATTCTCCAGCTGAAAAATAAGCTGATTTTAGTGACACGGCCCTAAAATTTGATAAGCATTGAACTATCTGTTAAAGGTTTTAATTAGCGTCTTTCATAGTGTTCTTGACTTGTTCGGCCCAGCCTGCCAGGCAGCTTTGGTTTTCAGATCTGAGTTGCAAGTCAGTAGTCCATATATGTATAAAATGCCTTTTTGTTGTCTTTAGCAGTACACAAATTGCTTGTTGTAAATGGATGACGTGTTTCTCTGGGGTGCCTATGATTATAGTAGAACTATGGTTTTTTTTCTTCCCATTCCTGCTTGTGTCTTCCTCGCTACGTTAATGCGCGGGCTGTCTTGAGGTAGGATCTTGCTATCAGACCATGTTTAACCTTCTCCTGCCTCCCCCCCCCCCGCCAATGAAAGCTCTTTTGTATTTCAAAGGTGAAGAGGGGAGAAGAGGAGAGCCCATTAGCACTCTCACTGAACTGTAAAATAAAGGTAACAATAGGATGGTGGGAGCAGGGCTGAGCCTGGTGAGGTGTGAAAAGACAAACTGCTGACAGTTCTGGCTAAGCTGCTAGGTGGCATGGAAATGCCTCTTACGCTTGCTCTGATCTGAAAAGGGAGAGGATTTTTCTTTTTTGACAGCGCAGTGTGTAAGGGTTTTCTGGTTTCTAGGTGAACTGAGAGAACCTTCCACGTGTCTTACGCAAAGGTGGCAGGATTCAGCGTTGTTCAAAATAGCTGTTTAATGGCTGCTGTTTATTGCCGAGTGTTGTATTTGATCGGTTTGAGTCTTCTGCCTTTCAGTCCCCAGAACCACAGTCTCTTGATGTTAAAGTTTGGTCAGTTTTAGCTTTTTTATCAGAAGCTTTTTAATTAACCTCTCGTGAGAGGGAAGGAGGAAGGATTATTAACTCAAAATTGTACCTGGCCTGTTTTGAGAGAAGAAAATGGGGAAAATAACATTTCTCTTGTTGTGTCTGCTAGTTCAAAATTTAACTAATTTAAAAGGGATGATGAACGCTAGTCGATTCTGTTATCTTGCAGTTGTCATCAGATAATCTCTCCCTAAACTCTATTTGACTTGTGTGTAGGAGAAGAGTGAGCCTTTGGTGTCAGTACTAAGGGGCAGCAAAAAAATGGGTCACACGAAATATTAAAATTTATTTTGAAAAGATAATGTTGAAGACTGGTTGGACAAATAATTCTGCTCCCTGGAGACTCGGTGAGAAAAGCCTTTGACTTAAAACTTTTCTCCAATTTTAACAAATGATTCCTAAAGCTGCCGGTCATGTGTGCAAGGTATGGTGCTTTGAAAATCTTCGACTGTAGATCTTTTCCTGGCCTTCTCCAGAGTATGCAGGTATCCCCTTATTTTAAAATTACTGGATGTGGCATTTAAATCTGCAAGAAAGAAAGAAAAATCTCAGCTTTGAGAAAATTTCACATTTTAGATTCCAGTGGCAGTGTTTGTTAGGACTTCTGGGCTAGGAACTGAAAGCTCCCGATACTTAACTTTGCGTGTGTTGGTAGCAAACTGACTGGTGGTGGAAATTTAGGCTAAATAGCTTTTAAGTCCAACTAATACAGAGTCTGTAGAGCAGACTGATTCTCTCTCTCTCTCTCTCTCCTCCCTGCCTTCCTCAAAAGCAAAAGTCTGGTTTTAAGATTGTGCCGCCAAAATTTCATCATGCTGGTGAGGCTGTGGTTATCTAGTGTTGGAATGCAGTGTATTTGCTGACTCTGGTTGTATGCTGGGTTTTGGGCTGTATAGTTTTTATTTTTTCCAGCCCTCTGTGTCTTGGTTAGGACTGTCCGAGTCAGGGAATGTGCTGCAGTTGATCCTGAATTAAACCATCTGGAAGCAAAACAAAACCAAACCAAACCAGACTTGCTCAGATATCCAGATACTGAAAACATAGATAACACTCGTGGCTTATAAAAATTTCCAGGCTGTTAGAGCAGCAGACAACATGAACTAGCTTTGGTGTGACGCAGCTCATTTGGAAATTGGTGATTAAGTGGTTTGAAAACTGCCATATGCAGATGCAATCTTTTCAAAGATTTGCATGAAATCTCTTCAGTCAATCCTGTCTGTTCCATGAACAGCTATTTATTAACATGCATTGTAAACTTGGCCTTCAGTTCAGCCTTAGGGTTTGCATAATGTTTCAGCGATCAGCCCCTCCTCCTGCTTTTTACCTTGGAAACTCTGAGGCTCTGTTTTTCTCTAAATTTGCAGAGAGAGCTGCTGATCTGACCTGTCCCTGTTAAGAGTATAGCAAACCTTTAAGGCACTCGCAACGAAGTGTACTTTGGGAGGGTTCTGGTGGTGGCTTTGTTTTCTGTTGGAAGTTGGACATGTGTGAACTATGGATGTTTCTTGGTTTTCAGTGGGTGAGTTTGTAAGCGATGTCCTGCTGGTTCCAGAGAAGTGCCGATTTTTCCACAAGGAGCGGATGGACGTGTGTGAAAGCCATCAGCACTGGCACACTGTGGCAAAAGAGGTAAATGAGCTGCCGTGGCAGGAATATTTATTCTGGATCTGTCCACTTGGATGCTTGTAGTATTGCAGCGTAACAGTGTTTTATCTCTGGGGTCTGTTATTCCCATGTTGCAGTCTATGGACTGAGGCAGAGAGCAATGAAAAAAAAATTTACAAGTACTCAAGTGACTTAAAAAATCTGCGTAGCTAGTTATTCTTCACTCATGAAAAGCTATCCTAAGTAGCTTGCCCAAGATCATACTCTAGGATGGAGCTAAGAATTGAAATCAGGTGTCTAGGATATTGCTTTAACCAGTGGCTCATCCTTCTTTCCAGGGTAGAGCTACAGTGGTCATAGGCTGTTTCCTATTTTTCTTGTACATTTTGCGTTAATGTGCCTGCTGCTGCTGGGGATTTGGTTGGGAGTGCTTGCTTGGGGACAGTCGGAGTTTCGTTGTGACTGATTAGTGGAGGTTTTACATAAGAGATGGATTATCTTCTCAGAATAAATCTAGCCCATGAGGCGGGTTTGTTTGTTTGTTTTATCTGACGAGCAAAAGTGTTGCAAATTCTCTGCACGCCCATTTGAACTGGGAGTAATAAAAACAAGATGATGAGGAAATATACCTGTTTTTCCATTTTGTAGAAACAGCAACACAATGATTAGTTGTGATGGTGTGAGTAAAGATGAGGTTAAGGATGCACCAGTTAAACTTCCTATTTCTTTAAAATCCTAGGAGCAAAACCCCATCTAAGTAAAGCTGTGCTAGAGGAATCACCTTTTAGTTGAGGATAAACTTGTTTATGTCTAGCAAATATAAAAATCACTTGCTTTCAACAGAGTTGGAGAACTTTTCCGGAAATATTTGGCTCGTTTTACATTGGTGCTGTAACGAAGCAAAGCACAAAAGGGTTACGATGTACATAATAAAGCCTTCCTTACTTCCTTCTTTTCTGGGGCACCACAAAGCCATGTATTTCCTTACCTTAAGAAAAATGTACAGACATAATGTCTAATCGCAGTTTGCATTTGGCTTTTTCTTGAATTATCTGATTGATTTTCATCTACAGCACGTTAAAATGATCTTGACACAGAGTCCATTTGAGCGATTATTTGCTTACTCCAATGTAAAGTTTAATAGATAAAGTTTAATGAAACGGCCAGCCCAGAAAAGCAAACAACAATTCTGTTTCTTTCAAGTGCTCTCTCCCTTGAGTTGGCACAAAACGTCTCGTTATTTTTCTTGAACTTAGCCAGGCTGACAAATCAGCCATTGTTAGGGGCTGAGGGGTGTTTGATACGTTAACACCGGGAAGCACTGCACGGCTCTGAATCTGGGACTTGTCTGGGGATTTTGCTTAAGCTACAGGTTGCAAATCCATTTGCCTTTGATGGTCAGACTTAGGTTGTATATTGCTGTTGTCTTTTTGCTGTAAAATTTAGACCACGGGTAGTATTCTTGGGATCTATGATAGGCAGACTTTAGCTTTATGCAAAGCAAGAGCTTGATGCTGAACTGACATACTTGGGCTCCTCTTTCAGGCCTGTCTGACGGAAGGCATGATCCTGCACAGTTACGGCATGCTGCTGCCCTGTGGAGTAGACAAGTTCCACGGAACAGAATATGTGTGTTGTCCTCAGACAAAGGTTGTGGATGAGGCTCTGTCCAAAGAGGAAGAGGATGAAGACGAGGATGAAGACTATGACCTTTATAAAAGGTAGGGTTCTTACTGGCATAGATGTTAGCAGCTCTGTATGTGAAGCTGCTGTCTGTGAGTTTTTCACACGGTGCCTCCCTTGTGGTGAGGATTGAGAGGAGAATTTCTGTGCTTTTGAATCTCCCAAAGGAGTGTCCCGAGCCCGAAAAAGCCTTGCAGAAGGACAAATGACTTTGCAGTGCTCCTGTTACTGGAGGAGCTAAACAGCCCCCCTCCCTTCATCCTTAGACAGTCAAAAAGACTGTCTGGTTGCTACGGTAGGTACCTCCCCCAAGTACGGTAGACTTTTACTTACTGAAAAGAAGCTGATGAGAAAATGCAAGGAAACCCCACTAAGGCAGAGGCATGGAGAAGCTCTGCCTGGAATGGCAGGCGTGTCCGTCATGAGGGACGTCCCGTTGCTGCCACTGATGGGCTGATCGGTAGTTGGTACATCTATTTTTCCCATCTCTTGTGTTGCTAGCACAGGTGAAAGGAGAGTCGTTAGTCTGGTACATCAAAGGTTGGCTGCAAAGTGGTTAGCCTTAACTTTCCTCCCTAACTTAACTGTATCCCTTCAGTGAGTTCCCTACAGAGGCAGGTGTAGAAGACTTCACAGGAACAGCTGTGGAGGAAGATGAGGATGAAGATGATGAAGGGGAGGAGGAGGAGGAGGACGTGGTGGAAGACCGTGATTACTATTACGATAGCGACAAAGTTGACGACTACAACGAGGAGACCCCCACAGAGCCTAGCAACGACAAGGCTGTTTCCGAAAAAGAAGTCAGCAGCGATATGAAATGTAAGACACATTCCAGCGTACAGGCCTCTTGCTTCCTTGAGAGTATTCTTGCTGGCTGTCAGTCGGTGATGGGTTTTTGATCAAGTCAATAAATGCCACTTGGAAGTTTTATTTGCCAGATAAGTTAGCAAACAGAGGGAAGCTGATGATGCTTATGTTTCAAGTGTTGAAATTAACTCTCTAGAGCATGGGCCATATGTTTCCAGATAAACAGCAGTTCTGCTGGCAGAAAGCCCAGTGTTTGGCACAGTGAGCGAGCACCTCCATGAAGGTGCGGCATTGAGTCAGAAAACCAGATCTGCATAGGCTAATTTTGGAAAATATTAAAGAGGCATTTGGGGTACCCTGTGGATTTAAAATCCTAGTTTGAGGTGATTATCTTGGATTTGGTGTTTGATAGCAGCTTACGAAAAGGAAGCTAAAAGTGGTGGGCCATACTCTGCAGAGGTGGCGTAAAGGGGCCACCTGGCCATTTAAGGTCGAGGAAGATACTTGGTGCTGCCTTAACAGCCTTTGCACAAACCCCTCTCTTTCATGAAAGAAAGTCAGCCAACACAATCGGCCCAATTTTATTATATGAGTAATATATAGTTACTGCGGTAGTAATACATACTGTACTTGCGGTAGCTTTTGTTAAGTGGTAGGTGCCATTGCAGAGGGCATCTGCCGATTGTGTGGTGCCTCAGCGTTATATGATGATCTGTACTTTACGTGTAGAAGTGTCTGCAGAGGAAGGAGGAGGGGAGAGGGAATGAAATTCAATTAGCTACAGATCAGTGAATCATTGCCAGCAGTTCTTGCATCTTTTTGGTAAAATGCCAGCATGCTGCAGATACTTCTACTTGCTGAAACAAGACTTAGCTCACATATGTACAGGACTGTTAGAGATCTGCAGGTGTTGAAGCAGAATTGGAACAATATGATTGAGGTGTCTGTTTTGGGGGTACGCAGGTGTTTTTTGGTTGTTTTTTTTTTTTCCCCTGAAGTACCGTGAACAGTTGCTAACTTATACGCCATATCTGTTTTCTTGCCTCAGAATAACCTAGCTGCTTATATTGCCCGTTTATTGTGAAGCGGTCCACATGCTGTGGCTACCTGGAGTTTCAGTGTTTAGTGTATAGATGTTTCAAAACTTAAAAACCTAGCAGCTGAGATTGCCCTGGCGATCATGTTCCTTTTGCTTAGCCCGCCTTTTCACTTGCTCTTATACCTCACCTTTAAGATGCGAAGTGTCTGTCCAGGCAGAGTGCAGCGGAGTAGGACATCTCTGAATGCTTTATGCAGCCCTAGTGGGTTTTCTCTCCATCACGTTGGTTTTATACAGTGGAGGCTCTACCACTGGGACACCCAAGGCGTAGCGCTGTGGCATCAGCAAAATTAAGATCCTTGCTGTTTCAGCCGCTAGCTAAGGAGAAATCACTCTAGCAGATGAGAGCTTCATGTCGAGACAACTGCTCGGGTAGCCTACTGCTGCGCGTCCGCTCCAAAGCACCACGTGCAGGCGCTTCTCTGAATAGCGCTGGCAAGCCTTGTGGTGGATGCTTTCGCAATGTTAACAATCCCCCCAAAACCGACAAGAGCCCTTTGGTCGGTGAAGTAGGGATGCTGTGGCCAGCGCTGGTGCCCCAGAAGAAGGTGTGAACTAGAGCCACCGCTGCTTTGTCTAAGTCGCTCGGCAAGACCTGTGCTCCTCACTAGCTCATGTTCTAACCCGTCTCCACACAGCTGTCTGCTCCCAGGAGGCGATGACAGGGCCCTGCCGGGCTGTGATGCCTCGTTGGTACTTCGACCCTAACAAGAGAAAATGCATTCGCTTTATATATGGAGGCTGCGGAGGCAACAGGAACAATTTTGAGTCAGAGGAGTATTGTATGGCTGTGTGTAAAAAGATGAGTAAGTTCTGCCTCCCACTGGCCCTTTTGCAGCTAGCCTCTGTCTGTCTGGCGTTTGGTGTCTCCTCCTCCTTGCCTGGGTCAAGAGAGGGTGCGTGTGTAGCTCATCCTTTTGGTTCTGGTGTCTGCAGCAGTTCTGTCTGTCCTTTTGCAGCGGTCTCCTCTTGTCTCTGCTTCTCTAGGTCTTTAGGGTGAACTTCCCTGGGGAAAGCGGCCCTCGATGTATGCTGTCTGTGCTCACCGTTGGCTTGCAGCTCTTGCTAAGGGCTTAGTTGTCATCTTCCAGATCTATAGCGAGGACCAGGGGCTGTCTCTGACCTCTTGTGGAAACACGTCGCCTGCCTGTTTGCGTAACTGGCTTTTTTTCCAAATATACGGAAGGAAGCACTTTCTTTCCCCAGTCGCGTTACCGTGCATATGTTTGACCAGTCGGTCCTGAAAAGCACCATTCTCCTGGTAGTAAGCGTTTTCTTGCTATTGTATTTTGGGAAAATATCAGAGAAGTAGTATAGGATTCAGATTTCCACTTTCAGCTCGGTGTGAAACATGAATCGTGACTCAATCCCTGCATTTTTGAGAGCTTGAGGTTTTTGGCACCAATTTCAACTGGCTTTTATGTCAGATGATAAAACTACCAAAAACATTTTAACCTCCTTATTAATCTTATTGTTGAACTCCAGCACTTCCACTTCAGCTACCATTAAAGCCTTTTGAAAGGCTTTTTGTGTTATCTGGGGCTTGGCAGTCTGACTGTACAGCCATAATCCTATTTACAAAATGGGCTTCGTGCAAGTGCTTTAGATTGGGCTGATCTAACTGAAGTGCTGAAATAAAAGATGCGGATGTCGGGAGCTTTTTGTACAAAAGTTTGTCCTGTTACAGAGGGATTTGGGGCTGGAAAGAGAGTTCTCTGTGTCCAAGCTTGGTTCAGAAATGCCACGAGCAGGCCCAGAATACGGTACTGATCCGACGCTGTCCCTTGCACACAACAGTTCTTTGCCCTTCTTCGCTCCTCCTTCCCTAGTTAGAGCAAAGGTTGGTGGATTCAGGTGCATGCTAAGCTGCAAGGTAATTTTTTTTTTTTTTTTTTTTTCTGAAGCGTACTGTCTTTCAGTGATGTGTTGGAGGGGTTTTTCCCCACCCAAATTACTAAAATGGTTGAAAGGTTGCCTTAACTTTCCCTTTCTGCCCTCCCTCTGCTAAAGGACAACAACGGAGTGCATCATGTTTGCCATAGATCCTTTTAGAAAGGGCTCTGGGGTGTGTAGTTTCTAGAGCTGTAGCACAGAACCTTTGTTCAGCCTTTCCTGAACTGCAGTATATGGAGTACAGAGCCCCTGTCGTGGATTTTGCAGATGCTTGAAATTGTCGGTTCTGAAATTTTATTTCTGCCCTTGTCGGATTTGAATGTCTTAAAGATACAAACTGTTCAGTTTATTGGACAAGTGAATTTGTCACACTGAGCCTCCTTCTGTTGCTGTCTTGTCTAATATCATTGCCTGTTAGTCCTGCATGGTGCATCTGGTAGGGAAGGTAGGTTTGAAGTGTAAAATATTGGGAAGCGTTTTGTGCAGATTTATTGCCGAGCTCCCTAATCATATTAATGATGACTGGAGCCAGCTTGTCAGCGAACAGCTAATGCACAAAATGTCATTTAAACTATCCAAAGCCAAGGTGAAAGGGAAGAGAAAACAAGTTCTTTATTCTGCAATCCAAGTCATTCTGTTGCTGGAGCTGAATAATGCTCGTCTCAGAACTAATGAGAAGACCGAACAGGTGCTGGTTGCCGCAGTGCATTACGGTGTTTTTGGGATGATGTAACTAACTGATGTTGTGCAGTAAATTGGCAGCTTAAAGATACCAAAATGGACTCCTGGTAGGTGGCGGTTCAGTAAACTCAGCCTGCCAGATTGTTAATTATGCAGGCGTGGAGATTCCTCTCCCTACCTGTCCTTTGCAATCCAGGATCACAGTTTGCTGGACCTCCACTGATCCTTACCTTCTCTTTGCAGTGCCAACTGATGATGTGGATGTCTACTTTGAAACCCCAGCTGATGACAACGAACATGCCCGCTTCCAAAAGGCGAAGGAGCAGCTGGAGGTCAGACACCACAACCGCATGGACCGGGTGAGCGCCTAGCTTTAGTCTTTTGTGCTGCGCTGCATAGTTGCTGCCCATGGTTTTCTGGGCAAACTGATGGTGAACGGACTTCCTTTCCAGTCACCAGCCCTCTGTGTGTTTCTTGCAGTAAGACCGCACTGTGGCAGTTAGATTTTCATTTCTTCAGAGCGTTGGGAGAGGAATCACTGAGGACACTTGGCTTGCTGCTCAGAGGGCTTAAGTGCTAGGTTTAAACCCCGCAGCAGCTCTGTTGTGCCTTCAAAACCCAGCCAGGCTGTACAAGAATCTGCCTGTGAAGGTCAGACCTGGCTTGCAAAGGTCAGACCTAAATGTGTGTCGTCTTGATGTGTTCTGTCCTTTTCGTGTCCAGGTGAAAAAGGAATGGGAGGAAGCAGAACACCAAGCCGTAAATCTCCCCAAGGCAGAAAGGCAGACTCTCATTCAGGTAAGAGTTGAAGGACCTAAAGAGGAAAGTTACTGGTGCTTGGCCTTCGTCTTCTCAATAAACCAAATGAGAGATTGTAATATCCGAAGCCAAAGGACGACTGAGATGGAAGAACAGCTTTCCTGTTCTGTCAACAGCTGCCTTTTAGAGGAGATTTGATTCAATTGCGTGCTTTGTTCTTAAAGCTGGAGATGATCCGATACCGTGCCAGGTCCTTTCCTAAGCCCAGTAGTAGGAAGCTATCTCATCCCTCAAGCGTAGCAACAGCGGAGCCAAATTGTAACTTCAGACCGTTGGCCTGTTTTGCGCTAACCGGTGGCCTCACAGCCGAGTTCAGATTGGCCCTGACTCTCTGGACACACATTTCCTGTGCGGGCAGACTTTGTGAAAACCACTTGGGCAGCAGATAAAGCTGGTTTGCTGCCAAAATGCCAATCTTGTGCCTTATGAGGAGAGTTCAGTTAGACGATGAAGTTAATCAGGGATATTCGCGGTATGGGATTGTTAGGGGCAGGCTCTTCTGGCAGTGACAACTATATGAAGTTCCCTCCAGCCACTATACAACTAAGTGACTGGCTCCAGCTTTTAAGCCCGCTTTGGATTTTATCCTGGAACGTGGTTTTCTCTCTCTGTTTTTTAACGTAAGCCACTGTTTGGAAATCTGTGCGAGTCCAAAAGAGTTTTTCATCATCTCTGTCGAAACATAAGAAAGCTTAGTGGACTCTCCTGGTTCGTTTGGAGATGTGGATTATGACCTTTCTAATAGAATAGGTAGAGATTTGATCTGAAGGCGTGCTGATGAAAAATCCCCTGTGCGTTGCCTTTGTACGCTTGTGCAAATTCGTATTAATGGCTCTAGGCTGAAGGGATCGATCCTGGTTCCATATCGCAGGGTCGAGGGAAAGAGGTAATGCTGCGTCATTCATTCAGCACAATCTGGATCTCCCAGTCCCCGCATGATCTTTATCTGCAAGGCCGTTCGTCCTCTTCAGACCTTTGAAATGGCTTGTGAAGGAAGTTGGGAAGGCAGATCGCACCACTGAATTTGCAAAGATGAAATGTGCATCAACATTTCTCAGTGCCCTTGTCTCCTACTGTCAACGCCTAGGACATGGAGTGTGACGGGCTCCATTTGTTCGAAGGAGTTACGTGAGTGAGAATAGGTGACCCTGATGGATACAGCGCATTTCACGTGCATCCTTTCTTGGTTCCAGCACTTCCAGGCGATGGTTAAATCTCTGGAGAAAGAGGCAGCGAGTGAGAAGCAGCAGCTTGTGGAAACTCACCTGGCTCGTGTGGAAGCCATGTTGAATGATCGCCGCCGGATTGCTCTGGAGAACTACCTGGCTGCCCTGCAGGCTGACCCGCCGCGGGTGAGTTTCTTTGCGACAAATTTTGACGGTAGGGCGGCGCCGGGTAGGGCGGAAGGTGGGAATGGCTTGGTGAGAAGGCTGCGCGTGGCCTGCCGGGGCAGAAGCTGGGGATAGGTTCCCAGTAAAGCTTTCTCCATCGTGGCAGTTTGTGCTGAAGACCTAGCAGTGGGTCTCCGAATTGACTTACTCTCCTTTCTGCCTGGGCAAAAACCGCTCCGCTTTGTTTGGTGTTCATAAGGCGTAGTGTTCTGAGTCACACAGACTTAATTTAAAAAGAAAATATCTAAGAGGTTAGCACAGGTGATTGATCTGTCCGGTAACAAAGGAGGCTCACATCTGAAGTGCTGTATTTCAGCTGTGAATTTTGGTTGAATCAAATGGATCTGAACTCTTCCCCTCCTCAAATCCTGCAGCCCCACCGCATCCTGCAGGCTCTGAAGCGCTATGTTCGTGCTGAGAACAAGGACCGTCTGCACACCATCCGCCATTACCAGCACGTCCTGGCAGTTGACCCAGAAAAAGCTGCACAGATGAAATCTCAGGTATAAGAATGTTTCTATCAAGGGAGGCATTGTTACCCAGCCCTGGCTGTCGGAGGCTCTAGAAGCCGCGCGTCGAGTCCTGACGCTGATTTGCTGGGTCCTATAGCAACTTCTCGTACTTGTGCAGAGATCTCCCATTCTGTACGCGTGTTGCCTGTCACCAGATACGCTGTCTGTACGATTTTCCTCGGTACTAGACTCGGTGTTAAAAATTGGAACTCTGGTTTTAGCCATGAACTGTTGTTGGTCACAATGACAAGGCCAGGGGTTTAGAACCAGTTTGGTACCACTTTTGTGCTTCCTTTTGTCAAGCACCCGTGAAATTATTTGCTGGGGACTTGAACAGACTTCCTCACTTCTTTCAAGACCTCGTGTCTATGTGTTCCTTTCGTTAGGCTCGTTCTTCATGATGCTTGTGTTTTGGGTTTGTGGAAATTCTCTTGTGCCTCTGCAGAGTTACTGCCGTGTTTCCAAAGCGTAATATATAGCCTTTGCCAAGCACTTGATCATCGTCGTTAGCTTTATTAGAAAGTCTGTTTTGATGAGTTTATTTTGTGCCGTTGCCATATATTTTACCCCTGAGCAGCCAGAGAGTCGTTTTCTTTCTGCTGGGTAGCGTATGTGAATAATGCTCCTTCAAGTGGGTGTCCAACCTGGCCAATGTACTTGTAAGAGTAGTTGCAGATATTCCACAAGTCCTTGGAATTATCTCCCGATGCTTGTTTTTACAACCCACTTTTAAAATGGTGGAAGATGGACTGAAAGGCCTAAGATTCAAATGAAGGATGGCCTGTTAGCCTCGAAAGGCCTGCTCATAGGGGAATGTCCTTTCACAAGTTCAGGGAGAAGCGGAGAGAACTGACTGTCCAGTCACAGCTGTAGGAATGTAATCTGTGTTTTACCAGTCCCAGTTTACTGGGGAGAAAAATGCTTTATTACTTGGCTGTCTAACCATTAGGTGGAAATACTGTGGTTTAAGAGTAAGACGGGGACCGGAGTCTGTCACCGTCACCTCTGGTGAGGTGTAGAGTAGTGTTGCGGTGATTTTCTAGAAGCAAACCTCACACTTGGAGGGGTCTGGTCCCGTGGCTTTCAGGTTGGTTCTGGGTGCTAGCGGCGGACCTTCAACTCTTTGTGTCTCGGGTTGTCTGCCACCCATTCTATGGTTCCTGTTAAGGTGCGCATCCTTAGAAAGGGTGGTAGCAACTGTGGTATTTACAAGCTGATGTTTGGCTTGTGATGCGGAATATGTGGTAGCGTTTTCAGAGACAGCTTAGCATACCAAGCACAGCCCACCCTGACCCTTTGTTCTGATGCTGCCAAAGCCCAAGAGGGAGTGTGTGAACTGTTTTCTTAAGCTAAAACCTCAACAGTCCTTAATTCATTCTGAAGGCTGCAGTGTCAACAAATCGACATGCGAGGGATGTGGGTGGTACAGTTCAATTTCCATTCGCTTTACTTTTCAGATGCACTTTAAGCTCCTCAATCGATTCCCTTGATTGACAAGCTGCCACATGTAAAATTAAATTGCTTTCATCCTTGCTCTTAAAGGTCAGGTACACGTCAGATTGTAAAACAGGTCCATTCAACTCCTTAGCTTTTTCCAACATTTGGCCGTCCATATAAATGTTTTTCTTGGTCTGCATGATCCCTGATTGTGCAGCACCCTCTTCAGGTCAGGCTTGACTTCACCAGTGGATTTAATATGCTAGGGAAGAGCGATTTGAGGTTGCGTAGAGTTTGAATTTATTTCTCAAAGGAAGGGAGAATGCTGTTGCCAGTGAGTGGGTGTAAGACAAATGTAATGCCACCGTTGTTCTGAAAGGCACCTTTGTTCTGAAACCGGAGCTGATAAATAATATTGTCTGCTCCCTTTGCATGTATCTTTTCTAGTAGTCAGGAATGATAATCCATTTAATAAAGCGCTTGCTTGTAGCTGCTGCAGGAAATGAATTATGACCATATCTGGCATATGGGGAATGCCGGCTTCAGTGTTGCCAGTGGAGAGCTGGTTACAGCAAGAGTCAGCCGAATCCTCTCTCTCACCCCCAGCCTTTCCCAAAACGCTGAGCGCGCCATGTACAAATGGCCAGTTCCAGTGAAGCGTGACATGTTAGAGAGCATCAGTCGGAGAACTGGACTAGATGGACCTGTGTCCCCTTCTGTTGTCTGTCACGGCAGATCCCCCGGTAGTCGATATTTTATTTAACAAGTGAAGTATCGGTACCAATCGAGTGACTGACAGTCTTTGCCTACTCCAACACACTCTTGTACATTTGCAGGTGATGACACATCTCCATGTGATTGAGGAACGGATGAATCAAAGCTTGTCTCTGCTCTACAAGGTGCCATATGTGGCTGAAGAAATCCAGGATGAGATTGGTGAGTGTCTCTGCGTGCCAGCTCCCGTGCCAGTGTGTTAGACTACGAGCTTTTATATCAAGTGAAGCGGGCTCCAGAAAGACCGCTAGCTCCTTTGAGGGGATGCCGTCAACAACAAGCGCTTAGGCTTAGGCTTAGGTACCGCAGGGCAGATGCTCTCTGGGTTTTGCAACACAGCCAGTCAGAATAGCTTGTTCCTAAGAACTTTCACGATCCCTTTAAAAAAAGTCAACAGCGTTCAGAGTAGCAAAGCTCTCTCTCCAGGGGAGATGAAAAAGATCCATAAAAATAAGGAGATGCTTTCCGGCTTTATAGGAGTTTAATCCCATCTTGCCAAAACCTCTCACCACATCAAGCCTCTGGGCCCTTATTTGTGTGTATTTCTAGCCAACGCCTTTACTGAGAATTCCAGATGAGACTTCAGAGCATGCGAGATAAGATAACCTGGCAGCCCCGAACAGTGTTCCCCTGCAGCCCTGCCTCAGCTAGGTTCAAACCATCTGCCCCTTTCCGTTCCTGCCAGGCCTCATGCAGTTTGTGTAATATTTCCTCTTATTCCTTTCAGATGAGCTGCTTCAGGAGCAACGTGCAGACATGGATCAGTTCACATCCTCCATTTCTGAATCCCAGGTGGATGTCAGAGTGAGCTCTGAGGAGAGCGAAGAAATTCCCCTGGAGGGCAAACCTTTCCGTCCGTTCCAGGTGAAAACCTTCCCAGCCTCACCTGAAAGCGAAGGTATGTGGAACTGAAAGTCGGGTTCACTGGCTTTACAGAACGTAGGCGCTTTTTCTTAGCCAGGAGGCTCAGCTCGGTGGAACAGAAAGGTCCGTCCCTTTGGGTGATGTAAGAGTGAAGCAGTCTCCCCAGCCGTGCCCCTCAGACTCTGTCCGTTGGAAAGAGGCAGTGGTGCTAGTAATTTGCGCTGAGCTACTGTCTTGATTCTCTGATTCTTCTCTTTGCAAAATTGCTCGTATCTCTTTCCATTTTGCCGGGAGTGTTAAATTTTTTGCTGTGTGGTTTGACTCTGCAATTAATTTTCAGTCTTTAACCAAAACACTCTCATATAATGTTAAGTCTTTGTGCCGTGACCTGCTGAAGGGCTGCAGGAATTCTCTTTATTTTTTTAAACATAGATATCTATGGTTTTTGTATCATCGGGTGTTGACAGCTGGTGCGTGCGTGTGTATTTATTTTAAAAATGCTTGAACAGAGTCCTGAGCTTAAAGAAAGCTGTAGACTAAAAGCTTTTCCCAGGGCCTGAGTCGGAAATCGTGCGCAAGCCTTTTTTCCTTTCTCTCTTAATCTCCTTTCTCTGCTATTTTTGTTTTTGTTTTCCCTCCTGCTAGATCCTCAGCCGGATTTGTACCATCCAATGAAAAAAGGTTGGTTCTAAGCTGCTCCCTCACAGTGCTTTCGATCACTCTCCTACCTTCTCAGTGTGTTTGATAGCTTCACTTTAGTTTCATACTCACCTTTGTTTTCATTTCCCTGCTCTCATTTAGATCAGTAACTTCCGATTCTGCTTGTTTAGGCCTAGTATTAAAGAAACGAGCTAGTCTGAGCGTCTAACTGATTGTGTATGTTCCTCCCTGATGGGCTCACAAGGTCTCCGAGTGCATGGAGTAGCTTCTTTGTCCTCAAGAAATGTGGGCCTCGCAGTCTGTCTGCAACCGTGCCGTACTTTGCATCTCTCCATGTGTGCTCATGTTCGACACTTCTCAAAATAAACCTTGCGGTGCTGATGGTCGATAGTCTATAGAGGCTCTTCTGCCTGATGTGGAACGTGTCCTTACTGCCCGATGACAGCACTAAACTAGGAGTGAGAGCGCTGCAGCAGACATAGGCTGTGTTTCCCGGCTGAATGTCCTCGTAGATATTACAGAGGGCAGTTGGTCTGGGACAGATAAATTAGGAGATTCCTTCTTTGTGTTTGTGGTCTCCTTGGCATCACGTTTTCACACACAGCATCTCTCCGTACTAGCAAACTCCTGTGTGATTAGCCGTTTCTCCTTTAGGTCATTATTAATTCTGCACTAACTCAGTGCCTGGCTAAAAAGGGGCTGCCTGGGCTTTAAGAGCGGCATAGAAATATTGGCATTACATTAAGTCCTCTGTTAGCGATGCAGTCTCAGGTAAAGATCAGGCCTGGCTGATCTGCTACCACAGATCTAGTTCCTGAAGTAGAAATGGAAGGCTGATTCTTAAAATGCTCTTGCAGAGCGGTGGTGCATGCGCTATGTGTGGGGAGTAAACCCGGCATTTTACTCTGCCTTTGGTTCCAAATATATTGTGCAGAATCTCCAAGGAGGGCAAAGGGTTTTGCCAATAACCATTTAATATGAACACAAATAGTTTTGTCACATGGTGAAGGCCAGGTAGCTTGAAACTCTTCTCATTATCAGCGTTTCGCTACAAATGTAAGTCACCTTCATCCCTCTTGTGGAACAGCGTACAGCTAATTCACTGTACTGACTGCTCTGGGAAGAATTGGGACAGCCTTTAGTTTGAAAGTTGGGGTTTTTAGGTTGGTGGTTGTTTTGTTTTGGTTTTTTTTGGACAACTGCTTTGTTGACTTAAAGATGATAAATACAGGCTGCTTCTCCTCCTTTGGATAAATGGAAGAGTTTCTGATGACTTAGGAACAGGATTATATCCTGCACTTGCCCCTTCTCTCCCTTCCGTTTTCATTTCATGAGGGCTGCTAGGGAGTTTGGGTTTGGGGTTTTTTTTTTTGTGCGTGCGTGTTTTTTTTCCCTGGGAAGTATATGATATAAACTGTGCCTTTGAGCTACGTAGAACTGGGTCTGTTAGTTGGTGCAGCGCTCTGTGACAAATGGCAAAGCTCAGTGCAGCAGCTGAACCCCCAGCCCTGGAGACCAAGCTACGTTGGCTCCTGAGAATTGAATAAAGCAGCCAGCGGCCAAAAGCTAACACAGGAGTTCTCTGAAAGCTGTTTGTGGCTAGTCTCTCCAGAAAATCCCAGTCATTGACTTTCACAATAACATGACCTGCTTCGACAGCCGTGAGAAGTCAGACTGGCGGTCTTGGCCGTGCCTGGAATCCGATTACTGTCTCCAAAGAGCCGTACAGGAAAAGGGGACGCACTAAAACCCGAGATGCTTCTTTTGGGAGGAGTTGGAGTAAAATGTTAGTTTCCTTGGCATTTTCAGGCAGTAAAGGCTTGTCACTGTAAAAACTTGCCTTGGAGCCAAACTAGCCTTTCCTTGCATCTCATCAAAGAACCTGCTGCCAATTTCAGCAGCAGTTGACATAATGTCTTAGGCAACCTGCAAGCTTAGCAGCTTGCGGAGAGGTGTGTGCGATCACTGGCAAAGTGTTAAGTGCTGTAGTAATATTTCCCCCACCTCGTGCTCCTCGTTGGAGACACCCTGCCGTAGGTTTGAGGCTTCGCTGTCCTCCTGCTTTTGCATTAGGGAGGCATAGGTGTTGTGAAGAACGTTAGGTTGTGCCTACTGATAATGGAAAACTGGCGTTCTCCTAACTTGCTGTGTTATGTTAGGTCTGAGTATCTTGCATCAGGCTCTTCTGTTATTGATCTGATCTATTTATAAACGCTTTGGATCAAAACCGTTTATGCAGAGCAGCTGCCTTCTGTTAATTGATATTCTTCTCTTGAGCCTACGCTAGTTTCGGCCTAGAAATGGGTGAGTGATGTTCTGGTACAAAGGCACAAAGGCTGGTGTAGTTCTTTGCTCCTCCCTTGCCCTGGGATTTATTGTTTCTGGGCTTGTGCCAGATACGGGGCAGCAGCTCATTACAGAGCCGCGCTGGGTGACCTTGAAATTGTCATTCCCGAGGCGCTCGCTGATGCGCTTGATTCCAAAAGAATGGGCGATGCTGACCGTGGGGTTGAAAGCGTTCCCCGTGTGCTGGCTCCCGGCAGAGAGGAGATGCGTGCTTCCGTCACGGGGGGCCACGGTGAGGTGGTGGTGGCCCAGGGTGACATGAGCAGAAAGGAACTGCGCGCTCACAGTTTGCGTTCCGTGTTGCCTGGGACCTTCTAACAGCAGCACTTAACGGTACGGTATTTCTGGATTCACGCGGCAGCCTGGTTTTGGTGAGTCTTGTCCGCTCCTCTCATTGCCACCTCATTTCCCCTCATTAACAGAACCCCCTCCCAATCACTTGTCACTGTAGCATAGCTTATGAGCTCCCCTTCTGACACAACAGCATGAAGACAGATTAATAATCAGCGGTCCATGCGGTTAAACACGCTAGCCATGGCAGCTCTACAGAGAGTAGGTAACCCTTCCTGAATATCACTGACGGCTGGCTGACGGTCCTTGCCTTGCTCTTTTGGTGCAGGTTCTGGCATGACTGAGTTGGACGGGCTGATTGGCGCTGAAGAAAAAGTGATTAACAGCAAGAACAAAGTGGATGAAAATGTGGTGAGCCCTCCACCTTTATTTTGTACGGCGAAGCCTGCCGTGGACACTAATTAATAGCGGTGGCTTATTTCCACGTCTCCTTCCTGCTTACAGAATGTCAGTGTATTCATTATCCATATGGTGTGGGGGAGTCAGTTTTCTGACTATTGTAGGCTCTTAATACTGATTAGCATCAGAAGGGTGGGAGGGTGAGGGAAGGAGAGAGATCTAGATCTTTGGCAGCCTGAGCTGGAGAAGTCTCTGATTTAGTAACTGCTTTCCCAAGCTGAGACCCTTTGATACGCCTTTATTTTAGCTAGGTAACTTGCTGTCTGAATACTCCAAATGCTGGTGTGTTCCATCTGTCTTCTCACCTATAATTCGTGGCAAGAAAGGCCTTACCACCTTCTGAAGGTGAGCGACCCAGTAGGTATTAGCTCTACCTACGGGGTAAAGAATTCACTAGGTCAGAGGGGCAGGTGACTTGCCTCAGTTCCCTGGGATTTTTAAAAAAAAAAGTCAACTTTTGAGAGTTTCCTTTCAAAAGTGTTTTGAAGCCACAGGTTAGATCTGACGCGACAGAAATGCTGTGTGCAAGGCAAGTGCCTGGTTTTTAAATTGGGTCTTAGTTTGAGGTAGTCTGAACATCCAAATGGTTGCAGTACTAACTCAAGCGGCTTTAAAAGTTGGAGAACATCCCACGCTGTTGAGAGCAGGAGAAAGATGGTAGGTGGTTCTGAGCCTTTGCTAGTATTCATTAAAGGTCTCTTGCCTGCCTTCATATTCCTTCTCCCACCTGTTTTGCATGGCTCCTTTCATAAACCGCTTTTGTGACTGTTTTCAGGTAATTGATGAAACCCTTGATGTGAAGGAAATGATTTTCAACGCGGAGCGTGTCGGTGGGCTGGTGGACGAGCCGGTACGTATGTGGCTACCGAGTCTGGCCGAGCCATTGGCGAATTCTTAAAAGTGGATTTCGGTTCCTGTGTGTTACTGAATGACAGGGGTTTGGTGCCTTGACGCTGCTCTGGGAGGTCACGCAGAGTATAATGCAGTACAGCATTTCTGCGTGAAGGTGTAAAGAGTAAACGCCACGTAGCTGCTAACCTGACTCTTGAGTTGCAAAAGCGTTTTGTGGGATAGGAAAGCGGCGTGGGTCGGCGCCTGTCCCGAATGCCTAAGTGGGGAAACAACTGTGTGTTCGTTATCCTTTTGGTGAAATAGTTAGAGGTGAAATATTTACGCTGTCTAGTGTAATCAGTCGTGTCTTGATGCCACAGATGGTTGAAGACCTTCTCGGTGGCCGCCTTTAGGTTTGTGTTTGGCGGCGCATCTCCCGCATCGCTCTTCCTCTACCCGCTCCGTTGTTTTCTTCCCTCCAGGATAATGACAACTCCCTTCGCGATGACTTCAGTTTCAGCAGCAGCGCCCTTATTGGTCTGTTGGTGATTGCTGTTGCCATAGCTACTGTTATAGTCATCAGCTTGGTGATGCTGAGGAAGAGGCAGTATGGGACCATCAGCCATGGAATTGTGGAGGTGAGAAACAACTCCTGCTCCGTAACCGAGGATGAAAATAGTCAGCATTGAATCACATGTCGTGTGTAGGGGGCGAAGATGGCAGTAGCTGCCAAGCCTTCAGCTGCTCTGCTCCTAGCTGGATGGGACTTAACTCTGTAGATGCCGACATCTTCATCGCTCATTTATTAGTATGCAGGTACCAGTCATCGGCGTGCCATGCCTGGGACCTGTCGCTTCCCGGTTGTATTTGCTTATCACAAGGAATTCAATTAGGCTTCCCTGGCTGGCTCAGGGTAGGACTTAGCAGTAAATGAGCTTTTCAGGCGATATCTTTAGCAGGGGAGTAAGTCAGTCAATCTATAGCAATTTGTCCTCCCAGCTGATGTAACAACTATTAAGACGATCGGCTGAACGCTGAGAAGCAATTCCGTCTCCTTCCTTCTGCTCCCAACACGCACATTTCTAATGACAACGTAACGGAGCCTGGAGAAAGCTGCTTTTCCTCTTTGCCCAGCCGATGCGGGGAAATTATAAGGACCTCTGCAATGAGAGAAGCGGGTCCCAAATTTGTAACGTTAGCGAGCTTATTAGGGATTTGTGGAGGACGTCCCCAAAGAGGTAAGGGCGGGCAAGGAGGCGTTAGCACCCCAACGAGGAACTCTGTTAAGCAAATTATTTTTTGTGGCTTACCTTTTTTCCTGTTTGCTGCTTATCATGGTATTTATCCAGCGTTTGTCTGCCGGCTCCCGTTACTATGAAAGAAGGCCCGCAAGTACCTCCTTTGACCAGTAACCCTCTGGTCTTTCTACAGGTTGACCCGATGCTTACCCCAGAAGAGCGGCATCTGAGCAAGATGCAAAACCATGGCTACGAGAACCCCACTTACAAATACCTGGAGCAGATGCAGATATAAAAGAGATGAAGATACAACAGCCCTGACCGGGAAAGGAGCAGGGCGGAGGGCCAAAGTGGTCCAGCGTTTTGGATCAACTACTGACCAACAGTTGCTTCGAGAGGACTTCATCTTACATTCAGAACTCCTGGATCATTAAGACTATAATTACTACTGTAGAGTTGCAATTTCCATTCTTTTAAATGGGTGAAGAAATGATAATATAACAATATGATATATAAATCTCCTTAAATGGGAAAAATGGATCTATTGCAGATATTTGACTGAGATGTAGTTTTCTTTTTTTTTTTTAAATAATCTGAAAAATACCAGTTCCGTTGTACTGTTGTCTGATACAAGCTCTATATATATATAAAATGGGAAATGTTGATTTTTATTTCTGATAGACCACCTGTATATTGAGGGTCATTTGTACCAGCCCGCCTTGTAAAAAGGAGACAGTTGTGGCTCTTCAGTCATTTTGGCTTTTATATATAAAGCAGTATTCTTTTTTCCTTTTTTTTTTTTTTTTTTAAGTGAATTTTGCTGGGAGTTGCAAAGAGATTAATTTAGGGATAGGAACTATGACAGCATAAGCAAGGAAGCAATTGGGAATGGTAACTAACAAAAGTCCTTATAACGAGGAAAAAAAAAGAGAAGGAAAAAAAAAAGAAAAAAAAAGAAAAAACCCATCCTCATATGCCAGTGATGTGCACCCTGCTGCTTAGCAGTTTGGGCTCTAGGAATCAAGACTCCCTGGAGGCAAGGAGTTAAAAGGCTTCTAGCATCTCTGTTTATAGTTATTCTAGTGGAATGTTAGAACACGGTTTGTGCATACTGGGGTCTGCACATTCCCCTTCCAGATTCAGTTCTGCTCTAGAGTTGGAAGTTCCTGGTATCGAATTTAAATCCTCCATTCTGAACCAGTTTCCTTCAGTACTCACCTGGCATTAACAGCCCCCCTCTCGCTACTACTTTCTAATTTTCCCCAGCTCTCCTGCCTCACCAACATGGTAAGTAGTTGAGAGACGCAGGGTTCTGAGCCTTGGCATCTCTTTCGGCGATGTTGGGCCATAGGCACGGCTTTGGGTGTTTGCCCAGAAATGACAAATCACTGCAATAATCAGTACCTTGGGAGCTGACGAACGTGGAGTTTGCTCTAAGTGGGGTTAAAACAGCAGCTCACTTAACTGGGGTTAAGAGAGGGCTAAGTTGGGAAAGGGAGACTGCCTGCTTTAAGGGAAATTGGATGCGTAGGCCCCGAGAAGAACAAAAGGGGTATTGTTCCACTCACCATCATGTCTTTGTAATGCTTGTATAGTTGGTGTTAATGCTCACGGCTTTTTTAAATCTGGAGGTTCTGGTAACCTGTGGTGTATTTTTTCTATTTTTTCCTGTGACTTTATTTTTTCTTCCCCCTTCCGTGTCTCTTCCCACTATGCACAGATTTACCTGCAAACTCCTTAGTGTGGTCTGTGGGGAATGTACAAAGTTTAAACACATCAATAAACACTTTAACTTCCAGATCGTTTCTTCTCTTTATTCACGGGCTCGCTTCAGTTTCTGTCTCCTCCCACCGTGTCCTTGCCAAACCCGCGGAGACCTTTCCCCACCTTTTTGTCCGCCTCTGCTTCCGCGACCGTCGTTGAAGGAACGTGCTGATGTTGAGTGTGTGTAGCCGTGCCCAGAGTCTGTTGTGGTGCTTCCAGATCCCGCTGACCTTTGCGGAGAGGAGGAGGCACGATACTAAACCGACGCCCGGGACTCCTGAATGATGTTACGTCCTGACGCTGCAGCCGTTAGACGCTGGAGCGCAGGTCGGTCAGAGCTTTGGGGCTGCTGTTCGTCGTCTGGCTGGCTGTAGAAGACCTCACGAATGGTTCTGCGGCGGTAAAAAATGCCAGAACCGCTCCCCAGATGAAGGCGGCCGCTGGCACGGCTTCTCAGAGCGAGCAGAGCCAAAGCGCTCTGCAAAAGCAAGCTGTTCCTGCCGCTCGGCCGTCCACCTGCACTTCCTAGCGAGCGGTCGGAACAGAGCCGGGCGGTGGGGAAGCGGATTTGGGTAGCGCGGAGCCCGTATTGCCCGCAAGCCGTAGAAACAGGGTTGGACAGAAGGAGGAGGTGCAGGAAATCTTCAAATTCATAGATAAGAGGGCATAGAAAAAGACAGGCCTCTAACAGTGGCACAGTTTCCTTGAATGCTTCCTGTCGTGGATGGCCAGATCTGAAAGACTTTGAAGACGTAAAGGCCCCGGGGCAGTAATTGGCTGACTGTGGTTAGCGTTTACTGTATCACTTTTAACGTTTTTGTTTTAGGAAGGGAAATGACTTGACAGTTTGGTTTAACTTTCTCTTCCAGAACACGTAAATGGTTTAACTTTCTCTTCCAGAACACGTAAAACTAACAGCCTGTAAAGCTCACAGCTGTCTCTGCTCCTGCGTGCCATTCCTCTTCTATTTTCCTTCTTTGAAGTGTGACCTCAAATGCAAATTCCTCCTCTCTCACGTCTCGGCGAAATGACCGCAGAGTCATTGCCATTTGAACGCTGTTTTGGGAGGCCACGAGGCAGAATTCATCTTCCTTCGCGTTGGTCTGCGCGGTTCCCGATAACGTCTGAATGAAGAGGGGGAGAGGAGGTAGGAGGAAACACGAAAGCTTGGCGATTTTGAATAGGAAACAATGGCGTGTCCTGTTTCTCCTTAAACGTGGGCTCCTTGGTTCCGCTGGGACTTCCATGGTCTGGTTAAATTATTCAGACTCTGCAGGAAAGAACAGATGCTGTCCTAGAAAATGCCGTCTGTTGGCTTGTCACAACTACTTGGGAAAGAGTTTTGATTTTTAAACTGTTAAGTTTCGTTTCAACGATGCCGGAGCAAATCTTCAGTGCAAAGCTGTTTCTTGGACTGCACCCTCGGGTTGGGTGACCTGAAAGAGAAATTACAGAGGCTGCGGGTCGAATTCCAGAATTGAATTTGGGCATTAGATTTTTGCTTCGATAAATTCTCTTAGTCCTACCAAATAAATACATCAGGCTGGAATCAAAGTCTATTGGTTACATGCTTTGGCACAGGCTGCCAAGTGCTCAGGATCGATTCTTTATGATGGATTTTGACTGCAGCTTCTGAAAAGTAATGTTTAAAAATATTCACTCGGAGAGGGGTGCTAAGACACGTCCCAGCTGTTACTGGTATCAGCCGTGCAAATGAAGGGCTGACGTGCCGGCAAAGAGGCCGCAGGGCAGCTGGGGGCAACGTCGGAAGTCTCGTCGCGATAAGGCTCGTAAAATGAGGTGATCCGGAGCACAGTGGAGTAGCGGGTTGGTAAAAGACTTGCAGAGTGCCGTGGAGAGCTGCGTTTCAGAAGGAAACTGTGATTTTCCAAAAAGAGTAGGTCTCCGTTTACCCTTAAGAGGAGCGGCGTAGTTCTCGGTGAAGGAAAAAGGACGTTGGAGAGAGGGGCCTTTGGTAACGGGGAAGGCTGGCTCAGTTCGTCTCCTTTCTTCTTGTAAAGCTGTTCGTTAATATTGCTTCTCCGAGGGCGCGGTGGGCTGACATACGCTGGGACCGTTCTGTGCACGGCGCTAGGTGGATGGAACGTGGGCGGATTTATTTTAGCAGCCTCGCTTGTCTTTCGCGTGGAAAGCAACGCTTGGCGAGATGCGCGTGGAGCGTGTTTTCTACGTTCAGCTCCGGTCGACGGAAGAGATTGAAGGCGCTTGTGAGGAGAGGAGCCCAAGTACGTGGTGATGTGGTGCTTTTCCCTCTGCCGCTCCATCGAAAGGTAACCTGACGGAGCACGTAAAACCTCCTAACCCTTAGCCCTAGGGTGTTTTAGCCCTGAGCATCCGTGTTTCTGCAGATCTCGAGGTGTCGTGTGTCCATTTGTCCAGCTCTAGTGCAGCGCTTAAAGTCGGTCTCACCGCGCGGGAGTTTCTTTGGGCGGGTCTCCAGAGCAGTTGCAGCTCGGTGTTCGGCATCAGCGCTTTGCTCTGGCTGTATTGCAGCGGCTTTTAGATGTGCGCAGCAAGGGTCAAACAGCGGTGAGCGGCGAGAAAGCCTGTTTTATAGGACGTGGTAACAGGTCACTGGCAAGCGGAGTAATAAGGAGTAAGGGAGGCAACGCGAGGGCAAGTGGAGCGAAATGCCAACGTTGGGTTGTTTGGAAAGTGTGAAAATCTCGCAGTCAAGCCTTTGAAAAAGGGTGGGCTGCTGGAAATGAGCATTGATCTTTGCGTTGTAGGCATGATGGCAAACGGAGTCGGTGTAATCAGCCTGTCTGTGCTGACCCGATGTCCCGCTGCCGGCGAGCACGCGCTGCGTGCCGGCTCTGGGCCGTGCCGGCTCTGCAGCAGTTCCTCAGCCCCTGTAAAAAGCTCTTCGTGCTCTCGGGTCTCAGGTCGCGGTGGGACCACGTCCAAATCACCTGGCCGCGATCCTTAGCAACAGCACGGGATGAAAGCCTTGGGGAGCTGTAAGGCAGCAGGCTTAAAAGCTGTTTCTCCGGTGCAAGAAGTCAGGGCAGCCGTAACCCGTGCCGTTCCGTACCAGGCAGTGCCGGATGCCCCTCCCCAAATTCCCCCAGTGATCCCAGCGGGCGCTGGCGTCTTCGCTGCAGATGTGGTGAGAAGGCTCTGCCGAGTGCAGAGGCGAGGCATTAATGCGTGTATACGCGGTTCTGCAGGAACGAGCATGTTAAAAACGCAAGAGTTTTTTGCTGTATTTACCAGTGACCCGTGGGGAGCCCGCGCTTTGTTGCAGGAGCACTTAACCTCTGGCCTGTAGGCTCTCGGTGCGGTCTGCCGGGACGGTTTAATGTAGACTCTTTTATTTCAAGCAGCTCTCCTTTCCTGAGAGCAACTTGAGAGCAGGCTGCGGGCTGAACGAGTCGCTTGTTAAATAGCATCAGCCGGCCTCTGGATGGCATCTGGGAGGTTCTCCGAGCGGCCGCCGTGCCCGTCGCTCAGGAGAGTTGCACCGAAGGTGATGGGAAAGGCTGGAGCTTGAGGGAAGCGGTCCGATTTCCCCAGAAAGTTGCCACGGGGCAAGTGGGAGGGGGTAAAGACCCTGCAACGGCAGAGGTAAGAGGAGGAGGTGATGGAGCACGGTCTGCGAAGCTTACTAGCCTCTTCCAAAATTGCTGGCTCCAACTGGAACAACTTGGGGATATTCCTGTTTTCTGGAGGCTTCCTCATTCTCCCTCCTTGCAGCTCCGGGGCGCTGTGGGTCCTACAGCCTGGCAGCGTGTGTTGTGGGAAGGTACGTGACTTAGCAGATTTTTCGGTTTGCCGTGCCTTAGACTCCCCCAGATGGTCCCTTTGACCTCTGGGTGGGAGAGCAGAAGGGGCAGGGAGAGACAGTTTTACCTGTGAATTTTCCACCTAGCATCCTCTAAATCCCTGCAGTCTCCACGGCAACGCGAGACGGTCCAAATCCTTCCTCTGAGCCTGGGCTCGAGGCCACTCTGGAGGCAGAAGCCTCTCGAAAGCTGGCCGCCCAGGACCCGGGAGCTTCTCGCCGTGCTTCCACGCACGGATTCCCCCGGAAGGCACCCTCGGCCCTTCCGCCTCCTCACCGGCCCCCTGCAAACGCTGCGTGGCGGGGAGCCCGTCTGTTCTCCAGCTGGAGACGGCGTGGATGTGCAAACAGCCGGTGGGGCAGCCCCACGGATCGCCTCCGAGCCCGTGCCCGCACGACTGCGGCTTTTCTCCGCAGCAATAAGTGAAGCGCTTGAGGCTTTGAAGGTGTTTGGTCTTTGCTTTGAAACTTCTGCTCACGCCGGCTGCATGCATGGCTGCTCCTTCCAGGTGTCTGTGGTCGGAGAGAGGAGAAAGACGTGATTTTCCCCTGCAGCGTGCCATCGGTTTTACCAGGAGCTGCGGCATTTCTTTGGTCTGAAGAAGCGGAAGATGCGTTTGCTGCGAGAAAGGAAGCTGCTCATCACGAGGATGAAAGGTACCTGGCTTAGCCTATAAGCCCCAGTGATTCCACCAGTCTGCGTATAGCTGTAAAGCCGATGGGAGGCGTCTCTGGTGCCGTAGCCTTGAGAAGGTCCCGTTCTTACGGCGCCCGTGCACCCGGAGCGCTTGGCGTGCGGCCCCAAGGCCCCGAGTTCGTGCTGCTGCCTGCTGCGATGCCACCCGCGTTAGCAAACCCCGCCGGCTCGCCGGGTGATAGGGACTCTCCTGACTGCTTTTTCCCCAGCGGGCTGAGTTCTATATCCTAAATTTCCGGGGAGGCGATGCCACGAGGGAGGCTGGGTGTCCTCAGGACGCATTTGTTTGCTGACTACACAAGATCCCGGGGGCTGTGTGCCGTAGGTTCTTCTACCGGCAGAAACAAGCATGGGCTTAAACTGTTTTGGAATTCTCTCCCTGTAAAACGTATTGCTCTGATGTCGAAGAGGCTGAGGGTGCTTTTTTTGTTCTCCTGCTCACGCTGGACACGGTCGCTGAGGGGTAAGGAAGATGCAGTTGTGACCGAGTATCCCTTCTGGGTTGTATCATAGCAGCTGTTTAGCGCGTTGTCCTGCAAGGTCTCTGAAGCAATGGCAAGCTCAAAATATAGGAAAATTCTGGAATTCTGGTCTGTTGGATGGTGCCAGGGTGGATTTTTTTTTTTTTTTTTTTTTTTTTTAGCTGAAAGCACAGCTGCTTCAGAGAAAATACCTGCAGGGAGCAAGTGGTGGAAAGGCTTTCTGAGCGGAGGGAGGGAGGGATTGATTCCCTTGCCTGCTCCCTGGGTGGCTGCTTTGTGTTTGTGCTCCCGGGAAAGGTACCCAGTGTCGACCTGCAGTTCCGACTTTGTTACCTGGAGCTGGGCTTGGTGCCCCCAGGATGTGCTTTTGAAGGTATAGCAGAGAGAGGCAGTCCTAAAAGCAATCTATCTAGTTGAAAAGAGGCGTTACACGGTGAGCTTTTTGTGTTGCTGCCCGGGTTTGCGGGCTGTGTTGTTTTTCTGCGTGTTTACCAAGGCCTCTGGTTTCTGCGGCGCAGACTGGCACAGGAACAGAGCGGAGCTGGCACTGCGTAATCAAAGGCAAGGTGAGTAATAATCGTTTTCTTCAGCATGTGGCGGTTTGGCAGGGAATAATCCTGCAGCTGGTGCGGGCTCACGGAGAAATGTAGGTTGGAAGGGACTTCTGGAGGGCATCGTCTCGCCTAACTCCCGCTGAAAGGGCCAGCTCTGAAGTCAGATCAGGTCGCTGCGCGGTTGAATATAACGCTGCCTTTTTCTGCAGCGGCTCCCCTTCCTCTGTCCATGGGTTTTGGGGCCCGAAAAGCTATGTGAATTATTACGTGAGGTCAGTAAAGTCTACAGGTGAATTCCTGCTCCATCTTAACAGTGGGCCACAGGAAAAATGCATCCTTTTTACCTCCACTGGACAAATGTACTTATTTGTGCGCAGCTCTTTTTACCGGGGATGCAGTCCTTGCGATGCTAAACCCTACTTCTGTGTGGAGGGAAGGGTCCCGGGTGTTGCTTTTTAGTATCTGTTCTTTGGACGTAATGGGATAATCTGCTTTACAGGCTTCGCGATTTGGCCTTATCCTGTGAAAACATGGTTGCGGACGTGAGTTTTCAGCAGGCGCGAGGAAGGCGCCGCTCCTCGTGCAGCACCTTTGCCACGTGAGTACTTGCATGCTGGAGAAGAAATGAACTGCAGGCGAAGCGATGGTCTGGCTGTTCTCTGCAGGGATGCCTTGTGTTTTTTCTGGGCTGAATTTTGTTTTGAACACTTGCTGGCAGCAAGTCATCGGAGCTCAGTCCAGCTACTGAGAATTGGAGCCAGGCTGGGACTGTCCCTGTGGCAAGCACAGCTATTGCAGTTGCTTAATGCAATAATCTCGTTTGTAAAGATGATGTGTATTTTGTGCCCTCCTCTGCTCGTGTTTGTTTTTTTTTTTTTTCTTACCACTGTCTCCTTGTTTTGAAGGGTGAATACCAAGAACATCACAGAGGATGTTACTGCACTATGTGATGAGGCATCCTTCGTTTTTCAGGGTGATGCATCAAGAGCTACAAGCTGCGCACGAGGAAAAAACTGAGAAGCCATTGCATTTTACTCAAGTTTATTTAAAAAAAAAGAAATAGAGAACACTTGAATCTTCCCCAGAAATCAGTTTTGGTATCCAGCAGGGTGCTCCAAATCAGGTATTGCACGCTCTTGGTTTAGAGGGTGCATCTTTTTCCAAGGGACTTAGACATTGGCTTATGTTGAGATGTTCAAGTGTTCTCTACAGGCTGAATACGGGACTGGACCGAGTCCCTCCAGCAACGCAACACTTGACGGTGGAGCAGGTCCCCCACTGCTATGTTTGGAATACCTTTATGAAGAAAGAGACAAGCTTCAGCCCAGAAATTAGGATTTCCCCCCCCCGAAGGACTTGGAATTTGGCTCACTTTAAAGAAAGAGCTGTTAATATTCTGCACTGTGGTTTTTTTACAGCTGCCTGTGGGGCAGGAGCTAGCCGAGCTCCAGTATTGGAATTCCTCCTCCATATGTACTTTATGTATATAGAAGATGCTGTGCAGAGCTGAATAAAAATGCAGGACTTGGCCTCTTTGTGTGGTGGGGCGTTTTTTTCTCTCTCTCGCCCCCCCCCCCCCTTCTTGTAAAAAACCCTGGGGGGGGCGGGGCTGCAATTTTCATTCCTACAGTAGTAAACGTCAGGCCGGAACCTATCTCCTGCGTTTGGGGGCTGGGGCCGTGACTCGTGGGGGGGTGTGGGGTTTGGGGTGGTTTTTATTTTATTTTTTAATTATTTTGAATTCATTTGGAGTTAATTACTTTACAATTTGACTTTATTTAAAGTAATTAAATCTAAATAAAGTCAAAATGTAAAGTAATTAACTCTAAATGAATTCAAAATATAGATTTAATTACTTTGTATTTTAATTATTTTTAACTTAAATAATGAGAAGTATAAATTTAATAATTTTTTAAAAATTTTTATTTTCAAAATATTATTTTTATTTTTATTATTTTTATTCTTGGTTTGGGCTGCTGTGTTGTACTTGAACAGACTTCGAGTAGATGATTGCTTGCAGAGAGGTGGATGCCTTCATCTGCAGCCATCCCGAGTTCTTTACCTGAGCTGTACCGAGTTAAAAGAGATCACGCAATTGGTATCAGTCATCTTTTATTTTGAGGCTTCTCCGCTTACACCTGGTACCCATTGAATCACAGCAACAAGAGAAAGCATCCAGCACTTAGAATAAAGCATAAAACACAGGGTAAAAGCTTTCTGTCAAAACAAGACCAGACACGGATTTCTCCTCGCTCCCGCTCTACCCCTGGAGAGCTAACAAAACAGCTTTACCGTCATGTTTATACATCCGTTGCTGCCTGATAGACAGAACGGGCTCCAGCACTGCACTTAAGCCTGGTCCAAAATACAGACTAGTTTCTACATAAGGGGAATCAAGCAATACATAAGGGGAATCAAGCAATACATAAGGGGAATCAAGCAATACATAAGCTCACAAACGTCTCAGCCCCTGAGCCCAAGTGATAATTAATTAAGCAAACCGCTACAGCAGTGGCTCCAGGAACGAAGCTGTGAAATACATCTCCAGTCCTTTGGCCACTTAAATCTAAAATTTACCTGTGCTTCGCTACAGAACAACATCAGCTGGCTTTAACTGCGGCCACACACGTGCATGATAACTTAGGTTTCCCTTCAGTCAATAAGAAAAAACAGCAGCTGAGGTTTTCCATTCTTCTTCATTGGATCCTCTCGGAAAGACAGGGTAGATAGGCGCACAGTTTTCGTCCGACCCGACCCTCTTCTCTGGTTGCATCTTGCAAAGGCTTCTGTAACAAAGAGTGTTGTTGCAGTGTTAATTTAAGCTGGAACTACAACGCAATGGCAGCACAGAGCAAAAACCCTAACCACCCCAAAAGCACTCTAACAACAACCACCCCCCCAAAAGCAGCACTTAAACAACTACTGGTCAGACACAGAAGAATAGAAGACCAGTTGGTCAAAGACAAATACTTTGAATTTAAAGCTAGGCTAAATCAGTTTCATTGTAATAAGAGTTTAACTCTCTATTTATGGGACGCTGCTGCGGCCCAAGTAAACTGTAGATAAGACCCAGACATCTCCTCCAAGCTGTTCGCTTGAGCCATGCCACAGCTTGTCCAGGTCAGTCTTTCAGACAAATTCCTAGCCCACAGGGGAAAGAAGAAAGACCCAAACCCAACAAACCAGACATTTTGTCCACCCTCGCACCCCAGTGACAGTACTCACCAGGTGATGGAGCAGCTGAAGTGACACGGGGAGCGGTGGTAGCACACCGTAGGCAGTCGGGTCAGCAAGAGAGGTGTATCACAAACACGCTGCAAAATCAAATGAGAGGTTATCATCTAATACATTCACCAATAAACCATCTTTCTAAGCTCACACATCAAAGCAGGCACTACGGACGTTTCCTTTTCCCACGGTATCACCCTCAGCCTGGAGAAATGAGGGGCAATGACAGCCCCCAAGGGAGGAAAGCTAGGAGGTGGGTAAGAGGCAAGTGCTGCTTCTTTCATCATCGCAGCAGCAGCAGCAGCAGCAGCAGCAGCAGCAGCTATGGAGCTCTAATAAAAGCTATTCCAGTTTTTGATACAATATTAATGGCTTGAGCTGCATTTCCAAGCAGTGCTGGCAGCTCACCGTTTAATCCAGGTATTTCACGCTCCTGCCCCCCACCACACATAGTTATTTCTACCCAGCACACACAATCAAACCAGATTCTGGAGAAGAAAAGCCCTGACAACGACATTAAGCATTAGAAAAACCTTTCTTTATATTGATACCCAACCTCTTAGACCTCAGCACGTGCGGTAAGCCCGAAGCACCCCAGACAGGAGCCGCAGAGACAAGCCCGACTGCTGTCGCCGCTGGGGACGCGGAGTACCACCTCAGCTTTGCTAAGGCATACCGAGGACAAAAGGCTTACCAGATTTTAGCAGTTGCACGCAGGATGTTTTCAACCTTCTTTAAGGAAAACAGTAGGACAGGTAATTACAAACTCATCGGACTCCGCTTTGCTATATGGAAATGTCGAAAGCACTCAGCGCTTACCACGACTATCGGTGCACGCATCTGTTCCCCGGCTGCCTACTGTGTTTCACTGCCTTGATCTTTACAGCGTCAACGCACCAACTGCTGAGCAGTAGCTGGGGAAAGCTGGCGGGGCTCCGTCTCCCCGACGTTCCTCCTACGCCTGTCCACGTGCAGCTGAGCTCTACCGAGCGCGACGAGGGCATGGACTTACCTGAAGCCACCGAGGAAAACAGCCTTCTCTCAGCAAGACGTTGACCTGGGAACTTCTCGGGTGACCGACACGGTGCTGTACAGGGCCAGGGTCAACGGTGCTTCCCGCGAGGAGAAGGATGCTCTTGTTGAGCTTCAAAATGCCCCACGGAACCGGCACCACCTGGGCATCCGGCACAACGAGGTAGCCCAAGACCAGTCTTGGCAGGTAGACACAACGCCTGAACCTTACCGTGTCCTGTAAGGCAAACAGACATTCTTAATCTTAAGTATAACATAAAGATTGTCATAGTTTGGGCTTTTTTTAATTACGTTTTGAAATACCTCCGCTATACCCAGAGTTTTTGGCTCGCCCGAAGCTGCCGACGTGTTTCTACGTTTTACAAAGCAGCTGCTCTTATCTGGAGCAACAAGCACATTACACCTCGCCTGTTTGCTGAACATCCATAAATCTGCAGCGCTGCCGTTTGATACCGAAGGATGCCCTACGAACACGGCAATTTGTTTTGTGAAACACATAGGCACACCTGGGGTTTTTTAATTTCAATTTTTTTTTTTCCCCTGACAGTCGCTCCTATCTATTTTCAAAGCAATGCTGGAAAAGCTCCCTGCCAGGAATTCATATACCTGTCCACGTGTCAGGCAAGACACGAGCGATCTGAGCAGTACGAGACAGGTTAGATCCCGCAGATGGTACATCAAGGGGGAAATTGAACATTATTTCATTAACGCCACTCTAACCCGAGTGTCCCCGAGACTCCCAAAACGCATAATTTCTGAGCATCGCGTTATATACACGTGCATCCAGCAGAGCATTCGCTTGTCTGGGGTCCCATGAATTTTAGTACGAATGTGTTAACAAATAACAATTGGTTTATCATCTCTATCGCATCGTATAATTCCTGATGAAACCGAGAACGACACAACAGCAGAACAGCAAGAGCGGCCTCCTCACCGAACACTTCACGACCGCCGTCCAGACACAGCCCGGGATACCGGACTGTGCCGACGAACGCGCGCCAGCTGGGAATTCAGTCCGCCAAAGTGCCGAGTAAGCACCTCGGCCTGACCCAGGGTAACGCTAAAAGCGCACGCCCAGTTTTAAGATCAAAATCGCAGCTTCTCCAGCAGCGTTGCATGATGACACGCTTAGCTGGATGAGGACAGAGCACTCGGCCTTTGGCAGAAAGGGAACCTGCGTTTATCACAACAGGTAGGCCAACTCCTCTGCAAGCAAGTGCTCAGAAATAAACGTTCAACGACCAAACTCATCAGGCACCCAGCCCTCAAATCAGCGCCAACGTCGGCACGGGACCCTTTCGCCAAGTTTCACCAGCGCCCGCACCCTCTGTTGGCAAATACGACGTCGGCAGATGAACGCCCCAGCAGTCCCACCAGAAAAAACTACCCCAGCCAAAGGCAGAAAACTTTCCCCTCCTCGACAGCACTTATCTGTATGCTTTGATTTCACGTGAAAACTTGCACCCTCTCCTTTTTGCGGCCACGTGCTCAGTTTGTAAGTTAACGGAGAGAAGGATTTACACTTGATCTGAGCAGCTCTAATACAATTAACATAGCAGGCCTCCCACATCTTATGTTATGACAGATATCAGGCTTCCCTCACAGAGGCATCAACTGTACAGACTCACTAAAACCTAACCCCAAATTGCTTCTTTTAAAAATACCTCTTACTTCGCAGGAGATAAAGCCAGCGGCAGAGACGCATCGTGCACGCCATTCGCGGGAGCCGGCGGGGAGGCCAGGGTGGATGCATGCGCCTGGCTTCGGCTTTTCAATCTTGATCTGTCCCTCTCGGGATCCTCTTCCGTCTCTTCAGGCAGCTGCAATGAAAAGCTTAATGCAGGTGCTGTTTCGAACAACCCTGCGAGGCACGGCTCACCAGGCACCCTTTTTCAGCTGGGATGGACCAACATTTATTTCTCTGCTGCACCGGGCTGGCATAGAGATGACAACAGCTAGCACGTGTCCGGCGTTTCGCCGAATAACGTGATGAAAACGGCCAAGTAGTGCTGTACTGCTTGCCACGAGTCTTACCGACTGCTCTGTCCTTGCCCCTCCGGGATGGTTGTTTGCAGCCGAGGTCCGTGAGCAACCCCCTGCCCACACTCCCAAGGGCGGGTGATCCCATCTCTAGTCATGCCACGCACGAGCGGCCAGCGTAGGCAGGACCCCTCCGTTACTAAAACTGCTGAACTGTTCATTACAGGCTGCTGGTATCATTCGTGGCCAACCCGTGCGTTTCAGATGAGATTCGAGTTCTGCATACCTATAGAGGACGTGTAAGCATACACTGCTTACTGTTGTCATTTAAATCACCTGAGTTAACAGGCAAGAAGAGTATTAAGTTTGGGTTTTTTTAGATATTATAAGTTCTGGAAGAGAAAAGCGACCTAGAAAATCCAATGGTCCTCTGAAGAGCAATTGCACTAAGTGTGGAAACCAAGCGCACTAATTAAACCAAAACAGTAGATTTTAGTGGTGCTTAAAGCGCTAATTTCAATTCTTCCTTAGACCGTGAATCTCCAACAAGTCTCTCAGTCACAACAATAAAAAGCTTTGCATAAAGATGCCAGGTACCGAGAGTCTGCAAAGCATTTCAGCTCTTCTAGCAGCACCTTTCCCTACGGTATCGAGAAGCTTCTCCTCCCTCCAGCTGCAGCAAGAGGGTACCCTGAATCACACCTTGCGTTCACCAGCCATTCTACTGAAGGCTTTCGTGGCCAGTTCCTCCGGGCTAAAAGCCTGTCCCTGACATTTGCCCCCAGCAGAGGATTTGTAGAAAGGGGAAAACTTTCATCTCCCCCTTTCAGTGGTCTTCTCGCAGCCCTTCACCACTTGCTCACTTAAATCTGGAAGCACAAGGGTCTCTGTTCCCGCCGAACACTTCGGCACGCGTGCGCTCCGGGTAGCTCAATGAATTCCCTAGTCTAATTGCGCAGCAGAGAATATTTGCCATTAAAAACACCGGTCTTAGTGTTTCTGTATGCTAATAGAGAGGAAACAAAGATAAAAATGCAGATAAGTATTACCTTAGCTCCTGGCTCGTGCAGTACCAGTTAGTGAAACATTAGCAACTTGCTCATGTGCGGATCAGCCGAGAGACGCAGCATCGCTTTCTGGCCAAGGTGCTTCCAGGAGCAGATCACAGCCCGCCAGACGTCCAGAACCGTGAAAAGAGAAAAATCAGCGCTGGAGCGGCACGTCCGCATCGCCGCCGTCTCCCTGGGGACCGACAGCACAGACAGACCGTAGGAGCTTCGCAAGGAATCAAATGTTCTTTCACAAAATAACACTACATCAGCAAGGGAACAGCATCGGTTGGGTCTGTGTGTAATAACGAGGTCCCCGGCGATTAAACCCACCCAGGCACACGTCGTAACCCACCTTGGAGAGGCAGGGATTGCAACGGAGCGGGATGTCACGGCTCCATTTCAGGGTCGCCCACGTCTGGCCGTGGCGCGCTACCAGCATGGGCAGCGATGGGTTCGGGTGGACAGTGCAGGCTTTCCCGATCGATAACACCGTCTAGTCAATGAGTTTTATTGCCTTCCAGCTTCAATGGGAAAGAGCGCTTTGGGTTACAGGCTCGTTACAGATGATATCAATTCCACACGCAGGCTAGCTAGGCTCTACAAATGCAATTACAGCCACAACAATCTCATTTCTTCTTTCTACTCTATTGACCCAACGAACGTTAATCATATCTCAAATACGGGGCACTTCTATCACCCAACTACACGACAGGTAATTTTGCGCGCCCTGTTCAAAGAAACCCTCGCGCGTCAGCTTTAGGCTCAACGTGTGATCCCGCTAAGCTTGCTAACACACCCAGCCAGATGATCAGTAAGTATTTGCTCTTATCTGCATTTATTCAAGGAAAGAAGGAACATCCCTGCTAAAGACCTGCATTTTAAGTATCAAAACCCTCACTAACAGAGGGATTCAGCATTACCTAGATGACACGAGGGCAAGAAAAAACAGGAAAAAAGTATCCTTAGTCGATCAAAAGGAAAAGAGATTTTTTTTCCCTTTCTTGTCAATCAAAGTGCAGTACATAAGGTTATAACCTAGGCACTAAGCTTCCCGTTAATGGCAGCTAGTCTATAACAAGTTGACCGAACGACCCTGCTTCTAGTCCCACGAGGATTATTAATAATCAGAGCACATCACCTCCACGGAGCACGTTTGAAGCTCTTACTCTGGCACAGGAGATCCACGTCAGTCCGGTTAAAGGCAACCTCCCCACCAGAGCCTGGGGAAACCATTGCTCGTGAATGCCAGCCTGCTTTACAACCCCAAAAAACAGTCCTCTGTACGTGGGTGCCAAACGTGGGAGCCCCAAATGCTGCGCTCACCATGGTTTCTTTGCTCTTCAAGGTCCTTTTCTTGACAGCTGCCAGCCGCACAAAGCATCGGTCTCCTTCCAGCCCTGCTCCAAAAGGAGAAAATAAAATAAAATAAAAATATAAAGTGTTTGCTCTTCCAGGGACCTTCTGTGGGGCTGGGGATTGCAACCGCTTTGAGCCAGGGAGGATTTTTCTTTCCTCCCAATGAAACTTGAGTTTTTAGAGTTGTGCAGACCAGCAGCAAAGTGTTTAGACTAAGCTGTCTTCTGCACGTCTCCGGGGAGGAGTACAGCAAAGGTATTAAAAGATAATAATAATAATAACAACGCTGTTTGTGCTCCCCTGTTCACCTAGCCCAGCCCTTAGTGAAGGACAGCACAGGCGTTTCAAATGTTGATGATGAACTTTCTGATGAACTTGCTGTTCTTTCACTAATCCTGCTTAATGATGTCTTTTAAATTCGGTTTTGATCTTGATCTCCCTGTACTATTCTGCTGCAAGCCAAACAAAGGACCTAAGGGGAAAAAACCCACATATCCCTGGACACCAAGTGCAAAGCAGACACTAAGAAGGGAAAGGTTCTGTTGGGAAGCGACCAGCTCCAGGGGGGGAATAAAGCTGTTGGTTGAGAAGAAAAGCCATACCCCAGCTGAGATGGCTGCACAGCCCGGCTCGCAGAGACGCACCAGGAGCATCTGTACGCCCAACCCGCGCCTGCTGAAGCCATCGTCTTGCTTCAAGGGTCTGAACCCTGCCCAGCAAACACCCCATCTCCCAGGCACGCCAAAATCCATTGCAACCAGGCTGCCTCACCTACCTAACTCCTCCTCTCAGCTTCTGATTAAAAACATGGAAGAAGGCAGCTACGTGACGGTGCTAACAGGGAAACCTCCATCCCTTCCGTCCGCTGGCCGCCCACCCCTTTCTGCAGGCAGATTTGGCCATGTTGAGTCACAGGCCGTCCCATCCCTCCGACGTTTCATCCATCCCCCAAACCATTTTCAAGCTGGACATTGCCTTAACCATGGCTTCAATCTCAAGGCATCGTATTCAAGAGATCCATCGAAATGGTGCATTAAAGTACTTTATTGGTGATCACGTATACTCCGTGCACGTCAAGCTTTGTACAAAAAAACCCCTCCATTAACACCAGAGTGAGCGACAGCCACCGGGAGCTTTGAATGCTGGTTTGGCTCCCTTCTGCAGAAGCAGAAGCGAAAGCAATGTTAAAAAAATAGCTAAATTGGCCACACCAGTTGGACTCCACCTGCAAACCGGTTCTGCAGTTCACAGCCCGAGCGGCAGCACGGAAAATTAAAAATTCCCTCCCAGACGAGCCTGGTTTGCTCTTGCTACCGCCAAAGGGACGCACGGGAAAGGCTTCGCATCTCCTGCCACGCTCCGCCTTCGGGGTCCTGCCGCCCACTTCTGATGCTCTGCCATCAAGTGCCGGTGCAGTTTATAAACACTAATTAAAAACCTCATCTCAAGAGCTCTAAGCCACAGCGGGGAAGAAGTTTCCATGCCCGCCACGGCCTCATTTGTCGTCCGAGGTGCTTTCCGGCAGCAGCGCACCGCTGGAGCTCTTGTTGCCTTTGCGGATGCACATGCCGCAGTCCAGCTCCACGTCGATGTCCTCGAATTTCAGATGGCAGGACTCGTTGCAGCTGCGGGAGGGACAGTGGTCAGGTATTCACGGGCAGCAAGAGCTGTCTTTTCACCCCAGCCCACTCAGAAAAGCTGCTAAGGACTATCTGCTCTGCGGTGGGACCGAGCCGATCCTTTCCAGCCAAGCCATGGACTAGTCCGTGCTTGGACACCCACTTTTCTTATCCCGTGATACACTGGCAGCTGGATTTCCCAGGGTAGCATTGGGACTAGGTATTGCTCTTGGCCATCCCAGCTTGCGCACGGTGCCAGGACCCCCCGGGACCCCTCGTGCCCACGTACCAGCGAGATGCGGCAGAGTTTGCCGCCAAGACGGCGAGAGCGCCCGCGTAGTGCCAGCAGAAGCACATGGTGAGGAACGTGAAGTTGCTGCGGTCGGTCTGATCCCAGCCCGGTCCTCCCCAGGGAGGGGACAGCACAAACCCAATCTGGTCACAGACCAAAGAGATGTTAGGCATCAGCACACATCCCTCCTTGCTTTTCCTCCTGTTTTTAGGCAAGCTGCTGCAGCTGACTATGGACTAGAAGCACCATAATCCCAAGTAACACCCGGACCCCTGCCCTGAGCACCCCCAACCATCCTTTTCCCCCCAGACTGACACAGGGGGGGCATTTCAGGAGGAGCGGGACACTCCGCAGACAAGCCCTAGGGCTCGCAGTGCAGCCCAGCATCCCCAGAGAAAGCTGACAACCCAAAGGCGACACGGCCAGGCTGTGCATTTCTCCTTAGACCTAAAGCTGGGTGATTACGCGAGACGTTTCCAGATATTTCCAGTTACTTTGAACAAATAGAGGAAGAAATTGGACCTAATAAAAAGAACAAAACCTCATGATTGTGGCTTCCTCTTCTTGTGGGGTCTAATTCCCATTTAGCATGCAGGTTTGTCCATGCTGCATATATTACACATACATATCTCCACAATGACGGCTCTTGCACTAAGCCTCATTTCTTCCCAAGATATTCCAACCAGCCTAAAAGTTTAACCCCAACAGATGTGCCGTAAAGGGCAGAGCAGCCCCCCTCTGCTTGCCTTCCCGGGTGTGAAGCCCACTGCCCGGAGGAGAGTGCTGGGCGTGCACTGACCTGCCAAAGCCAAGAGCCCTGGAGAAGGAAGGAGCTGGTCCTGAAGGTCTCCAGGATGATGTGGTCTCGGAGGAACGCCTCCAGGAGGGCACAGAGGGCTCCAGCAAAGATAGCCATGGCCAGCAGGGAATGGAGGTGGTGGTCCAGCGCAGCATCGCCGTAGTCACGGAAACAGAAGAGCAAACCTGCCAAGATTCACACTACATTAGAAAAGGATGCTCTGGGATTTGTTTTTTTTTAAAAAAACATCTGAAAACTGAGACTATGCTCCAGGTCTTGCTATGATCTGCCTGGTGGCAAGAGCCAGACAGCAAACAGCCTGCTGTCATCACCTTCGCTCTGCGAGGACCACGCAGCCCCCAGCGCCGGGGTCTGCTCTGCCCACAGAGTAGCCCCCGGAGCTGCCGGCATCCCCGTGCCCCAGCCAGGGCCATAGGGCTGTCAGGAGGACCCAGCCTCAAAACAGCCCAGAGATTTTTGGTGGCCCTCCCAGCGCTTCCCCTAGCCCGTACTCCATACTCTCCCAGGCACCACGTGTGATTCACCTTCAATGAACAGAGCCACGGACAGCAAGAGCCGATCTAAGCCAAGCGGCAGCTTGAGCAGGGAGTGCGAGACGACGTCCACGATGCCGGAGAGGAGGAAGAAGAGGTACATGGTGGTGTAGTGCCAGTGGGTGAGGTCTGCCCAGCTGTGCGTCTTGGGGTTGTGGAGCTGCAGGTGGGGACCAGCGGGAACAAACTGCTCGGCCAATATCCCTAGGCAGAGAGCGGAAAGGTCACGTTTTTCCTTTTACACCGGGGGAAAGGACAAGCTTGCAGGAAAGCTTTCTTTGCAATGGTGACGTCGTGGTGGTATTTGCCCAGAGGAATGAAAGCAAAGTCCCATCTCTCTGTGATGCTACAAGCATGTCCCCAAGCCCTCCCACACCAGTTGCAGCCATTTCCCACCACAAAAAGCCCCAGTCTCATGGCAGAGAGTGGCTGCAGCGCCAGTCGATACTGGGGCAGAGACTCATCATCATCATCTCTTACCTGCTAGAGCAAAGAAAGCTTTGACCGCCCCTTCGAAGACTTCCACACGCTGGACCCCATAGCTTGGCTGGCTCTCGGCGTTGGCTTTCCGCCCGAGATACTTCAGGGGGTATCGCACAGACCACCAGAGACCAAAAGTGAAGAAGAAAGTGCCCCGGAGGGCACTGCCGAGGAAACTTGTTGGCATCGGGCTCGCTTGCCGGACCTGCAATGACAAACAGTGCCTGAGGACCGACTCAAATTATTCCCAAGAGAGACGTCAGGCCGCTCGCTTGCTCGGTGTCCTCAGGGAGCCGCATCCCGACAGAGCAGGTCTGCACGGCCCCACCATCAGCTCCAACGGGTGGTACCAGAGGTGCGACATCACCTTGGAGAAGCTGCCACCATGTGCCACTGTATACACGTGTATATGTATAGAAGGATGCGGATGCAATCATCAGGACTTCATCGTGCCAGAGAAAAATACATTAGCGCCTAAGAAAGCGTAACAGCTACATGCTATTAGAAGAGGAACCATAACAAAGTTTTTGCTAATAAAAAGCAACACGACAATTATTTTCTCGGAACATAAACTCCCTCCAAACTAGATAATTACCAGGGCGTGAATCCAGCCGGCGTGTTCAGCAGCTCCAGCCAGCCAAGGCTTTGCTGGGCCCTACCAGCTGCGCAACAGGAGGAGGCGGCAACCCAGGAACCATTCCCATTTCCAAAAGGAGTCTCATGCATATTCCACGCAACCTTTGTGTTGCACACGAGCGGTGATTTGACACAAGGGAAAGAGATTTCATCTCCAGAAGGAAGAGCTCGAGGACTAAAGGCATGAAAATTGCCTTCGTGCTAAGCCAGACTAACGCCGCTGAGCACCAGCAAGGATGGAGAGGAGCAGAGGTACGGCAGCATGACCGGCTGCCGTGGGCAAAGTTATATCCTGCAAAGTATTTAAGCTCATACTGAAACTGTCGGAAAAAATCCCAGAGCAGCAAGCACAGATGGGAATAAGTAGTGATCTAAATGCTTATAGCAGTGAGCTTTTGATGTTACCTTGGGATGGTCTTGTTTCCTCCAGCAAGACCTCTCTCCGTGCTCTCTGTATGCATCTATCACCTGAGGAGGTCTCACTCTTTCCCTTCTCACAGGCTTTCTGGTCCTTTTCTACCGCTCAGATGAGCACGGAAGAAGGCATTACTCATCCTGAAGCTACCACACCGACTTGCCCTTGCATCACAAATCACATCCTCGCTGTGTTTATAAATACCAAAGTAAATTGCAGAGGCTGGATGAACAACTCCAGCACGTTCTCCAAGTCCTCCCACGCTAGAAAGTAATTAGGTACTGCAAAATAAGGGTAGGAAGTGGCGTGGCATTGCCTTAGGTGAGGGAGAGCTCTGCGAGATGTCCCCGGTCGGGTTTTGGCTGCGGAGCTGGAGTCGGTTGAACTGGCTCAGCCCTGCGTGGGCGAGCACGGCGTTTGGGTTTGGAGACTATGGTCATCTTTTGCATCTCTGGGACACAGGTAAGCTGGGGAAGGCTCAAAACTGTTTACACCGTGTTAAGGTTCCCTTTCAGGAGGGAAGTTACTGAAGAGCCTTTCAGGCAGATGAGAAACGCCGCATCCCAGGAGCTGGTTCGGGGATCGGTGATGGCTTTCTGCTCTATTTTGGACACCTACATTAGGGTGAGACGGCTCATGCCCCAGGAGGACCCATGACTTCCCTCATTATAGCCTGGACGCCCAGTCCAGGACACACATCTTCCTTGCACTGACATCTACATGCTGAAGTGCCTAAGAACAAATGCTATTAAAGCACATTTAAGCAGCACACAATCGCACAATACTTAACCAAATTTTACCATTGTCCTACAGGGACTGTGACTACAGCCTGAAGCTGGAGTCAGGAGCATACCCTGACCGAGATACGCAGCAGAAGCGTTAATTTGACATGCTTAATTAGAGGAGAGGAGGAAAACAGAGACATCCCAGTGCCGAGGCATCAGCAATGACATCTGCCACATCCCACCTGCAACTCCAGAGGCTGAGCTGCACCAGCATCCAGCCGTAAGCCAGGGATTTGTCACCCCACATCCACCGGGCATCCCTCCTTTGCCTTAGTTACCAGCAGCCCCCAAACCACTCTGTTCCAGAGCTGTCCCTGGCATCTCCTACCCCAGCCATCCCTCTCCCCAGTGGAGTACTCCCGCTCTTCTTTTTTGTTCTGGGGACACTTTTGCCCAATTCAGCAAGGCTTTTGGTAGCTGTCATGAGTCCCCTTTGCTTCCCAGCAGCCCGACACAGCTCTTCAGCAGCCACCACATATCCCAGGACATTTATCACTTGGCAGAGATGTCCCAAACCCACCCTTGGATCAAGCAGAAGCTTGGATATAACCCACTCAAAAAAACCCACCTTCTCTTATAAAACGGCCGCTATTTTGCAGAGAAACCAGACATGTTTCCAAGCAACAGTCCGCTTGCACAGCTCACGTATTCAAGGCACAGCAAAACCACCCCTCCACATCCACACGGCCCCTCGACCAGCTCACCGAGCCCGAACCTGATACCTCTCACCCGCCAGCTTCCCCCAGCCCCAGCTTTTGAGTCCACGCTCACATAAAAGCTGATTAAGCCCAAGTGAGCCGCAGCCGGGGAAGAGAGCACTGGTTGAGGAGAGGCACCCGGGTTATTTATTTTTCCTGCAAGCTAGTTTGTCTGTCAGAGGACTTGAAATATGGCTGCAGTCAGAAGTTATTACCTGAGCCGCCCTTCTCCCTCCGCAGCTTCCAGGCTGCGATGCTTTTGCCTAATAGCCATACGGGAGCTGCCTGCTTTCCTTACGGTGCCTCGCACTGACTGCTCGCAGCCTCCCTGGGCTCGGCTCGGGAAGGACGGCATTTCTGCCCAATTTCCAGGCTCTCCCCGCAGAGCCGTCGCAGCTCCAGGTCCATCACCGTCGATGATTTTGGCTCCGTGTGGGGACTTGCTCCCGTGATGCAGGGAGATCGGTGCTGGCGGGAGGATGCTGTTCATGGGGACGCATGGGTAGCCCCTACAAGCACCCGTGGTGGGGGCAACCATCAGCCTGGCAGGCAACATCCTAGTAGGACAGGCAGCACGCAGAGGGCAAGCTCAGCGCCTGGCCACGGACATTTGGAAGGTCTTCTCATTGTGGATCCCCCTCCAGCCTTGCTACCCAGACACATCTCTCTTGGGCCAACAGCCCTCACCCAACAGAAGAGGCACAAGCTCCCTCTCTTGCCAATCCTCTGCCATGATGCAGCTCCAAAACACGATAAACCCCCCGAAAAAGAGCTAAAGCCACAGATTGCTGGCAGACTGCCTCCATCAGCAATTCCACCAGCTTCATCAGTAGCCATCATCACACTAAACCTTTGCCTTGCAGAGGTGGACTCTCCCCACATCCCGTCTTCCCAAGCTCAAGCAGCCACGTCCATCCCGTGGCACAGCTGCTCACTAACGCATTTCTCTCTATGGGTAGGAGAGTTTACCTGCAACTCCTGCCTGTCCTTCTCCCAGCTCCAGATGCGGCAGCAAGGAGCGGTTATTACTCAGAAGAGGCAGATAAAGGGAGAAGCCACCACGGGGAGGTGGCCCTCAGACAGGATGTTTAGAGCCAAACGTCCTGCGGGCCAGTTCAAAGCGCACTGAGTCAACCGGCTTTCACAACCTAGGACATCTCCTGCCTGCTATTTATAAAAAAAGTCTCTCAGAGTTTGCCACAAAAATCAGGACGAGCAGCCAATTCCCATTCCCATGGCAACCACGTGTATTCAATTATTATGTTGGTGTTTTTGGATGACTGGGGAAGGAGCCAAGAAAAGACAAGGCTGCGGCATCGCCCGGCATGGCCAGGCTCTGCTGGAAGGGCTCTGAAGTCTCTGACCTGGGCCACCAGGATAACCCTTTTAGTGGGGCATCTGGCCTTACAAAAAGTGCCTGTAGGCAGGAGATTTTGAGCCAGGAGCTCCCAAACCAGAGCAGAGCCCTTCTGAGATCCATCTCCCAGCCCACAGCAGCCAAGAGGAGGAGGACGATGGCCCTCTCTCCCCCAAAAGATGGATTGGCAGGACACAGGAGCCCGTTTCCACTCCTTTTCACCTATCCAACACTCGACGCTGCCCAATGCCAAGCATCCACAGACACAAGCCACTACCAATCTGCCGCACATCGCATCGCCAATGGCTGCGTGCCCAGCACCTCCCTGGCTGCATAGACAAGCAACCCAAGTGCCTCAAGGCAAATAAATACCACGGGCTACCCCAGCGTCCTCATCTCCTTCTGAAGCACCGAGCTGATGGTGCAAAACCACTCGGTGCTGCTCAGGAGTGCTGCCCGAGCCTCTGACCACTAACAACCCCTCAGTGCATTCCCAACCCAGTATTTCTCCGGGTTGCAACCACACGCACATAACTCCTCCTACAACCGAAAAAAACCCCAGGAGGGCTGCAGGATAAGCCATGCCCAGCCCTGCCAAGAGTCACACACGTGAGCCAGCGCCCCAGGGAAGCCCCAAGGCTGGAACAGCATGGAAGCAAACCAGCCTGCACAAGCCTCCCCAGGGTGATGGGCTGTTCTCCAGCACAGCCATAAAAGCCACCAAGCCATAGCCGGGAGCTCTTTTATACCCATTATCTCCATATCAGCGGTAGCAAGTAGGAGGAAAGAAAGAAAACAAGAAGCTGGTGGTGGTGCTGGCACGCAGCCGCGCCGTACGCCTGTCGCTGCTCACCTCCAACGGTGCTCGGGGAGCAAGACGCGTGGCAGAGGGCTGAGCACACATGCAAAAGGGTCCTGTAACATCAGGGAAGCCCACAGCAGCAGAGGGGCTTCCATAAACACAGGCAGCTTCGCCCAAGCTAAAGCTTCAGGAGCTTGCTACCACATTAAGCCCAAGCACAGAGAGAAATGCAACTCCCATAGGAGCTCTTCCTTACAGACCTACCCCTAAAAATAATACGACAAAAAAAATCATACCTTTCTTGCTGGAAAAAGAGCAGCAGCACTGTCAGGGAGCTCTTTGCAGCTCAGTTTTCCTTTCTGCAACCGCCCAGCTCTACAAACCATTACCCCAAACGGCAGCTTAGCAGGAAGCTGCTTCCCAAGCAGGACGAGTCAAGCCCTCGGAGAAAGTGGGAAAACGCAAGCTGGGAGGGCAGCAGCTGGAGGGAGAGGGGGGAAAATGAGGCCCAGGTGAAAGGTATCTGCTCAGAGGCTGAAGGTGCCTTTTCCCGTGGCGTTTAAAGGGACAGCAAAGAGTAAAGCCCATAGAGAAAGGTTTCTATGAAAAGGGCAACTTGTATTAAAGTACCTGCCAGTCAGACAGGGAAAAAAGTGGTAGGTGCATGAAATGGTTGAGGAAAGGGGGTTTCCAGCCTTTTAAACCATCCCCACGATAAAACCGAGGATGAAACTGTGGCAAGTGGTGAGGAACAAGAGCCCGATGAGGGGATGGCAACCCCCCGCCCAGATCCCGGAGCGGCTCGCTCACACACCGTGCGTGCTAAAATCACTGCAGGCACAAATGGATGCAACTCCATTACAGTCCCTTAGCTGCAAACCTCTGAGGCGTGGAGGAGTATTATGGGATTGCACCAGCACACGCCTGCCTTCCTCTTCCTCCCAGGGACAGACCAGGGGAGGCCGATCCGTGTCCGACCCACTCCAGCCCCTCTAACGTTCTCAAGCTAAACCCCGAACTGAATTTCATTATTTTTTTTTTCCTTCTTTTTCTTTTTTCTCAGCTGTAACTGCAACATCCTCTCCCTGAAGGTTCATCATCAGCCTCGGTGCTAATGAAAAAATGTGATAATGTTTGCCTGCTTCCTGGGGGTGGTGGGAGGCACAATCTAATTAAAGGTTTGCCAGCAGCTCGAGCACTGCAGATGGATGCTTGTTCGGGAAGTGCAAAGTATTATTATTATTATTATTATTATTATGACGAATGCTAACACCGGGCTTTCATAAACAGGCAACAGAGGAGGTGAAGCAGGTGGTATGAGCATAGGCAGGGCTTGTTCTGCTGCCTACACCGTCATTTCAGCCTTACATAAAGGTGGCTGTGAAGGGTTGCCGCGGTAGATCCTATCTCTGCCTGAGAAATGAGTGGCTCGTGGTCGGGCTGTGCTGGGGCTCTTGATGAAGGGCTTGCCTTTCGAGCTGGAGGAAGAGCCATCTGCCACGGTATCTGGCTGCTTCGGGGTGTGTTGCCTGGGTTTCCTCATCAGAGGAGGTTAGATATGACCATCGGGAGGATCAGCAGCTCCTTCCTGCCTCAGATGAGCAGGTCACTTATTTCAGGAATACCGGCAGCCCCCATGCTTGATGGACACCGTCCGACAATATCAGGCTGCCGTTACACAAGACAAAAACCACCCCCGAGACATCGCCCAGGGCATTACAGTCCCTTTAAAGCCAGCTGTGGATATGGCTACAAATACAGCCCAGGTCCCCTCCAGCTGCATGGCCAGTGGGTCTGGTACAAAGTTTCAAGACACTAGCTGAGAATTCATTTTATATGGTGAAAAACAGAATCCAGGCCTACTGGTTGACAGTAAGTTTGTGTTAAAAGTAACACTCCGTTTAGGACTGTCCTGGTATACCTCTCACATAAGAAATAAATGCGAGGATGGCTTGTGGCTGCACCTCGCTATATGATAAACCGCCTCTGGACCACTCACCATGCATCCAGCAACCTTCATGCCCTTGTTTGGGTACCTAAGCTATTTACAAAGGTGGTTTTTAGGTAAAACAAAAATCCTTAATTCTCATCCAGAAATGAACACCACCTGTATTTTCTTATTTAATCACAGGCTATCTGCCTCCTCCTTCGCTGACCTTCATACCTCGGGAAAGAACGTGCTCCAGAGCTGGAAAACAAATTAGCGAGCGCTATACTGACAGTCCTGGGATGTTTGTAGGAGCGGGGAGTTAATGAGGCAGACAGAAACTATTCCAGCGACCGGGTGCTACAGAGGGGAAAAGTGTTTTGTGGCCATGTAGTGACAAGGGACAAAGAAAACCTGGCGGTGAAAGGAGACGGGGACTTGATTAAGAGCAGCAAAGAGAGCCGTGAAGAATTAAATCAACCCACTCCCACCTTCAAAAGCAAGGAGTGCTTTTAAAAGCCAAGGTCAGCTTTAATCTGTGTGCCCTCAGATGGAAATAACCCCTGGCTTTTGGGGGTAGGAAGGAGGAGGGTGGCTGCAAGGTGACTGCAACCTCAGCCAGCTTGGAGTATGTTCCTGCACGCCCAGCGCCAGCTTTGCCACCTGGTGCTGCCCTCATGCGGCTATTTAATGGGAAATAGGGATGTTTGATCCATTTTCTAAAAGAAAATAATTCAGAGCAGACCAGAAGTAATTCAGAGCACCACGCAAGGCCTTTTTGCGGTTCAATTCAGCTGGTTTCTGTCCTGCAGCACTCTAGGTAACTCGGTTTGTCACCTTGAAAATAGGGTTTTCTCTGTGCATTAGGAGGCGGCAGCCTGCAAAATGCTCTCCCCGGGTTGTGTCTCATCATAGCAGCAAGAGGAATGCGTGCAGGCTAGAAAAACTATTCCACTTGGCAGAAAAAAAGGATCTGCAAAATGATCAGCGCGTTCAGCGGTTACAACTCAGGAGACTTAATTGCACGGCATTTATCAGATGGATTTACCGAGATGTATTGCTCCGCTGCTTAATTCTCTTCACGCCGAGCCTGTTTGCAGCTCCTGATGTCCAGCCCTGCAAAATAAACCAGCTCAGCGGTGGAAATATAGGAAAGCTGGCATTCAAGGAAAGCTAGTTAGTCTTTATAGCACTGTTAATAAGCAATAAAATCCAGGCTGTAGCCCCCATAGTCTGCAACAAGCTCTTTGCGCAAGGGGAAAGGGTGTTAAAAGACGAGCTTTGCCTTCCCTGGGCAGACGCTTGGACCTGCCAGTAGCTGCTTTTCTGTTCAGTCACGAGCATGAGCACAAAAATCAGCAGCCATCCATCCCCTCCGTTACGCAGCAGCGAGAAGACTTCAGTGCAGAGCATCCTTCCAGCCCCAGGGTTTGAGACGCGAACAGTTGCAATTCAGCTTGCGCTGGTGTTTATTTTTTATACATATATTTTTTTAATCCCCGTACTCACTACTGGCACGTTTTCCTCCTTTCTAGGAGGTGACATTTCCAGTCACTTTTTGCAAGCAATTAGCTGGCAAAGGCAGGCTAAAAACAAAACGTGTGCCTGCTTCATCTCGCTTTCCAAGCTGAGGGGTTTATTTTCAATGGAAAACTGGGACGTTTTACGAATCCCTGCTGCTTAGCCATGTATCTTACAGCCCTTCAGGCTTTACAGGTCTGAGGGATGGATTTGTCTAAGCTATTATTACACACTCTATAATTTATCAGACTTAAATTTAAGGATATCAGCTCAGTGAGGATTTTTAATTCACATTTATTCACTCTTTCAGCCTTTAAGTGAACATGAAAACTATTAACAAAACCCCTCTTTAGTTCAAAGCTTCGGTAATAAAAGTTGTATTGTGCACAATCAAGCCATGATGTTGCAAATTTGACATGATCTCACATTCAACACTCTTTTACTCTTCCTCCTTGGGATGATGCCTTGGTCCGCAGGGATACGGCCTCAAGCCTGGAGGTTTCCCCAACTTAATCACGGCTGGTCAAAGCCTCCGGGTACTTGGAAAAGTCAACTGGCCAAAGGATGCCATCCATCATTATGGAAACACACATGGGAACCCACAGGACAAAGCCATCTCATCATGTTGAATTTCTGCACTTAGTTTTGTTGCTAAAAATCACTGCAAGCAGTGCTCGTTTCAGAGATGGCGATATTCGGGTACGGACGGAGGGCAGATACCACCCAGGCGCTCAACATGCTTCCCAGCAGCGGAACGGTGGCACCTCTCTTTGCTCTTCCAAAACATAAATATGTAATGAGATTTAATTTTTTTTTTCTTCTAGAAAACATATTTTTCACATAATTGGAGAAGGAGATTGCACCCCCTTCATTCTTCATCAGATCCGTTTAAGAAGGCGGCTTGGGAGCTCGTGTCATGCTTTTGCTGCCGGACTCCGAGGCTGATGTAGGGCTCTCCGCTGCCTCTCCCGCACCTCTGGATGCAGCTGGAACACACGGGAAATAAATCGCCCTCAGCAAACCCCCCAAACTGGTGCCACTCACCAGACTGCTCAGGGGAGCGAAGTGCATTTGTAATGGATACATTATTACAAATGTCCTAAAATGCCGGGGTTTGGGGGTTTGGGGCTTTTTTTATTCTGTATAAAGTCTATTTGCTTGCATAGACTATCTTTTCTGTAGCCCATGTCTCGGCAAGCCATGCAGCATCTCTTAGAGGCTCATAGGCTGTAGGAGCACCCCTGAAAGTGGGATAACGTCCCCTTCCCGCTCCCTTGGAAAAGCCATGCCAGGGGCTGGCGATGCCTTAGCAATCAGACAGTGCTGTTGTACCTCGGTGACTGTCAACCGCTTCGAAATCCTTGCAAGGGAGAGGACAAAGTGTCAGGCGGTCCTGGAAATGCTTTGATTTCTCTATTGAATTAAAGTTTGACTTCCAGCACTCGGTGCAGAGGAAAAAAATTGGCCTGAGCTCCAGGAGCAGCTTTGGGGGCTCAGTTATTTGACCTCTCTGCATTTAATGCCCGTGCCTCTTGCTGACACTCTTTTGCATTCTGTGCACTCGACAAATAACATGCACGTTTGTCGCCGTGCCCTAAAACTTGCAGCAGTTAGGGGCTGCTTATTCGGCTGTGACTTTGTACTCCAGGATCAGCTGGAGTGCATCTGCATCTCACTCCAGACATCCCCATCCCCGTCTTCCCACCCCGCTCCTGCCCAAATTCATGCCCCAGCCTTACCAGCAAGCGAGAGTGTAGTTTATAGCCAGGATGGCCGCAGCGGCTGCCCAGTGCCAGAAAAAGCACATGGTGAGGAACATGATGTTGTTGTGGTCCTTCTCATCCCACATCGGACCTCCCCACGGCTGGAACAGCACGATCCCGATCTGGATGGAACAAACAATTTATTACCTTGCAGGAAAAAAATCAATGTACTCGAGCCTTCCAGCACCCCTCTGTCCATCTCAGTTATCACCACGATTCACGTGGTGACCGAGGGACTTGAGCCCTGACCAGGACAGCGGTTTTTGCTGAGGCAGTGCTGGCCTCGTGGCAGTCCAGCCTTGCAATCAGAGGCCACACAAAGCAGGTCTGTGCCTGCGGTCTCTCTTTTTCTGTACAATATCCAGACACAATTGTCCCTCTGCATTGCAGACCCCTACCCGTCCTTTAAAAACTCCAAATTTAGTATTTTACAAGCTCAGCCCAGTTTTTAATCTCTGAATAAACTGTTGGAGTTAGCGCAGCAGACCTGGGGCTGAGAAAGAGGAGGAGAACTCACATTTCTTTTCGGCAGCCTAGTTTCGCGAGTGGTTATCTCCAACTAATTTCTTTGCTTCTCCAACTACTACCAAAGCAATCAGCTGGCCGTATTTTTACTCAGCCATTTCATTGCTTGGTGGGGTTTGCATCTTTCCACTAAACCAGAGGGAGTGCTGCAGGGTGCATTAGACACATTAAGCAATTAGTACTTGGTTGTTAGATACTGTAAAGTGTTGCTCGCTCACTGCGAGCGCTCGCTTTTGCTGTTCCCCCCAGAGAAGCAATAAGCCAAGACAAACAGCTATTTCAGCAGGAGCAGTCATCAGAGATGACCTGTGATAAGTAAATTTTCATTCTGGGTTATGATCTATTTATGAAGCCAGCCTGGCAAAATTATCCTTTGGAGACGTGCGATTGATACGTGATGTATGGCTTCTTTCCGCTTCCTCTCCTACCTCGGTGCTCTGCTCCACAAGAGAAGGCAGAACTGACCTGCCAGAACCACGTTCCCTGGACGATGGTGACACCGGCTCTGAACATCTCCAGGACAATGTTGTCACGGAGGAAGACCTCCAGCATGACGCTGCAGGCCCCTGAAAAGATGGCGATGAGCAGCAGGGAGTGGATATGCTGATCCAGCATGGGGCGGTGAAGGACGTGGTAATAAAAGAGACAACCTGCCAAAATATGAACCACGCTTAGAGTAGCATTAGCAATACCAACCATGACCACAGAGCCCTGGTAGAGTAAATCACCTGCCCCATCGGCAAACTGCGAGAGGTCGCCACGAAAACAAGGGACTCCACATAGCAGCATCCCTCTGGGATCATCCTGGAGGGATGAGATGCCCAACCTTGGGGCAGGAGGATCTGAGCAACATGGGGACCAAAGACAGAGGACAACAGAAGGGTGGTTTTCTTCTCGTGTCGGTGCCATCACCTCTTCAGATCACCCTCCCCTTGTAGCCTTGTTCCTGCTGTGCCTTGCTTTTCTATTGCTAAACTTCACCATTTTCTTGGGAGCTGGAAATGACGGATTTCCTTTGCTCACATGCCAAACTGTGCCTGTTGAGCTGCCCCTGCTGCTGCTTCAAAAACCACCGGGATCAGGGAAGGGAAAATAACAAGAGATGTGCCTTCATTAAGGGGTTTTCTACATAAGCAAGACCTTCATTTCCTAGTGGCTTTTCCCTATGTGAGCCAAAAGGGGTCTGAAATCCTGGCTCACGACCTGCAAGACAGCCTGAAGACAAAATGATATTCATGATGTGCTGAAGCAGGAATAAGTCACTTGAATTTGCCACATGCAATGCAAGCAGATGAGGATGACGACGCCTGCAGTGCAATTAATGGCTCTCGGGGGGGAACGCGGGGCACGCAAACAGCTCCGTAGATGTAAGATAAATGCAGCATCCACCAGCCATTCATCATAACGAGGGACTCAGCCTGCTGCTTTGTACCGCTGTCACCCCAGAAATCCCAAACCAGGCAAAGCCAGGACCTATCGATGCCTGCATTTCCCATCTTGCTACAGACCGCCCTTCGATAATATATCACCTACAACGTGTCCTATCTTCAGGGGCATTCAGAGCAATATCTCAGTCTGGCAAATTTTGGTTCCTCTCTGACTCACCCTCCAACATCCCCCCCCTGAATTAAGCATCACCTTCTACTGACCTTCAACGAACACAGCCACAGACAGCATGAGGCGATCCAGACCCCGCGGCACCGCCGGGGAGATGTAGGTGAAGACGTCCACCACCCCGGAGAGGCCGTAGAAGAGGTACATGGTGGTGTGCTGCCAGTTCATCAGCTTCACCCAGTCGCGGTTCTCCCCGCTGTAGATGTACAAGTGTGGACCGTCCGGGACGAACTGCTCTGCCAGCATCCCTGCACGGACATGCAAGAGCACGCGTGATGGTGTATTTGCAATGATGGCTGATGCTACTCGTTGCTGTGAGGCGTTTCTGAAGCCAGAGCTGGTGGTTTTGCGTTAGGGAGAAAGGACTGGATAGAAAAATCAGGCCTGCCGGTATTAATGGTAGCTGAGCTTTGGGAAAGGGTACAGCACTTGGTGTTTTCACATCAAACTCTATTAGAGATCAAGACAAGATGAACATCAAGGACTCATCCTTCCACGTCTGGACCAGTTTCTCTGGAGTAAGGGCTCCGGTACAGTCATCACTACAGGCTGGGAAGTTACCAGCATAGCTAGTAAAATATAACCCTTACCTACTATAGCAAAGATGATTTTGATTCCTCCTTCGATAGCATCCACACGCTGGAAACAATAAATCCTGTGCGATTTCTTATTTACTTTCTGGCTGAGATACTGCAGCGGGTATTTCACAGACCACCAGAGCCCAAAGAGCAGGAAGAAACTGCCTGGAAGCGCGTGACCCTTGAAGTTCGCCATCCTGACAACCTCCTCTGACTACAAGGCAAAGAAAAACAATGTCATTATACGAGTTACACCAGTTATATGATATAACGCTGGAAAAAAATGGGATTTCCCTGTCAGGGAGGACTGGAAAAGGCTTGACCAGGCACGTGGGAATAGGAAGGAGCACTGAGAAACCAAGGGTGAGAGGTGGGGACATCAGGGACCTCTCTGAGGTCCTTGCCCCCAGATTAGGAAATACCCGAAAAAGCCGGAGCCCAGACTAGTTTAACAGAGGCCCCAGATCTGCTGCAATCTCTGATACATCCCAGCCTGAACTTTGCATCCCCCAGGATCCCTCCCAGCAGTGGCTCCTGCTTTTCCTACCCTTCTGCAGGTACGAGCGAGAGCATCCGCTGCAGGCCAGGGCAAGGTGGGCTTTTCGGGACCAGGCAGGAGAGAAAATACACAGGGAAAACAGTAAGGTCTAGGGGTAAACATCAGTGGGTTTCTTTAGCTCCTTGAACAGGCACAGAAGTGGTGTGCTATGTCCAAAAATTTTTTAAATTCCTGGAATTTTTTCGGCCCATGGAGGGGGAAGAAAAACCACCCCACATCTATTTCACAAAGCCAAACCATTTTCTTAAAAATATAGCTTCAAAAATATCCCAAAAGCTGCTGGAAACAAAACATTTTGGTTCTGGGCAAAGAAACCAACTTGATCCCTGCATCACCGCCTCCTCCCACCCCTTCTCTCTCCAGAGCATCCCTAAGCTGGGATTTGCACCGCGCAGAGCCCGGGGATCCCAGCCGAGCTGCTCGAGGCTCCGTGCCCCTTCGTGCCGGAGCTCACGCGTGCACGGTTTGTAGGAGAGCCGGGGGACCCGTTTCCTAGGAGAATTACAGCAATTAAAAGCCAGCCGGCTCCTGTTTGCCATTTGCTGGTTTGCTTAATTAGGTGGAGAAACGATTAGCTCTTTCATGTGGGCTCGAGCATATGTTCGGGGGCCTGCCTTGGCGCAATGGCAGGTCGGTTGTGTCAGGCTGGTCAATTAGGATTTTTTTAATTGATAGCAAAAGCTGTGCTGCCAGCACCCAGGACTTCCTTCTCTGTTTAGTAATGCTCCTCTCCACGCTAAGCTGCACTTAACGCTGGGCAGAAACCAGCTCTCTCATGGCACGGATGCCATCCATCCACGTAGCAAGGGGCTGCGTCGTTTGGTGCTGGACCTGACCTCCCCATCGCAGACGCCCACGACCCGGTTATCCTTAAACGGCCTTCCCCGGCTGCATTTTGGGTTTCAATCCCTACTCGCTGGAAATATAAACCAAAAAATGCTCCTATTCTGCTGTTGCCAAAGGATAATTTGGGCGTGCGGTTGAACATGGCTTGCTGCTGCCAGCCTTTGAGAGGGGAGAGCAGTTGCTTTGGCTTTATTAATATGTGATTTCAGGTCAGTTTGTCCCAGGGACGCCTTGTTTCGCCCCGTGAAGTCCATGCCCCTGGAGCTCGGCTGTGTGCAGATACCATCTCCCAGAGGCGGCTGTCCCCGGGCAGGAAAATCCACCCGGTTAGATCAGAGCTGCTAAAGCCCTGGAGCCGACCTGCCCGATTTGAACTGGTTTAACCAAACCAGCTAATCCAACACCTCGAGGTAAGCAAACATTGCCTCCTCCAGCAAACACCCCCCAGGTGCATGCAGCTACATGCCGCAGCAGACATGGCTTATGTCCTTGCAGCCTGGCCCCGCAGTCCTGCCTTCACCAAATACCTGTGAGCTATCGTGGTGGGTTTCATGCAAAAAAAAATTAGGAGGGGACTTAATCCGAGGGTGGAAAAGCTGTGCATGGAAATATTCTTTTCTACCGTATTGGCTAGCAGCTTTGCAGGCAGCTTTTTAGCAGCACTGTAAGGCTCTGCCTTATTTCATGACTTAAAAGGAGAGATTTATTGACAGCGGGTGCATTGGGTAATTAAACACAAAATCAAAGCAAGACGCTGTTTAGCAGCAATGCTGGCACAGCCCGGTGGGTTAATACAATAGCCTCTTCAGTCCTTTGAAAGAGACAGCCGGGGAATCAGAGCATCCACCTGTATCCCTGTGATTAAGGGAGCAGCATACCTCAGCCAGGGAGATGGCTGAAAAATCTGTATTTTCTGGGTGAGCAGGGAATCCTATCACATACATGCAATGATATAATATCAGGATAATGACTGAAAGCAGAACTAAACCGATCCCGGAATACCACGACAAGAAGTACTGCAGCCATATCATGCCATATTAATGCTATAATTATAACACTACCACAGCAATATATAGTCAAATGTATAACTCCATGACCTAGCTCCAGCAGTTACATTTTAAAGGCAGATATTTAATGGGACCTGATGCCTTCCCACATGAGATCAATGCAGTCAAAATGGGATGACCTAAAGGATACACTGATCAATCAAAGCGGGGAAACTTAAAGGTCACCTAAATGGAGCACGCGTAACCTGGCTGCCCAGCACGTCCCCCTTACAGCGCTTACGTGAGATGGGGAGAGCTCGGCAGGGCGATGGGGACTGTTTCGGGGTTGCTGCCGTCCGTACCCGCCCGATTGCTCCCTAGCAGGAAGCAGGGCGGCTTATCTGGGACGCGTGACCAGCAAAACTATTTCTTCTGCTTCTCTTCCTCCTCGGAAAACACGCAAAAGGTGAGCGCAGGGGGAAAAGAAAAAAACCCAATTATGTTTTCAACTGTGAGCACCCTGGAGCAAACAGCTGTCATTTATCCCTACAGCTCCAAATGCAGTGAGACTTTGCCTGCAATCAACCACGTCAGGGAAAAGAAAAAGCTGAAGGTCCAGCTGATGCTGGGGTTGGTAGCAACCACCACCATTACAGGGCATCCCGGCAAAACGTGACTTTGCCCCGTTCCCTCGCCGTCTAACCTGCACGTTCGATAACGCACCCGCGTCCCTGCTGGCTTGTATTTAATGCACTTTGCTCCCTGTTTATTACAAAACTGTGCACTGCGCCGGCTTAATGATTCACTGTTTCATCTGCTCTTATCACCTCCCAAAGGAGCTGGTTTCTTCTTGGTTTATAGCTAATGCACCCAACGACCCGGCGAGGCGTCCGGAGCAGCAGGGAGGACGGCGAGGAGCCCGACTAAGCTTTCGCCTCCTCCTCTCGCCCTACCGTGGCAGCCACAGATAATCTCTTTTCAGCCAAACCCTGGGCCCTTTGAGTTTTCCAAAGGTCTCATTTGCTTTACCGAGTTTTTTTTCTAAAGGTTTTATTAGTGCATTGACAGTGTCTTGGTCAGGCCATCACTTCCATTTTCCCCAGCTTGGAAATTACAGTCTGAAGTTCTCCATTGGAAACAGCTCCCAGCCATCACCCCTGCAATTAACTTTGCCCTTCGACCTCTGCAAATCAGGCAGTTCAGACACACCAGAGCTGGTTTGCTCGCCGTGGGACCTGCTGCCTGGCTCTCGGAGCGACTGCGGGTGACAGGGACGGTCCCCGGGGAAAGGCTGACTCAGTGAAGAAGAGAAATGTCTTGGCTTGCAAAAAAAAAGAAAAAGGCTGAGCTCAGGCTGAGCTGGGGAATGCCACTGGGGTGCATAGCTGGAAATAATGAAGCTATTTCCAGCCTTCTCGAGGTGGTTTGGGTCTCCTCGTGCTGAATCTGAGACTGCAGGAGAGCATCAAACCCGGACCGACAGACTGAGAGCAGCCGAGGTGTTTCGGCCAAAACCGCGTCCTCCATCAGCCCATTTCCTACCCCGTATGCTCAACACCACCAACCCCCCAGCCCAAACACTCCACCAGTGACTCAAAAAGGCTGGGAGGGAAGGCAGTGGTCCAGCAACGGGGTGACTGGAGGAGAAGACGTGGAAGTGAGATAACTGCGCCTCTGTGGACAGAAAGACGGCAGAGGAGACACCCAAGAGATGTCGGCAGAGGCATCATCTACAAATACAAGCTCTCCTGTTGCCCACTGCCTGCCTGGACTGCCTCACCCCATTACCAGCACTGTCTTATTTCTCTGCAGAGGCACTTCTAATCATAGCAGCACTTCCATTAGCTCCCCCAGGAGCTGGATCCCTAATGCATTAATGTCAGACTAAAACCCCGCTCTGAACCATTTCATCCCATTATCGTTGGTTTTTCTTCTATCCCTGCCTCCATCTGCACCGGGGAGCGTTAACGGTGACACCGAGCAATCATGTTATTTGTTACTAATACTCGCGAGCCCAGCCACATCTGCAAAACCAGGAAAGCAACTTTTCTGCCTCTAAAGGATCCTTAGGGGTTTTAGTCTTACGTTAAAAATTATCATCATCATTGGAACCTATTAGCCTCAATTGCTGGGGAATATCTGAAGGACCATCAGGTACTGCAGGAGCTCGTACAGCGGCTGCTGATAGACACATGAGATAGAGCGAGCTGATCCTAAAACAAAGGCCTGCTGCGATGGGAAAATGCAACGTGGAAGTTCAAATCGGGATGAAAGCTTCAAATTCGGGATGCTGGACCTGAGGTCTATTTAATAGACACAACGAACCCACTTGAAAAGCGACACTGGTGAGGGAGAGGTTCTATTGCTCTCTGCCTGCTACCGCTCTTCCTTACGCTGCCTCTTTTTGCCTTCTGTTTTACAGGTCCCTGCTTTGGGCTCTCCATCCCTACCCCTGCGCTGAGCCCTGCCACCAGGGAAGCAGCAAGAAGCAGCTCCGAGTTACAGCCCAGCGGAGAAAGCTGAGAAATAAAACAAATTAGCCAAAGCCATCTTAATTACAGGGGCTCGGAGCGGGCGCTTCATCATCCTTTTGCTTCTCTTTACGACCTGCATTTGTTTATTTGTGGTTTTAAGGCAATGAGGTCTGACTTAAAAAATGATCTGTTTTGGGAAATGCACGTTACCATCTTAAAAGCCATTTTTCTTCGCCGCTGCGTGATGCCTAAGAGATCGAAGTGCTTTCTAAAGGTGGTGGTTGCCACGGGACTCGGTGAGCCAAGCTCTGTGCACCGACCTGCCTCTCCAGCTCCGCGATGTGCGATGGTGGAATATCCCTGACTCCACCAACCCCTACTACCTCACAAGTGCCGGCAGAAAACGGTGACTCAAACCCAGAATTACCGCCACCAGCAATGCCGCAAAAATCACTGTTTTCCAAAGACGAGATGATTGCACATCCTAAAATTGTCCCGATTGCCCCTCAATGCAACACAGGCTAAGCGCTCCTCCCACCTGCCTTTGACATTCCTCAAAGAAAACTGTCCAAGACAAGCTACTAAAGAAATCATTTCCATTGCAATATATACCAGATATATCTAGTTATTCACCTTAAACACATACACCTAAGCTTGTTGAGCAATGCAAACGCACCTCGATTTATTAGATAGCTGTGGCTGCCTGACACAAACCTCTGCAAACGCCCTGTGCCTCGGCGATTGCACCCTGTGCTGTAAAAGCGAGATGTTATTAGTTTTTTAATGCCCGCTGGTAGAAGAAGGAAGAAACCCTTCCCCAGCGGTCCCCAGCTAAGGGAGGCACACCATCCCTCGAGCACAGCGGTCCCCTGGGCTCCGGTTTTCCTCCTAATCTGCACATTTTTGGGCATTAAAAGAGACTTTTCTGGGTAATTCTGTGGGGAGAGGAGGGCAGGGAAAGAGTTTCTGGTTCGGTGCACGCAGCAGCGATTTCGGTCTAGCTGTTAGAGATTTTGCATTTAATTTGGCTGGGAGTGGAGCAGGGAGCCGGCGAGGTCTTCCCGCAGGCAGCCCAGCAAGGGGCTCGGGGGGCTTGGGGGGGACCGCTTGCCCCCAGGCTGCCCTGCTCTCTCCTCTGCCTGCTTTGGGGCCCCACATATCGTGTTTATTTTTCAACTTCCTCCTTGGAAAATGTTGCTGCCCGTTTGCCAGGCTGCCCCGTGGCGTCCCACCACCGCAGCCCAGCCTGGCAGGGGCAGCGGCAAACCCTCCTCTGCCCCGTCCCGCCGGGACCCCGGGCTGGTGGGACACCCCGGTGGGTCAAGAAGGGCAGAGCCCACACCCTCCCCGTGTCCCCCCACTTTGCTTTCCCAAGGGGAGGGTATCCAAACTCGCCCACCCTGACCCCTCTCCCTCCCTACAGGGCTGGTTCGGAGGCCAAATTTAGGGGTTCCCCCATCCCTACCCACCCAAAGGGCGGGCAGGTGGGATCCCTTCCCCTCCCAGCTATGGGGGGTGAGTCCCACCGCGCAGGGTGGCTTTCCACCCTCCTCCCCAGCCCCTTCCCGACACGAAGCCCCCTCCTCACACCAGCCCCGGCCAGCAGAGCCTTACCTGTCCCGGTGATCCCGCTGCCGCACCTGCGCCCAGGTGAGCCGTGCTCCTCCCCTGCCTGGGGCACCTGCCTCCTCCCTGCCAGCCCCAGGTGCTCCCAGCCTCCCCAGTCCCCGGCCGGAGCAGAGAGATGACACAGGACACATAAAAAAACCCCACCCCTGGGCACACCAGGTCCTTTAATTTGCAGTTTCCCCCCCAAAAACTCATCTGCAACTTCTTGACTTGAAAAACTGGCTGTCTCACGGCTTTCCCCCCAATCTTTATTTTATATAATCATTGCAAGGATTAAATTCCTTTCTGTCGGACTCCCCCATCACCCACCTCGTGCGGGGACGGGGGGGCTGCCTGGGGCGTTACCGCCCCACCGCAGGTCCCTGCACCCATCGCCGCAGCCCTGGCCATGAAACACTGCAGAACGGATTAATTTCTTTGAAGCACTTCATTTTCTGTGCTTCCCAGGTCATGATGGATGCTCCTCCGGGGATCCCGGCTCATAACCCATATTTCAGCTCCGAACGCAATTTTCTGACCAGGCCTCCTATAAAACGTAGTTTATTCTTAATAATACTTTCCACTTTCATCTCCAGCCCTGCAAGTGCTTTACAAATGTTAAATAATTAACCCTCATGACGCCCTTGGGAGAGAGGTAAGCATTATTATCGCTATTTGTAAGAGAAGCACTGACAGAGCCTTCTGTGCAATAGCCCTGGGTTTAACTCACTTTTAGAGAGCAGCGCAGGTACTTACATCACGGGATGTAAATACACCTGCCGCAGGGAATTTGTAGTAAGAAAGCTGAATTTTAATGTTTTAAATATATTCACCCTGTTTTATAAATGACTTCATGGTTAGAAGCGCTGCCTGGTAATCCCCTGTCTTCTTTTTTTATTATTTTGATTTGTTAAAATCAAATCTATTCCCTCACCCTGTCCTGCAATGTTGTTTAAACAGGTGACTTCTTGTAAAAATAATTATCCATTAATTCATCCTTTCTCACCGCTCGGAGAAGTGGGCGCTGCTGGAAGGGAGGAAGCATCCCGCAGGCATCCTCTCGCCACTGATTTTATCGGCGGTGGGGCTGGATGCCCAAACCGTGCGTGTTTTTTCAGGTGAGGCGATTCAAATTTTCCAGAGGCAAAAGCCAAGCTGCAGGCATTTCTTTTCTCTAGTCAGGCAGCTCCTCCATTAAATTGGTTCATGAATGTCCGAGGAGCCTGCTGCCATTTTAATGCGTGTCCTGCAAGCCCTGCAATAAATCAGAATAAATCGGGGTGCTGCAGGCACATGGGATGCTTTACCCCAGAAAAACCCTACACCTGAAACTGAGGCTGTGAAATAAATGGGAGGAAAACAAGTGGTGAGATGGAGGGCCTGGAAACACGAAGAATTATTTACCTGGGGAGCTGCTGCCTCTCTGTGCAAGCGCATGAAAAGAAAACAGGGGATGTCCAAACATGCAAATGAGACACCAAAAATGCCATGCAAAAATCTTGCTCATTAGTGATGAAGTTGCTGGACCTGGTACATAAATCCCACAGCTCCTCTCATCTTGAAAGGCTGAGTTTAGCTAAAAACTAAACCTTTAGCTAAACTTGCTTCTGAAATGGAAATTCGCCCCTACCGAAGGCTCTGCTGTGTCGTGTTGGTGTTTCTTTGCTACCAGGAAATTTGCACCGTCAAATATTTGCAGAACAAAATCACGGGGTGTGTGCGGGGGTGGATCTTACTATAAGGAAACAAATAGCTTCTCCATGTGTATTTATTGTAGTAAAGACCATCCCTGAGCTGGAGGTTAAACAGAATCCGACCTCAGCAAAACTTCTCATTTCCACGTGGTCCAGAGCAACCACTTCCCAACAAAGCACGTCAAAAAAAAAAAAGAGTCATCTCTAATTTATAACTATATTTTCACTGGGACTCAGCCACCGCTTAAAACCCTCATAGTTCCTTAAACGGCCTTGAAATCACATGTGAAGACTATAACCCATCTGACACATTGACAGATTTTGGCCTCTCACCAGCCACAGGCACCGGGCTACCACTGGAGGTGGGAGTCCTGGGCACCACGTTGCACCAGCCAAAAAAATCCAGGGCTCAAGTCCTGATTAGCAGCTTTTCCAAAGCTTGTTGCCTTCACGTGATATCAGTCCTAGAAAGAATTCACAATTCCTTTTCCAGGTATTTTTGAGGTGTTGGGAAACTGTTTGTGTCCTGCTCATCTCTAATTTTCCACCTCCTTATGTCTGTTTTCTCCCTGCCTCTCCCACGCAGAATTGCAACCCCTGAACATATCCATAGGACCTCTGACAGCAACCAGCAGTCTCTTTACACCGACACGCAAATCTGTAGGGAGTGACTGGGAAAGCAGGAGTTCGCTGCTCTCAGAAACCTCTCGGGATGCCCTCTGGGAAGATGATACGCTCCTTGGTACCTGCAGTCTCCAAGGATGCAGTGTTAGATACAGGCTGGAGCACGCAGTAAGAAGAGGAGGGAGAGGTGCCTAAATTTGCTCGGGAAGAGCTCAGAATTAATTGCTCGGAGAAATGGGGGAAATGATGGAGTGTCAGAGCCAGGAAATTAGTTCCCTCGTTTTTGTGTGCTGGCAGAGGGGACGGGTGAAAGAGTCGTCTGCCGTGTAGACACGCACGCGGAGAGATGAGCTGCCCAGGTTGCCTGCAATTTTAGGATGCAGGAAAATTGGAAAGCAAGCTGGAGAGCTGCCTGGCACTCTTGCCCAGACACAGATATTTATGCAGTCCCTCACTGGGATATCGATGTGTTTTCCAACCAAGATAATTAAACCTTGTTTTCCTTTCACCCCTCCTGCACCCGTGTATGGGCGCATATGAAACCTGCCTAAATGAGCGGGTGCTGTGCAACGTAGCACCCGCCGCAGGCAGCACATCTGCGGGAGAATGGTGGCATACCTTCATCCTCCCATTTTTCAATGAGCCACCTCCTGCAGATGGACCAGCAAGCAGCTCTGCCCCGTCAGGCTCCCTGGTACCCAGGGAAGTATCCCTTCAAAGCATCCTCCCAGCTCGGCGATGTTTGTCAGCTGAGCACTTACCCATCGCATGCAACCTGGATTTGTAGTGATGCCGAAGGACCTTGCAACAGGGGAAGGGGCAGAGACCTGCAGCTGCCTCCAAACTACCATCGGCACAATTTACTCCTCACCGTGGGCAGCTTTAGACCCCATGCAGGGTGCAATGGGGAGTGAGAAGAGCCCCAGGGAGGTGCAAACTGGGAATTAGCAAAGGAGCTGGCAAGGGGCTCTGTTGAACTCTGCTCGAAACGTGACCTAGTTCTTGCAAACACCCTGTTCCCTTGCAAAGATGTCTAGGAAGGATTTTGCCAGATGACAAAAGGAGAAGATGAATAAATCCGATACGGCACATCTGCAGCTGCGGAGAGCAAACAGCATCCGTGCATGGCCGGACTGAAAAGGGATTGCTTTGGGGCAGAGCTTGGCAAAGAAAGCAGACACAAGCAAAGAAAAAACCCAGAGGTTTCTATTACAGCCCCGCCGTGAACAGATCTGAGAGCCTGGCTGGGTAAAAACAGGCGAGAGGGACTGGAATTAAATAAAAGCAGGGAGAGCTCAGCCACGGTGTGATTCAAACTGCATCAGTCCCAGCTGGATGCCAGCACTGTAGCGTGCTTGCACAAGGCAAAAGCGTTAATAAGGGACAGAAGATCATTAAAAAGAAAATTGTGTAGCCAGATAAAAGAAATGTAAGAGAAAGCAAAGGCAGAGAGCAAGAAAACAGTGAAAGGCAACAGAAACGGAGAGACAGGGAGAGGTGGTGAAGGCTAAAGGTTAAAGCAATTGCACCCAAAAGGGAGCACAAAGTGGGCAAAACTCCGTGGGGACTTTTAACAGGGGCAAGCAGGGCAAAAAAATAACTCACGGCTGACGCAGAGCAAAAAAAGCAGGCAGGCAACGAAATGCTTGATGAAACCACCTCCGTCCCCGCATCGGAGAGGGGGTGACAGCCGCACACCCCGTCCGGAGAGGTACAGGCAGCCGGCGGGGAGCTGGGCAGCCCCTGCCCGCAGGTGCCTCCGGGCTCTGCCATTAATATTGCCCCCCTGGCAGCCAGGCAAAATTAAACCTTCAAATCCCAGGAGCTGCCCCTTTTTATCATTCTTTGCACAACTGCAGCGCTTCTTGGCTAAATAAATTGCCATTTTTTCCCCAGGCCCCTTTAAAGGGAGCTAGTGCAGGCAGAGGAAGGGCACAGCAAAAAAAAAAAAAAAGAAAAACACAAACTTCACAAACTTCCTAGAGGTTTGATTTTTGGGTTTTTCCCCCTCTCCTTCAAGCTGCCATTCAGCGGTGAGTGGAGCAAGGGCACATCTCCGTGGCAGAGGGAGGAATGTCACCTCCCCAGCCCCACGGCTGGGCTCGCCCTTGCTGTTCGTCCCCACGGCACCTATTAAAACCAGCGGCATTTATTTGGGGATTCGTTGATCTTCAACACCTGGAGCTGGAAAAAACGTCTCTGACTGATGGTGAGGTTACTGGGGACATGAAGCTGCGAGGGACGGGCAGGAGCAGACGTGGTGGGTAGTTTCGTCTGAAAAGAGAGGGAAAATTAGTTCGTCGTCTTGACACATTAACACTGCACTCTTCACTTTTTAAATTATGTTTGAGAAGTGTCACTGTTGATGCCGCTATTTACTTTTTCTTCTTATTTATTATATTTATCATCAGTTGGTACCCACAGTTACTCTCCTCCCCAGCACTCCAGCTCCAATTCTCTTTCCTGAGCAAACATTTACAATTTCTGCTAATATTCGACATCCCGATCAATCCTAAAAGTTGCACTTCGTCAAAATCCCAGAGACGAGAGCAAATTCAAAACCTGATATTTATTGACCTTTAGCAATAAAAATACAGCCCCGACGCGCTACAAACCAGCACCTCCCCAAGCTCTGCAGAAGCGACCTTGGACGGTGAAGCATTTCAGCCTGCTCTGTAAATCCGTGCCCACGAAGGAAGATGCTTTGGGAGGGCTATGGGAAGCGGGTGCTGGTTTTTTGGGGAGCAGCCTTCACACCTGAGAGCTTGCACAAGGGATTTGTGTGGTTAAATGGGAGAAGAGAGGCAGCAATTAGGGAGAATCCTTGCGGATGCAGGGACAAGGGTTGCAGGATGCAGCTGCTGTCCTCATCTTGGGGACCAGCTGCCAGGCGGCATGGCCAGACGTGTCTCGGATGTGCAGAAATGAACCCCAGAAAAAAATTTGGGAACACTAGGTGGTGCTGAGGGCTCGCAGAAAGGCTCCCGCGCCACCGCCAAGGGATGCTCAGGGGTGCGAGAGTGCAGGCCTAAGGGACCAGGGGCAGCATCCCCATTTTGGGGGTGGCTTTCCACTAGTGGAGCCCAGCTCCCAGCCAGCCCCACGCCGCTGGGCAGAAGCTCCTTGTGTCACTTTGTCACAGCCTGCCAAAAGCACTTTGCAGCAGCTGGGCTGCGGCACTGGTTTTAGGAAGACCAGCTCTAACCTGGTCCCTTCCCCTCCTTTTCTAGGGTTGTACTGGACATCGCATCCCTGTTTTACCAATGGGGAAACTGAGGCACAAGGGCAGGCATTAGCCGGGGCAGTTTCCATCCCCACCCACTGTCCCAACCCACCCGGCAGCATCGCTTTTCCAGCGAGGAGGGAGCATTGCCTTTGGGTGAGCCCTAAAACAAATGCCAAGAGGTTCAAACCATCCTTAAAAAACTAAGGATTGCAGCAAAGTGCCTGTTTTCAGCCACCGATCTCTTTGGTGCTGCAGCTTTTGCGTGCATACACGAGTTTTCCAGCACCCTTAGCCACCCCTCTGAGAAATGAGGGGGCTGTTAATTAGGGTGAAACCGGCTCAGCGCTGCCCCCCCTTCTCCCCAGCCCCTTTCGCCCACCACCTCCCATTCCTCCCCGCCGCCCGCGGGCTCCGGTTACGCCGCGGGTCCGTAAACAGCGTCTAAAATAATTGCGCAGTTGTCACCGTTGGGCAGGGGAAGGGAGGGGGGACTATTTTAAAACGCCCGGCTTAGCCCAAAGGGCCGAGGGGATTGTGGCACGGCCCAGCTGTCCCCGCCGAGCGCGGGCGGGCGCTTCAAAGTACCAGGCGGGATGCCTCAGCGCCAGCCTGTCCTCGCCGTTTCAGCTGGGGAAGGGAGCCAGGCTGGCCGGGGACGAGCTAATGGTGTTTTGACATGTTGTTTCAAGAGCAATTGCTGGGGCTTGGGAGATGTGGGGAGCAGCTGGAAGGGACCTGGGGGTGATGGAGGGAGGGTGGGGGGGATAAGAGGGAGGTTGGGAGAGGGATGCAGCCATGGGGAGGCTGCACATCCTATTCGACTTTAGAAATAGGGGGAAAACCCCAAAGCAGAGGGATGCCGCAGGCCCCGGACGGGGGCACAGAGACACGAGCCTGAAGAGAAGCGGATCTCACTGTAGCTTTTCTCCTTGTCCTGTACCACTTCTGACAGCAATGCAGCCATTATCTCCTCTCGCCAGGGCAAAACTCAGAGTCTGGAAGAAAAGGGAAACACATCTCCTAATCCCACGGGACTACCAAGCTTTGCCCATGCCTTAGTCATCAAGACAGGGCTTCTCTGTAGCTCCAGGCCAAAAGACGATACTTTTTATGCTGCCTATATTGTAAGAGCTGGTGATTAAAGTGTTATCGGTGCTTGTCACCCCTAAGCAAAACCCAACCAGTCATTCCCTTTGGTTAGCGTGAGGCTGGATGGCCAGGAGAAGACAGGGATGCTGTCTTCATCTTGGCCTCTTGCTTGTACTCTTGCTCTGCCCGCAAGCGAGCAGGATTGCCCGCCCTCCTGATGGTCACCTATTGCTAAGCCTGGTGAAATGGGAATGCTCAGCTGGGGCGACTCTTCCAGGCTCTCCGCTTTATTTTGCATCGTTTCTCCGCAAGCCGCTAAAGCACGCTGCCTGCATGCTTCCCGCATTTAGATTTCCAGGGATTGCGTATCCATCCCGGTGACCTTCCTGTCCCCTATGCAGTCCTGCTGCCTTGGCCATCGGGGTGAATTTACCCCCTGAGTCAACCACCCCAGGAGATGAACAGCCTGATAAATAATAGACTTGCTTGTCCGTATGCTTCTTGTTCCTCCAAATAACCCTTCCTTCCCTTTCCCAGAAATACTGGGCACTAGCTGGCCCAAAACTTTGATTTTTGGGGAAAAAAAAAAACCCATAATTAGCATGCTGATCAATTGGGCATTGCCACTTTTCATGGCTCTCATTCATCGCTCACCTCGTGCTTGCGCAAGGCAGGGGTTACGCATAAGGACCGAGTCTGTTCCTCCACTGCCACATGAATTAACGAAAGCATGATTAAGGAAAGCGGTATTTCATCGCACCCACTCTTGCGGTGCAGACGCCCATCCATCTCACACCTCAGCTGCATCAGATATATCCACCCGGCTGGGCCAAGCCACGCACGGGCAGACATGCGGGATGCTTTCAGCCTTGCATCCAGTAGGAACGACTTCCCGAAAGCCATCTCTCCCCCTTCCATGAGTAATCAACTATTTAAGGCCTCATGTAAAGACTGTCAAGGGTTATCCTACATGTCCTGTACAACAGACATATCCGGATAATGATGATATGTTATCCCGACCTTGTGGTTCAATGGGGGGAGGTTTGCCAAACCGAAACAGAGCTTTACCTGAAGCCAGGACAAACCATTTAGGAACCGCATGGCTGTCTTGGAGAGGCCCAAGGCTCGGACCCCTCGCAAGGTGAACCCAGAGCAATTCCCAGCGCCAGGCAAGAGCCATCTTTCAGCAGCTGCGAGCCATTTATTAGACGGGTTTGAAGGCTTCTGCAAAAGCTGAGCCTGGGGGACGGAGGCGGAGGGGGCAGACAAATGTGAAAAAAAAAAAAATTGTGTTAATTGCCAGTCCATTTGTATGACGTGAAGCTGCCCTGGTCCGTCATCTCGTCCCCCCAAGCCGTGGTTTGTCGGGTCTTAGGCTTTCATGCCGGGGTCCCAGGGGAACCCGTGTTTCTCCGCATTGCCATAGGGACGGCAGCTGCAGCTGACTTCTCCTGTTAGAAGGGACCGCCGGCGCTTCAGAAACCATTTCAGGAGCATTTGTCGCAACAGCTTCTGCTAATCTCTCTTTCATTTGTAATTATTTTCTCGCCCAGGCACTCCGACACCGGAGCCGCCCTCCCAGCCCGCCCCTGCAGCCGCACGGGAGCATCGTCGGCCGCGCTTGGGGATGTCGTGCCGAGATAAAAAAGGATGCGGAGGCGGAGACGGTCTTGCGAGGAGGATGGTGGGCTTCAAACAGGCTGAGGCTCCTCCGAAGGAGATTGAAGTGGGCCGAGGGATGGAGCCGGCAGCCTTTGAGGCAGCCCGCGCCATCTCGGCCAAGAATAATTGAACAAATAGTTTATCTGGCGAACCAACAGCTGTAGGGAACAGGCGATTTCCAGAGGATTAGGGGAGAGCTGTGAAAGGGAGCTCCCACGGGAAGCCTAAAACCCTCATCTTGAATTCAGCCGGCCAGGAACACATGTTGGAGCCTTTGACTTACTTTTTAAGCAACTTTTTCCTCCCTTCACCCCCTTGTTTTCCAAGCTGCTCCACAAACCAAAGGGTTTTAGCTGTTGAAGCACAAGGCAGGAAAACAGGATCCATGGGAGAGAGATGAATTATTTAGTGGCAGTTGATTTCTAAATGGGGTTTTCCTATTTTATTTTGTTCTAATCCTGGCAGTATTATTGTAACTTTTCCCCCAGTGTTTCCTTTATTGGGTTTTATGTTCCTAGCAGTCACCAGCAAGGCAAGGAAGCAGGAGAGATGACTTGTCAAGCAAAGCTGAGCCACAGGGTGAAGCTGGGACGTGCTTTACCTTGCAGCCACTTTACACTGCAGCCTCTTCTTCCTCTGCCATGGCACAAACACCCAAAACAAACACTCTGCACCCAGCTGCTGTTTTGCCCGGGGTAACATCAAAGCAGATCTAATCCCAAACCCCTCGGCTTTTGATCGCATGTGAATAGATACAATTAGAGATGAAGATAAAGCGCCTCGGGAGTGGGCTGCAGCTCAGCTATGGAAACTGCTTCTACGTCTTGTCCCACGGAGTGCTCCAACCTCGACCTGAAGGATCATGTCTGGGAGAGATCATCCCGGCTGTGCCCCGCACTTCCCCTCCCCAAAGACAGATGCTGCACCACCTCTGAACCAGTCCCTCCTAAAACCTTTCTGCAAAACCATTGGGTCCTGCTTGGACACAGATTACAGCTTTTTCTAGCATTGTTTGCAAGGTCAGGAGCCTTCAGTAGCCAGGGCTCACATCTCTCAAGGGTCAAGTGGCACAGATGTGGCACGGTGGAGTTGGAGATGCTCAGGGAAAGCCTCCAGCACCTGCTCTACCCCCTGTCAAAACGCCTGCAGACCACCTCAAAACCATCTCGATCCACCTGCAGACACCCACAGAGGAGTGAAACCCAGTGAGCATCACCAAGGATGAGCTCACTCCGGCCAGAGAGACTTGTCTATAAGAGCTAGGATGAGCTGCTGGCTTGACCTCCCTCTCTCTCCCTTCATTGCAGAGTCAAGACACCAGCTTTGATTAAACATCTCATTTTCAAACAAACAGCCGTATTAGATAAAACCCTTGTTCCCAGCCAGAGGTGGACTCTGGTCACCCATGTGGCCAGGCACAGCAGACCCTGCAAACCCAACGCCAAAATCGTGTCCATGTATTCACCCCAAAACAGCCCAAGTTTGAGGTTCTCCCCATTTTCCCCCAGCACGAAACAGTGCCTTGGCCTAAACCACACTGTATTTAAAGATGGGGATCTGGTGGTGTCCACACACTGGTCACTGCAGTCTTCCTCCTAGCCCTGGTCTGCAGGAGATGAGAGTACAGAGCTGACGGAAAGCACTAGGCTCAGTGGCAGCCCCCTTCCCTTCACACCAGCTCCAGATCTGTCCTCGGACTTAATTTGGATCATGAGAGAGACAGAGTTAACGATCTAATCACTATTTTTAGAAAACTAGTCCTCTGTTGAGTATGTATTTGGCAATCCCTGCAGCTGCATCACCAGCAATGAAACCTTTGGGGATGGGTTTTGCCTAACTCCAGTCACTCAGAGAGAAAATAAACTTTTAAGCCCTTCCCTTGCTGGTACAAGACTATTCTTTACTGCCTTTTCACCAGGGCATTATCCAGGCTAGTTTTAAATTCACAGGCAGCGAGAGCTCCCTGTAAAATTATGGCAGTTTCTAATTTTTTTTATTATAGAGGGGAAAAATGTGAAAATTTCTGGAGGAGAGATTTGCTGGAGGTTATTAAACCCAGTAGTCTGGGGGCAGGTTTCAGTTTAGGGAGGTTATAAACCACCGACTGCTGAAAGCTGCACAATTTACTAGGAAAAAAAAAAAAAAGCTTGTTCTGTGCCGTATTTCTCAAGGATGCACAGCTCAAAATTGTCCTTTTCGTGCTCTCCTTCCCTGGCATTTAGGGAATCTGTGGTTTCTGCTGGGTCCCACCTTGTAGGTAGAAGGGGTGAGTGTGGAGGGGCTAAAGGTCCTCAAAGCCTTAGATGAGGCTCACTCAGCATCTAAAAACATTATTGTCAACTTCTAGATTTGGTGGACAGAGGGGCGGTTTCTAGAGAAAGCCAAGTTCAAGGCAGTTCTAGCAGACTTCAGTACATAAACCACAGTTCAATGGAAAGAAGGGGAAAAGAAAAAAACCCTTTTAAATTATGGGCTGACGAGAGCTTAACAAAAGGAGTCTCATTTGTTGGTTTTTGGTTGGCCTTTTTTTTTTTTTTTAAGTACCATTCAATCATTCCACTCACTGGAGAGGCCTTAAATTGAATCTCAGCCCTAGAAAATGCATTAGTTACTGCTGAATTGATGTCACTGCCAAAGAATTTTCTCTCGGCTTAAGCTGTCTGCAGCAACACGCCAGTGGCACGTTCGAGATGTTTCCCTCTTTGTGGAGTGAAATTCCTTGTGTTGGTTCTTCACTTTTCCCCTTTCGCCCCGTTTGTATTTAATTCCTTTTTAGGGGTGGGATGGGCTGCTGAAGCTCAGTGGACCGAACGAAGCAGCAGTTCGCTGCAGATTTCTGCGGTCAATGGGAAACGCTTGCACATCCCACCTGGGTTTTGCCCACAGCATCAAGGATTCGCCTCCAGATCCACCACGGGCATCGCTATGTCTCCCCTCTAACCTACCACCCATTGCACGAGCTGGACTTCGACAAGCATTAAAATCACAATGAAGATTCAACATCTACCAGGGGTTTGACCTGGAGCCTCCGCAACCCAGGACCTGTTTGTCTCTTGAGTTTCGAGGCGGGTATATTGATGACAAACTCATTATCAGTGATGGATCCTATCACTACGGCTGGCACGGAGGCGCACACCTTGTTTGCACCGCCACGCTGCAGTTCCCAGGACGCGCCGGCCACAGGGTGCAATCGTTGGAGCTCCTCTGCAAAGGTGGCTGCTCCAGGTCACCGCTTAGGCACGCTGGCATGACATCATGCATTGCAATATCATCATCTGCAGTATATTACAGGGCCGTTAGATGTCTCTGTGTGCTGCAACAGGAGCTGGGGTGGAATCACACCTGGTAACAAACAGGGACGAAGCTGGGACTCGAGCACAGCAGGAGTCCAGCTGGCTGCATTCTCGACTCTTTTCTGGTCCGGAAGGACATAAACTCACTTAAAACATAACATTAAAGCTTCACGGCGGGGCCAACAAGCCTGCAATAAATAAAACATATAAATAAAACACCGTGCCAGCTCTTTGGGCAGACTGATATTCTTTAAAGGTTTCAGTTTAAAGCATCCTCAGCTTTGCTTGTGTTTTGGTAGAAATTAAGCATCCTCATCATTTAACATCCCAAATCTTAATTTCTTTGTTTCTCACTGCGGATTTTTCCTGCCTTCCCATTCTGGTGCTCAAACCACAGCAGTGTCCCTTGCTTTTACCTTCCCCCTTCATTTTCTGCCAAAAGGCAGGCAAAAAAGCAGCCAGGACTCTGCTCGCTACTAGATTTTCCTTAGCCCCTGAGACTCATTACCTGCTTTTCTTCTTGACAGAGCTTTCAAATCAGGACTTTTCCACATTTCCACACGGGTTATTTGTTTCTGTGGCTGTAAAGGCGTTGCTTTTCCCCTTTTTGCACAAAGTGAGCAGAGAACAGCTTCTTACCATTTGCATACAAAACCATCTCAGTCTCTTGGGCAACAGCTTCATCCAGGTTTCATTATAAAACTACAAATCAGCAGGTGCTTATTTGGAACTTTGTGCTGCCAAAATTATCAGACAGGAAAAATGGCCACAAGCCTACAATTTGCATACTGGGGATGAGGGACCTATATGAATCCAGTGTGGGAACCAGAACCTTTCTGATTATTAAAATTAATTCATTAACTTCAACTTAAGAAAAAAAGGATGTTGAGAAACATTTGCTCCAAGAGATCCCACAAAGCGGTTCAGAGCCACTGGATTACCTTTCCAAGTACTTTCAGCTTACTGAAATCTGGAAAACACAAACTCGCAGCAAGTGCAGGCACAGAGGCGGGGAAAGGAGCTGCATCCCTGCAAACTGGGGTTCCCCTTCGAGCCCCTGGCTCCCCAGACGTCTTCTCCATCACCTCACTGGGCAGTTTTCACCCAGGACAGGGACACAGCTAGCTGCCCACCAAGTTTTCTCAGCTCCACAGTTCAGCTTTTCCTAGCAGCAGAGCTGACGCCTTTAGTAGGAAACAGGCTGTGGCTGACACATTTTATTAGGTGCTGGTACAGAGGGGTTTCACCTGAAGGTACTTGGGAACACCAAGGCCCATTGGCCACACTCAGGTCTCTTCCCCAGTCAGGCATCTCCCATCCCCTCCAAGCCACACTGCTCTGGCTCATAGAAAACCCCTGAGATCTGCTAAAACAGCTTGATATCCTGGGATTATTTCATACGTGTCCATCCTGGTAGGAGACAGGGGGTTCACTCGTAACACTGTCTTGTTTTTATAACACCGCTCTTGCCCACCCCTGCTTGACCTTTACCAGAACCCATCAAATCTGTCTTCACTCGGGTTGTTTCCCAAATCTCCTGAGCCCCAAAGCCTTGTAGTCCCTGGCCATTAAACAGGCTCAGCGCAGAGTTACCCGCACAAGGGCCAAGGGAGAAGCTCTCAAGAGCAAATACGCAAAAAACCATAAAGGAAACTACATCCTAGTGAAATCAGGAGGATTTACGATCACACCGGCATGTAAGCACCTGATATCTGGCCCTGAATACATATTTTAAGTATCACACTAAATATAGGAAATGTGCTGAGCCATTTCTATAGTGCCCTGGGCTCTTTTTACGGGTTCATTGCCTGAAGCCAGATCAATAAAACTGTGCAGTAAGGGGCTCTCAACCTACTTTTGGGAACGCTGCTTGAAGCCAGGGATTCTCAAACCTTTCTTACTGTCTCTAAGGAGGACAAATGCAGCTAGCCAGCATTTTTGCCAACCCTTTCATTCCAATCTTATTTCACAACCCCTCTGTCTCCCTCCTATCATCCTCCCTCCCTGCACGTACAATTGCTGATGTCTTCCCAACCAGATGCACACCTGCAGGAAAAGTTGGCATCTTCTCTTTCCAAGCTGTCATGGAGTCAAATAGTTTATGAGTCTATTGATGACAGATAAATTAATTGCAGAAAATATGAATGACTTAAAGTTTTGTGTGCTAATATCTTTTCTTCTTCTTCTTGTAAATCCACGTCATGGTATATCTCAGGCTATTTGCATCGTGTTCAGATTCCCATGTCTCTCCATCTGCTTAAGGTGGCAGAAGATACCCTATGGCTTGTGAGCTCCTGGATTTGATGTTTTAAGCATGCAACACAACTTTTCTGGAAAGGCGCTTAATGAACTTAACTCAGCCTGGACTAAGAATGGAAGTACAGGGACTTTTGGGCAAGATTTTTGCTGGGTGTGAAGGCATGCCCAAATCCCATGGCGCTCACTGGTATCCAGATTCATCCCACCCTGCTTAACCTCAGGGCTTAGGCTCTCTTTGTGGACATCAGACAGAGAGGAGGTAATTCAAACTGCCCTGATCATCTTTGGCGACAGCAGTTTTTCTTCAGTGGCTGCATGGAGGGGCAAATAAAGCTTTTAAAGGCTGAGCCCCGTATAAAACATTGGAGAATCCACAGCTTCTATGGCTCATGCCCCTGTGACAGTCCCCCATGATGGATGACATGACTGTGTAATTGCTTCACAACTGGGTCTCTAGTTCAAGCCATGGAGAGTTGTGGGGATTTGTCAGGTTTTGGTTCATTCCCCATCATTGGGCAAGGGCTTGCAGACTCAGAGGGAGCCCAAATTACGTACGTAGATGACCTGGATGTGGATGTTGTAAGCCCCGGTTGAATCTGGCCACAGATGCCCTGTCATTTATGCACGTATCGATGACTAACCCATTACTACTCAGATAGAGATCACTAGTCAATATATTAGATCATCATCTGATATCGATCCAACAAGCTTCAATTATCTGCTTAGATTTAAACGAATTTCAGTTTGTGGATTGAGGACAATCATCTGTCTGTTTTATGCAACAGAGTAAGCAGCAGGATTGATGAGCAGTCTAGAAAGCATGACATCTAAAGGAAGACTGCGTAAGACAGGGTTGCTCAGCTGAGAAAAGGAGGGTTGGAGAGGGAGGAATAATTAAAACGCAAAAATAGTTAAGTGAGGTAGTGAAATAGCCTCTGTTCACTCTCAATAGGATGAGTGAGGAATGAAGTGGAACTGGACCAAAGGGGTTCAGGCTGACCTTTAGGAAACAGCTAAATGTAATGAAAAACTAGAAGAGATTCCTTACAGAAGTATGGAATTTGAGTCACTGATGGTTTTTAAGGACAGGATATTCAAAAGTGTCAAACATGCATTAAGCAGAGTTGCCTCTGCCTTTGCAACTTGAGGGTGCAGGTAGGTTAGATGGTGTTTCAAGGTTGATCTCCGTCCCTGCTTTCTAGGCTTGCTAGAAAACATTCGGTCACAACACTGTCAATATTGGGACCGAAGTGGATGTTTATAGCTAGGCATGTACTTAACTGGCCTGCAGATCTCGCACTGCTAAAGTCAATGGCAGATATTGTAAGAGCAGCCCTCCTCTTTCTTTTAATCAGTCATTGAAGTAGGATAACACGGTGGTAGGAGTGCTGCCTAGAAGTAAGAGCTAGGATTAAGACTGGTTACATTGGCTCTGCCCCCAAATCTTTACTTGACTTTAGAAGTTCTGAAACCGAATGACCTAAATAACAGACACACAGCGATGTGTTTGGTCTGTAAACTTGATTCCTTATTTGAGATGAATGAGGTCACCCTGCCATTTGCATCGCACCCATTAGGGATGGGATGCTTTGTGAGCAGCCAGAAGATGAGATTGCTGCTCCCACATACCAAGACAAGATCGCTGAGTCTGCGGTGCTACCCAAAGGCGGACTCTGCTGTCTGAGATCGTTGACAACTCTGTTATTGGTGGGTTTCCCCCAAATTCTGCCACTGATTCCTATGGCCCTTGTTAAACCACTTCACTTCTCCCATTTTCCAGATAGGAGGCGCATTATAAAGCACAGCACGACCAGCTCCTGGGCCGGGCAGCACTTTAGCAACACTGTCTGGGCTGAAAGTAATGCCATTGCTCTGCATTTGCAATAGATTTTTGCTCAGTGTGGTAATGCACCATGGGTGAATTCCACAATTCTGTTGCAATGACTGTTAATCGGGTCTGCGCTTTTCCAGGGGAATAATTATTTAAACAAAAAGGAGCAGGTTTTTCCCCACCTGCTATTTAGCCTCTAGGATGTCAACAGAAAACAAGTCCCAAGTGGCAGAGGCCATAGCACAAGCCAAGCAAATGTAGCAAGGTCTCTGCTCCCCTTCCAGGGGGGACAATTTGGTCTGGTAGAAACGTACTCACCTTAGGGGTGTTCGTTTTCGTTTATGCTGGGGTGATCTGGAGGAAAATATGAGTTCCTGACTCTAGAGCCATTCCACCTTAATGTAAAATAAATAAAGAAATCATCGAGATCAGATGAGAATGAAGCCAATGGAAGAGAATCTGGAGAACTGTGCTGTAGAAGACACTCTCACTATAAAAAGTGACTTTTGATAATCGCTGGAAAAGTGCCGGAGTGTATTTTGGGAGAGAAGGGGAAAAAAAAGAAATTAATCTATGACCTAATGTTTCTGGAACCCATCCACCAACCTGGGTGCCCTGTGGCTGTTTAATTTTTTTATCTGCCTTTCCAACAGGCATTTCACAATCGGGATTGTTTTGTGTGCAAGGCAGAAAGAGCGAGGCTGCGCCCTTTCAAGGGCCCTCTCTGGTCTCTGCCTTGAATGGCTCTTATTCAGGTGAAGAGCAGATAACGCTTCTACAGCCAGTTCATCATCATCTGTAACAACCTGAAGACCTCATTAGAATGGAGCCGTGAAGAAGGGCGATAATTAAATTGAGATGTAATTAGACGGATGCTCTGTAGTTTTACTGCTACTACTCTAACTGCTATTGCTACTATTGTCAAACAGCAATAAAAGAAGAAAAATTCCAAAGGCAAAGTATGAGTAATGAGTAAATGCAGTTATTTATGCTAGCATGTCATTTCTGCTATGCTTTAATATATAAATATAGCTGGGATGATTCTATGAAGTCTGTGTCTAGGTGAAGTTTCCTAGACCCGTTTTCCCATGGGGAATGATGCTGTGATCTCTCGGCTCCTACCGGGAAATGCTGCTGTCTCCGTGCAGTACGCGGTGCAGGATCATGATCCGAGTCTCTTGGGGACACAAAATGAAGCAGGATTAGCAGTAAGATGTAAGTGGTAAGAGATAAAGTAATTAACCACTGGATCAAGAGTTCATGTAGCACAAGGGGTTTTTGCCAGTTTTCTAGGCAAGTCTTCTCTTCAAATGTGGTATTATAAATGAACCCAAAGCTACTGGCTTAATGTAGGAATTAATATGTTTTCTTGCTGGACTGGGCTTAGCAAGAAGCTGGTCTAGATGATGATTACATTTGCTTCTGGCTGTAAAATCAATGTGACTATATTAACCACGTACTGCACGCTGGATTGCAACGTCATCTGCAGTTTGAGGAGGTTGATGCACTTAGAAAAAAAATAATCTGTGCACTTTTGCTTTCAAAACTTTAAGCTTGTTTGACTTCTGTTGGCCAAGAAGTATCTATAAACTGGTGGTTCAAGTAACTACCTTGTTTATAACCTACCGGTCCAAATGCCTGCTTCTACCCTGTGCAGAGGAGGGAGAGTGACCCATCCCGCTCTCACCCTCTTTACCCTGGAAAAGGGCATGCATCTCCCTAACACGCTCCTGCTATAGCATGAGGACTGTGCTTGAACTCATCCTATGTGACAGCTGTTTCTACCATCGCATCTGTGCTCTGAACCAGCCTCAACCCCTCCTGATTTAGCTTCGCAGAGATCTCCCCGGGTGACATGAAGCATCTTCAGTGCCTGGTGCCGGGGCTGCACCGCTCTGTGATTCCCATGGGGCTGGGGGACACTGGGACCATCCAGCTGAATTTGTGGCAAGCCTCTCGGGCGTGCTGGGCTTTGGGACCTGATCTCTAGACATCTGTGAGAGTTCGGTCCGGACATGTGCGGAGATAGTTTGGAGCATGAATCTTTACCTTGCAACCTCCCGGCCTCCCCCGTCACACCCTTTCAGCTCAGACTTTGGCTGTGCCATGTGAGCCCACATTTTCCATTTGATTTTACAGCCTGTAGGGCTGTTTGTACAAGATTGGCCGGTAGGGATGTTAGCAGATTACGAATCAAAGGGGAGGAATTTGCTCCAGAAAATGCAATGGCAGTGATGGCTCCCACTGAAGCCTTCATCAGATGTAATTAAACAAAGCTTCATATTAGGAAAATGCTTGTACTTGCTAGCTCCCCTAGGCTGAACTGGCTCTTGTTTCCCCATCAGTTAACTCTTTCGGTCACAATCTGTGCACGAACAACCGTTGAATCCCCCCAGCAAAGGAAAGCAAAGCAAGCTGCTGTCCTCAGCCCAGGCAAGGCAGCAAGCTCGCCCCTCCAGTCTCCCACAAAAAATGGAAGCAACAGCACCAGTTAACGCAAGACCACAGAAGCCCGAAGTAGCAGCTTTCATGCCACTTTTCACCTCCGTGGCACCAGTAAAGCAACAGCAGCCATGGCCATTTCAGCCACCACCAGTGGCTAAGACCAGAGGAGACACTAGACCCCAAAAGCCTAACTCTCTGCAGTCCATGGAAAGCAACCAGGACATGAGCTATTAGGTGCAAAAGTAACATTTTCCAGCTTACCGGCTATTACAGTTTCTCTCTGCAGTTCCACATTTTTCCCCGGTAAATGGGGGCAGTAGCTCATTGCTACAGCAAGCCGTTCTCCTCAACCGTGCGCTCAAGGGGAAGGCAGAAGCTTCAGGCAAAGCATTGCTGTTGTGAGAGAGGCAGGAGCGCTCGGGGATGATTTATGAAGGCCGTGTGCTCTCCTGGTGAACGGGATGCTCAGCATCTGCACATGACTGAGAGGAAAAATAAGCTGGGAGAAAACACGGTGTTTTAAAGTCACCCTGCAGCACACACCTGAGGGTTGTCAGAGATGCTGCTGAGAAGCTTTAAGAGCTTCCCGTTTCCCTCACCAGCCTGCACAGTTTGGGGCTGAAAGGGTGAAGGTTGGAGGATACAGAAGATCAAAAGGACGATAGCATTTACAAAAGAAGAGCAGGGACCAGAGATGCTTTGGGGAGCAGGCTGGGACCAGGGTAGCCCTGGAGCATTGAAAGAAGTTGACAGGTAGTGAGAGCAAGTCCTTTTTCCTCCTGTAAAATACCCTTTTCTCTAAACGTTTATCTTAAATGTGCTTATTGTTAAGTAAATTTTACGTTCCTGCCAGTGTTCCTCGCTGGTGATGGATCCGGTAGCACCAGGGCATGCACAGGGTTGCTGTGACATAGGACCAGGGCTAAGAGTTGGAGAATTAAGCAGCAATGGGCTGCAAATGTGAAGCACAAAGAGGCCCGGGGTTCAAGCTGGGGCTCGCGAGGAGGGATTAGGTTATGTGACAAGAGCAGACTGTCCCTGACAGCCCCTGGGAGGGGGGGTCTGCTCCTGCGTTCCCGGTTGAGCTGCGTGCCCCTCGTTGTGTCCCCACCGAAGGAGAGGCAGGTTGTGGGTCTGGTCGCTGGTGCGTGACCAGCCAACAGAGCAGAAGCAAGCCCTTCATTCACTGCAGGCTTGTCTAGGACCTCTGAGTTATTTCGCCTTATCCCCCTCCACAGTTCAGCTACTTCTTGTAAGTTGGTGGCATAAAAGCATCTTTGATCTAAGAACCGTGTTGCCTTTTGCCTGAGTCTGCAGGTAGCATTTCCAAGATTTTTCTGTTTAGTACTCACCAGGTGCTTCCTCAGAGTCGGTGGACGAACCACAGCCCCTTTCTCCTTCATCGCTGAATTTTTAGCACATCTCAGAGGCGACGCGGCCTCCCAGCCACACAGAAAATGGGGTAAATCTTCCCTTTTTGGCGGTGCCACTGACTTACTGTGTGGTCTGGGGCAAACCGTGTAACCTCTCTGTGACTCTATTTACCAGTCTGCGCACCAACGAGCACAGCATTTACCTCATCAGGGGTTGAGAGGCTTAATTATTCCCAGACTGATGGATGCTGCATAAGCGCAAAGTGTTACGATGACTAAATCTTCCTGGAGGTGCCTCTAATATCTCTGATTAGTTTGTTTATCCCCCAGATTTCTGTACCATGGGCATGACAAAGATTACAAGGAGCGTGTTTAAGCAGGGGCACGAACGCCGTGCCAGATACCTCCAGGTCAGAGGGAAATAGATGATGGAAAACCAATTAATTTTTTACAGCAAGAGAAATAGCTACAGGATTAAGAAACATTAATTATTTATTGAACTGCTGCCTTTGCAGAAAAAAGAGTTTATACCTATCTATATGTATAAAATAATCACTCATTGTTCACAACAGGATAACAACTTCGGTAATCTGAGCTCCTGTTTTGATACTGCTCTTTTCTCAGAGGTCAATTAAAATAATAAGAGCAAAAATACTTAGGAGTCTCAGGAAGAAACTACTATCACAGTAATGACAGGGGTTTGAGTTATTGAATATTTAGGCCATGGTGCATGGAGGTATGGCTCCGGTCTCCCTGGTACGAATTGCTGTACTTCTGTGTGTCTGAGTAAAGCGCATTTATTTTAGCTGTGGATCTGCTCTGAGATGCAGGCGAGGTCCAGCGTCAGCGATGGGGAAGAGCTCAAGAGCCATTGAGCTACAGCAGCTTAGCAAGCTCCCATCGGTCAGCTGCAACGCAGACACCGGCCACATGCACCTCCAGCCCAGGGCAATTGCAGGATTAAATATCTTTTCTGAAGCCACCTTCCTGCTGGTAATGCGCTAAACCTCGGTAACTCAACACTGCAAAAGCCTATTCACCTCTGGTTACCTGCCTGGATGTACCTCGAGATACTGCTGGTGTCTTCTACAGACCTGCGCTGATGCCCTTGTGCTGGGGTAACTCTGCTCTCGTTCTGCAAGGTCTTCTCATCGCTGGGCAAGAACTTGCATTTTTCGTGGGCTTTGATCGTGGGAAACTTGTATTTGGCTTCCACGTTCTTGAGAGATGCACCTCGTTTCCCTCACGTGCTCACATGGACACACACACACTTCACTAGCATTCAAAACAAGGACACTCAGACAAAACAACTCTTTCCTGTTTTGCCTGGAAATCAGAAAAAACAGTAAACAATTTTAAACAAGCAGAGAGGCTGGAAACTGAGTGCTGTAACTGAATGAGTCTTTAGCTGGACTTGTGGAGGACACCAAGGCTCTTGCTGTGTGAGCAGTGGGATCTCCTGGTCCCCTGTGTGATGCTTTGCAGATCCTGAGCTTAACAGCCCTTGCCTCTCGTTCCCCTGCGGGTAAGGCCCAGGGGCGCTGGATGAGCCCTGCCTAAGTATCTGGGACAGGATTAGCTGTGCAAGGCAGATCCTTTGGGATCCTGCTGGTGTCCTTGCCTGGTATATCTAGGTACAATCCTCAAAATGCAAACTCAGAGGGACACGAGGAGAAGCAGAATATGTTTTAATGCAGCTTCAGACTGGAGTTTGCATGCATGCCCAGGGACGAGGGGACCTCCAAGCTCCATCACTGGTGGAGCGTTTCCCACCAACAGCCTCATCCGGAGGAGACAGAGGAGCGGAGCCAAGCCGGGGCCGTCGCGGCAGCGACTGGGAACAAGACAGAGGCGAACAGCAAGCCCATACAGGCCTCCAGCGAGCGCACCCAAGCGCGTTTCATCTGCAGAGGGGCCCTCACCCATTAGAGCCTCTCAGGCTATGTGGCAAGATTTCTTTTATCCAGGTGGCTGGTGGATTCGGAGGCTCTTCCCCACTGGAGCTATTCCCTGTGCAGGAAAGGGATGGAAATGATGCCCCGATGAGAAATCACAGCTGTGTCCCTTAAAGCTGGGCCTGAAATTAACCCTTGGGTCTAAACAGCTACTGAACTTCTGGGAAGTGAAAAGGGATGTCTTGCAACATGTGCAGCCTGGGAGATTGATTGGCACTGGTATTTCACAGCCGGCTCCATCCACTGCTCAACTGGATTCCCCAGTCCCAACACCCCCCGGCTCCGCACGGCCGGCGCAGCTCTGGGTTTTACCCCCAGCCCTCAGGCCAGGCTTCATTACTTCTTGCTGCAAGTTCCTCCTTGGATTAGGAGGTTTTTGGAGCACAGCCTGATCTCGAATGTTTGCTGAGCCCCAGCGCGTTGTGTATGTAGCCTGCATACTTAGCCAGACTAAGGTTACCTCTTTGGCCCAGAGAGTCAACGGGTGGGACTTCGCATGATCGCATCCCATGAGAGAGTAGTACGTCAACCAGATTCAATGTCCAGGGCTGACCTGTTTATAGATAAATAATTTAGTTGCAGAAAACTGTTTTTTTCTAATGCAAGAGAGGAAAAATTTCAGATTTCCTTGTCTGGGCACCCAATGGGGTCACTTCAGCAAGCTCAGTGCTCAAAAGAGTTCAGGTCTCTGCTGAGACCTGTTTGCTATGTTTTCAACCCAAAATCCCAACCTCTGCATCCTCCCTCACTTGCCAACCTCACCATCCTCAGCCCTGCCCACACACCCCCTGCCATGGGCAGGAGGCTTCTCTGTCTGCTGCTCTTTTACTGCCTAAAAGGGCTTAACCGATCCTCCCATTGACCCTGATTATTTTGGGCACATGAGTAGTTTTAGCAGGGTCATTTAACCCAAAAGCGACGCAATCATTTGTGCAGTCATGCCAGTCATTATCGATAGAGAACAGCAGTAATTATAAGCCAGGCACAATAATTATGCACTTTCCCCTCGTGATTTGAAACGGCAAAGAACAACTGGGTTTCCTTGCTCAAGCTGAAGCCCACAGCATCTCCAGTTGTTGATGCTGAGGATGAAGGTTTGGCAATTGAAGCAAAGCTAAACACTTCAGCTAACTTGGGAGCAAACTTGGCTGCTGAATTTTATTCCTCATTCTGCTACTCACTTTGGAAATCAAGCCCACGTTTTGGCATGGTGTCGCTGACCATTGGAGCTTAGGGTTTCTTTCCTCTCCAATCAAGATGTGCAAGAACCAAGGAAATGCCCTGAAACTCTGAATCTGGTTTTTCAGAGCCACCCAGAGATGGTTTGATTTGAACTCAGTTCAAGTTTGTGGCAAAGTTGCCAGGAGGGGCGGAGGGGGGGAAGATAAAACAGGAGGAATTTCCTATGGCTCTTCTCCATGAGTCTTCCTATCTCTGTCTTCATTTCCCTAGCAATTATGCAGCAACAGAGGTTTTCGTCTGAGGTTGTTTTAATCCCAGTAAGCCTCAGCCACTGCCAGGATTGGGGCTGCCCAGAGCGTGCAAGTCCCTGGGGCCGCCTGCCTGTCACCAGCTGTTGCACCTAGTCTTTGCAATTCACAGCACAAAGTCTTCCAGCAAGGGATGACGTGACCAATGTATTTTCAAATGCAGTCACTACGAGGCAGGGAACTCACCCATCTCCAAGCCAATTGACCGCGCCAAGCTCCAAACATCTCCTGCTAATGGGGTCTGGGCAAAGTCCACCCCACACGGCTTGCCACGGCCAACAAAAAAGCCAACCAGAAGTTTTTTTATCATCCTGAGGCTGTTCTGGGTTACCCCAACATCCACACAGGGCAGTCAAAAGACTCCCATTGGACTTTTGGGGGGAAAAGAGAAGAGAAGAGGAAGGCTGTGTCCCATGAGAACGAGCAGATAAATGGCAAATTATTTCTTCTCCCTACCAAGAAGGATTAATTTCCTAGGTTTCCCCTGCAGGGAGAAGCTCGTCAGTCAGAGCAGCCCTGGTCTTGATACAGTGGCACAATCCTGGGGCTTCCAAGAAAAAAGCAAAAGACAAAAGTTTGATTCATAAAAGATTGGGGAAGGGGGGGGGGAGGTGGGAGGAGATGATAATAATAATAATAATAATAATTAAAATGCCTGGGGGTGATTTCATAACATTAATAGGTAATGTAGTCAATTATGTAGGCTTATTTTATTTCAGCAAAGTGCAGGTGGTGAGCTACATCTCATCGCAGGTGCTTTTCCAATTAGCTGTACGTATTCTAGGTGAATAAATGGCCGAGCGCCAAACCTCCGTGCCACTAGCAACAGACTAATCCAAACTAATCCGGAGGACTCATCTTGCTTCATGCTAAAGCAACTAGAGTCTATTTTATTCATTATCTCCTGAAAGATCTCTCCTCGTCTTGGAAAAACAAGGAGGACTATTTCACATCAGAGGCCATAAATACACTTCACTCGGCATTCAGTAAGGGCTGGAAGACTATATCGCTGCTTAAATTCAATTGCTTATTACCATTATGTAATAGCAGATGAATATCCTGTTCTGCATTTGCTAAATGTTTTCTTTTAATAATCAACTCATATCCACATAATGGGCCAGCTTATGCAATCGGTTGCCTTATGAGCTCTTCAGGGAGACATCTGTTTTTCAGCATTGTTAATTACCAGCATCGGATCATTAAAATGTATTTATTTACTTTTGTTTTTACAACTGGGCGAGCCCTATTGCTTAGGAAAATGGCAGGCTGATAAGACCGCCTAGTGTAGGCATGGTGTAGGCAGGAATTATATGAGATAGCCCCACACACACATACCTGCATCTACCCGGCACTTTGGTTTTAACGTGAAGCCTGGCTCCTCCTAAAGCGCCTGCTGATGATGTAGGTGCGGAGCAGACGGGCAGGAGAAATGGAGGACTACCATCCCTGGTGACATAGTTGCTCATTTTAAGTTCAACCCGAGCGAAATCCAAGACCTCATTTCCAGAAACACGTATGTTCAGCCCTGTAGGATGGATTTCATGGGGCATCAGCAGCAATCTTGTGACCGCTGGGGGTCAGGCACCGGGCATCCTTGCGACAGCAGAGTGATGCTGCAGCTCCCTGGTAATTTGACCTGAGGGAAGGGCCAAAAGTGCTCAGTTTTGACCTGATTTAGGGAACTTTACAATCCACCCACATCTTTGGATATGCTTTGCCAGATCTGTGGTGTTTCTTAGCAAATCTTTGGGGAAAGGAATTTTTTTCTTTCCAGTTTCCCAAAGGGACTGACTTACCCTATGATGAAGAAAAATGCCAACAGAGGCTCTCGGAGGTCCTTAGGTCCCTAATTCCCATTAATTTCACTGACAGCTCAGCTCCTTACACTGCAGACTTGTGCAATGTTGCTCACCAAAACCCCGTAAGTCCCTTTTCTTTTGGGGTTTACCCAAGCAGATCCCCAGGGACTCCACCCAGCTGCACCCAACTTGCTTTGGACACTTCTGGAAGCTCCATCACTTCTCGGAGAACCCTTTAAAAAAAGAAAAAAAACCAACCACCTCTCCAGGCTTTCGAAATGATGACCCCAGGAGCTCGCTGGGGTTGGGGGGAAGAGGAGCCTGCCAGGATGAGAGCTGCCTGACATCATCCGGATACGGTCCAGGACCATCAGACACCTGCTGAGCCTCCCAGTGTAATTCCACGGCAGCTGCTGCCCTAACCCACAAGTGCACAAGCGGGAACATGAGTTGTTTGGATCGCTTGCCTCCAACATTGTTCTCCGGAGTGTTTGAAAAAGGCCTAATGAAATGTGACTCAGAAATAACTGACAAGTGCCAGCCTCACCTTCTTATTGTTTCGTCAAAATGGGAAAGACAGTGAAGGAGAAGAGTCAACCTTCTCCATAAGATCTGCTGTCCCAACTTGCCTGCAACTTGCAGTCTGAGTGAAATGTTGACACAGGGTTGACATCTCTGCTTGATTTATGGAGAGCTTGAATGGGGGGGGGGAGGAGAAGAATTAAACATTATAAATCAATGAGTAACATCCATAACCCTGAAGTGCTTGTTGTAAACAATACAAAACACCAGCCTAATTTTTATACGCGTAATTTATGACAAGCAATTCCTTCCAAATGAGAAAATTTAAAAGGAAAAAACCGTCACTTGTTAGAATATCATTAATTCAATCAGATGAGAACTAAGCCAGCCATTGTTCCTAGTGGTGGAAAGTTTCATGGGAGCTAATTGCTCCTGTGTGGTGCCTCTTAGCCTGTTTTCATTCAGCCAAGCGGAGACCTGTTAGCGCTGGAGGAGAACCACGGCTGGAGGTGAGAGCGGGTGACGGGCACGGCCGGACCCTCGGCGCTGCCAAGTCCTCGGGGCAGCCCTTGGTACCATCCTGCCCCGACTGGAAACCTGCATCCAGGTGTGAAGCTGGCTTTATCCCAGCATCTCCCAGCTCGCTCTTCTCTCCAGGGACATATTTAGAGCCTGGAGCAGAGAAATTTGGCCGGCTAATGATCCAATCTCTTGGGCAGTGGGCAGCAAAGGTCTCAGGGCAATACCAGGTCAGCTACTTCCCAGCAAAACCCGATTACTGTGGATAAGCAAAGGGAGCTAAACATGTTCCCAAAGTCAGGAGTGATGCCCAGACTGATAGTCAGGGGGTATTTTGTAGCTGGAGTTGCAGCTACACCGTGCAGCTCACCAAACCCTGCTCTTGCCTGCTGACATGGGTATTAAAACTCCCATGGTCAGGAGATGGCATAAAGTCAACCCAGAAATCCTCCTGTTATTTCTGCCTGGCTTGTTGCATACCATCAGCCAAAAATTCTCCCTCTAGTATTCCCCACCTCCAGTGCTCAAAGCTGATAGATTAAAGCGGCAAACGGCACCAGGGAGAAACAAAACCGAGCCTATTTTCCATGTTGTGCAAGCACAGAATAAGAAATGGCCCCTTCCCATCCCAAAGACCTTGCAGTGCAAATAGGAAAGTGAGAGACGGAGAGAAAAAAGGAATGTTTTTACACCGACCGTCACGCCAGGGCTAAGCCAGAGGCAGATGCCCAGGCAATCACTCTCCCGGCCATGGTTTAAACTGATCTGTTTTAATTTGTGCCAAAGCAGATTAGGAGTGCGTGCCACAGCGCCTCGGACAGCGATGGGCCAGAGCGTCTTCATCCTCTATACCTAGCTCTGAAAAACCATGCCCGCTTACAGCACAGCCAGGTTGAAGTGACCTGGTTTGCAGAAACGTGTGGCAGAAGCAGGACTCAAATCCCGATTGAAATTGCAACCCAGAGCCTTGCTGACAAGAGCCTCTTTGTGTTTATCCCCAGCATTCTCGCAGCAGCTCTTGTCTCTCTGGGCACGCTGTTTGCCTTTAGGTGATTAACAGATTCCAGAGCGCTTGGGGATGGAAAGTTCTTCATAAATAAATAAATGGATCTAACAGAGACGTAATGAGACTGTAATTAATTAACGTTTGCAGAACGCCGTGAGAGGCACGACGAAATGTGCTAGCAAAATGCACGGTATTACTGCAGAAAATGTATTATTGTTGGCACACCAGGGAACATTAGCGAAGCTCTTTGCTTGCTATCTGCTTACCTTCCGTGCTGTTTCACAATTGTTATTCCTCCTGAAGGGAAGTGGGGTGCTTAACCTGATGATTTGCATGCCAGCAAACTGCTCTTTCATTAAGGGAGGTAATGACTGAGCTCTGCGAGGGCACGGAGCAGGGAGGGCGGTGCTGGGGCATGGAGCTTGCACGTCGCGCTGGGTGTGCAAAGCTCGGCCTGGATGGAGATGCAGCGTGTGCAAGAGGGGAGATCTACGAGCTCGGATGCGTGGCAGGGTCTGGCCTTGACTGCAGGATAAATCCGCTGTCAGACCAGGGCTCTTCCACTTTCAAATTTGTGCTCAGGAGAGCAAAAAATGCCTTACCAGGGAGGGCTTGGGCATCACTACTCTTTGCTAGAGACGTCTTCACCTCCAAATCTTGCAAATGGTCTTCAAGCAGAACATTCAGCATCAAGTTTTAGGGGTTTGGCCCTGCTGTCCCCGAATCCCTGTTTAACGCTTGCAAGGTGCAAGCATTTCAAGTCTTTTACATAGGTCTCTGTAGTTTTGACAGCCCCACAATTAGACGTGGGGTCTGACAATTCTTCAATAGTAGGGCAGAAGATTCTATAGTTTGGGGGTTATCTAAGCTGTTCCCATACATTTGCATGTTAAAGTGCAAATGATCCGGATTCAGCTAATCATGACTGAATATGGAGGTGGGGGAAAAAATACGCTCTACAGACTGGTGTTCAGCTGCACTGAGCGTTTACTCCTTCACGCTGTCAGAGAATCTGTCCTTGTGCAATTCATAGAAGCGCATATATTGCAAAGTTAAGATTAAAGATTTCCTACGAACAACTATGACTAGATATTTCTTTCACCAGGAATACTTGGAGAGTGGATGAAAGCACCCTTAGCAAGTACACAGGCAAGTCGTAGGCTATCACTTTACACATGTACACAAATATACGTATATGCATCAACACTGAACGGGAGACACCTGTAACCTTTGGAGACTCTGAAAAGCGAAATAAATCTGTTTCCACTGTATCTCAGAGGGAAGGAACTGAGACAGCGAGTTGCATTTTAGACACTTCGCAGATTGAGCAATGACATTTGTTTTTCTGGTAAGCTCTTAAATGCTTTGACAGAAGTGAAACACGATCCATCTACAACATAAGCTAAGAGTCATTGACTCTAAAGCCACCCTCTCAATGACACTTACAAACAGCATTTTCCTGTACAGAGTTAGGAGGAATCCCCATAATCCCTTACCCATTGTAGTGCAGCGATGATACACCATGCGGCCGTGCCCCCGCGGGCTGCCAGCGCAGCAGGTCTCAAGCATGCAGGGTGGGGGACCGCTCGGACAAGGAAACCACAAGGAAACAACCCGAGATGGCACCAGAAATGCTGTAGGACGAGTGGGCAAAAGAGGGAAAACTCTTCTGCAAGAGATGCCATGGACCATGGAGCCTGATCACATCCCCTTGCTGGATATCGGGGAGCTCCACGTGCCAGCCTGATCACACTCTGCTGACTCTCATCCCTGCTCTGCAAAGCGTGCCAATATTTGGGAGGGATAAAGTAGGAAGGCAAGGAGGAACCCACCTAGCTAAACTAAAGCATGGTCGGCTCCTAAAGCCTTTACCAAATTGCAAAGCCTTCAGTTCATCTTCCCAGCACCGGCAAGATGGGGAGTGGGCAGATGTACTGGGGAGGGAGCAGAGGAGCTCAAGAGAAATGGTCAGAGGACCAGGGAACAGAACTACATGAAGAAATAGAAGAAACTAATTTCCACTCATTCTCAGATTCAGACCTTGAAGCTGTAACAAACCCAGCACCACAACCTGCTGGGGGATGGCTGCAAAACCAGATCTCTCTTATTCTGGCTGCCAAGGCAAAGATTGAAACAGGAACCGCAAAACCTAAGAGCTGCAGCAGCTTCGCGGCCTCCGTGACTCAAAGGATGGATTAGGATGTGACTGGCGGAGGTCACCTGCTACATCTGGCCAGCCTGTCTGCTGGGACAGCAAACCGACCCCCAAGTCAGCATCTGAACCAGTTTCATGGAGACCTGCATGGCTATGGATATCTTTTACCCATGAACAGTCTCTTGTCTAAGTTTCTCCTTGCAAGGCAGCTTCCCACACGGGTCTCGTGTCTCACCTACCCAAACAAGACTGTTTTTGGCAGGCTAGCCCCAGGAGGGAGAGTGGAAGACAGCTTGATTGCCAATATCTAATCATAATTGGGGATCCAGAAAACTACTTATCTTAGGAATTGCTTAATAATGCGCTTAGTGTGTGAAGGATTATCATTGCATATAATTAAATACAGAGAGTTACGCGGAGGGAGATAAGGATCCTGTGCAAACGGACGAGAAGGAAGGTAATTGAGATTTAAGCTTCTGCTCTGCCAGCTTCTCACCTAGATCATTGCGAACTGTCTCAACATGCGTGCCTGGAGAGAGAAGAGCTTGGAAAGTGGGAAGGGAGAGGGGGGAAGCCAGCCATGGGCACGTCACTCACTCCTGCCCTATTTGTCCCCACTCCTCTGTTTCCACGGGCCGTGCCCACAAAATCCGCAGGAAGCCCTGGAGTGCAACCGGGGAATCAGTGCAAAGGAACAATTAAGCCCTGGGGTGTAAATTACTTAGCGTTGTGGAAGAACAATTAAGCTCTGTGAGCTATTTCATCCAACCCCATAGCAGAGTGAAGTGGGAAAGCGCAGGCGAGGTGTGACACATGCAATGGGGACGAGTCGCACCCGAGCCGGGAGGGCACCTCAGGTTGCTGCCTCCAACAGCCTTGCTTTGGCTCAAGGGACAAAAGTCTGGTGCAATACTGAAAACATCCAGAGGATTTGCACAGGAGGTTATTGCCAGCCTCTTGGTGAGCATTTCAAGGGTTGCTAACTGTTAAGGGGGGGGTGACATGCAACACCCCAACTCCTGCCTGCTCCTGCTGCCTTTGAGCAGAGCTGCCAGGTTGCAGGAGGTTTAGCATCACTTCTGCTTGCTAAGGAGAGAGGGAAAGCCACTGAGACTGGATCTGATTTATTTTGCTGCTCTGCTGGCAGGGGACACAGAGCAAACAAGAAAAAGGGAAGGGAAAAGAGCAGGAAAATGGAGGAGAATACAAATGAGAGCAGAGGTCCCAGCATGACATTTCTGCTACAAAATTCCCTACGTTTCAGCAGTGGTGCTGCCAGCACTCGTGCTAGCATTGCTCAGCTCGTGGCAGAAAGGGGTTTTCTTCATGCCCCACTTCCCGGGGTTACATGAGCATTAGCAGCACTATTATTTATTATGCTTAGCATGGAACCCATAAAGCCTCACTCACAGGCCCTCTTGTGCCAAGCACTGAAAAAGCACGAACCCAATGTCCTGGTTTCAGCTGGGATAGAGTTAATCTTCTGCCTAGTAGCTGGTATAGAGTTAGTTTTCTTCCTAGTAGCTGGTATAGTGCTGTGTTTCGGATTGAATATGAGAATAATGCTGCTAACACACTGATGTTTCAGTTGTGGCTGAGCAGTGCTTACACCAGGCAAGGACTTTTCAGCTTCCCAGGCTCTGCCAGGTGCACAAGAAGCTGGGAGGGGACACAGCCAGGACGGCTGACCCAGACTGGCCCAAGGGCTATTCCATACCGTATGGCATCATGCCCAGTATATAAACTGGGGGAGCTGGCTGGGGGGCAGGGACCGCTGCTCAGGGATGGGCTGGGAATCAGTCAGCGGGTGATGAGTGGTTGCATCCCTTGCTTTTCCTGGCTTTTGTTTCTCTCTCTCTCTCGTTGTTTTCCTTTTCATTACAATTTATTATTATTATTTTTATTTCAATTATTAAACTGTTCTTATCTCAACCCACAAGTTTTCTTACTTTTGCTCTTCAGATTCTCTCCCCTGTCCCACCAGGGGGGTGCGAGCGAGTGGCTGTGTGATGCTTGGTTGCCAACTGGGGCTAAACCACAACAGCCAAACAAGCAAACCTCTCTTCAGAGAGCGAGCACGTACAGAGCGGACAGCCTTCGCATACGCGAGAAGGACAGAGGCTGCAAACAGATGCGAGGAGAAAGGCGGCTATTGCTCACAGTTATTTTCCAGTCCTTTGTGCCCATGAAAAAAAAAAAAAAAAAGAGAAAATGCGTCTGGAATAGCACAGGGAGCAGCAGGAATCCAGGAAAGAACCTGAAACTTATTTCTCCCAAGCCCTGTATCGTCTGCACCTACTGAGTCTCGGTCGACGCATCCTAATTACAGCATCCAGCTCCAGCATTATAAATCAAGGTGGGCAGTGAACCCAAGAGCAAAGCTCCATTCAAACATAAGATGCTCTTGGCCAGCCTCCCACCCCAAGCATCTCGAAAGCCAGAGGATTGTTCACCTTTTCCTCACCCAAGGATACTAAAAGAATCAGGAAATAAAAACTTAAAGGGAAGAAGAAAATGGTTCAAGTCCTCTTGGCAAGACAAGCAATAAGCAAGCGCCAGGCTTTGTGCTAACCAACACATCAAGAAGCAAAACAAAGGTGTAACAGAGGAGGGAGAAAATATTTATTTGCCTGTTATTTTTTTTTTCTAGAGTCCTTTTCCCTTTCACCAAATAATATTTATCTCATGGGGCTTTTACAGTCATCTAGAAACCACACAAAGCCTATTTGTTCCCATTCGCCTCCCGGGCAGGAGGACCGGTGGAGCAGCTCTGAAGAAGAGGGTGAAAACAAACGACCCAACTCCACTATTTAAAAGGGAGAAGTGGAAAAGCAGCGTGGAGCGGGGCAGGGGGGGCAAATCCCTGCAAGGAAGGAAAGAGGAGAGTTTCAGAGCCAGGAGTGAGAAGAGCCCGGAGTTTGTGCCCTAGGAATGGGATTAAAGGAACAGTTTCTCTGGGAACAGCTCTAATTCTGCCTTTGGGCAAGGAGTTGATGCTCCACATCCCTTCCACACCAGTCCCCTATAATTTGGTCCAGCATGGCATCCCTCCTGGCCCAAAAGGACCCCCATCACCCTCAAAACCCACTCCCGAGCCACCAACTAAGATTTGGCTGTAAACATCACGGGGACACAATTTCACTTGCACAACAAATTCCCAGCTCTTTTTAACACTGGACTTTAAGCCCTGTTAAATTGCAAAGATCTGCAAGAAATCTTGAGTGACGATGTTGGCTCCTTCCAACCATGCATTTAGGACACGATAAATTTGGTCTGAATTTAAACTTCCTCCCACGGGGAGCTCTGTGAGCCAAAAAGCACTTTTAAGACAAATTCACAGTGGTGTAATGGATATGTGACTAAAGTGGTGGGTTTTAGGTCAACCTTAATCCTTAATAAATTACAGATAATTTGTATGTAAATGGGTTATAAAGACTATCTGGATACTTTTAATAACTAAATGGCTGAGGGAAGAGAAAAGAAGGGACAAGACAACCAATTAGGTATAAATTTAAATAGGAGACCAGCTTAGCAACTCCTAGAAATGCTCATTTTATTTTGGGAAACACTGGCCTAATGGAATTGAAATGCTCCGTGGGAAGAGGACAGTTTTTTAAAGCACAGGAGAGTTTGGAGGTGGACAGAAGGAAACGAGGAACCAGCTTAGAGTTGAAGTTTTTTCCTGGGGGGGGGGGGGGGCAGAAATCATGATATGAAAGTTGAGCGTTTTAAAATGCTCCAGATTGATCCTTTTTCAAAATTTGAAGCTTTTTCTATTTCAATGGCTTTAAAAAAGTTATAGCTAGTGGCTTTATCAGCAAAATATTGATTCATCAACAAGAATTTCTGCTTGAAAAAGGAATCTTTTGGTGAAAACCAAAAAAGGGCTCTTAACATTGGGCATTATTTTTTCTAAAAAGGAAGTTTTCTTTTTTTTTTTTTCTCAGTTAAATTGCTCTATAGTTCTCAAATACAACATATTTTGATTATCCCAGACTCTCAACCTTCCTGTACCGCGTGGGATGTCTAGAGCATAAATGGCCAGGGGCCATTTGCCCCAGCAAACACCCACGTGGGTAAGCAAAGGTTTTCCACTCATTAATCCACCCCAAAGTCCCCCTGCACGGCAGGAGATTTACTGTAACCTGGGCAGAACCCCCCAGAGGGGTTTGCAGGATTTGGGATGTGTCACTCAGCGCTGGACTTTCACCCTCAGCATCCCGGACACCAGTCTGCTTCTGCAAAGGCTTTGCTTGGCTCGCTGCAACCGAAACCTCAAGTATCACCGATGCTGTGTATCAACTAGGTTGGCCACCCCATCTTTCTGCAGTGGAAACATTGCTCAGAGCCGTTTGCATCTACCCATCCAAGACTGGTAGGAAAATAAACACAGGATTTGCACCAGAATTCCCCCTTTTTGGACACCGTATCGTGCTCCTGAATATTGCTTTCAAATCTGACCCTTTCCGTACGTCTTGTAAATCACTTTTTCTCTAACAGGCTGCCCCTCCTGCCACTGCCAGGGGTGCAAACAAAACCAGGGGGGAGCCTGCAACCAACACGGGCATCGAAGCCACGAGGAAGGGCAGAATCAGGTCCGCCACGTCTAATCTTTCATGACCCGCTGGTACATTTTAGCAGGTGATGAATCCGGGGGCAGATAATACTGCTTGCTGGTTAATTAATCCAGCGTTACAAGAGCAACGAGAGTCTAATGACCATTCTTAATCCCCCTGCAATAACATTGCATACCGCGTTTCAAAGCGGGCCACCTGTTGGGGTGCAACCAGGATATTTAGGATCGCAGTGGCTACTGGTTATGAGTGCCATATCCACTGCTGATATTTTATTAGCCATAATTTGATACATTATCCGCCTTGTACACTCGATCTAAGCCTGAAATATTGTTTTACAACATTAATTAAAAGCATCGACACTGAATGCTTGGTTCACATGCTCTGATGTGATTTATGGGTTGCATTTAATTACCTGACAACTGTGATTTACCACATCTACCTGGTAGGTACCATGTGTATTTAAATCAATTAATGTTTGGTGGCCTTAGTATATCTTACTGGGCAAGAAGGGAGAGTTTCTCATGAACAATTAAACTCCAGACACACACACAAAAAAAAAAGAGAAGGCAGATATTTCAGGCATTCAAACTGCAAACAAGATAATGTGACCTGGGCAGAGTCACACAACAGCTGTTTGTAGCTCGTTGCTTTATTAAGGATCCTAGTGACTTTTCGTGGAAGATTTAAGTAATTAGTTGAGCAGGCCCTCAATAAACTAGACACTAAGTTATGTTTAGCTTTAATTACACAGAAGTCCTGTCAGCCCATTCAGTTGCTGAAAGTTGGACATGGGCTTAAGTGTTTTGCTGAATTAGGATCAATATAAATACACATCTCTTGTAAGCATCTAGGAAGCTGTACTGATGTTAAATTAAGGAACTCAGTGGTTCAGAGAGATTTGCAGCCAGGGGGGGAACAAAAATAATGAGGACAAGTAAGAGGAGGAAAGAAAACAGCTGGACCCTCAGCTCAGAAGTGGTACTGTGACAGGCACCTCCTTTTGTTGCTCCTATTCACTTTAACAGGATAACACGCACGTTTGGGTTGAGGGCAGCTCGTTCTGGCACTTTGCCCTGGTGCAGTAGGATTCCTGCTCCAGGGAAGGAAGGCTATTGCAGAGAGCCCTCAAGGAAGGAGAATTTTGCCAGATGTCCTCTTACCCATCACATCTTCATCATAACATCCTCCTTGTCCCTCTCCTTCCTCTTTCCCACCTTGTCCCCACCACAGGCTCCATGTTCTCCCAGTCACTTTCTCTCCCCATCACTGCTGCCAGCTCCTCTTACCATCTCCAGTCCGGCCCTCTTCTTCCACCATGGCGGTTTTAAGTTCAGAGCTCCCTCTCCCACCCCAAACCCCAACTACTCTTTCCAGTCCAGCCTCCTCCATCTCATACCCTATTTGCAATTTGCTCCTTCTAATTTGCACCCACCTTTTTCCTTCCCTGGCAGCCTCAGGAGCTCCTCGGAGCAAGTGGGTCACAGCCAGCTTCATAACTCTCTCCTTTCCACCCCCAGCTGTAGGAATACCCTGGATCCTTCCCTTTTTCAGGGGTGGTGTGTCCTAAATCCAGCCAGGACAGAATTACCGGGTTCCCCTTACCACTGCAGATACAGCTCCTCTTCCTTGTCACTCCTCCACCTATGGTGTCCAAAGGACCCCCTTGTGCTGTACTACTCTGTTCCCTCCTCCAGCACAAAACCCCAGAACATCTCGCATTTCTTCTCATTTTCCTTTCTTCAGACCCAAATGTCTCCCAGTTTGCCCTACACCAGATGACCTTCCCAGCAGTTCCTCCCTTTCCCTTTCCCTTTAGCTGCTCTCAGGCTCACACTTACCTCCTCTCCTTGATTTTTCCCAATTATTTTCCCCATCAGCACAAGCATGCCCTAATTTATACTGCTTGCCCTTCCCAGCTCCCACCCATCCCCAGTTGCTTCTCATCAAAAAACTCATCAAATATGTTTTTGGCAATTGCTGCCCCAGCTCCTCTTCTCCCCTCCTCTGTCCAGTTTGTCTTCTGCCATTTGCCCTCCTCTTCTCCTTACACAGAGTATTTCAATCCCATTAAATCAACATTTCCCAAAAGAAAGAGGGCTGGTATTCAGGTAGAAAACGTCTTTAAAAAACAAATGTCTTCTACTCTTGAGATGAATACGCATTACCGAATTGTTTCCCAGCTCCTCTGTTTATGTAACCTTGAAGCTATTTTGTACAATCCTTTAGTTTTGACAGCTTAAGATTTGTTATGAACTAATATTTTAAAATCAAAATAACTCAGAGGTACAAGAGATATTGTTAAAGATTGCCCAGACAATCTGTGCAGGGAGTAACACTGAGAAGCAAAACTTATTTGTTTTTTTTTTTTTTAAAGGAAAGGCTTTTCCTGGGTTACCTTGTCTTCAACTCAGGAGATGTTTGAGTAAAGTAAACCCACTCCCTTTCCAATTTGATGGCCTTTAGGAAGTTGAAAATATACACATAGATACACACTTATTGTCTTTCTACCTGGCATTTCTATGTGAATAAAGGGCTTTCAGCCAAAACCAACCAGATAGATAAAATCTTTCAGGAACTTTTACAATGTCACATACTTGTGCAAATTGCCAGCGTGTTTATAGCAACAGGCACCACAACAGACCTCTATGCTCTCAATTAGGCCAGGCAGATCAAGCAGCCTCCTCCGTCTGTTTATGTGCGCGTGTTTGCATGTGGCATCGTGCGAGAGATTACCCCGCCAAAGCACGTAGGTGCCCGGGAGGGGTGAGGAAATCACTGCTCTCCACTGACCCTCCTGTCCTTATACCCCAAATGGACCATGGACACATCTGCAGGAACCCCTGCAAGGGGATGGAGCCCGGCACGGTGGTCAAAACAAATCAAATGTGGTGATTTTGGGTCCTTTTGTAGCAAGACCCTGAGCCGCTTCACCGATTCCTGCCTATCTATGTGAAAGAGATTAAACAATAATTAATCACCTCGCTGAAGGTGCTGTGAACTGTCAAAGATCTGGAAATCCTGGAATGTAAGATCCAGCGTGAGAAGGAAATATTGTAATGCACGATGATGTGTAACCGTCTTGGTGAGAAGTTGCCTAACGCTGGATATGGAGAAATTAGCTTCCAAGCTGTGTTAAGGTAAAGGGGAAAAAGACACTCTTATTCTGGAACGCAAATGTTCCTACCAAAATAATTATTCCAGAATAGCTAATCTGATAAATATCCAAAAGCAGACGACTTCTGTGTACTGGAAGGAAGGAGTTTAATGATTTTTAGGGATTATTTCTAGGCATGTTGTTGGCTGTTTTGCCAGACAGTGCCTAAAATGGTGGGCTTCCATCTACCTGAGCCAGACAGAAATATAAATAACATCTGTGAGGATAAGATGGAAGTGATTAATTTCAGTTCTCATTCACAGAAAAATGGGCTGGAAGGATAAGGCCAAGACATCTTTAAGCATAAAAACCTTCCCACCAACAGTGGGATTTTTACCCCATATATTGATTTCTTCAAGGAATAAATTACCTGCTTTAATGTTTCCATTTCTCAATGGAAATTATTTTCCAAGAAGCTGAGTAGAGTCTACTTTCTTCTCAATGGACAAATCCTTTCCCCTTTGCACCTTTTGGCAAGGCAGGAGGTGCAACCGTCACCGGCCGGGGGTGAGCGCTGCAGATGCAGATGTCTATCGACAGGTAAAATTGAGTCCCCGGGCAGTGCAGGGTGATGGAGAGCTCAGTGCCATGCTTTAAAACGGGATGGGAAAGTGTCCGGACTGCTGCGCAGGGGAGCCTGGGAAAGACGAGCATGATTTATTGCGCTAAATCACACAAATAAAAATAAGTAAGTGACTCAAGCATGTGCTTGCCTTAGCAGGGGTCAGCGCAGCAGCGAGACACATCCCTCTTCCCACCTGGTGGAAAACCGCCCCGGGGGATCCTCCCAGGATCCAGTTACTGATCTGGGGAACATCACTTAAGCCAATGTATTTCATTTCCAGTCCCTTGGGATTCCAGATGAACAATCAAAGGGGTGAAAAGGGAAGCTCCACCCAAGTTTGTATTTCACAGGATAAGAGGCGCATTATCAAGTGACAGTGAAACGAGCCCGAGGCGCAGCGAGTGCCGATAGAGTGCCTACGTAGCCCTGAGTTTTGATTAATTACCGTGGTATAGTTTTATATCTCTCTCCAGCAATCATTGGATTAACCGCATGCACCGGGCGGAGGAGATGCTCGTGGTGGAGAGGGAAGGTGACAAAGAGCCCCCAGCCTGCAAACTCCTCTCTTGCTGAAAAGCCCTTTGCAAATAGAGATAATTTTTGAAGGGCTATGCTAAATGGGTGTTAAACAATAATTAAGTGGGGATGGGCTATGCACACGAAGCTCAGCCAGAACTGCCATTAAAAGAAGAAGAAATGATTCACTCCGTCACCTTTTGAAGCGACACTGTCTCGTTGTGGGAGGCTAGGAGAAAGCACCAACTGCCCACTCGCCAAACCCCGCTCTCCTTACTCAGAGGAAATTTTTATATTGCCACCCACACACATTCAAAAACCCATGACTCATCTCCACGGATAATGAGATCAGCTTTAAAGCGACGAGATTTTGAATACAATAAAGGTTGCCTCGTAAGTTCTTCACTCGTAGAAGGCACTTCTTCCAGCTTTTCCCACCTACTCCAAGAAGGTGAAAATGTCCTGATTTATTTCCATCTCTACCTCTCCTGGGAACAGGGGCTCTCAGGGGATCCCATGACTCCTAGAGCCAGGGTTTTTTGGACAAATACCACCTATCCTCGACCTACGGCACAAAAATCACAGGAGCTGGCAAAGCCCTTGCGTTGGTGGGACTGCTGCCCGAGCGGGAACCGAGAGGTCTGGCCTGTGATCAGCTCCATCTCGAGATGTTTCATTCATTCCTGGCTCTCCTCCTGCTGCTCCGTTCCCAGCTCAAACCTGGCGGTGGAGGACAGAGAGAGGATTTAACACCTGAATACGCCTCCTGTCCTCTGCAGCTGCTGTTGCAGGGCAAGATCGGGCTATGAATCACGGACCCCTCTGGATTTCGGACAAGAAAATCATTCCCAGAGGGATTTTGAGGCTCAGCTTCAAGTTTAGGGTCTCTCGCCCACTCTGTGGTGGGGTTGTGGGTTTTTTTTACATTACCCCTTTGGGCTCAGGGTTCCAATTAATCCTTTTCATTCCTTTTTTCTTTAATGATTTGGAAATATTTGAGTGACAGATCTTTTATTAAAACATCGTTATCAGAAAGCATCCAAGAACAGGCAGGGCTAGCGCTCCACTCAGGGTTTCCATGCCTCAGGGAGAGCGAAGCTCTTCCTGGCTCTCGCCTGGCCTCTGACGAGCAGAGGTTTGGTATGCAGGCTTGGGTAAAGAAGACAGAAGAATGTGATCGTCCCAAAAGGTTGGTAGGAAAATGAACATCCATCGCACCAGAGAGGTAAGCAGTGAGGCAATGAGACACCCTTTGAGACCTTCTTCCCTTCCCACTCACTCCTGGAAGGAGAGCCATGTCAAGAAGGACATGGCGTGGGCAGCTGATGCCGTTACTCGCCTCGTTCCTTGTCCGCTCGTTGACCATCCAGGCAGCAAGGAGAGCTGAGCAGGGGCTGTGTCCTCTCCTCTTGCACTAATGCTTGAGGCACCCAATCTAAACCCAGTGGCGGTCGTGTCTTAGACCCTTCCTTTGGAGCACAGCTTTGCCTAAGTCATTTTTTCTTGCTTCACCTTCTCTCCTCCCATGAGCTTGCGTCTGCTTTGCCCACTGAGATTGCAAGTTCCCTGGGACAAGAAGCCTGTAATGATCCATCACTTGCTGATACAATAGTTAGTGCCATGATCGCATCTTCTGACATGGGCACTGCACATAAAGGTCTATGGATTATATTCTGCAGGAGGTCACATTAATGGCTCATGGATTTGATGGAAAATGAGGTTTTACCCATCCATTCTTTTTTTCTTTTTCCCCTGCTAAGTGCATGTTTTTTTCATTTTTCTTCAAAGATCATTCTAAAATGAGATTTGGAGCACTGGGGCCAGAACCCGGCATATTTCTGTTTAAAAGGGCCTCACTCGGGGTTGCTATTGCGTTGCAGCGTCTCTCTGCAGTTTCCAAGGAACTGAGCAAGAAGGGTTCAGCTGCTGTCCCCAGCTTGCCTCGCCCAGGGGATTTTGGGTTTTGGGATCGAGTGCCAAACACCAACTGCTCTTTGTCAGAGCACTCACTTGACACGGCACCGCTTTCCAGTCCTCCCAGGCTGATGTGGTTTCTGCCCAGCTAAGTCAACATCACACCCAATGGTTGTGGGAAAAAAAAGAAGCCCAATCTGCTCTCTCTTGCCTATCCATGAAGCAATTCCAATTATTTAATGGACTAAATGAGCCTGAAAGCCACAAGAAGCACCTGCAGTGAGAGGAAACGAGTATTTCACAGCTGGATGCAGTTGGCGGGTCACTTGCAGGTTTTGGCACAGAGGGGCATCGCCGGCGTCCGGGGCTTGGCTGCGCCGTCCCTCTGTTGTTTCCGAGAGAGAGGAGATTGGGAATTTCTGATTTTCTAATTATGCTTGCTGAAAATTTCACTCTTCCTGAAATTGGATGGATGTTGGGCAGGTTTGCTCGAGGCATGGGGCTAAGCCCCTTTTCCTAGAGGCCACCTATCTTTCCGGAGGTGAGGTTTTTGGGAATCCAACATGTGTCTTCACCGATGAAAGATATGAGCAGAAAAATTCCACCTGACGTGCAGGGACAGACCTCGCCGGTGGCCTGGGGCTACGCGTCGCTGTGCCAGGGGGTGCCAAGCGCTAGCACAGCTCCATCTCGCTTACATGCTCCCGAATGCATGTTCTCAAATCCTTTTTTCCAAAACAAAAATGATTATCAGGGCTTTCGCCTCCTTTGTTTTGCTTGGCTGGGTCACCTCTGTTTATTGTTTATTGCCATGCTCGTCTCTGCTCCCGAGCAGTTGGATACGGGCTATGCCAGCGGGGAGGTGCGGGAGCGAGGAGAAGGGTCTGGACACGTAGGATGCGGCACTGCCTGCTCGAGTCTCTGCTTGTGACCCAAAACGGTGGGAAAAATTCAGCCAAAACTTTGTTTTGACAGAGGACTCAGTTTCCCGTGCAGCCCCAACAACTGTTGCATAATTTTGTATTATTATTACTTCTATTATTATTATTATTATTATTATTATTATTATTATCATCTTGTACTGAAATATCCAGCAACAAACGTGTTAGGATTTTGCTTTTGCCTCACCTTGTTTTCCCAACAGAAAAATGTGTATTTATTTTTGAGGGGAGCTCATGAACTAAGCAAGCAACGGGGCAAAAACCACCTAAAACTTTCAGAGTGGGGTGAAGCGAGCCAGATGGGAAGGAGCCTGGGAAAGGGCTTTGGAGAAAGGTGGCAGCAAAAATGCTCAGGTTGGAGGCTTTGAACCCAAGCAAGAGACATTAGGGGAGAAATACAAATAGAGAGGGGCAGAAAATAAATGAGAAGCACCTTTCCTGCACCCCTGCTTGCCCAGAAAACTGGAGGAGCAAAGCAACGTACACCACGTGTGCCAAGGGAAAGGGGAGGAGAGGAAAACTGACGGCATCACCAGCTCAGCGAGATCTTCTGGAAAAAAGCAAATGACCTTTTGTGCTGTCTGGGGAGACACTCTTCCATCATCTTTATGGATTTCCACCTTCGGCAATAGCTAAATAGCCTTGCATATCTACCATCAAGACACTAACAGCCATGCCATAAATCTTAACCCTAAACTATCATTATTCGCCAGAGAAAATGAATGGTTTGCTTGAAAAAAGAGCACAGCTTCTGAAAGAGGAGACCCCTCTCGGGCTGGGCATCCTCCCCGGCTGCATTTCGGGCTCGCTCCTACTTGTCGGTGGGACGAGCGCTTCTTCCAGATTTGGCTTTCAGAAACATCCATGAAAATATTCTGTTTCTTGAAACTGATATTAGCTTTATATTATCTGTTGCTTGAAAGAGTGACTCAGGTTGGGAAATGATGCTGTATGGTCAGGTCTCAGCTGCTCATCTGCAAAATGGACTTTGATCAACTCACTTGGAATAAACATTAAAGATTGCTGGGCTTCCAGAAATGATAATAATTGGGGTTAAAGCTCAGAAAAAGTGTCCAGAGCTTGTTTTTCCTGCCTCCGATACCCCACAAAGGACACACAGCCCAGGTACGGGCTGGAGCCAGCCCCTCGTGTTGGCTCTGGGGCAGCTGCGATGCGATGTAATTCCTCCCCTCTCATTACCGCTTCCTTAGCCGGGGTGCCCGCGAGCCCTAAGGGAGAGCAGGGGATGAGGGGAAACATTAGTTTCTTAACAAATTCTTGTGTCATCTTTGTGACAGCACCTTTAAGCACTGAATGACACTCAGGAATGATGTGGCTTAACCTCAAGAGTTCAAGCGAGGGAGCATTTCCCCTGCCAAGGAGCAGCAGTAATCGCTGGAGAAGAAATCCGTTCCAGCCCTCCCTGCCAGCAGCCACCGATCGCTTTTAATCCACGTGGCAGGGACACGTCGAAGAGCCCTGCTGTGCCATTATGCGAGTGGAAACAGCTGGGTACGATTGCATTCTGGAAGAGTGCTAGGATATTTGTGAATAAAGGGGATATAACATATCATGCAAAATTACCACCTTTGAGCGGAGGTGGCGTGGCTGACCTTATACACGCTCTTCATCTACTGCAAATGGAAAATAAAAGGGGTTAATGCAAAGCACGGGGAAGGTGAGCACAAGCGGGGCGAATTTCGGCAGCGTCCGCATTCCGGCGGGATGCAGGCTGTGCACGAAGGATGCCCGGCTCGCTGCGCTGGCCCGGCGGGCGAGCAGTTGGATGCGAAGGCTTTTCCGCAGCACTTCCTTTCCAAATTTCTTATCTGGAGACCAAGAAAAAGCCATGGCCTTAAATCCCAGGGATTAGAAGTTTAACATGACCAAGAAGAAGAATCCTGGAGAGCATTAATTAATCTTTATATGTAGTTTCCACCTTCTCTTCCCTTTTTCTTCACCCTTCGTCTCCTTCAAAAGATAATAGGTGGGAAGAGCTTTTTCTGCCAATTCCGGGCTTCACTGGCTAAGACTCTTCTTTCTCCTCTCCTAAATGTATGTAACAATTTAATGCATGGGCTCATGATTCATGTGGCTTTCACGGTGTTTGTCAGCAATTAAGGCTGCCATGGTTCCCCAGCATTGGCCTTTTCTTGTAGGTTATATTCTCCGTGTGATGATCCCCATCCCAGTCCTGCAGCCCCAGCCTGGGAACGACTCGGCATTGCTGCCTCCACCGCTGGAGCACACACTTCTCCCTCCTCTCCAAAACGGAGAGATAAATAGCTTCCCATCGATGTGGCATTACAAGCAGACACCGCTGCAAATTCCCACCCTTGCTGACTTTGTGGGAGCTGGTGTGTGTAACCCTGACCTTTCTTTCTGACTTCTTTGGGTCAAAGCTATTCCTTGTTCACGGGGTGAGCCTCTGGCAGGGAGGAGAGAAGATGAAATACCTAATCCCCAGCCGGATACTCAGAGGGTATAAATGGCTCCCTGCTGATTTATGTCAGCTGAAAATATGACTCGACTATGTCTCTAGGTTTCTATATAGCATTGCACTATGCTGCACTTGAACCCAGTAATTTTTAGCTAAGCAAAAATTTCAAGCTACTGCAACAGGTGAAAAGAATGAGGGGCTGTTCTCTTCTCCTGCCTCAACAGAATACATATTACCATCTTCTTTAAAAAAAAAAAAGAAAACAAACAAAAAAAACCCAGAAAGAAATCCCCAATCAGCTATTTGTCTAAGTTCCTGAAGTTTTTTATACTGTATTATGCTTTTATTTCTCATGTTCAGCCAGCAGAGAGGATGCATTGCATGGACAACGCTGCATACAGGGGAGAGCAGGATGGCGGTGGCGGGGGTGCAGCATCCCTGCAATGCATCACACAGAGATGCCTTTGCATTGGAACGAAGAGACTTGGATACAACATTCGTGTTTGCATGAAGAACCTTCAAAAAACCTTCGGTATTTTAGTTGTGAACTCCAGGCCTTGGAAGCTGGGAATGCTGGAAATTGGGTGTTGCAAGAAATGGTAAATTAAGCTCTGTTTTTTCAGGAAACACCTGTAGAAGTAGACTGGGCGAGATACGAAACCCTATGCAACAACAGATGCCCTCTTCAGTTAATGGTCGGACTTGATGATCTTAAAGGTCTTTTCCAACCTAAAGAATTCTGTGATTCTTCTCCACATTTTCTGTTGTTCCAGCCTACCCTCCCTCCAGATGTCTGTCCCTCCCCTCTTTTCCTCCTGTCATTCCTCTGCTTCTCCAAAGCCCGTTTGGAGATGCCTGCTGACCGGGACGGGAGGCTAAAGCTGAGAGGAGAAAGCCTGGTGCTGGGCTTCTGGCAAGGCAGAGCCTGCAGCTCCGTGTCATCCATTCCTTATCCGCTGTAGATTCACGTACGATGACACCACGTCATGGGCCCTAAATGCTCCTCGCTTGTAATTCTTGCATTCTGCTCCCTCTATTTATAAAGCAGGATTGCCAGCCGAGGCACGCCGGGTAAACGCGCGATGCCAAGGCCGGATTAAGCCTAACTGCATTGCAGCAATTCCAGGCGCTGCCAAGCGAGCACTTCTGCATGAAAGAGCAGCAGGAGGCTCGGTACCGACCCACAGACACAGCAGAGAGCATCCATCAGCTCCCCGGGGTTTATTCAGTCCTTGTCCTAAAGAGTCGCAGTGATCCCAACAGCGCCGGGCTGGGAGGCAACATAACACGGTGAGGGGGGACCAGCGTGATCCCCCCTTTTCATCTCCCTTATAATACAGGCGCAGAATTAATTTTAATTAGAGGAAGTTTCTTAAGAAGAGAAATGTACCCTGGATACCAATATTTCCAGTAATGGAAAATCCACCATAACCTAGGCACACTGCTCCACAGTCAATTAGCCTCGCTGTTAAAACATCTTTTCCTGCCGTCTCCATCATCCATTCTGTCCATTAGGGAAAATCCAGTAGATTTAAAAATGAGATGCGTGTCATTTCAACTTCTATATCATTTTTTAATGCAAAAAAAAAAAAAAAAAAAAGTATAATTCATTAAAAAAAACCTTCCCCACAAGATATTATTTTCCAGAAGCTGCAATTACAGCTCTTTTGCTTCTGACTCTAGACCAAGAGCTAATGAACTCATTGACAATATAACTAGCATGCAAAGAAAGGGACTTGGCACAGCACAATGCCGAGCCCTATGAATAGAAGGTTTCGTACAGCCTCAGCCGCGTTAATGCTGCCTCCATTCAAAAACATTGTGCCTGAGCACGGGGGAATATTTCCACGTTTGCCAAATGGAATAACCGTAACAGCGAGTTATTATTACTCCATTAAGCAACCGCAGATATTTCTCTCCTCTTTCCCCGGGTTAAAAAACAAAGGCTGAACAGAACATAACTATTCACAGCCTGTTTAGCAAGATCACCTATTTTTAATGCGACATCTGTTATTACGCCAAAATACCCATAGCTCCTGAAAAAAAAAAAAAGCTGGATAAAAATAGAACTTTATTAATTATAAATCACAAGCAATTAGAGAGATGACGGGCCCAATTCTGCTCTCACCTACAGACACGACAAGGGCACAACGCCAGGCGAGGGAGGGAAGGCAGGTCCGTGAACCCAAAGGCGCATGAGGGGCTGCCCAGGGCATGTCCACGCGTCCATCCTTGACGAGCAAGAAGCGGATCGGCCCAGAAGCGAGAAGGAAGGGCGTACTTGAGAGCTTAATGAGGCTGCAGGACTCCCTGCCACACGATGCTTCTGAAACCCAAGAGCCAAAGTGTAATTTATGTGGATACTAATACCTAGGGTCATTATAGCCAGAAGTAAGAAGCATTTGGAAGGCATATACAATGTCACGTACCGGGGTTAAGCCAGCTGTTAGAGGTCAGGAAAAGGGCCATTGTGGAAGAAAGATTGCTCTGCATCTGTCTGCTACTGTTCCTTGTACTTCCCTCCGAGCCCTTGGTACCCAGCGCTGACACAGGCTGCACAAATTTGAGTCTGTTGTTTTGGACGCCTCTTTTTCTGCATTACTCAGCATTCTCCACTTCCACTCTGTGTTGCGGGTAGCGTTCAGGTAAGTAGAATGCGGTAGCCGAACTTTAAGACATCTGCTTTTGCTAAAGGTACCAGGGGATCATTCATTTCCATGCAAATCAAGGTCTGGTGGCTTCAGATCTTATCTAGACATCAGCAGTCTAAACTAAGGAAACCAACCTAACCTCTGTGTACAGTAAGAGGCATCTCCAGAGGGCAATTCACCTCTGCAGGAGACAGGATAAATTGTCTTTTTCTCTTCAATGGCCGTAGATGGAAAGGAGACAGGCAGCTCAGACTGAACAGCAAACTTTTAGATGGTCAAAGCCAGGTGAGATGAAGCCCACCCAAAGGGAGGAGTGTTTCAAGCCACCGTTGCGTAGTGTTGTCTGACAGATTCTCAAAATGACAACAAAAATTTTTACCTTAATTTAAAAAAAATGAAGGTAGTGTAACGTTTATTTCCTCACCTTTTAATTGTCAGTCCTGAAAGGGCTGATTTTTTGCATACCATAAAAGCAAGAAAAATATATGGCGATCCAACTACCAACTGAAAGTGGAGGAGAGTGTTGTGTAAATCACAGCAACTTCCACCGAGAGATCGTGACAGCATTTCTATTAAACCCAGGTGACATTTTAGCTCATTTGGCTTAAGAACATGAATGAATATGGCAGTCTGGATATGGGAGTTACATTACAGCAAAACAGTCATGGGACCTGAGATACCCGAAGTGGCTTGGACCCCAAACTAGACAGTAAAGCTGATTGTGGCTTCACTGGAGATGGGTGTGACGATCTAATTTCGGACACGAAGGGCTGGTGGCTTCAACCTGAACCTCTCTAAAGCTGATGAACAGCCCCACAGGAGCACCGATGTGATTCGCACGCTGAGTTTATTGACTGTCAGCTCTGGGTGCCTTCACAAATTCTCCCCCAACAGCAAACTCCACCGCGACCGTGGGTTTTCATAACCCAGCTCCAGACCTGAATGCTACAGCTTGCTCCTATCCCTGCCTCTCCTATCCCTATCCTTCTGCACCTGCTGACTTGGGCTAGAATTGCAGGTGGTAAAATACTACCAGAAAGTCTGTTATAATATTCCCCGTGCAGCAAAAGCACAGGAATTTGGGAGAATTTACAAGAAACTCCGGCAAGATTTACACCCCGGGTCACAAGCCAGAGCCTTTCAAAGGAATTAGAATACATTTCTTATGAGCAGCTGAACTCATGTCCATGCTCTTATTGCTATCAGACAGGATCCCTGGGTTTTGCACTCTTGCCACTCTTGTCTTTGTTATTTTGAGAACTGTGCTTCACCGCTTTGTGCCTTTAGTTTCCATATCTGTAAAATGGGCGCTTCACCTAACATAGAAGTTGTGCATCGACTAATGTTGCTAAAGCTTTTAAAATCATGGCCATGGACATCTTGTTTTCTTGATTTCACCCCGTAAGGAGAGTAAAATTAAAGCTGATTGCTACAGAAAAGAAACCTTTGTGTCTCATCTTCCTCCACCAGATTAAGTTTCTAAGGTATGTTAAGAAATGAGACCCCATAGGAGTTAGTGGTGTCCATTTAAATCTCTCAAATACCTACACGCAAATACACCGAGTGCACGAGGATTAACTCTAAATCTGAGTGGATTAGTCAAGAAGCCTTGCATGGCAATGCAGTATTGCTGGAGAAAAATATATAAAATTGTCATTTTTGTCAACTTTACAATACAACTTGATCCCCCATGGATAATGAGCCGTAAGCCTGGCGATATCCCAGGATCAGGTGAAGAGAAAACTTTCACTTGGGAAAAAAACAGTGGAATTCACAGGGTCAGAGCATCAGAGACATGAGAGATGGGAAACCTGAGGCCACCTAGCTCCCTCACTCAACACCCGCCAGGCCCCACCGGCTGCGCGCCTGGAGCTCGTCCAGTCCTTCTTCAAATCTATAGTCATACACATATATATATACAAATATATATTTACACACTCCCAAGTAATTAAAGACAACTAGGAGAGATTAGGATGTGAAGGACATGATTAAACATACAAAATAACGGGAGCCAACAGACAGCCTTGATCGGTCTCTTGAAGGCTACGTACATTATAATACCAAAAAAAGGGAGACCATTTCCTTTCAAGAAGAACATTTAAAATGAAGCAAGCACAGTTTCCTACAGGACTTCCCTCGCTTACGAGATGTTTCAGCTGAAAGAGAGCAGAGAGAACCTCTTGTGATAACCTCACTGGTCTATGCATTGATCCATAGAAGTTGCTACCATGCTACATGGGTGGAAGACGCGACCAAGGGAAAAGTCCGGCTCTGACATCTGGCCTGAAAAGTTTGTAACTCTGTGAACCTATTGCTAGAAGAAAGGACGCACCACTCTGCCCTTCTGCCAGTATGGGGCAGAAACGTAAAAAGATGGTAAGATTTTATTCAAGGCTATCGAGGGAAAAAAGTCAGAACTGCTCCCAGGCTCCCGTACCCGGATTGCATTTGATCCGCAAAACTCCTCGCTTTTTTCCTAAAAGTTTCCCTGCCTGGAACTGGTTGTCAGTGGCTGCATGACTGGTCACAGCTTATTCATAGCCTTAATTAGCAGGTGTGTGACTGCCTGTTTAGCCACATTTTTAGATCTCCGGGCTCTTGCAAGCTGTCAGAAAGAAAGGCATTATTTTAGGTAAAATACCACTGCAAAACAGAGTGACATTCAGTTTGACGCGCGAGGATAAATTAAGGATGAGGATACGTTAAAGAAAACTCTGAGCGCCTTCGTCACATTCCTATATTCAGGGAGAAATGCAGCTGAGTTTCAGTTGATCTTGGCTTCTTCATTGACCTGTAGCAGTAAATTTTCCCCCCTTTTAGTGTTTAAATACTTTGTCAGTGAATGATCCCATTCATAAAGCGCTGGTGATGACAGTTCTGCAGAGCTAAATGGCACTTAACTGCGCACCTAATAAATCTGCAACAAAAATAAACAGAGAGGATGAGGGGAAAAAAAAAGATTAACAATGCCAAAGAGCTAAAAAAAAAATAAAACAAAATCACTGGCAGGTATAAAAGGATATTGTCACTCAAACTGTTTGAAATGGTATTGAGCGGGATTGCTCCCATTTCCTGCCCCTCTTTGGCTGACCTTTGAATTCTCAGCAGAAAACGGGCTTGGCTGATATCTGGGAACTCTCTATTCCGCCAGATAGATCTGTTGCAGACGGCGCAGATCCATCTCTCCGTGTCTCTGTGCAGGTACCTGCTTCCACTGGGACCTCCTGATTTAGCAAAAGGGCATCTCCACTCTGGTGGGAAGCAAAATTTGCCTTTATGAAATGGGAACTCTGATTCCCTATAGCAAAAATGAATGCAAATACTCAAATTGCTGAAAGCAGGAGTCAAATTTGGGCTGAAATTTGGGCAGAAAAGCTGAAACTACGACAATCCAGGAAGAAACAAATCTCAGAGAGCTTATAGCTCTTGTGTTGCAAACAAGACGCTTATCATATCCCCCAGCTCCAAGACTGAAATTTTAATAAATCAAATTAGCCGAAGGTGACGCTGGAGAAATGTCACAGATATTTAAGAGCAGGAAAGAAAACTTGAAATAAGCAAACGGACTGAACGCTGACTTTAATAGCTTGGGGAAAAAAGGCAACCCTAAATGTGGAGGAGATACAGGGAAATGGGATAATGTGGAAAGAAGTTTGCTATGCTTAATCTCTCTCTTCAATAAGATAATGGATTTTCTAGACAAAGGAAATGCAGTACACTAGTAATTTGTATGGGCTGCATAATTCCGTATAGGGAATTAATAATTTCACTGACAAAAGCGGGGTTTTGTATGAGAGGGTACAGAGGCGGCGTGAGATCAAAGGAAAATGTGTTCAGAGGGGGACAAGTGGGCTCAAGGAAGTTTATTAACAGAGTTGTTCAGGATTCAGACTGAGACTAATTTTATGTAAGTCTTTAATTAAAACCCTGGGCAGAAAAAAGCAGAGTTGAGCCATCAAAGTTGGCTGACGACAAAAAGCTGAGTCAGATTGCCATTACCGAAAAGGATTGTACAACCTGCGGGAAAACCAGGAGATGGAGGACTGGAACGGAGGAACCAGACACGGGAAGAGCAAACCATGAGTGTGGTGATCAGTGCACGATTAACCGAGGTTTCCTGCTACCAAAATCAGGTGGCCTATATTGGGAGGGGGGAAAAGCAATTGTAACTCCAAAATGAGCCAGATAAGGTTTTGTGCTGGAGATAGCACTGCTGGGAGACCTCCTCTGTGGCAACGTGTATGGTTTTCATCACCTATGTTTAAGAAAGATAAATTCAGCCTGGAACAGAAGCAGCAAAAAGATACCAGAGCGATTGGGGGAAGGAGTTTATCTCATGAGACAAGCCTCCAAGAGCCTAGCAGGCTGAAGGCTGCACAGAGATATGATCCCTAGCTATAAATACCCCGGGAGAGAAGCAGCAGAGAGGGAGAAGGACTGTTTGTGCTAGTGAACAATGCTAGTAAAAACAAAATACATCTAAATGGGACATATATAAGCATAGTCAGAAAATGTAACGAAGGAGTGCCACAGGAGTTAGCTTCTGAAGCAGCTTTCCAGGAGGAGCAGAAATGTACAAACCCCTTCGATTTGTTTGTAAACGGAGACCGAAATATTTATGAAAGGGAAAGCATGAACAAACACATGTAATTGCAACAACCTGCTCTTTGTAACCCAAACAGACGCTGCTAATCCTGACTTTTATCTCCTGCCATCATATAGGATCCTGTCTTGAGAAAGCATCCCCCAGCACTAACAGCGGAGAATCCTGTTGCACGGGGAAAAGGGGAATATTTGTATTACGTTTCACAAGCATCCATTTCCCGGTCTGTTGTTATTGTAACTACACCGAGTTTAATCAAACTAAGCTGTTAGGAAGAACAAGCAGGAAAAGAAACTGATAAAAATGGGATCCTCCGAAGAGGACAGCACAGCTCGCAGAAGCACTGGGGGAACATCACTGATCTGGCAACACTCCCCTGTTTACCTGCTCCGGATTCATTGTCCAAAACCGAGCTTAGTTCCTTTGCTGACAGCAGATCTTTAAAAAGAGCTGTTGGAAAAGGGTCAAAAATGTAGAAAGCTTTCCTTTTCTGAAAGAAAATAAAATAACATCCTGCCTTTGCAACCCAGTTGCTGGATTTGCAGTAACTCCTGCCTTAGGAGAACCACCGCTGCGGGAGACCGCGCGCGACGCCCTCAGAGGAGCTCCATCTTCAGAGGCAGAATTATCTGCCGCTTGCAAATCAGGATCTCTCTCGGGCATCTTACATTCGGACTTTGAAGACTTATTTTGGCTCTTCTTCCCGGGCCCGCATCCCACACAAACTGCACACAGTGCTGAGTAAATAAGGCTAAAATCCCACTCTCTGCTACCTCGGGCTCTCCACAAATTACTGCTTGAACAGATGGGCTCCATACTGCGTCCAAAAGGTCAACGCATTTGGCCTAATGCAGACCAGGGCTGGGAGCCAGGGAGCGCAGCATTCCTCAGGAAGGGGTTCAGAGACGGCTCCACAGCTTTCAAACGGCTTTTACGAAGGGGAGGATCAAGTTCATGGGCTTTTGCTTATCCCTGGGTGGCAACATGGCAGGAGGAGAGAGGCAGGTCCTTGGGAAGGGGAATAACCCACCTCAGATTTAGCGGGGAAACGTCTGGCTGACGCTGCTCGAATGAGTTATCCCATCTCTCCTGGCAAGAGCTTAGAACAAACGTCAAGCCGTCCTCTGCTCTTTGACATCTTCATCTTACTGCTCATGATGGGTGACTTTTCGCTGCCCAAATGGATCTAATTATTACCTCAGGGGTAAATATTCACTCAGGCACACAGAGAATAAGGCAGGCAGGTAACTCCCAGTCTGGGTTTCTAATCCCATTATCAGACACCTCAGCATCATTAGCCTAAATAACACAAAATGAAACACGGGGGAGAAAAACCCATTGTATTTCCTGCAATGAGAAGCATGGACAAGAGAGGAAATAATTTCTCTGAGTCATGCTCCCCACCCAAATAATAGAAATATCACCATGTGGAGAAGCAGATGACGTTATGGATTAGCTGCACTTAATTTTTATCATGAAAAAGTTCCTATGTGCAAACCCCAGCACAGAAAGCCAGCTCTCCCTACTTAGGTGGCCCGGACTCCAGCTATTTGCTGTCTTTGAGGTTTGCAGGGAGCTGATGCTGTACATCCCTTGTTTGCAAGGGATCGGTCCTCTCCAGACTGCAGCCGTGCTCCTCCGATGATCCCACATCAATCCGGGGATGGGCACAGCCGCAGAATAAAGGGAGCAATTGTTCTGGATGCGGAAAGCCGTTCTGATGTGGCGGCTTGTGGTTTGGGAGCAGACTCGGGCGTCTGCTGCGCAAGAGCTGGCAGCACGGGTGGATCACAGCTTCTGCCTCTGGGAATCCCAGAAGGTGCAATCCCTCAGCTGCCGAAGCCCCGAGGAGCTCCGGCGGGAGCAAAGCTGACTGCGAAGGGGCAGATGAAGGAAGGTTTGGAAGAGGAGCTGGAATTACGGGTAATCCAAGCTTCCAGTAAGAAGAGGGGAAATTCCCATCTCTCCTGGCAGGACCTTGGATGCCCAGAGCACCAAGGCTCGTACGTGCATGTATACGCTAAGGACAGGGACGGATGACGGAGGAAAAGTTTCTCTCCCCTCACCGAGCTGGTGCCATCATCTCCCAGCAGAGCAGCTGTGAGCAAGAAAGCCCCAGCCTGTGACCTGTTTGTGTATTTATCACTTTAATCCACCACTTTCAGCTTGTTCCTTTCTCATTTAGCCCCCAGACGCCTAGGAGAGTCTGTGTTCTCCAGAGGCACCAGCAAAGCTCCACAGAGAGCAGCTGTGTGATCTGGCTTTAAAAATTATCTTTTCCCCTGAATGTTAGCTTGCTAAAAAGTACTCGAGAGCCACAAAAATCCACAGGGTTTGTATCCAGCAGTCTCAAGGAAGAAGTCCTGCTGTTTTCATGACAGTTTATACCTCTTTTTTTTCTTTTCCACTACTTTTATGTTTTTTTCCCCACTACTTTTGCAAAAGGCACTACTATACTATCGTAATTATGAGGTGACACTGCTGGAACAGCCACCCAAGCCACCTACCTGTGACAGGAAAGGATGCTGCTGAAGACTTTCTCCCGGTGGTTTGCTTCTTGGATGTATAGGACCCGACTGACTTAAAGCAGCTCTCAGCTTTAACTTAATTCACCCGCCGCAATAGCCCCTCTGACACCTTGCAGGGTGCAGGATCTCTTGCACGTAGGTCTACCTTAGCCAAACCCTTCCTAGCTCATTGGAGGACTCTAAGAATCTGCACAGCTTCAGAATTGGGTATTACAGCTCTGATAGGAAAGGTTTTGCTTTAGCTTAAATAAGAGCTGGGCTTTGAGCGTGGTGAGAACGGTGAAGTCTTAAGTGTCCAGGAACTTGTAACGTTTGCCACTTGACAAGGATGCTAGCTACTGTTTGGGAAAGACATTAATGGCCCTCGTATGGGAAACATGAGGCCTGAAATATTTTACTATTGTTTTATCTACAAGGGTTTGGTTCCTTTATTTTTATGCAAATATTAGAAGCATTTGCCCAAGGGGTAACCATTGCTTCCTCTGCTTTTGTTAGTGCTCTGGCATGCTCAGCAGCCTTCCTCCCCAGGAAATTTTGGCTTACGAAATTTCTTTTGGATAAATTTGTTTCTCACTAATCTCTAGGGGGGGGAAAAAACCCCTCCTCCCAGTTGCATGCAGGAAGGTAGGCTGTCCAGGACCAGGATGATTTCAGGAATGTCTCTTAGTGAGTAACTCACTCTCTTACTCTGAATTGTTTGACAAAACAAGAGCTTCAGTGTTTCCAGCAGTTAACTGACATGTCGGAACAGCCTAGAGGGGTTAACTCTCTCCGTTGGCAACCGCCTAGCACTACACCTCTCCCTTTTGGCACCTGCGGATCCCAGCGGCGATAAGAGGCTTCCTTCCTAGCAGCTACTGCCATGCTAAGGCGTAATTATTCCCTTGTGCTGGGACAGCGTGTTCAAGGGGATTAACAATATGGGAAGGGACTAGAATTGGGGGGAAAGCCTAGAAATCACAGGGTATCTGGTTATGAAAAAGAAAAAAAATTATGAGGGGAAAAAGAACCCCAGAAAACAGAAAAAAAAATTGCTAGAGAAAAATATATTTAGATTTTAGGGTTCAAATCCCTGCACTGAAAATCATCCTCATGAACCTTAACTCCAGGACTTCAAAGTCTAAACCTAGTATCTGGTTATGGATTCCTAGAGCACAAGACAAGCAACAAGCTGGGGGGGGGTGCGTGTAGGTTTTTTGGTTGTCATTTTAACCAAACATCACTAATTTAAGAGATACGAATTGCAACTACTATGTTTGCAATGTGCCACTCTTGTAAAAAAAGGAAAGCTACTGTGCTCCAGAGATTTAAGCCCCCAAACCACCTATTCTTCAGTTCACAGTAAAATGAGGCAAATCCTACCCAGCAGTACCAGACCTTGGGAAGAAAGAGGAGCTCATGCCCAACATCTAAGATTCCATGGGATCTGGGCTTCACCAAACCTGTGCCTTTGCCAAGACACATATTTGGGCCCAAATCCTGTATCGTAGCCTAAGTCTAATCCAACTGTTCTTCACTCAGCTACGCTTTAACTTACGTAGCATAAAAGGAAACTTATGAAGAACTTGTCCTTCACCATCCTTGCATGTATAGTTAAACTCCAGAAAAGTCTCTGTCTTTACAGAACCAGAGCTTTCTTTATCTGTCAAAATTTACCAAAAAAAAAAAAAGTTGACTTTTCAACATGATTATTTTTCCCTCTGGTTTTCATTTTTCATGTACCTTGATACAGTTAAGCTTTTCAGCAGCTTTGGCTTTTTCTTTCACCTCATCTTTCTCCCCTCTTTTTTTACTCATTCCTTTCTTATTGCCTTTATTCATTTTGCTTCTGAAGAAAGATGATGGAGAGAAGGGGGAACTGAAAACCCACCCAAACACCGTATTTCTTTGTACTGGCCTGAAGTTAAACCAATACATACTTTTTTTTTTTTCCTCTCCTTGCAAAACAGGACGAAAGCCCATTCATCCTTGCTGGGACCTGGGGGAACTTACCGTCTTGCAGGATGAGCTCAGTGCTTTGCAAAATTACCTAAACAGTGGGTACAACAAAAGGTGGGTCCCAGCCAGAACTCCGGATATGAGCACTTTCCATCCCTGTAGGGGAGTCTGGATTTCGACATCGGGGCTTGTGCCTTGCTGTTCGAACTGGAAGCCGAACACCCCCAAACATCAGCAGGGTTCAAGCCCAAGGGCACGTGTCTCCGATCGGACTCCTCCGGTACGTGACAAGCGGTCCTGGGGCAGGAGGTCCTGGTGCCTGGGAGACAGAACAATCGATAGCCTCTTAAAAAAGATAAAACTATCTTCAGCAAGGCACTTGGAAAGCCCTTCGCCGTCACTCTGTCGATAAAGATGAAGCCTTTTTGTGCAGGTGACTGCAAGGAGCGGTCCACGTTGGCTACACTTCTGAACAAGTGTGCCTGAAGTGAGACTCGTAATGTTATTTCTGGGTCTCGGCAGCATGAAGCGAATCCAACTCACATCCACAAGAGCCAGGTGTCACTGCACACCACACCACAGCCCCCTTTAAAGGCTAAAATCAAACAGCCAGGCTTTCTCCATCCCAGCCTTGAAGCCTACCACAGCTCAGCCCAAAGCAAAGGGCAAGAGCGGCTCAATTCTTTGTGTTTCAGTGACAAGACCAAAAATAAGCCCAACGGAGAAAAATCTTAAAACAAGAGGAAAAGGAGCACTTGCCTACCAACAATGGCTGGGATCAGTATGTTCAATTCTGCTAGAATTTGTACATGTTTTTCTCCAGCTGCAGATGTAACACAGAACAGACAACAAGGATGAAAAGACTTAGCCAAGAAATAATTAAATGGTTTTACCATTTCTCCTCTGCTGCTTTCTTTCCATCCAAACGCACGCATTCTGAACGTGCTTTCCATGAACATTCAAGAGATTATCAGGAAAGTCAGTGAAAGTAATTCAGCGTGAGCAAGTATCAGACAGCATTTCAAGAGCTAATTTTGCACTTAAATAATCACATAGAAAAATAAGATGCTAAGATTGCTATTCATCCAAAAGAGGAACAAAAACATCTTCAGTGTCTTATGGACTCATTAAAAACTAGCCCAGGCAGCTAGAGTATTGCATTTTGCATTTTTACCCAGATTGACTCATAAGTGATTAGAATGGGATTAACCAAAAAAAAAAAAAAAACCCAAACCAAAAAACCCACTGGAACTATTCCCACCGTAAAGTGGGGTTGAGTCAGTAACAATTATTTTCACCTGGGAAGCAGGAAATGTCATTTTGCAAAACTGACTTTACTCTTTGCTGGAAAATGACCAACTTTGCTCTGCTCGTGATTTAGAAACGTATCTTTAAAATTTTTTGAAATTTTGTATTTTCATATTTATTTCATTGGCTAGCACAGAAACACCACACACCACTTCCTATTTCAGGGCAAGAAAGTAATTTTTTTCCCCGTTTCTATTTTTCTTTTTCCCCCACCATATAAATGTACCAAAATTCCTCACATTAGACAAATTGACTAGGTGCCGAATGCAAAAAAAAAACCAAAAAACAAACCAAAAACAAACAAAAAAACCCCCCCAAAAACCCACAAACCCCACGTGCGTTACCCATTTTATGGAACACATTTTGGTTGAAAGGCTATATACCGAAATTTCCAAATGCTATGTTTGAAATACACCTCTGATTTTTTTTTTTTTTTAATTCACTAGAAGATATTTCCACTTTGAACTCAGAGAACTTAAAATATCTTTGATGCCTTCCCTGACGGTCAGCTTTTTATGCTTCTGGAATGATCTGCACACAAAATTTGATTTAGTGAACTACTCAGGCTTCCAAATAAACTAGTACAGACTCTTGCAGACTTTTTTGCAATCTGATGGTGAAACTCATTAAACAAATTATTTCCAGTAAATTGCTCCCTTCACCCTCACCGAGTACTACCGCATTTAAGACTTGTGGAAACGTTTTATTTTGAGATAACAGTGCTGTTGCTACTGTCCAAGAACAATAGAGGACGATTATAGATTTCATAGACCATCTAATCTAATTCCTGTATAAACAGGCCATAGGCCTTTTTTTAAATGAAATGCCATTTCAAGTCCAATAGATATGGTTGAACTAAAGCACAGTTCTGGAAAGAAAAAAAGAGAGACATCCACAGATAAAGAACATCCAACAGCATACTGCATCGTAACTCCAGACAAGCGCCACAATCCTGCCCTACCACCCTTGCCTCTCACCGTGCCTGTCACGAGTACGTCAGGGCTCTGTGGAAAGAGCAGTGGTTCAAAGACAAATTTTGACGCATTTTAACGGCAAAGACTTTGCAGCTCACAGCCTGCATTTTCAACACAAGGGAAATCTTTTATCCCATTTCCATCTCTCTGTCCCTTAAAAAAAAAAAAGCTAAATGGCATCAAATGCCTGGGATTTTCAAAGTTTCTTGCAAACGAGCATTTCCCACCTTTGGTGAATTTTTTTTTTTATGTTTAGGTGCAAACCTGTAGATGCCTTTTCAAAGCTGATTACCGTGTAGTAAGCACTCAGCCATACACAGTCAGCGGAGCAGTGTCCCACCCTGGCTTCGCTGAAGTCAGCTGGAATTTTGCCACGTAGCTATTACCTGATGCAGATGCGCGTGCCATTGCAGAGCTAATGAAGAGGTGGAATTAAAGTCTTTCGAACACCATTGAGCAAGAAACGGGAGAAAAAGAAATCCTTTCTCCCCACTCAACACCCTTTGGATAAGTCACTTAAGATCTACGTGTGTGAATTGTTACCACTGCCCCGAAAACTGGATCTTAAGAAATCATCTTCACGGGGTCACAAAGACCCATTTATTGGATGTCCAGATGTAACTGCAGGAGGGGAGGTGACAGAAAACAGCTAGAACACCAGCGCGCTCTATTCTGACACATCCATCTGCGCCCAGCGACAAGGTGGCATTAACAACACCCCTCACCTACCTTAGCAGGGTGCTACATGGAAGTTTGCACAGTGCTGGCTGCACAGTGGTGTTACGGAAAGTCTGATGACTCCCATTTTCTCCAGGGTTTGTTAGAATAGAAAAACCTAGCCCAGAAAAGTCTCTGTCTAGCATTCTGAAAGAGAAACAACAACAACTGTTTTATTTATATATTTAATTTTTAATTAAAAAATAAAGGTTATCTTAATACATCTCTTGCAGCCTTTGGGCAAAATGCACCCTTAACAAGACTTTATGAAACATGATGCACATCTATTCTTGGCACACATCTTAAACAAACGCGAACTTTCTGCAGCAACTTCTTAAATCCATCATTCTCCCAAAACCCTGAAAACATTTAAATGTTCTTTAAAAAAACCTTACAAAAATTAGAAGTGGGCCCAAAGCAAAAGTCCCAGACCCAAGCATCCCAAAGCTTTTGGAGCAGACTCAAATCCAAACCCTCATCTCATTCGGAGTTTTATCCTGGATCACTGCAAAGTCACAGACACGGCACCCAAACAACCAAGAGAGATGAAATCTGAATGCTGACCCGGGTACGAATCTCGCTTCAGAAGCTTTGATCTTTAGACTGGGCCAAAGCAAACCTATGGGTCTGAACTCCTTCCTAAAACTGTTTAAGTTGGGCCCATCCCTAACAGAAATAAGTGCTGGTTACACGATGAAATGGTGCTATCGGAGCTCCCCATTTCTTAGCTGTCCCTGATCTGAGGCCAGACCAAGTACTCCGTCCATTTGCACTACTTTAAAAGGCAAGGATAAAGTCAAGCGAACACACTGAACCCTCCAACACAGTCGCATCACTACACATTTGCCTCCCGCAGCATGAAAGGAGCCCTGGACCGCTCCTTTACTTGCCAGGAGCTGTCTCAGGTTTCTAGACGCGGTTCTCTCTGGAAACACGTTCAGGCCTCCGTCACTACCTGTGGGAAGGCTTATGCACGCCGCCGGAGGGACGGGTCGTCACCACTCACACGGGATGTCTTTGTTCCACCGTGGCCCATGATGGCTGATTCCCAAAGGCACAAAGTGACCGATCTTTAGACTTTTACACAAGGTCTACATATATATATATATATATTTATATATATATGTACACACACACAATTACATACATATTTAAATATATATATATACACATATATATATTTGGTTTTGGTTTTTCTCTTTTATCTTTTTTTTTTTGCTTTTCTTTTTTCCCCTTTCCCTCCTAACTTAATGGCGTAGTCTCCTCTGAGGAGGGCTCTGGTATATGTTCTGCAGACTTCTCTGTCTCCAGAGAGACTTCTGGCTTCTCCTCTGTCAATTTAGGCTCCTCGGCAGCTTGACATCCCTCCAGCTCCTGACTCTGAGCCTGGCTGTTCATTTTCTCTTCTGCTTCGATTTCCTCCGAAGTGGGAATGGAGTTTTTCTTTGGACGGCCTTTGGGCTTCGTTGGAGCCTCCTGTCCACCCTTCAGCACCTGGGGCAAAGAGACGAACCGTCAGGATCAATCTGAACTTTGCCACTGTGAGACATCCTTTAGAAAAGGATGAAACTCGGCTTTGACCTCAAAGTTAATCCATGACTTGGTCACCGTTTCAGCCTCATTCATGGAGTGAGCTCACCCGTTATCTCATATAAATAAAATGAAATGCAAACATTACCGGCAAGGACACCTAAAACTCCAGAGGTGTCTAAGTCAGTTCCTACGGGAGGCCCAAAAGCAACCTATGCACACAGTCCTCAACACTACACACACAGAAGATTTTATGCAGAATTCAGTTCCTTTCCTGAGTGTTTGCTTTATTCAAAGCCCAAGTAAGAACAGTCATAAACCTTAGCCAGGATTTCCTCTGTCTGCCTTTCCTCCAGCCTCTTTGACTTCTGAAATAGCCTTTTTTTTTTTCGTAACACCCGCATTAAAATACACGAGACCCCTCTCATCTGTGTAAAAGGTGGGAGTCAGCAAAACAGGCCTGTGCCTGTGTTGTATTCCCTCTCCCTTCACACCATCACTGCAGCAACAAGACACTTCCAACCAAAGATCTGTATCCAAGCAAATCCCAAATTTGTTTTAAGTGGCAGTAACTTCTGCAGCTGTCACACACATTCAAAGATACAGTCTAGAACTGCATCTCCTCTCCCAGATCAGAATACATAAACATCTCCACTGGAGAATGTCACAGCATCATGGTTCCCACCAGGATTTATCAGACAGTTGTCCTTTCTAAAAGCATTTTAACTGGAAAAGGGCCATGAAGCTGAGAATAAGTTGAAGAGGTGAAAGGACGATATGAAAAGCGAGAATTGATGATACTAGCTCTCAAAACTGCATTGGTTTCCATGGAGCAATACAATCTTTTTTGTCTATGCGCATAGCCAATCCCACAAGCATTAAGATCACAGGAATGCCAAAAATGCAGAGGGAGATATTTTGGTTCTTCCCTCTGTTCTGTTCTAATTTCTTTCATCCCTTTGCCTTGTATACTTCCTACTGCCTATGGTCCCTCTAGCCCACCACATATGTTGCAGTATAAACTTTTAAAAAAAGAGTATATTTCTAAGAAAAGTGATCGAGAATAAAGCAAAATTTGGTATAAATAGACACAGGTCACTGACACTATGCTCAACTTCCAAATCTGTTCTTTTGAAATCAGTTTTTAAGGACCATGGAGAAACGGTAACAACCCACTTACCATTTTCTTCCACTTCATCCTACGGTTCTGGTACCACGTCTTCACCTGGAGCTGAGTCAGCCCCAACGACTGGGCTAAGTCAAGCCTGGGAGACAAGACAGACATTCAAATGAGTTCACGGAGGAGGAGAAGAGCTCAGAAGCCAGGCGCAGCCAGTCCAACACTCTAAGAGCATACAACAGTGGGACCATCAGAAAAGATAGCTATTTGTCTCTCTAATCTGTTGTTTTGAGAAAAGGTCAGACAAAAGTGGTAAACCACTGTGAATTTAGGATGTAAAGATAGATGCTCTTATGGAAAAAGCAAGAATCTTTAGGTGTTTGCAGGCTATCTGTTCTCTTTTCTCCTCTGTGACCGCTGGACAAATGAACAAGCCTCGAAGTTGCGGAAGTTTGCCTGCCCTCTTTGAAACACAAGCCTGCTGTACTCCAACTGCTGACACTCCACGTTCGTATATGAAGCGGGGAGCTACTGCTACACTGCATCCCTGAAAAACACGTCTATGGTGTCTGAAGCAAACATGTAAGAACCAAGACACCCAGCATCAGTCCGCCTTTGAAAGTGCTGCTCTTTGTATCATATTTCTTCTTCACTACCTACATAATGGGGATAATAATACTTTCTCATTTCTCACGGAGTAGTGGCACATCTAAATCTATTAATTTCTTATGCATTCTACTATTATAGGCAATTGAGGCTTATAAATGAATTTATTATTTGCGTGTTTAGCTTAAGGGTATATGTGGCAGACAGCCCATAATCCTGATTCATCCTCCACAAATCTCCAACCTGTGCAAGTTCCTCTGAAACCATTCATTATTTCTGTATTAAAACCCAGGATATGAAGCAAATGCAGCTCAGAGTAACTCTTTATCCTTCCCCACAGGTGACAGCACCATGCATCTGGCAGTGTTGTAATGGAGTTGCACAACGGACGGAGTTGGAAACCCTCAACAACGCTGGGCAAGTGCCCCACAGAGTCACGCAAGTCCTGCAGGTGGGACAGCTCAAACTCAGAGTCACATTCCAAGGTGTTCTGGATTGTGTGAACTTTTTGGAAGATATTTCCTCGCCGTTGGATGGGGAAACACGTTTGTCAAGGCCAAGTTTTTCATAATAAAACTTCTGTTTCAGCTAGGCTCCTAGGGCAGTCAGACTCACTCTTACATTTGCAAATGACTACATAGCCCACACCAGCTCTCCGCGCTCAAACGCACACTCATGGATTCATGTTTTTCCCCCACTTTAGATTCACTCTAGACCTACAGGCTTGGTTTGCCTACTGCCTATGCCACTACATAATGTCTGCGAGATATCCCATTGACTTAAAGATACTAATCACTGTTATTTGAGAAGCAGAATCTAGCAGAGGCATTATCCTGTTGTACTGCACTCCCTTACTAGTAATAAACCAAGTGCTTCAGTTGCCCTCCAAGCAGCACAATCTCGTGTCCAGGCCAAAAGCTGCAGGAGTGAACGCAGATCGCAACCCACTGCTTCGCCATCACGCTTCCAGCCATGAGTTGACAGAGAGAAACACTGCTTGACTAACTCTTGCCTTAGTGCACATGTCTTATCACACTTTGATTACCTGCAACCAGTTACCATCTCTGGCCACGCGCATTAGCATAACCAGCACTGCCTAGAAACCTGAGGAAACAAACAGAGGGGAAGTGGTACACGGACAGGAATTGCTCATCGGCCTCAAACATGTACAAAGCCAAGGAACAGTCATACCGCAAAATTAACAGCCTCAAGTGCTTCATCAACTGTGTCAACCATCTGTTTATGTGAAGCTGTGAGGAGTCAGTACAGGAGCATCAGGAACTCTGAAACTGCATGAGACAGTCTGGCTGTGCCCATGAAATTTGGTATAGCTGCGATTCTTGGCCTTGGTGACGGGCAGTATGAGCGAAGAATGCCGATCTTCAAAACCAATTTACATATTGGGACACTGCCATCTGTGGAGTTCAAACCCTCTCTAAGTTTACAGACTTAATAGGAATTGGACAGGTCTTTTTCCTGTAATTTAAATTTGCAAAGTAGGATTCAAAGCCTTTAAAAAAGATAAAACCTCTCCTTAGTTTAGTTTATCCATTTGGCACCAAATAGTCTCTAAGAACTTGCCTTTTCCTTCACAAAGACAAGGTACTCGCCTGTGCCTTCACAAGGACAAGGCAGCCTTCAACCCTATGTACCCCTCTGTTTTCAAGCTGATGGACAGGCCATCGCCTTCTCACTGAATTGCTACCCAAGTTTGCTAGATGAAAGCTAGTTCAGCAGCTAGTTGAAACTACAGCCAGCCTCCCGGCTGCCATGGAGACACAGCCATCCACCACCAGATCCCAGGAGGGGATGGGCTCCACCTTTTTTCAAGTGTGCAGCAGGAATGGGAAAGACGGAGCCTTCTGACTCTGTACCTTGCCTATCTCTGAGCCTGGATGCCTGCTAGAAAGCATGTGTCTCACCATGTGGCATTTCCATCGATATAATCTATTCATGTCACCTTTGATCCCAGGAAAAGTTAGCCTTGAAATTGAATCTGGTCATCTGCCTACGTCCTTGGCCTATGGCAGAGGCATGTCTGTGCAGCTAGAAGGCAGCAACTATAGCCAGGGAGCGTTCGGTATAGGAACAGCTGAGCAGGGCTAGAGCAGCTTTTTTGCTCATTCCTTTTCCTACTGCAAGACTGACCTACCTGTCAGGGGTAGACAGATACTTCTGCTTCTGGAATTTCTTCTCCAAGCCCATCAGCTGGAGCTCCGTGAAGATGGTCCTACTCCGGCGTGGCTTTTTTAACCGAGGCGTGGGCTGCTCTGCCTCCGACTCGCTGCTGGCATGGGTCTCGCTGGCAGGCGTCTCTGAGCTCGAAGTCCCCGAGGAGGGCTGGGCTGGCAGCACGCGGGAGCTGGTGGCAGCTGGGACGAGGTGAGGGACCACGGAGGGCTGCCTGGTGATGACGGAGATGAGGGGATATGCCCTCAGAGAAGGGGACCCTGGCAGGGAAGGAAGCAGAGGTGGATAAAGGCCGGTTCAGTGGCAATATGGTTAAGTAACAGAAGCACTGGAGAGAGCAGGGAGAGAGTAAGACCTTCCCTGGCTCCGCCATTTACTTGTTAAATGACCAGAAGCAAGTGAATTCCCCTCTTTGGACCTGTTCCTTCTCCCAGATTGCATGTGTTTAGCTTTCCTTGGGCTAGGAGTCTTGATGTGCATTTCCCTAGCACAGGGAAAGGAGGGCCTGCATTTCCATTGCCTTTTGGTTTTGGTTTCGTTTTTTTTTAGGAGCTATTATAATACACACCATTGAAGTCATCTCTCTAATTACCACAAGAGATTAAACTCAGCTAACAATGAAATCTGTCCCCATTCATGCAACTTTGCTTCTCTACAGACACTAGGACAGGGTGCACTTGAGACAGTTACCTGATCTCCCTTTACAGGCGACAGACAACTGACTTCAAGTCACAATTCATCTCATCCTCTCGTAGGTAACCAACCGAAAGAGTCAGATGAATCACACTTTCATCTTCCGCCGTCTATACTGATCCCGTTGACTATACAGGCAGATGAGGATGAATAGACGGGAAGCAGAGTTCTTCACCAACTCAATTCTACAGCTTATAGCAACCAGTTGATACCAGCCCTAAAAAAAACCCCCACAGTTCTGCTCCAATCCTTTCAGGTCAGGGCCAGTCTGGGATGACAAATCTAAACATTCCCAAACAGTAGAGGAAGTTCTGATTCACATCAGACCGTCTCAATTTATAGCTACAGACAGATTTCTGCTCAGCCTTAGCTCCAGGAAATCAAATGTTCCTTTAAAATTTAGGCAGGGAAACAGGGCCGCGTATGGGAAATGCACACTCATTGCAAGACAGCACTGTATACAACTTTGCAGCCAACCTGCATGGTCTTGGGCAGGTCACTTTCTTGCTCCATACCTCAGTTTACCTCATTTGCAAAATGGAAACAATCCTCCTTACCTGCTTCACTGGTGGTAAAACATGGATTAAAGTTTAATGTACATAAAGTATTCTGAGATCTTTAGATAAATGGTACTGTGGAAAGGAACATATTACACCAGCAGGCCTGACTGTGAAACTCTTAATATGAATCACCACTAATGAAAATAATGATCTGTAGACCTCAATGAGTCTATTTCGGTGAGTAACTCGTCACAGTGGAAGAAAGGAGTTGCCAGCCTGGCCTGCTCATGACCTGTATTCCTTACCCTCCTCCCCGAGTGAAGGGTTGTGATCGCATAAATCAGGTCCCAGGTAAGCTGCAGCGCACGGGGTACATCACAGAAGCGTCGCTTCTCTCCACAACCACTGCAAGTTGTGCAAAATCCAGCCACTTACAAAGCAAGCTTGGAAAACTATTGCCAAAACACTGTAAATCCCAAGAGACTGCAATTTAAGCAAGACTCACTACAGAGTGGGGTTTAGGCAGACTGGGACTTAAGCCTTGCTTTCTCCTCCACATCTCTGCAACACTAAAAATCAAAATTTTTCCATTAAATTTAAATTATTCCACTTAAACCACCAAGGAAGTACTTGAGAGCTGAGATCAGAATTGCCAAGCCAACCTTCAGCTTGCGTAAAGCATTATCTACCTTTTCTTTCTGTGGATTTTTTTCAGCTGAAGATCGTGCTGATCTACAGCATCACCAAGTAACCTGGCAGAAATTCTGCCTTGATTTACAGCCTCAGTGGCTGTTCAAAGATCATAAATTAGGATAGACCGCGCTGTCCTTTGCTTTACACTCCTAATTCTGCCCTCACTGATATTTATGCACCCACTGGCACCAGCCAGCTACACAGAAGGTAAAACAGATCCTGCTCCCATAGTCTATATCCTCCTCGCCAGTACCCACTACGGTTGGTTTCTGCCGTCTCAGGATAGCAAAAGCAATGCCGACCCACCAATGGAACAGACTACTTCCATTTCAGCCAAATTTGCCGAAAAGAATCAGCCCCTCTTCCCTTCTTGAAGGGCACCTTCATTGCAAGCGTCCTATGCAGGAACCCTGAAGCCACCTGCACCGTAAGAGATGTTCCTGGGTGAGGATGTGTTCATGGTCTGCATCTGGCAGCAGTCCTGGGACTTAGCCCTTCTGCACTACCGCTCTTCTGCATTACTGCTCTCCTTCTCAGAGGCTAGAAGAGAAGAGACGTCACGGATCCCAGTCCCAACCTGCTCTGAATGAGGAGACTGAAAGCCGATGCCCTAGCTTACACGCCATAAAGGAGCGGCTCCAGCCTTATTACATACCCTTACCCTGCTGTGAGGGGGGCCTGGTTCAAACCTGCCCGTCACACAGCTCCTGCTCCCCTGCAGGTGCATTTGCCAAGCCTTATCTCGTAGCCTGAAACCCCAGTCCTGTCCTTGCACATGGGTGGCTTCTGGCACCAGATCACTGGTTAATTGATACTTTTACCCTTGTACCCCCGTATATTTCCAGCAGGGCTCTCCATAAACCACAAGATTACTAAGGAGTAATAAATCACCAGAGCTCAGAAACCCCTGCAAGGCTCCAAGTGACTGAAACCTCTGGACAAAAGCATTTTTACAAGGAACTCTCTTCAAGCGAGGTCAGCAAAAGGCATTTGATATCAGAGCAATCAGGGATATTTGCTTTCCCGAATGGCATGCCAGCAGCATGTGGGACTGCTCGGGAGTGGGGGGAGGCTAGCTACAATGGTCCCGGAGCTTAAGATCTGCCTCCCTCAAACACAGGAAAGTCTCTTCAGGCTATTTTTGTAATAATCAGGTAGGATCAGGAATAAAAGAACTGCTTTCCTCCTTCCAAGATCAGCAGCAAGAACCCGGCTATTTTTGCAGGGTAGAGCAGTGGTTGGTTATTAGAGAAGCAGATGACATCGGAGTTGTTCAGGTCCACGTTTTCAAGTGCTGAGCACCTGAATGAGGGGATACATTTTCCAAAATGTTCAGCAGCCAGCAGCTGTGACCTGCCCAAATGCTCAGAAAAGCTCAGCACACGCTTATTTTTGGTGCCCACGTCAGGGCACGTATTTACTTACGGCACTTCTGAAACCGCTGTTCTACTTCTGTGCAAGTAGTGCTTTGCAACTGCTGAGTTGCTTCAAGCTCCAGGTGGTGAACAGATTTGTGAGGCTGCTGACACTAAGCGTCTTATATTTGTTTATCATTTGTGCTCATAAGAGAAGCCTTTGCTTATGGTTTGACACCAACAGTTGCGACGGCGCTTTTAGAAACCATCACGAATAATGAAAGCATCTGTTGATGTTCAGCCCAGCCGTATACAGGGCTTCTCAGCTTTCTGCCCTCAGCCTGATGAGGACACAAGATGGTCAGGGCATAGAGTAAGGGCAGCATTTAGAGAAAGACGTGGGGTTCAAGGCTGCAGATATTTTCTGGGGGGAAAGTTGCTGGCCAGAAAGGGGGCAATGCTTCAGCAGCCAACTCTCTTTGCAGATGGAGTAAAACAGAAATAGCTAGCCTCTACATTGCACTAGCTAGCTTCTAGATCACAAAGAAAAGAGCCTAACTTCAGTGTCCTGTTCTGGATCTAGTTATCCCAAAGTTCAAAGGTAGCTGAAGTTGAGCCAGTGCATTGTCTCTAGGTACACTATTAACATGACTCCCCTCAAACCATCCGTACATTTCTTACCCTGATAACGCCTTGGCTTCCAAACACAACGAAATCTGAGGCTAGATCTAAATTTCACGTCCCCCAGCGTTCAAAGGTATCTCTAGACTGACATGGTATTGTTAGAATGGAATAATTTCCTAATCTTCAACAAATTAAACGCTGGCAAGCCGCTCTTGTCTGCTCAGCACTGTTGTGACATGCTCTGTCTCCCAAAATGGGAAGGAATGGAAATGACGCGCTCTTCCTTTCCGTACCTGCCTTTCAGAACAGTTTCAGCTGAATGTATACTTTCCTGCATTGCTGTCTGAGCACCTTTTCCAATCCTGACCCACTGGTCTTTTGCACTTGAAAACCAAAAAGCAGCCCACATAAGCCAGAAAATGAGGAATTAGTTTGCTACCCTAGCAACACGCCTCAAGGGTTTTATTGTCTCCATCTAAAATGATCAAGAGGCAGCACAGTCCAATGGTGAAGCCACCCAGTGGTTTAGGACTCAGGAGGTCTCAATGCTCTTCATAAGGACAGCGGTCTCTTACTATGTGGTTTTATACAGGAAAGTCCCAGTTTCATCTGTTAGAATAGTTTTAATCACCCCAAAGTCTAGGGTAGTCTCAGGCTCACTTTGCTGCTGAATACTTTTCAAATACTTGGGAAGTATTAGTATAATCCACGCTTCATACCACGCACGTCTGAGGGAGCAGTGCTTCAGCAACAGAAGTTTTCCTGTAGTTATTTTTTAAGCATTTGAATAGTCTCAATTTCAAGCAGCAAGAAAGCTCTTCTTTCTGTCCATCTCTGTAAAGCTAACATCTGGCCACTCAGTTGCTAAAACTAACCAAGAGCTAAAAATAAAAAGGACATTGGATCTGCAGAGTGTTTTCTAAGGATTCGAAAACATTTTGCTTTGCTATTTAAATCAGGGCATGCTGGCAGCCGCCGTACAGGGAATAACAGACCTGCCCCTTGCACAACGCACTGACCACACCACCTTGAAAAGAGCTGGCTTACTCAAGCCACGCGGGTCTAGAAGAATCCCAGACTCCTGTTTCCTAATTACACGTAAAATATTTGTCCTAGAAATGTATCATGATCTAACGTATCCAAAGATATTTTTTTCTCGCTTGTTATGCTTTTCAGCAGTAACGCCAAGAAGAAGTACAGAGAATTCATCCCATTTTCTCCAGAAGGTTTCAGTCAGGAATGTCAATTTTTACTAGCCAGAACAAGCCGATATCCCAGGCATAAATCTGCAGCGTGTTGGCCTTTTACTCCCTCTTACCCCAGGTACGAACCCAAGAGGGAAAGCAGCAAAGACTCGGGCCTCGCCACCCTGGCCGCAGCGACATGAGCAGGAATTGGGAACGCTTGCTTTTCGTCAGACCGAGCTGAAGTCAGCTCCCCCTCATCTGCTTATAACCACCAGGTATGACGCAATAGGTGCATCACCAGTACAACAGATCGCATTGCAAAAGTTTTAATTAAAAATAAATACTTCAAACAAATCTTTTCCCCTTCTTTTTCCCTCTCCGCCTCCTCCCTGGCTTACTTTCAACCCCGGCAGACACAGACTGCAGGGAAGAGAAAAGGGAAAGCACTAATTAATTGCACTGTTTGACTGCCGGCAATAGCAGAACAGTTTTCCTCCTAGGCAAACTCAGCTAATTCTGTTTTGGAAAGAAAGAAAAAGGAAGGAAAGATTTATGGATCAGCTCCTCTTGGCAGGTCAGCCCTGCTCGGAGGCAGAATGAAATCTCACTCAGAATGGGCTGCAGTGAAAGGTAAATAATAAAAGAAAATGAACTTACGACTCAGGAAGGTCTATAAATCTGCCTTCTCCTGAGTGTCAGAACAAAAGGGAACCAAGAAGGAGTTGAGTTCATTTAGGAAAGAACTTCATTTTGCTGAAGGAGTGGGCAGCCTACTGAAAGGAAGAAGCCAGCCCTGAGTGAAGAAAAGAAGGTGAAAGCAGCAAGGAAACGCTGAGAATAAGTTGAACCATACGCAGTTTGTTTTGCGGGCAGGGCGTTACATCTGCTTTTTCCACCACAGATCCCCAAAAGCTGAGATTTGCCAGCCATGCCGTTCCCATGGATCTTGGCTGGACTTTACCGCCAGAGCTGAGCGTGGACCTGGTACAATCCACAAACTCAACGTGGCCCAGGAGCCAACTGGTTAAAGACAACAGCCAAACACCCACTGCGTGCCCCAGGCCACAGGCTGTCCTCTCAGGTCAGTGTGGGCTCCTTTGCCTTGTGCTCGCTAGAGCTAGCAAAGCCTGACCAGGGACCTAACGTGACTCTTATGCAAGGGCTGTGCTCCTTCTGCTTCGCTTCCTCAGCCAGCGTGCACCACACGGACCTGCAGCATCTCTCTTGTCCACCAGGAACCCTACTGAGGGTAGTAAAGCGATTCTTGCTCTCACGTTAGACCTTACTCCATCTGTTTTTGCTGACGTTGGATTTAAGCCTTCTCTGCTCCATCTATACCAGGCTCAGACATAGGGGCCTCTTCCTGCATCTCCTTGCCTCCCCTTTGCTGCCCCCCAGCATGCCGAGCATTGGCAAGCATGGGATCAGCATCTCGCCGGGCACTGCTGCTTGTCTCCCCTGGAAAGGCGACTTTCCCTCCCCCGGCAGGGCTTGTCTCAGCCTACATTCAGCACCGCATCGTTGCATAGCCACGCTGTCGGCTCGCTTGCGGAGTGCGCCTGTCATGAAAGCGATCACGCGGTCGGGCAAGGCAAGGCAGCAGGCAAGAGGTGGTGGGACGAGGAGCATGCACACATACCCCCCCTCTGCCTGCGCCCTTGGCAGCAGAGTTGTACCCTCGAGCTGCCGAGTTTACCACGGACTAAGCACCTCCACAGCGAGATGTCTTCTCGTCTCTTCCCTGTGCTTACGGTGTGTTTTTACAGGCACTGCCAAACCAAGATACCTCGCTTATTTGCAATTCCATTATATTATCCAATAACACACAAGAAACTTAAGCCACTGTGTAAGTAAGAAAACTGCACTCATCTACTCTTAATGTCTTCCTTAAGCTCCGCTTTATGATTATTAACTATTAGAAGGCAGCTTGCATCAGGTTCTTCCCAAGGTCAGTGCTGTGCTCCACCAAGCGCCCTGATAAGGACTTAAAGGCAAAAGGAAAGAGAAGAACAGCAATGGGCTGTGCACGTACCAGGCAAATTCATTTCCCCTTAGGAACTGGCGCTTAGGAGAGGGCTGAAGGGAAATAACCAGGTCTCCCAGCCTCCTTGCAAACAGCCCAAGATCCAGTCCTTTCCTAGATGCGCTGCCCACTGGAGTGCTGTCATTAACAAACACTTGAATCCCAAGTTAAAAAAATGACCTGGGTGATGTTTATGCTATGCAGCATGGTGCTGTGCACAGACCCCTTGGCTATCTCTAGAATGGGAAGCAGCATAGCCATGCCAGGGTACGATTGCACCTGAGCTAACTAGGGCCTGAAGAGAGGTGGGCTAATTAGGCTGTGAACACTGTGTCGACAGCTTGACAGTTTCCACGACACGAGTCGCTGCATTTGCACGGTGCAGCCCTTGCAACGTGTTAACACCGATGGTCCGTCAGAGCTAGCTACCCCTCTTGTATCCTCTCCTAACGGGCTGGGAGTCCAGGCACAGCCACAAAATCTTCCTGAAGCTGTCCCCTGCGCAAGTCTCAAGCCCAGAGGTGGTACCTAAGTATGGACTTAAATGTTTTTAGCAACGCTGTCAAACAAAGCTTGGCCAGAGAGGTGCTGACAGATAATTTGTCAGGAATCCTTTGAAACAAACAGTTCAGACATTGATTCTCTTCTCATTCTTTCCAGTCTTACTGTAAGACAAATCTACAGAGCTTACCCCTCTTTGAATACTGAAATAGCTGGAAAACCTGCATGCGGTCCTCAGACCCTTTAAAAGTGCCATATCTCAACACCGCAATCAGATCTTTCTGTGGCTAGCACATATTAAATCGGAATTCTGGAACTGGGAATGCTTGAGAATGCTCTTTATTGCCATTCCTCTTCTCCAGCATCTCAGCACCTAAGAGCTCAGTCACTTAACTGACAGCACTGTTTTGGGAGAGGAGATTTTTCTTTATTTGTTTTTGTTGCTTCTTTTTCTACTAGCTCTCTTTTTCTTTGGTTAGATGTGGAAACCAGTTGTAGCTAAGCAAGAGCCAAAGTCTCTGCACATAAGCAGAGGTGAAGGGCACTTCTGGAACATTTTTGAAAGCTTCCAGAAATAGTCCCAAGACTCAGCCCAAATGCACAGAGCCAAAATTTCCCTGGGAATCATGAGTGTCACAGAGGCTACAGGAAAGCAGAGCAGTCAACCCTGAAAATCAACCCTGAAATCTAAGTGCAGAACTGGAGCATGAAGAGACACTGGTGGTGCTCCGAAATAGCATTCAGCAAGGTTCCTTGGAGCAAAGTCTAACTGTTCATCATCAAAGGCTGCAGGTACAGTTCACACCATATCCTATTTCCATTTCAATTCAATGAATCCTATTAGCCCGACAAGGACCACGAGTCTTGCAAAAATTAAATGCAACTCAGCTACGCAGCAAAAAGTCTGCTTGGCAGCAAACGGCTTCTCTCCTTTGTGGAAGAATCCAGACCCAACTGATGTCCATGACAAAATGCCCATCAGCTTCAGTGGAGCCAGGATTTCACCTGCCTGTGTCCACCAAAGGCCAAGAAAAAAGAAATTTAAAGTTAGTGCAGCTAAAATGGTCCTTTTCAGGGCATTCTGACTGAAGGCCAATTCTTCAGGAGTCTATACCTTCTGTGATGAGCCAAGTGTAAGCGAGGGAAAAAAGCAGCACCTTATCAAATGGTCATTTTTGACAACAGCTTCTTAGGTGGCGGAAAATTAGGGCTCATCCAGGAGTCCTATTTTACCTTCCCTAGGCACATTAGAGAACAATCACTTTTCTGTTCAATCATGTTTTTTGAGGGAGTGGGTTTTCAGCTGAAGTCAGTTGCAAACAAAAACCCTGATGTCTGTAAATATTAACTTTTATAATAACGAATATAACCTATTGCAGCTAAAAGGTGCTCTTCCTCAAAGCATCTCTCATCACGCAAGTACCTGTCCAGCTATCCAGAGGTGAGCGGAGCCGGACACAAGCTTCAGCTGCCGTTCCCCAGGCTGCGAGGCACTTAGATCTGTGGTTAAGTTTAGCCCAATTTCAAAGCCACAAGTGAAATTCCCTCAGCGCTTGGAGCTGTGAGATCCAGGTTTTCTGTTTCAAGCCCATCCCCATTAGCAATTTATCAACGTAATGTTTCCATATAACTTCTACATAATAACAGTAATTAATAAGTTTGAATGCATCTGAGGCATGCATGCCGGAGGCCTTCACAAAAACTAAACTGAAAGATAATTAATCCTTACTTAATAATGACATTTGATATTTATATTGTGCATTTTTACATGTTTAAGGCATCGTACACACAGTAAGTAATTGGCCTTGAACAAATGACGAGCCTGAGAGCCTCCCTGAACAAGAACCGTCTCACTCCCTGCTGCCACAGGCAGATGTATAATACCCTGCCTTAGACAGGACTGCATGTGGGGCAATTATCTATCTTATAAACACAATCCAAAAATTCACCTACAGCATCAGTGTCTCCAGGGATGCCAGATCCCTGAAGGATGGCACCAGGGTTCCTCTGGCTGGGTTGGCGATAACCATTATAACAAGCTGGCTTCGTTCGAGGGCCATACTGGTGGGGGAGGAGACAGGAATGCACGGTGAATCTGGAGTCGGAAGACCTGGTTGTGCTGCTGTCCCGGGGCTCGTCACTCTGCCGTGGCTTCCCGTTATCACAGGATAGCAATGCTTAGCTGCTGGGCTGCTTCTCAGCTGCCGGAAAGATATAAGCAAGCATCTCCTGGGTGCTATAGGGACGTGCTATAGGTTGTTCTCCTTGCACACAGCCGCCTTTCTTCCAGGCTGTCTGGCAAACAGGAGAGTGTCCCAGGACCTTGCCAGATCCTCAGTGAAGGAGAAAATTTATATATAAAGAAGATTTTTTTCTTTTGTTTTTAAAGAAGCATTTAAAGAATCTATTTGGCCAGCACTCAAGAAATCCTTTGTAGCAAATGTAATAGCACTCTGGCTTAATCAGTGGAGAATGAATCAGAAGAACACACACCACTTTTCTATTTTGAATTATTCTGCTTCATGTATTCAAACAGCAACCTGCCTTTTGGAAGGGAGCCCCCCTTGACTCAAATCCACGCTCTTCAGGCAAAATGAGCGTGGCTCAGAGAGGTCCTGCTCTTTGTCTGAGGCTACAGAAAAGTGATTCTGTCTGGCATTCCTCATCTTTAGCAGATGACCCCTTTAAATCCTACTCAGTGGGAAAGGAGGTGCTCTGAACCCAAGCAGATGAGTCCTAATATCTCCTGTTGGGATATATGGGCCCAAGGCCATCACGACTGGAAACAGCTCCAAAGGGAGGGTGGGTTTGGACATGAACCTCCGTTCCAGGCCCTTACTGTTTGGACTCCGAGGGAGTTTTAAGACCAGGCCACATTAGTCCCAGAGAAATAAACACGAGCACATCTCCATAAACGACAGCACAGGAAAGTTACTGGGATACAAGCCACCAGCTCATTTACCATATCTGTATCAAGGGACACTTTGGCTCCATTAAGCCAACTTCAATTTGAAGCTCTCTCATTTGAACTAAGTCATGTTAAATACTTCAGCCAAGTGTTTCCTCCATTACCGAGGATAAGACTCAACTCTAGAGCTCATCACCCCTTGGACCCAGATTTAGCAAGCAAAGTAGCCAAAAGATTACAGAATGAAATAGCTAGAAGGAAGGGATTTACAGGCAGTCTCTGGTCTTGTCTATTGGGGGTGGAGGAGAAACACAGCACCAAGAAGACCCAACTCTCAGGGTGTCTAAGCTTAAGTTGCATCAAGTTTCTGTCTTTATTGATGACAGCCAGATGACTAGACATCTTGGGACACTGGGGAGAAATCCTGGAGGCCAAATCCAACCCTCCGTCCAGATGGTGTCACTGGTCAAGGAGCAAGATTTGGACTCAGATCTAGGAACAGATCGTCAGAGCCGAGAGGGTACAGTTCAATGGAAGGATAAGTCACGTTCTGTTCTTTATACTGCTCCCCAAGTATCTCTTACTGGCCACCATCCAAGATACGAGTCTATAAGGACTCTGGACTGACACATTATGACCATTCCTATATCCTTACACATTTGATAAATAAATCTGCCTTCTCTCAGGATTTCACAGTTTCTGTCCAAGTTCAAACGCATAATGCCATGCACGCATAAATCAATCAATCCTTTACTTCCTGCTCTGTTAATTATTATCACAACATCCATAAGCAAACACCAGCCTTGGACAGCTGACTAGCCGTGCGCACAAAAGCACTCTTCAGGTCTCTCAAGCCCACCCTTGTGTGAGCTCCAGCAAAAAGCTTGCCATAAATATCACTACCTCTTCCTGCTTCGAGCCTCTAAAACACTCTGGTGAGTGACACATGGGAAGAAAGAGAGTGCAATTGTTTCTAAACACCAGACTGTGTAAATTTTGCCTGATGGATCCTTTGGAAAATGCTTTTTTCTTCTCGGGAGAATAGTAGAGCAGTGTTGCAAATACACAGACACCCCCCTCTTTTCCTCCACGCTGAAATGAAAGGGGGACTTCAGCAAGTACCAGCGTTAACCTGAAAGAGACCTGTCATGTCTTGGCAAAGGCTTTGCCTCTTATAATTGTGGCTTATCATCTCAAGGGTTGCTTTATTAATAATCTTGCCCCCATCAGGACACGTTTAGCAGAGGGGTCGGTCTCTCTGAGCTGCATACATGATTCTTTGATCTTGCATCTGCCCTACCAGAGAGAAAACTCATCTCTGTTTCCTCTATGGACAAAAATAAACTCTGCGGACGATTTGGCTGAACAGCTGCACAAACAATGCAATTTAGAAGGATGCAAATGATACACGAGCAGGTTTTGTTCACAGCCTGTCTATCCTTTGTGTTTGCCAATTAGAGCAGCGATCTTAACCCAGCTCTTGTGGCTGGGGTAAGGAGGAGAGACTTATACAGGGAATAAAGCTAAGCACAATGCACATCACAGTACGATTCCAGGAAGCCGAAACCCTATTAGAGTCTAGAGCACCTTCGCATAAGGATTTCCTCCAAACTTGATCTTTTTGGTTGAATAAGCTGACAAAGGCTATGTCACAGCTTCCACCAGCACAGGGCATGGCTATTTTTATTCCCTCCACATCAAGTAACAGCACACCCATGTCACCCCATGGACTGAATCTTAACCCAAACAGAATGAATCAAGGACAGTTAAGCTTTCACTTTTTGGACGGGGGGAAAAAAAAAAAATACAGCTGAATTTCCAGTTTATAGAAACGTTTCATTGCAAACCATTCTGCAACACGGCTAAGTTTCAGTGCTGGCAACTTCATTCCCAAAGCAGCTTCCTTGACTTCAGGATTGTCTACATGATATAAAGTTAGTCATGAGCTGAAGATGTTGCAAGAACCCTCAGTCATGCGGCTTCATCTCTGCCTCTACCTGCAGCCGTGACTACCCAGTACGGACATGGGGAGGCGGGATGCTCACATCGGTTACACCCCCGGTCTCCAGGCACACTGATATTCCACTCGTTTCAACATCTGCGCTTAATTAGCCTGCCCTGTGGCCCAGGAGTGAGCGAGGACAAGGAAAGCTGCATTCACTCCTACAGACATCATGGAAAGAACATGTCAGACTGCAGCATTACACATGTATTTTCGCTGCAGAGTCCAGCTGGGGGATGAAAACACAAGCAGAGCAGACAAGGCAGCTATGGGGTTGCTTTGTAGCAGGGAAACGGGTAAGCAACAAGCAGAATAGCCAGTTGCTCAGTGGAGAAGGACCTAGAGGACTCCAAACAACAGCTCAGCCCACCCTACGCCAGGGTGTACTGTCTGCACCGCATCTTCAGCCTGTACAAACTTGCATAGCCCCCAACATCAAAACCAGTCTGATTTATAGTAGCTGAGACCCAGCCCATTCATTCCAGGGTGGGTGGTGGTTTGGCTTTTTTCAGCTGAAGCACAAAACAAGTTTCACTCCTACTGAAATTCATCTAATCTCAAAAAGAAAACTGAAAAACTTCTCAAGGATAGGCAGTCTCAAAATGGACGCACCCAGAATAAGTAGTTCCACGAGAGAAATGTCAACCTTGGAGTTGCAAAGCACTTTGGAGGCATGCAACCACTTACATGTCAGAAAAGCGATGACAAGGTTTTCCCAGCTACCAGGCTGCCTGTACCACACAGCAGTGGTAGAAGGATAAGCCAGAAATTCCAGTTGGTGGGCTCTAGCTGTCCCGATCTCCAAAGAATACAAGCCCTCACTCAGGCCAGACATTAGTGTGCTGGGGTTTTTTCTGTTCTGATAGGAAGTCAGCCAAGGAGACACTGTTTTCACATCTCCAGATAAACACAGATTAGACTTAGGGTGGAGATAGGCCCTAATTAATCATAAGGGATTGAATTAGGTTTCTACAGTGCTCAAGTTCTGCTAGCTTTCATTGTGAATTAATGCCATTATGGACAGAAATGTTAAAAGGACACCTGTTTCCGACAGCTCCAGTCTAGAACTACAAACGTGCCCCTAGAAACGCTCTGATTTAGGGATCCAGATGGGAGACCCTCCCTCACCCTAAGGTTTGGAGGGCTTTGAGTCAAAGCTTTGGTTATCTCCCATCTCTGGTTTTCATCAGCACATCTGTTTACCTCCGATTCTCCTACGGCACCCGTCACTGAAGAATGCAGCATCGCCGTGTTCCGCAGGTACGTCTGCGACTCGATAACCTCATTTAAATACCAATCATAAAAGTCAATGTGCAAAAAACAACGCAGCCCATTCTTCCCTCCACGCGTGTGCGAGTGCGGAGCTCCCGCTAGCATTAGAAACAACTCCAGGCCGATGGGAATATTGTCTCATTCCCACTGACTTTCTTTACTCTCACCTGCCCCATGAAGGACCAAAAGAACAAAGTTCTGTTCACTTAGGTGTGGATTTTGGGGAAAGAGGACATCAGGCATAGTGTTTCCAACCCTGCCGCTGCCTTCACGTACAATCTCAGCCAAGTCTCTGAATCTCACTGCGCTTCTGTTTTCCCCACATGCAAAATGAGGACGATAATACCTGCCACACAAGGTTGTTGCATGGTCTGGAAAGTACTCAAACGGAAGGCACACGGGGAGGCAGAGGTGTTGTTATCTCACAGCTTGCTGAAGACATTTCCCATTAATAGACTGCATGAGCACTGCATTGAGAACTCTCTTTTGTGTCATACGATTACGAAATTCCTTAATGTGCCATTAATATATATGTTAATACTGAAGCAATGCATGTATCCTGTCATTGTGCAACCGGCAATGTTTCCACGGGAACTCCTCCAATAACAGGCACATATACAGCGTGTGGTTTTTCAAACCAAAATAACTTTTTTCAGCTTTTTTTTTTTTTTAAAAGTTCTTCTAAACCAAGAAAGATATTCTGCCAAAGATCAGCTGTGGCTGCTAATTTTTACATAATAGTGATGTAAAGAAGTAAGTCTGCAGGGAATATTTTTGATATTTCTCAAATACCATCATTACCAGACTCCTTTATGTGGCACTGCTGGGATGAAACTCATCTTAGATTTGGCATTTCCACGCTCTCCTTACAGACAGTATGACACACTGCCAGTGTTTTCATTAAGCTTTGAAACAGGGGCCACATCCCACCTGGAATGTTATCCGATAATCTGCCCAGAGAACTTCGACAATTATTGGCATTTACTGCTATATGATGAAAAGCAACCAACACTACCAATCCATTGAGCTGGATTGGTTTGCTTTGCTCAGCCATGGTATAATAGTTAGGAGGGGTCTTTTAAATTCCAAGTGCTAAATGAGCCTTTAATATATGTTTGGTGAACCACAGATGAAAAAGCACTTCAGTTCTAATATTTAAAAAAAAAAAACCCTACTCATCTTCTTTTCTCTCTTGAAGTATCGATGCCATGCCTACACCCATCTCTGTTTCCACCCCATCTGCTGGGAAGCCAGATCCAAGGTCTTTCAGTTTACGTAGAGCTTTAGAAAGACTTGCTTGGACACTGCAACCAATTTCACTGTCCTGAAATAGATTTTCTCCAATTAATTCAAGAGTGCTTTTTAACGTCTTTTTCCTCCTTCCTTTATTAAATCACTCTATAGAAATGAAAATCTTCAAGTTAGATGGATGCAGTGTTGAATGCATACAGATATAGATATATAGCTCGTTTAATAAAAAGATGATTTCTCTTCTGTGTCTCTTCTGCCTAGCCTGTGTATTCAGACCACCACAAACACTCCAGCTCCACCACAAAATAACATACCGGGGGAAAAAAGTGCAAATGAAACTAAAGCAAAATCAGAAACGTATAATCTGATACAAGAATTGGCTCAAAATAACTAAAGATTTCAAATTATTTTAATCCTTTATTAAAAATAAATTAATAAAGACAGACTGAGTTTAAGGCATCTGAATAGCTTGCTCCTTCCAAATTGATAGTTTCAGACTGACAATACATTCCTACTCCTTTCCAACTTGGAGGGAACAAAATAAGAAACTCTAAAAGAAAAGGAAAAATCCCGTATTAAAACAAAAACCCATGAGAGTTATCTTTGCACACATTATGAAGAGGCAAAAAAGGCATCATTTTAATGATTTTCTCCTCTTTGTGGGTCACCTTTCATTAAATTGTTGAGAATAAAACATACTCCCACCCAGACGTTAACATCTCATTTCCAGTACTGCTTGGGTGAGGAGACCAAATAAAAATAAATGGCTTCTACAATAAGACACATCATCCATCATCAGCATGTAAAACGCAGTCATTAATCACAGAAGCAACCTACTTATTATGGATATTCAAGCACTGGCAATACAAATGCTTATAAAACAGGGGCTCCTTTCATAATTCCCTGCCCTTGTCTCTCAATAGTTTAGAGGATTAACCCTTTTACAACGAGGGATGGGCAAACTGGTTTTGCCTAATTCCAAACCAACTTGACGTCATGGGTTCGAAAGTTCGACTTGAACTCAAACATTATCAGATGCAGTTTGTGCAGAGGGGAGACAGCAGGAAAGAGCTCAGGGAGAGAAAAAGGAAAGAAGACGGTGAAACAGCAAATCAAAAAACCCAGCAGGGCATGGGCAGAATGAAAAAAGTCCAGTAAAGGGTCAAAGGATGGATAAAAATCGCTAATGAATGAGTTGAAACCCCCACAAAGTAATAAACACAGCTCTGTCTTAACACCTATCTTGATGTGATTTGTGGGGAAGTCTCTGCCCTCCTACAGACTTCTCTCTGGTGGGAAAAAAAGACAGATTCCAGTTGTACTTAATTAATCCTCATGAAGAGCACAGTTAAACATATGCAATCCCCACTGACCATATTACTTTGGGCTTCTCTCGCATTTCTTAGCAAAGGATTTTACAATACTTCGCACCAGTGCGTAAGGAACCGCCGTTTTCCTTTAACTGCTGGGAAAGATGAGGCGTGCAGCAAGCATGTAACTGGCTCCACATCATATAGTGAGTCAAGGGCAAAGCCAAGTAGAGATGGCCAAACCACCGGGCGTCCACTGCACAGTTCTCGGCCAGTCCATGGGCCCTGCAAAATCACAAAGTTGTCCCTGTTCCCAACAGCGGCATGTCCCAAGCTGCCAGCTAAATGAATGCTCAGCAGAAAACGTTCGTGTATTTGCAGTCTGATGCAATTCCTTTTCTTTTTCTACACACCCAAAACTTCTATTGACTTCAAGGAGCAAATAAATAGTGGGGACAGGGGGAAAATCAAGAGGTACTGAGAAAAGCAAGAATTGGATGTAATCTGTAGCATGCAAAGGGTTAAATTAAGAGTTTAAAATATATAAGCCTCACTATTTACTGATTGTGGTAAAAAGTGAGACATCTGAATGAAGAAAATTCTTGCAGAGAGAAACTAGATGAGGTATGTATTTGAATTTTCTCACCATGTGCAACTGGCCCCAGTTTAACCAGCGGCCGTAACTTTTCAAACACTTAACTTTGCCATCAACTGGACAAACGTTTCCAATGTCGGTATCAATTACTGGAGGCAAGTGACCCATGATTGGCTTTGGGGAAAACAAACATTTTGAGAAGACAAATTGAAAGAGTCCACTACATTTTAAGCCACGCTGAAGCTACATGCCAGGTACTGGAAACGAACGCTTAAGTTTCTTCTGGGTGGATTTTACAGTTAATTAACAAAGCAGCAATAGGCAGCAGCAGCTATTCCACTACAACCTTCTTCATATGTAAGAAATACCCAGCGAATTACCTTGTAGGCATGACTGGTTTCAGGGTAAAGTGGGCTACGTCCTGGCAAATCATCAGCAAGAAGTTCAAATCATTGCAGAGGTACTCAGAAATTCAGCACTACCTCTACTTCTCAAGCAATATCGGGAGTTTTCCCAAGATATTTCCCCTAAAGGAAATGTTTTTCTTCAACCGAAGTTGCTGTCAAGGCACTGTGATGAATGAAAAGCTTTTTTGGTATCCTTCACTGTCCAAAAGGATTTTCTATCCCGTAATTTACTACAGGAAAGTACCATTTTTATTTTGCAGGCGTATACTCAGAGATAGAGAAATACAATCAGCGGGTAAAAACATTATCGGTGGTTTTGTTTTTTGAAAGGTAATGCCAAAGTGAAGATCACTGGAGAGTTCATATGAGTCAAACAAATCACGCCTAGGCTGTACTAAGCAGTCAATATCTGTGAATAGATAATAGTAATGCTTAGTTTTTAAATAGCTGTCAACTGATTTTAATGCATTTTTACAAGCTGTAACATGACTAATCGTGCCAATATTAAGGAGGGAGAAATAAGGCATGGGTCACAGAAATCACTTTTTCGAAACATATTAAAGCCACAGATCATCAACTATAGCTAGCAAGTTGTCTGCATCGCTTTCACGGTAGCGTCTGTGTTTTCTGATGGGGAAGAAAACAGGCAGTATTTTTTCCTAAGCTGAGTCTGTGCCATAGAAGTCCTATATCAATGTTTATCACGGTTTTATCCCTTTTTCCTGATTAACACTGCTGGATGGGTATCACTTTTACTCTTCTTTGAAGGACAGAAATTTCTATTTCATAGTTGCAAGCTCTTTAGAAAGTGTTAGTGGAAGCTATTAGTTGATCCTGCTATAAGTAGAAACACACAGAAAACAGAAAAGGATCTAAAAAAGGCAAACAACCACGAAAATTGTGACAGCACAAAAGAAAAAGGAAATCATTTGCCAAACCGAGTTTGCCAGACTAAAAAGCAAGTCCATTTAGCCAGCTGAACAGCTCTGAAGACGCTCCAACACTCCTGTGCTAGGTGTGCATGCAGTCAAATCCATCTTTTTCATTTCCACCCACATCCCATTTTCTGTCCTGTCACTGCTCTGCAAACATCCCGCACCTCCATCCACCACAAAGACGTTTCACAGAGCCCGAGCGACGTCACGTCCTTAGTCAGGACAAGGATCAGGCCCTATCTTTCATTCTAAACACAGCTGCTTACGAAGACAGAAAACAAACCAGACCAACTCCAAACCCTGCAGAAGTCCTTTCAGCGCTTGGCATTGACTGGGAGATCGTCTGTCTGTGGGGACGAATTTAGTTCACTCCGAGAGACAGGAATGACCCCAGTTAACAGCTATTCCCTGTTGCATACACAGCTCGCCATGTCCCAAGCTTCTGACAGATCTTCAGGGATGGCACTTCGGATGCGGTGCTAAAACCTCCTGAGACAGCCTTCCCCGACAGACAAATGCAAGCCAGAAAACCCTATACCTGCCAACTATGAGCTGCTCCAAACAGCAGGAGATGCCTTGGCCCTGCTGGAAAAGGGATGGTGAGGAGAAATTCTGAGCACAGAATGAAAAGGATCAATCCTGAATTTCTTAAAAAAAAAAATAAAAATACATGAATTGTCTTAAAGCAGGCTTGTGAATCACAATATAAAAGATAATATCCCTGATTTTCTGAAAACATCACCATATCTTATTAAACTTGAACGTATTTATAAATCCATCTTTTTACCACGTAGGTTATTTCTTTTTAAATAATATTTTGGATGCTGTACTTTGACAAAGATGAATATCCATCACCATTACCGTTTTGAGATTAGCTTATGCAAAAATTTCAGCAGTTTATGAGCTGATACTTCAACAAGTAAGCTCTCTAAATCCTGACAACTAGATGAAACACCAGCGGGATTTCTACAATCTCATTTCAGTCATCTTTGCTGTCTCTTCTCATGCGATCGCTAGCCAGCTAGTCTCTGACGGACAAAAATACATCTGCAGTATCAATTGCTGTGACATCTCTTCACAACAGACAGGTGCTATAGGGGTTAGGCACCCGTCTAAGAGCTCTCTGTCTCTCAGCCGCAGGAAAAGGGGTTTCATTAGACCCGCACAAATAAAATGCTATCAATCTGGGATTTCATGAATGCTTTTGTTTTAATGTAATTTAAGTGCTAAACTACCTTATAGTAATGTGCTTTTAAATGTTTACAGTTAAGGCATAATTGAATTTGACTTATTCTGGCCCTGATCCAACCACGATTTAATTGACTTCAGTGGGAGTTGGATTGGGCTCTAAGTAATTTTAACTAAAATAATCCATCAATTGTTTCTCACCCACTTCATCAAACTTCTTCCCGTCACTTATGATTGCTGTGTAATTTACTGCAACAAGGCGAAACCAACCCTTCTGACTTCTGGCACGGCTTCCTGTCCCTCAGCGGAGAATCTCACTACGATCCAGCAACCTAAACCAAATCTGCTTAAAGGAAAGCAAAGAGCACAACCAAGAGCAGACGGCAGAGATCCAAACTGCCTAGTACTGTCCTCTGCTGCTGCAGAAAACTTCAAATATCAGCTCCTCCACTCTTTAGTCACCACAGGAACAAAATGAACTGTTAGCAAAGCTGTCAAGAGGAGGCTGTGAACAAAACAGACAGAAGGGTGAAGCGAAATGTATTCACAAACTCACGCAAATGTTTTGTGGCCAAAAAACCCCCGTTTGCTTCAGACTTCTCATCGTTATATGGTATCAATGATTGCGTTACTCGTTTCTATTTCAGGGGGACTTTTTGTATTTTTCCCCTTTGAGCCACATGAATAAATGCAAGCCAGAGCGCTAGGCTCTCCTAAAGACGTATATCATTACGCAGTTATATGTACACGATACGTACAGCGTGCAGGTGGATACTTCCCATGAGAAAGTACCACCACTGCTAATTTTGCTTCAAAGATGACAGGTTAATCTGTCATAGAGTACCCTATTTAAGTAACCACAAACATCACACATGTTTCTCTGTCTTGTAAAAGAAAGAGAGATGCTTTTATTAAGGCTTCAAGCCATCTCTGCTTACACAACAGTGTTTTGTTTTTTAATGTATAAACGTAGGCAGCTGTACACTAGATGTGGCAATAAGTACCTGTACACTCAAAGCTACAGGGACCTGTTCTTGCTTCAACATTCGTTCTGAAAATATCTATTAAAATTTAATTCAGATGAAATCCAACCTCTGTAAGCTGAAATCCCAGGTAAGGGGGGGGGGGGGGGGGGCGCGCGGGTAGGGAAGAAAGAACTTGCATCATCAGGAAAACTAGCCATTACCTCTCCTGTAACTTTCAAGATAATCATTAATAGAAATATCCAAAGCCAAGTGTTTAAACTTGACTTTATGACTACATTGAAAACTCTTATTTTGAAGAAAATCAACAAAACGAGTAGCAAGATTATCTGAGTTGCAGGGCAAATACAAAAGCATCCAATTCAAATCCTTCTTTGCATGAGCAGTCCTGTTGAAGTTAGCCAACTAACTACATGAATAAAAACCACTGGCATGCTAAAGAATTTACAAGATAAGACCTGAATACGCACATCCAAACACATTTCAAGGTCACTGTAAGGTTGTTGCTCTGAATCTCAGCATATGTATTTGCAAATTTTATGTCATTACATTTTCAAAGGGAATTTTATTTTTGTTATATAGGAAGTTCTGGAAAACTGTTTTTCTCCTTCCTTCAAAACAAAGTGATTTTTTTTTTTTTTTTTAAACAGAAAAATGAAAAATCAAAGCAGAGATTTTGCCTGGGAGCTCTTAAGTGTGGCATTCTTTCAGGTTTTGTGTTTTAGATAGAGCTCAAATATTCTGGAAATAAATACTGCCAAAAGCATAGTTTTGTACAGGGAAAAGACTGTCTTTTCCCACTCATCATATATGCCAGGATATTCTTCTAGAAAATGTCTTGTTGTTTTTACTGGAATCCATTTCTTCTTAATAAACTATAGATATTTATGCTCTGCAAAAGTGCCAACTATAAAGACGTATGCACAGGCCAGTCAAAAAAAGGAAATTAACTGCAGGGTTTTCGTGTGGGTTTTTTTAAATAAGGAAGAGATTCTGGACTGCCTTTCCATGTGGCAGACTTCAGAGAGAGATTTACACAGACAACTAACGGCTGCTGACCCCAAGAACGCTCCCACCCTCATGAATTCTCATCAACTAGCTAGGAGCAGAATCAAACCTTTAGCATCCTCATGGCTCTACCATGCCTCACCCAGACCCCGCTGGACCTGTCCCCTCTGGAGGCCAGGATATGTTCGGAGGACAGGTAAGAAAGCAGCAAATAATATAACTTCATTTGTGACGCTGGGATGTGCTAACTGCAGTCAGAAGAGATTTGAATACCAGTGTGGGGGTCCATGTTTGGGAGGATGAAGGATTATTTTCGGAAAAGCAGTTCTTCACTTTTCCCTTTAGTTATTTAAACGGGTCTCGGCACCAAGTACCCAAACACCTGTCTGAAATATCGGCAACCGGTAACTTGGTGTTCTTCTGAGCTGTGTTCTGGCCAAGAGAAATGAGGGAGAAGATGCCAAGAATCAGTCAAAATGTAAAGTTACATGAGAGGAAGATGGAAAATATTAAGTATTTACTGTGTTAGCCAGGTCCTAACACCAAATCTCTCTATATTTTTAAAGATGTCATTAAAATGTAGGTTTGGAAATTTCACATCACTCAACAAGGGCTAGAAGCTTCTCGGCTAGATTCTCCCAGAGTGCTAGGAACACAAGAAATAATAGATAACCTGAGGGGAAGAAATCCATCTCCAGTATTTCCCTGGATGGTAATACTAATATCACCTCACGATTTATTGCCTACTTTGAAGCTCAGCTACTCTGAAACTCTCACATTCGTCTTACCCATGCAATCCATGGTGGGAGCGATCAGACACACCGTGGCACAGAAACTCTTCCCAGCAGAGCGAGAAACACGAGCAATGCAAAGAGGGGCCGCTTCCCTGCGTAAGTCAGCGTGAGCGGACACCGTCATGCCCAAAAGCAGGAGGCAGAACTCGGTCTGTCTCACCTGAGCGGTGCAACGCCGTGCTCCGCTCCCCACCGAGCAAAAGTGTACATAGGGCATCTACCGCCCGGCGCCCATTAGCTTGCTCTTGTGATCCTGTTCTGTTGTGGACTCTGTCTTGACTTAGACAAACACAGCTGAGATCACAAACCAGGTCCTAAACTTTCCAAGGAACTATTATTTCCGCACCAATGAAGCTCGTGTTAACGTGTTCTGGCTTCTGCAGTCCAGTTGGAGCAGTTCTTAAATAGAACTGACTGAAAACATTCGGTTGTAACTTCCTTTCATCAAGAAAAAAAGAGAAATAAAATTTTGCAATACAGAAGGTAACTCCACTGCTTTGCCAGATGTCTCATATAAACAAGTAAAGTGTTAGAAAGTCTCATTTCAGCCTTTAGAAGATATGTTTTCAATATTTTATTCCAGATCAAGTATTTTCTCTGACCGGATTCGCCCCTATACTTTTCAAACTTTTAACTCGCCAAAATAAATCTAAAACATTTTGTTTCACTCTGAAGGGAAAAGAACAAGTGATTATTATTTCTTCTATCTACCAACAAACCAAAATATCCAGTTTTCTGATTACTTCTAGTATTTCCGCTCTGATGCGACGGAATTTTGTACACGGTCTGCAAATGCAAAGCCCAGGTTTCCAGTTCCTCCAAGCAGGGCTGCACAGTCACCTCGAACTGGACAAGGTATCAAGGGAACGCACATAAGAAATAAATCATCAGAATCAAGCAATCAAGATCATCTGAGCAACAGTGAGCAAGAGCAGAGCCTCTCTCTAACCCAGTAAATGCCAGCAGTGGATTAAGAAACAACTCCAGCGAGCGTATTGAGCAAGTCATCTGCAGAGCTCAGTTCCTGACGTGAAGATCAATTCCAGATGATCAGCTCTGCCATCTCTCGCGTACAGTTGCACGTAAATCTTCCTTCCTCGCAGGCCTGCACTGAGGGCACGGAAATGACTTAAAAGTCAGAAAGGCAGAGATTTCTTTCAATCATCCAAACCTGCTTACAACACTCCTATCAGCATTAAATCCTTTCTGAAGGCGGATCAACGCTCTGATCAACACACGGCCAGGATTATGATACGGCGAGCTGTCCTTCACCATACTCTTAGCTGGAAAATAAATGTAATGCTCAACACAAGTAAACAGAAGAAAAAACAAAAAGTCTCCTTAGCTACTGCTCTGCTCTGTTCCCCGGAGCCTGGCGAGCTGACTGGGAGCTTCACACAACGCGTTGGCTCAAAACGGTCTCCTTTTTCCCCCGTGAAGATTCTCGCCCTCGCTCACACCCCACCAGTACTGAAGGCAGCAGTGCTGGGGGACATTTATTCTACTAGACAAGACCTTTTTCCTGCATTTTACAGCAGCAAGTTGAATAGAAGTAATAAAAATAATAATCGCAACAACTTGAGAGCTGTGGCCCTCGGTCTGTATTGCGCAGCCTCCGCGAGCAGTGTCCAAATCGAGGATACTTTTTACAGATCTACAGCATTTAAACCTAAACCAGTGTGTAGACAGATTTAAACTGCGCCTCAGTGCGAGCCGTGAGGCTTTAGAAAATACGGTGTAGGTGTCAATTTTCCCAGTGGAATCCCACATTCATTAATACCTCCTATTATAGCATTCCTCCACAATGCTTACTCATGCTTAACCACAACCACAATGCTGATTATTTTCCACAGCAGGTTTTATTGCAATCACTGGGGTGTTATTTTCTGTTTTGTTCCACGCAGTTTTACCTTTCATTTCTTTCTTCTACTCACTATTAACAGTACTGAGACACAGACAGCAAAATGCAGTCTTGATTCCAATTTTTTAAGTGCCCAGCATTGAAACTTCCTTAGAGCCAGATTTCCCTGCTCAGTCTAAGTGAGACCTGTTTTCAAATTCAGACTCTGATCCGGCTTTGCTTCTGAAATACCAGTTCTAATATTGGATGTAATCTGTCAGAGAAAATTGACAGATTCTTCTCTGAGTATATAGTTATTATTAGCCAGCCCATTATTATCCTTCATATGCCACTTTTTGGCATTTCTGAACTATGTTTTCTGCTAAAGATATCAAAACATGTAAAACCAAGGCAAACATCCTGAAAAACGCCAAGCTCTTTAAAATTAAGTTTTGTGCCCAGCCTTCAGCAGATGAATCCACTTTCCAAGTCTATAGCGTTTGTTCAGTTTACTTCGGCTGATAAACTGGTCTTCAGCGTGATTGCTACAGACAGGCTTTTTCTTGTGAGGCTAAAATGGACAGGGAGTTATTTGGCTGAGAGTTTTGAGAAAACTCAGACTTTCCTGAGGTTGCAGCTGAATAAATCACACACTATGGGAGGAGGGAGACAGTCCCAAGGGTGAATTCTGACTTTTCTAGGTTTTCAGAGGAGAGCTCTGAGACGTCAGCGTAAATGTGACTGCATCTTCTGGAATCTGTATGCAGTAACGTCATCTCTGACTTCTCTTACATTTATTAGGAATACTTGATAGCTTCCCTGATACTGGATCAGAGACACCTATAGGAGCAACACGTCGTATTTTTCAAGATGAATAGATTTCCTTTGTCATTTTGCCTTTACTTTTTGCTATTAAACTATAGAATTATACTGATCTTTGCAAGCTAAATCCAATAAATGTTGGCAGTTTTCAGAATATTTTTTTCTTCATACGTTTGCACAAATAATCAGAAAATATCCCAAACAGCATTGCAGCAATGTAGATTTCCAAACAGAGACACTTACAGCTTTGCAATTTAAGTTGGCACCTATCACTCTCTGCTGCCGTATAAACATATTCCTTTTGGCCTGCTTCCCTCAACAAATACATTTTGGGACACAGGTCTTTAATGGACCTCGTGAGTCATCGAGTCCCAGCTCCTGCCGTCGCAGGCACACGTTGAAGACATCTAGGTCTCCTGAGCACCCACTTCGCACACCACAAGACCAAAACTCCTCCCAACACCTGATAATAATGACTGGGATGCTGCAGCAAACCCTTGCATCTGCAGCGTCCTGGGGGATGGCAGTTCGACCCCAGCTGAAGATGCAGGGCTCACGGGAGGCTGGGCACACTCGGGTTCAAGTTAGCCTGGCAGAAGGTATACCCACAACTAAAAATTAGCTTTATTTAAACGGGATTAATCCAGCTGTTATGTTTCAGATAATGCGCTTTGAATGGATGGCATCTCATTTTTCCTCACGCTGGGACATACGCTACGTGGATTCCCTTTTCCTTTCCCACAGTGCCCTGCTTTCCCCCAGGAACTCCGTAACAGTATCCGTGCTATTTAAAGGGAAAAGGTTCAGCAAGTATTTGAGCAAAAGAAATGGCTTCCACCCCAATTTTAAATAATGTCCCAGAGCAAATTCAAACCTTGCCCATATCAAGGCCTTTTTGAACAGAATCACAAGGAATCTTGTTGTAAGGTCACACATAAAAACTGAGCTGTTTTAAGATGCAATAAATCTACTTTCTCACTGTGGTTTCCTAAAAAGGCTGACAAGACTGACCGAGGACCAGGAATATCAAAGCTCACGCTTTACTGCACAAGCAATGATTCCCCACCAGCCCCAGTGGTTGCAGGTATCGCTTAGTTTAATTCAGAAAATATCAAATATACTAGGAAAATGACAGCTCAAAAAAAAAAAAAAAAAAACCCGACTTCGGGAATAAGCAGTTCCCAGTTTCATCCTAAGATGAAACAACAGAAGACGGACAAAAGAACTGGAAAAGAAGAATTCAAGTCTTGAACAATTCTGTACTACCTACTTAGATTAAAAACCCGCTTGCACAAATACTGAACGAGGAGCCATTCTCCTCCTCCAAAAAAAACCAACTCAAAAATCCAAAATAATAATTTCAAGAAGCAAACAATAATTATTAGTGTTCTTTAAGGCAACCTGGTCCACAGACTAGCAAGCAGAGTAGTAAACTTTCAAAAAGATGTAAACAAGCTGAGAAAATTAAGGTTACGTCCACTTCCAGAAGTTGTGGCACTTTTAAATATACCCAGAGCGGTACAATCCCCTTTAACACAACTCCCCTTATAAAAGTGTAAATATTTGATATGAAAGTAGCTAATTCTCTCAGAAGACAAGTAAAACCACACCAATATAAGGCATCTTTGTACCTGTAAAGCTACGTTCACGCGAGGCATTGTTCTAGAATAGCTACTGTAGCAGAAAAGAGAGAAAGCAGCGCAGTCCTACCTGAGATACGTACCGGTTAAAAACCTTGGTGTAGAATGGAAATAAATTACTGATGCTCATTGGAATTGAAGTTATAAATCACTAAGATAATTTCAAATTTGAGGTATTTTGATGAGCTCCAGAACGGGTCTGGGTAGAAATGAATACATGGCATAGGTAACAAAGAATTTGCACTACGAACTTTGCTAAAATAAACTGAAAACTCATAAAAAGCTCCCTCTTGAAAGAGGCAACGCGATTCTTTTCAATTCAGCCATCTTAATTTAATTGGGATAGTTTAGAAAGGACACGCAAGCCCAATATTGTCCATTATCAATACACAATGTCATGAATTCCACTATCACCAGTGATAGCACACAACCTTGCCCCCCCACCCCGGCCATGCCCACCCTGGTGTTTATTTTTTCAGGCTATTTTTGTTACTTTGATAAATATGAAATATTTCCAGTTTGACCTCATAACATCATACACTGACAATGTCCTTTGATTCTTTACCATGCCCGTAACTACAAATATGGCATTTGGATTTTGCATGTATCGCTAAACTAAGATTTTAAAAAAATCCAGGAAACAAACCACAATCAGTAGAGACTCACCTACAAATATTTTTAAATGTAAAATTGAAAAATTATATAGTTTGAGAAGCGATTCCTACAGGACTCTGCTCAGTCAAAAAGCAACCTTCAGAAATCACTGTAGCAAACCAAACACAGTACACATTAACACTGTAATCATTACTTATACAAATTAATTAGATATGACATAATATGAAAAGCCAATAAAAATATAAATATCATGAAACAAAATAAATAATGTTTTCACTAAGTCATCACAATCCAAAAAGTCATAAATCAAACAGGTACTAACGACCATCTGAAAATATTTCTGTTTAAACTTTTTTTTTTTGTTGTTGTTATCATAATGGCTCTGAACCTGGGCATTTTGTTACAGATCCAGTACGAGTACAGTCTTGTTTATTTGGCTCAATAAATGCCACAATACATGTTCACGCACCAAATTTTAAGCTAATGATGGATCGTTTTCACAGGGAACTGCATTTTTCTTTCAAAGAAAAATTTTAGCTCAGGCTCGTTCCAAGCTCTTCGCAGTGGGAATCTCCCCAGGGAGATCGGCGAGCTTTGCATTAGACCTCCTGAACGCTCCTCACAACTAAAATGTCAGTCTTCGCCTCCACGACGCACAGGGAAAAGTCCCCAACGCTCCTGCCACCCCCATCCCCCTCTACTTAACCATTTTGTTTTGTCCCAATTCAGCTGCTCATGCTTAAATATTTAGTGTTTGATCACAGCCAAAGGAAAAAATATTTTCCATTGGGTTACCAATGTTTTTTTCTCTTCACTTAAGGATGTTGTTAAACACACATGCTGCACAACTACATCATCTTAACATCTTTCAGCTCCAAATAAATTATAAAGGCCTATCAGACTTCTCTGACTGCACCCAAGATGAAAGAACTATTAACTCTTTAGCCCATGAAAACGCCTACAAAATTTGACTCCCGACTCGAGAAAAAGCCGTGCTGCTGAAGAGAAGTTCAGCTGAAGTAACTAACCAGGCATTACTGTTTCAAATGCTCCCAAGTCCCAGCTATGACTGTACTGGCAAGGTAAATTTCTGCGATTTAGATTAAGATTAATTTCTTTTAGACCGCAGAGAGCCTGAGTGCTCACTCCCTTCCCAATTAACTCAAGAGACAAAAGAAACACAGGCAGTAAGTTAAATGCCATAGTGCTGTATTTCTGCAGTCTTTAGTCCCTAAGTGGTTTGGGGTTTTTTTCATTTATTTTCTTTTTTTCCAAACAGATTTGGGTTGGGTATTTTTTCAAATTCTTTCATATTTACTTATCTTTTGTGGTATTGTCCATTTCTTAGACAATGACAGAATTTCCTCTCCTTTACAATAAAAAAAAGAAAGTTCCCATTACCTAATACATATAGGACTTCAATTGTGCCTATAAACTTAAAAGGCTTACAGTTTGGAAGCGTGGACTTTTGTAGCAGTTTCTTTTATGGTTTTAATCCTGCAAGCAACTCTCTCCCCGCACTTCACTTCTCAAGCACCGCAACTCCATAAAGCTTACTCCATTAGAAGCAGATATTCACAATCCACCCTGACACAGGGACAGGCCAGAGCTTGGGCTAGAAACATAATCTTGAGGGCAAATTCATTAAAGATCCCGGCACAAAGAGAAATAAGGCTTTAGTTGAACAGTAACCACAAGAGTCATGCTAGCATCACTCGGAATCCACTGCTGAATCATTTGAGGATTATGAATGATTACTTAATGAATATATATTAGTCTTGCGAAGACAATGTTTGCTATGCTTGACACAGAACTACATATTAAAAAAAAAATCCTCTCTTTTTTTCCCATGGGGGTGGTGAGACTCAAAACAGCTGCTGGGAAGCGCCCCACCCATCAAAAATGCTAAGGATCCCTTAGCCTAAACGTGACATTCAAATCGTGTTTTTCGATGCTGAGTTAGTTGCACATGCTTCTGGACGCTGGTAAACATTCAGGTTAATATTCCTTTTGGGTGCTAAAGGAAGCTTGCTTTTCCAATGCTTCCTCTTCCCATACAGAAGGGGACAGAAATCTCTTTCCTCTTCCCGGCAGGCCGAGGTCTGTGGAAGTCGCGCCATTGACTCCGACGCGAGCAGAATTGGGCCCTCTCCGCCTAACTGCAAGCTGCTACACACTGAAACCATTTGGGACTTTCATGCCTATTTTTGCCAAGCACAGAATTTCACTGTCTACGCAGTAGCGAGGGATCAGCTCTGAAAAATTCCCTTGTCAGCAATATCTTGATTAACAACCAGATCTTCTTGTATAAAAATATGTCAGCGATTAGTTAGAGAAGGCAAGGAACGTCACGCACAAATCCATCCGAAGAAATAAATGTTCAATGAGGACCACGCTATTCATATAATCTCTTTCAAAAAGTTGGTCATCGTGGGTCTTAATTCTGATCCGGCCTCCTAATCACTTCTGGATCTTTAATTATTACTATTTTCAAAATAAATATTGAGGTTGGAGGAAGACTTGTGCTTGGATCAAGGGTTTACTCTGCTCACCAAACTCTTAGGTAACCTAACAGCAAGTTTTATTTTAGCAGAGCTCCACTAAGACGTGAAAAGTTCCTTCTTATTTATATTTAGCCAAGCATTAAAAACAAAACAAAACACCAAACCTAAGCCAAAGTGCAGGCCTTGAATTTTTAAATGCAACTTACTACAAATGCAAAATGAACATTCCCAGGAAAGAGAAAGATAGAATTTTATGACCTTGAAATACATATTATTTTACTGGGAATTAGTCCTTTACAAATATTTTTCAATAGTAAAGATTTTTTGAAGAACGTATTTTCAAGTTTCAGATTCATCACCTGATTCTCTTAAGACATTAGGTGTCACCGTTGGAAGCGTGGCCTTATGGGAAGAATATAAATGTGGCAAACTGCCTACTTCACCCAAAAAAAGAAGGATATTTTTCTTTTTTTAAATCTGGAATGCATTATAAAATTATATTTTTACTTTTAACATGGATTTTTAAAAGCTCACATTACACCAATCTGTTTGTGAAATTTAATCATGCCCACAGGCAAGACCCACTCACTCATTTTGTTGCATTAAAATCAGTAGTATCTTTCCAGGACAGAGATGCATTTGTATGTCTTTATTTGTGGTGTCTACGTCTGCAAAATCAACACCAATATTTTCACATCATCTCTGTTAGAAATAGCCTAAGTTGTTTCAAAGGAAGAGAGAATTTGGGGTAGAAAAAAATTGTGTCTCAATAGCAGTTCTTCTCCTTTTTCAAAGCTTCTATTAATTTCTTTGTACTCCCACAGAAGGCACTGAAAAAACCACCAATGGTTTCAACAAGCACAAGATCAAGGCCTCCTCATACTAGAGGACCCCTTAACTCCTTATCATTTGCATTGGTTATGTATTTGCGAACACCCCGAGGAAGACGGGGGCTGAACCCCACCGCTGCACGCCGAGATTAGCCATGTGGCCCTGAAGATTTATCAAATGACATCTCCCCCCTTCCCTGGAGAAGACGGGGAGCGGGAGCAAACGCAAACCCTTCCGTTGGGGATGGGGGCGCGAAAAGTCGGGTTCACGGCAGGGACGGGGTTTGGGGGAGCGGGACGCGCAGGAGGCTGCTCGCCCACCGAGGCGACGGGGGTTTGGCTCGCAAACGGTGCCCGTGCCCCCGCCCCGAGGCATCCTCCGAGCCCCTGCCACGGGGCTGCTTCGCTCCCCTCGCCCTCGGGAGAGCCCCGCCGGCTTGGCCCGCCGCCGGGCCGGGCAGGGAGCGGGCTTACCGGCGCAGGAGTGCAGCGGCTTCGGCCGGACCAGGAGAGACGGGCAGACGGAATAGAGGGAAAGTTTCTCGAAGTAATCGCAGGTCTCCTTGGAGAGGATCTCGTCGATCATGAAGGTCTTGTAGCGCCTCCTGCCTGCCTTGGGGCGGCCGGGCGCGGCGAGCCGCGGCTGGGGCTGGCAGTGCATGGCGGGGCCGCCCGCCGGCCCCGGGGCTGCGGGGCTGCGCCGCGCTGCCAGAGGCGCTGCCAGAGCCGCGGCCGGCCGCGCATGGGCCCCCGCCCGCTGCCTGCGCCGCTGCCTGCGCCCCGCCGCTCCGCTGCCCTGCGCCGGGGAGCGCCGGCTCCCCCGCTATATAAACCTGCCGATAAGCATCTCGCCGCGTCCTTTTTAGGAGGCTCCGGCTGTCAATCAGGGCGCCGCTGCTCCCCGGCGAGCACCATTGTTACCCTGCGCCGGGCGGGGAGGATCCCGCCCGTCCCCTCCCCTCCCCGCTCTCTATTTTAAGATACCGGGGTGTGTGTCTGCCTTTCTTCCTTTCTTTTTTTTTTTTTTTTTTGTGCCAAAACTGGAAAGGTTCCACATTGGGGCTGGATTTTTTTTTTTTTTCCCCTTCCTTTCTTCTTCTCCCCCCCCCCCCCCCCCCCGCCTGTAATTAGTTTAAAAAATTAAAAGTGCACATCCCGCAAATGCGGGCTGCCGGCGGGAGGGTGCCTCTTCCCGAGCCCCTACAGCTTTCTCCGATCGGCATCAAACCTATTCCCCAGCCGCAAAGTGCTGGAGAGCGGCAGGGGAAAAAAAAAAATTACTATTTATAGGTGCTTTGCTGAAGCAAACGCTGCCTTCTCCGGAGCAGCGTTACTCTGGCAGCCTGAGATGATTTACTGGCGGATCGCTGCTTATCGCAGCTGGATTTTTGCAAAGATGAGCTTTGAGCCCCTTCTGCTGAGGACAGACCCCTCATGGGGTGCCGAGGTTTCCCCGCTCGGCCAAAGCTGTTTTTCCTCGCAGGCTGAGCCCCGATTTTTATTTCTCTGCTGTGGGGCCTCTCTGCGGCGGCCCCCCTGATTTGCAGGGAGGGCTGCTCCCAAAGGGGGATTTTAGCCCGCTGAGAAATTACCCCGCGCCCCGTTGGGAACCGGTGCGGTTTAGCACGGGAATCACCGGGACACCTTCTCCGGGGAAGGGCGTATCAGGAGTCCTCCCGCTTCCAACCCGTTGCTGAGTGGTTTTCCAGAAACCGCAGCAGCTCGCAATTACTCATGGCCACAAACTTTAAACAGGTAAAGAGAGGCTCATTATGGAAATGTGCCCCCCCCCCCCCCCAAAAAAAAAATTATTCGCAGGCTTCACACAAGGATTTAAGTACAGTCTGCGAAACGTTGTCAGCTGCCGTTCAGTTTTCATGCTTTGGTGATCCAAATGGCAGCAAACTCTTATTTTCTATTAGAAAACTCAGTCTGCTTTTGCAGAAGGAAACAACTGCCTCAAACTCTCATAAACTATTTGAGCAACTTTTATTTTATTGATCTATATTTTTAAAAGCCCTCAAAAATCTATAAACTATCTTTAATCTCTTTTGTATAAGCACTATTTCTTTTTCAATTACAAGTATCATTCGGCTTTAAACTTCAGAGATACATTTGCCGATTTCGAGAGCCCTAAAACCAAAATAAAGATATTCGCGTTGTCCGCCCACTGTCAAAACCAGAAGGCAGACGCCAGGAAATATAATACTTTTGATATCGCCTTTGAACTTTTTTCTTAAAAACTCGTTACGTGGTTTTAAAAAACACAGCGCAGCAAATTATATCAAAACAAAGATAAAACAAAGCTTTTTGCTCATTGAGCCATTGGAACGGCATTCTCATCATTTAAAATAAATTGCTTGGAAATGGTTTTACTTCTTTTTATTTTGAGAAACTGAAGTGTTCTTACAAACAAGAATTTAACCAGAATGACAACAACCACTAAGGGGTTCAAGGACTTTTTTCCCCCTGATGATATAACTGGTTTTAAACTACTTAAACTGTTGCTAAACAAACTAAAAATATTTAAGGAGATTTGCTGACTTCATTATGAATGCAGCTCTATACTCACATCTTAATTCAGACATAAAACATTTTAGGAGCATACTTTCTTTGCTTCTTTTTCAGACTTTTTTTTCCCCACAAAAACAAAATAATTACCAGTAACATTAACTTAAGCAATTGCTGCTTGCTGATAATTATTGGAAAGAATATTTCTGAAGCAATCTCCTGAGCAAGCTACTGATTTAAATCCTGAAACGGCAGAAACCAGCAGCAAATGGCATTTTGCTCCACCGTGTTTCCTCGGTGTCTGGGCAGTAGCTGCAGCCCCCCTACCCCCACTCCAAATTCATTTTGCATTTACTGGCTTTGCAAAACCTAACAAGACGCAGCAGAGGAATGTTTCCTAAATTGAGAGCGCAACACAAGCGCTGGAAATCAGAGTCTTCCATGAGCCCTGCTAGATCCAGCCCAGAAATCAAGAGGGGAAGAAAACCGTCGGCTCACCTAACTCGCACACAACTGACCGCAAGACAAGAGTCTCCGCTTGTCTTTAAACGTTTCTTTCTCGCATCTGAAGGGCTGGATATCCAGAGATGTGGGGCTGGCGCCTCTGCCTCTGCTCTAGAAACACCGATGCCCTCACCAGAGCCCAGGGAGATGAGCTGGCAGGTGGGATTAGCACACCCCAGCATGTCTCTAGAAACTTTATTTTTTTATTAATGATTTTTTTTTTTTTTTTAAAGTGGCCAGAGCAATACGGTGGGTTATGTCGTATGAAACACACACTGGCTGTCAATCAAAAAGGGGGTGCTTTGGTCAGGAATAATCAGGGGTTTTGTTTCCAACATTAATGAAGTGGCTGGAATAGCAAACATCTGCCAAGGGGACTCAAACCGCGAGCAGCTGTTGGAGCCCCCAGTCCTCTTCCCATGTAGGACAGCCTTGCTGATAAGTACTTCTCCCTAAGGTTTCTCTAACGGTTGCGAAATGGGGCCGTACGGGAGGGTGGGAGGCAAAAGGCATGTTCGGGAAGGTTTGGAGAGCAGAAGACTTGGCGCAGTTTGCGTGCGTGAGCCCAGCACCTGCACTCCACAAATGGCAGCGTGACAGCAAGTTACCAGGATTTCTGCACAGGCCCTTTTCCAAGAGGGAAGGGGAATAATCCAAGGGACACGATCCTGCAATTCACCGACTGAAGCGATTTTTATGTATGAAACCCATATCAGAACTGAGGAGGAAAATAGCAGTGCTCTGAGCTTGTCAGTCAGCAACGGGCTGTTAATGATGAAGAGCAGGGAGTTCAGCCCTCCACCAGAGAACTGAAAGTAGATCCTCCAGGAGGGCAATCACGTTCAATCAGAAAAGAGATGGCAGGAGACCTTCTGAACTAGGGCTTCTGGAGACAATTTGTTTTAATTTGCAGACAATTTGTGCTCCCAGGCACTTCTCGTGCAGTACTGAAACCCCAGTGGTGCTGTGCGCCTCGGGAAAGTGATTAAGCACCTTAGGGTAGATTTGTTTAGTCCCAGCACAAACATTATCGTAAGATGGTGATTAAGGCCATAGGAATTAAGCTGCTGCTACGTTACTAAATTTGTTATTTAGGTAGCACCCAACTACCCGGCTCTGCTGAGGGAAGAGTTCGCTGGTTGTGATTACTTGCTTCTGTATTTGTACATTGCCTAGCACACTGGGATCATTTGCCTAAGGAGAGGAATTCTGTCTGATGGGTTTTCAGCTCACTAGTTTTCACATTCTAAGAAGAATTTAAAATGCAAAATACCTATTTTTTTTCCTGGCCATTCCATCAAAAAAAAAAGTGCCAAAGCCTTAAGGTGCATTGGTTCTTGTTCTGAATTCCTTTTTCCTTAACAAAAGGGCAAAGATACCTTTCGCAAGCCCCTGACATTACCATGTTTAATCGCTAGAAAAGTCTCTTTTCCAGTAAAATCCAACCACCTTTGAAAATAGCTTCATACAGACATAACCAATCCTGTTTAACACCACCACTCTGATCTTAAGTGTATGCCTTTTTCAGCATGATATTGGGCTTGATACCTGATCCAGAACAGAAAAATCAAATGTGTGGCTAAAAACAGGGAGGCACAATTTGGGCCAGTGTTTTGCTCAAGGGAAGCGTATCCAGAGGCTTTGTCCTCTCAGCATGAAAGGTCTCGGTGCATGAAAGTCCCTTTGAGTAAAAGATCTCAAGATCTCAGCATCTACCTCACATAAGTAAAGAGGGTTTCTAGTATCTGCCTGATGCCAGAGAAAACAGCATTGCCTAGGAAGCTTTTTTTTTTTTTAAAACCAGGAAAAGAGCGTAAAATCTCCCCACGCTTGCACACATAAGGTAAACCCAATGAGCCCCTTAGTCTTCTATGTTCCCCTGACAGAAATGCTTTCTGAGAGAGACAGACAGACACCTCTGAGCAGGGTGTCTCTGCCCCTATCTCCTGGAAGGCCTCTGTAAAAGCAGGATCCCATCATAGGGTAGAAAAGAAACTGAAGGGTTTGTTGACTCTGAAGTTTACCTTGGCCCCTTTGCAAATGGCAAGATGATACCACTGGGCAGCGAAGTGTGCAATGTAATAGAAATCGCAGAGCAGAGAGGTAATTGCACATGTTCACGCACTCCATTGGCTTCAGGAAGGCTGTTGCTTCCAGCTTATCTTTACAAGCAATTTTCACTCCCGGCCTAAGTGACTGCAGAATAGGACTGCTCCAAGTCCAGCGGTTTCATTGGAATTTTTTTTGCCAGCTCCCAAAGCTACGGAGTCTGTCTCAAATCCTCACAATTACATTACTTCCCCTGCCACCTTTAAATCTGTCTGCAGCCTCTTTGAGTGTCAGCAGACCTCACTCTGAGCCTGACTGATTCTCCTCCTGTTCCCCCTACCCCACTGTGATCCTGCAGCATTTGTGCAGTCCAAACCAGCCCTGGCTTCGCTAGCAGGTTTTGTCCTTTAATGGATGGACCTGGGCTTATGGCAGCAACACTACAAAGTAGCCCCCTTGACGTGGTCGCAGTAAGTCAAGGCTTGAGTTACTTCCTTCAATAAAATTATAGTGAAAGCTGAAGGGGACACCTTTGTTGCTCTGCCACAAGCCCTAAACCTAGTCTCCCTTGCTTAGAGCCAACTTTGAATCATCTAGAAATAGAGTACACTGGTACTTATCATGTGAGTGAAGCCAGTGACTAGTCCCCAAATTAGTTAAGATGCTCTACTTCAAAGTACTAGTACAGCTAATATTAATTGTTTTTATCAGTGCTGGTAGCAGGCTCAGAATGCACAAGCCAGAAAGAACTCATCACACGGATTGCAAAGTCCCTTAGAAAGGAGATACAGATGTGGCTTCAGATCCACGTGCAGAGAAACTGAGGCAGAGGCTCCCTCTGTTAACCCTCAGGACAGAAGCCAGACCTCACTCAACATCATGCATTCTCCAGGTGGACAGCATCATCTAAATCACAGTATTTTCCTCCCATGACCTCATGTTTTCTTTCCCCACAACGGCCCTGGGGGCTGCGAGACAGTGTCTTGCTATTTTTCCAGTTACCTCTTTGCAGGGACGCACAACACCTCAGCAGCTTCTCCTTTCCTAGGCTCTATTGCTACCAAAATCGAACCAGATCCTGCCATTGGTGGTGGCGGTGGTTGGAGCGGTTTCCATGAGCTCACCAGGGGCGTTGCCTTGCCACTATGCAGGGCAGCAAACATACCAAACCGGATAGAATAAATCATTATGAATCCTGAGACAGACTCACTGGCAGAACTGAAGGCATTTAGAGAGATATTTATGGGGTGGCTTTCATTTTCTGGGTGTTGTATAGATACCACGTACACCTGAGTTTACGCCAAGAAACATATGCCATCTTTCAGCAAGTGGGGATTTGTTTTTTCATGCTATAGCTAAGAGGCCAGAATCTGGGCTTGTAAACTAGGGCTAAGGAGTTTGGGAGCGGCAACCAGGAATGCAAAAGAGCATTCTGTATCATCCTGAGCAGTAAAACACACCGATGGGACTTACTGTGGAGCAAAGGTAGCAGATCGTACCGGTTATGGACGGGGCCCACTGCTGAGGAAGAAAAAAATCCTGGAGAATATCACAGAAGGCAACTGTTCCTGCTGCAGTCCTAAGCACAACACCTGAGGGTCCAGTTTGGGCAAGACAGATGTGCCTGGTCCCCTACTATTCATCCCAGTTATTAATGGGACAATAAATGGTGGTTTTCCGCATGCATCCATTTCTCCAGGGAACTCCACGCTGCAAAACTGCCTCTTCCTCATCATCCTACCCACGTTGCTGTCCTCTCCAGGATGCCAATGAAAACAGAGACACCTATTTTAATATGGCCAAGGTAACAAAAATCTCATTTAAACCACTTTCCTAGAGGGACTGGAGCCAACAGTAAGGGGAAGCATCTGATCTCATGAGAATGAGTGTGTTTGGGATTGGAACATCTTAAACTCCCCTGATTTTTTGGCATGGTAGCCTTCCCAAATCTACCACCACGTCACTCTTTAATCCATACTCCAGCCTAATTTGGATGAGGATCCACATGCGAACGCTCACTGCTTCATCCAGCTTTGCCTAAGGCCAATTATTTTTTTGCACAAGGCTTGCTAAATCTGTGCCAAGCTGGATGGTAGCATGTTAAAAAAGGAAAAATAAAAATATTTCCAACTCCTTCTATAAGAGGGGCCAGGATGTTTTCATATGCTGTGACTGATGCTGTATTCCTTATTCATGAGGATTATATCTGTTTGTTTTCTTTTTTCCTACAAGACAATTTACCTGAAAGCAGAGAAGAAAAAAGATCCCAAACCAATAGACCAGAAGAATGTCTCCAGTCTCCATAGAGACACCAGAAAAACACCACGATCATGTGAGTTGTACACAAGAAGCCTATTCATACTGGAATGGGTGGTGTTCCAGGACGTTAAGTAATTTTGACAATCTGCCACTATCTCAGCCTGCAAGAAGCCCAGAGGGAGTTATTGATGCCATCAAGTACCGATCTTTATAAATGGTTTCTAGACAGCCTTCATCATTCTGGGCTCTGCAGGACCCCAAATCCAAACCTGCAGATGGATCTTAGCACAACCATTCAAAAGAAACCAAGACCGCCATCCCCAGAGAGAACCCAGATGCTGTGTGTCCTACACGAACCGCTCCCGAGCAGGCTGCAGAGAGTCGGGAATTGCCTGCAAGAAGCCCAGCTATCACAGTACACTACAAGAGCCCAGGTCGTGCTCTTCACTTACCCAGGCGCCGCACTGCTGCAGTTCACTGGTGTAGATAGACTCGCACTTAATTAATACAAGGACAAACAAGGAGAGACAGGGGCTCTGGGAGTCGATAAATAACAGAGCGTACCAGAATTTACTGTAGCACTGCTGGGTCCCTAGGGTTCACAGGTAAGGCTGAGACTTTCATTGCCTAATGCTAAGAGAAGGGCAGAGAGATTTCCAAGAAGCAGAGCCTGATCATGCCTATAAATAGATTCATTCCTTCTAAACAAGGAAAGAGCAAAACCTCAGCTAAAGTGAAAAACCCCTTTCAGAGGGTTCTGGCCAAATTTAATCTTCTGAGGTAGCCTGCTCACAGGCAAAAGGCTTGCTGTATCCATGGAAGCCAGGCAAGGCAGGGTTTGGTGCTTGAAACACAGAGGAGAGTCTCTCTCGTATTAAAAGCACCTAATTTGGCTACCTGTGATGTTCAGTGTCCTTCCTCGACCTGCCACAAAGTCTGCATAAAGTTCCTACCTGTGGAACAGCTCAGGAATCAATGTCATGGCCCAAGTTGAAGAACAGTGCCATTCCCAGAAGGATTTGTTGCCTGGGTTGCAGCAGTTGGGGATTTCAACATCAGCTAGGAACCAGCACACAGCTCCAAGGGTCCAGGAGCACTCTATTTGGGGGGCTCTGCACAGACAGCTGGGCTGCCTGCAGTACACTCAGATTCATCAGCCCCAGCTCAGTCAAAACTACTTGTAACACTGAATCCCTCAGAGTAGCCTTGGACTAAAAGATTTGGCCCTGAAGAATGACCTGTCTGCACCAGTGCTGTTCTGGAAGCAAATCTGTTGCACTCGGGATTGCTTAACAGCAGCCAAGGCACCCACGGGGAATCTGCAATCAATCAGGTCGTGCCACTGCCCACCTCCACGATAACTGGCTCTGCCTCACTTCCCTTCTGTTTGCTGCAACGTGTTTTCAGACAGAGCGTTTTGGATGATCCTGGCTCTGTGCAGGGGCAAGCCCTGCCCCCAGCCTAGGATTCAGACAAAACAGCCAGTGCCCATGAGGAGCAGGGAGAAATCAGCTATAATTCAATTGCCATTCAGTATAATTAGGACACTAAAATACACATAGCTGCTAAGACCCTGGTGCCAACGGTTAAGCCACAGAGCTTTTACTGTGTTATCAGTGTACGTGTGGGAGTAGGACATCAAACAACTGGTGCACGTGTCCAATCCCCTTGCATTTGAGGAGCACCTCCCAAGTTCCTTGACTCAGATGTCCCATTTTTCTGCCCATAATCTCAGCTTTATACTTGACCCTGATCTGTTTTCTCACCATTACCTGTTTCCTCACCTGCTCTCAGCAGTCCTTTTCCAATGACATCCTGAAAGGCCTTAATCCCTGCTGCCAGGGACCTTACTGCTTCTGGGAGCCTCAAGCCTGGCATTAGCTGCAAACTGATCATAGTGCAGTGCCTTTCATTCAGGGCTTAACTGAGACTGCACAGATCTTGATCACGTCTGTTTGCAAACAAGAACTGTTGTCATCGCCCTTTCACATACTTCAAAGATTTCCTAAGGTAGGTAAAGTTCCACTCTCCAGCTTGCTGTAGACACAACAGCAGCAATTAAAAAGCATCTTTAACACCGAAAAGAAAGCTCTCTAGACTCTGCCTGAAAGCTTGTTCCTGCTACCTGTCTACCACTTTGCCACCAATCTGCCATTAACATTTCTTCCTACTCTAGAGGCATTCCTGCTTACTACACTAATATTTTACGTTTAAAATTCTTCATAGCTTAGCTCCATTTTATTCTCTCATTTCCTATTCTTTTCTTATTATTATCTTACCAGAGTTGAGGCAGTACCTTCCTTCCTGTTTAGCATCTCATGTTTTGCTCTGAAAGTCTCCCTACTATAAGGAAGAGAAGGAAAAGAGAACTCCAGCTAAAAAAAAAAAAAAAAATACAGAAGGGAAGCTCATCTTCCCCCTTTTATAAGAAAGGAAGGGTGCCCACACCCCTGCATTTCCACCTGCAAGTACTAATTAGGGGTCATTGTGCTAAGTGCCTTCTGCACTATAAAAAGGGGGCAGGACAGTCTTAGAAAGACCTGTAATAGTTGTGGTTACTGGTTATACTGTGGTAATAACTCAATAGTAATCTCAGAAATTGAAAACAAAATGTTCTAGCTATTAAAATAGGCAAGGTCAATATCCAGTGAGTCTATATAGACTATAATTGCACAATATTGGCCTAAAAGGATACCACGAAGGAAAAAAATGTCTGCGATCTTATGGTAAGAACACCTTATTATAGGCTGTGCTTTATTCTAGAGAGTTCTTTCTCTTTTTCTCGGTTCTGAACTTCAAACAAACATATTTTTTAGCACTGAAACAAGAATGTTCTAAGACTTAGTTTCTGAAGTTAACTCACATGCAACTTTACTTTCATTGGCTGTGGATCCCTGTTGTAGGTAAGAAAGCCCCTTATGAGCTACAAGGGGTTGGGGAGCATGCTGAGACTCCTTAGTCTTAATTCTTCTCTGCATCCTATTCTGTGCTTTTTATATTAAAGAAAATCATTATTTACTATAGTTGTAGCTCTAAAGTGTAGAGGAATACTGCATGCCTGGGAAAATAGATGCATTAAAGCAGGTATGTACATTGGCACATGGAAGAAGAGTCAAGGCTTATGGGAAGTCTTCTATCAAGTGAGCAGAAATAAATGATTCTTTAGAGAATAAACCAAGATACAAAATTTCTCAGAGTAAAATAAGCTTTTTTTCAACTCACTACTACCACTTCATAGCCTGTTAATGACTATTAATAATGAACAGCTTACTTCTGCCTGTTCTTTTACAGTGAGATGTCTGCTCCTAGAATGATGGAGACAGGCTCTCTTTCCTTATAGAGTAGAATAACAAATAACATAGAAAGGAAACATACAGCATCTCTGCTACAATTCTTTCAGAAAAAAATTCTGGGCAGACCTGGATGGGCAGCTGGGGTGAGAAGGATGGGGCTGACAATAAATGGTGATGGCATCACTGGCTGGAAAGCTTGACAGTAGACTGGCAGGCGTTTCTGTCTTGGTGTAATGCCTGAACAGGGACATTTGATGTGCAACTAATTCCAAACTCAAGGGCATGCTTTAGACACCCATAAGCAGAGCTAATTTTGCTGATCTGGGTAGAGGAAAGCAAGTTATCAACTTGATGTACATCAACCAGCTTACAGCAGCTCTTGGTCCATTGCAGCATGACAGCCTCCTGTCTTAGCTTTGCCCATAATCAAAGCCGCTTGTGGATGCCGTAACAGAAAGCAAGATGGGGGAGCTGAGGGCACTTGGGCACTGGAAGCATGAAAGGAGGGCGTGAGAGCTAAGAAGAACACGGAGCTCTTAGCAGGAAGGAGAGGAGGTTTGAGTGACATTGCATGGAGGGGGCTGGCTGGGGAAGATGGGGCAGGAGGCAGAGGGCTAACTCCAGTAGCGGGTCTGTGTCCATCTTTTTTAGTGCTGCTTCTTTAACCAGCATTGGCTAATCAACACCATCTCTGGCGTACTACCTTCACTTCGAACTTCCACTGAACACTTGCTGTTAGCTGCTATGTTTCTGCACACGAGTGGAAAAACTCCCAGGGTCTTCCAGAATACTAGGATTGTGAACAGGATCCAGTTTAACAGATTAATCCTGTTCCATTGCCTGCAATGGGACTAAACTGATACTAGATAAAGATCTGTCTTGTGATCCAGATGAGGTAAAGCTGGAGAATAATTACCAGCTAATTAGGTCTCCATGGTCCAACCGTTCTCTTGGTTGAATCAGGATAAGTAACTGGTTAACAATAAAGACCTACTCTGAGCTTATAGCTTGTGAAAAGTTGCTCCTTTAAACTTCCAGTGTGATTTTTATTTTTATATATATACCTACATTGTAAAGGCATGACAACGACAGCCTCAATCAGGCAAAGGATGGTGACTTAGGATTTACTGGTAAGCCACAAATGATTGTTGGGAAAAGCAAAGAGCAGGTTAAAGGGTTGTCTGTTTCTAATTGTTTTAAGCAGAACTGGTATGGCCGCATTGCTACAAGATGCTCCTGTGTACAGGAGTACAAACAAGTCTTCCATCTTCCAAAGGGCTCTCTTGATAGGAGGCACTACTTCAAGCAGAGAGCAGTTTTGCTCATCTAGTACCCAGTTGTCACTTTGTACACATAAGTTAACAGTAGATATGCAGCCCGGATCGTGGGCTGGGATAAATCAGGCTGGTTCTGTTTGCTTCCGCAGGGCTTAGCGAACTTATATTAGGAGATACAGGTCTCTTGGGCAAAGGTACACGTTGTCAGCTGCTGCTTTCTGTCTCCCCTGCAGGGGATTTTTGAGGACTTGGCGACTAGCACCCAAGCAATCTGCAGCGTGGGTAAAGGTGGAGCATTCCTGGGCTGGTGGTATTTGTGAACGTTACCCCATTGTGCTTTACAAACAAATAAATGCTCTCAGCTCTAAAATGAGTACTTATAACTGTTCTAAATGCGTGCAAATAGAAGAGGATGACAATGTTATCAAAAGACAGACTGATTAGAAGTCCTGGACTCTTTCTGACCTTTTCACACTACACTGCAAACTTGAAGAGCAGCTTGCAGGTCAGAGCAACAGCAATCTGTCTTCTGTGACAGACTTCAGTGGCATCTCCAGAGCCTTGCTTCCCATTGGATACGGAGTCACCGCATTAGTGGTAGGTAGTGGTAGGTCAGCACAGCTTCACTAATTTTTCAATAAAGTTATCGATATCCATCAGCTGAGGATCCCTCTTCTGCATATCCTGCTGCTAAAGCTCGCTACTATTGTAGTGGTAGGTGCTGACAGTCGGTCTGAGGCACTAATGAACCGGTCATTAAAATGCTAAGTTTGAGAAGACTGTTTGTCAAACACAGGGTGGTGTGTGTGTGGTTAGAATAGATAGCACCATAGAAACCCAGATGCTGGCTAAAGAGGCAAGAAAACAAATGTCCCTTTGGTCTGCTTCAGCCACAGATGCCATCCAGCCCATGTTCAAACATCCAGACAGGGCTGCTGTGTTCTCATAACCAATTGACTCTCCCTTTTGCAAGTGTTGGATCAGAGACGTGCGGGTTATTCATGTTAAAAGACAGGCAACACAACTCTTCCATAAAAGTCCAACAGACAGACACATTAACCCCTGTAATCCCTTCCTGTGGTGTATATGACGCCACCTAGATTTATTAATTAAACCCTGTTATCCGGTGGCCACTGTCAATTAAGTGTTTCCTTGTAATGTGTATAACGAGGGCTCATTCATTAGCAAATGTTTCCATTACATTTAAGGCTGTGAGTCTCTCTGAAGACTTCTCTTCCTCAAAAAGAGGGTCAGAATTTGTTGTGGTTTGAGATTCTGGGTGAAGGGAGGGGATGGAGAAGTAAAAAACAGGCGAGACAGATAATGGATCTGTTGCTAAACTGAACAATTAATAAATGATCGTTGGTGTGCGCTGGGAGGGCACGGTGCTATCTGCAAACAACTCGGACAACTCAGTTTCAGGAGATGGATGCAGTTCCTGGCTCTGCCACTTGCCAGCCCTGTGACCCCAGAAAAGTTGCAACACATGCCTACCTTTTTGTTGCTGTTCTCTGCTCAGACCGCAATTTGGAGAACTGCATGTACAACTGAAAAGAAACAGCCTTACATGTGGGGCCTGCATCTTGATAAATGCCTCTGAAATGTAGCCTCACCCTGTAGTCTCTTCAGGTCACCAACAGCGTTGAGGTCTGAAGTGTTTCTGACTCAGTAATTCATTGCAAGATTTGTAGTGCTGACACTCTTCTTAAAGTACCAGCTTCCTGAGCTGTGTTACTAGAAATATAATCACAGCCTTGTCAGATAAACTCTGACTGCTGAGAAACTAAACCACCAAAAGACTGAACAAAAAAGCACATGATGCTTCTTTCGAGCAGCATCGGTAATAATAAAATAATAATAAAAACCTCATGATTTTAAATGAGTACTTAGAGTCCCTTCCGACCTGATGTGATTTTTAGATCATTGGGTTTTGGTAAAACTGATCTATTAGAATAATTAATGCACTCTGAATGTTACCAAGAGTTCTTTCCAGCAGCTGCCTCAAGAGAAAGAGGGAAAGGACTAACTGAATCCAAAGCTTTTAGTGAGTACATGCCTGCCAGTTGTGCTAAGCAGCTGTTGGGAGATGGAGCTACAGTTCCCCCTTCTGGCAAAATTTGCAGTTGCAAGTCCTTTTTAAAAACAGGATTTAAATTTTTTTTAAATTATATATTCAATTAATCCAAGGCTGGGTTAGGGCTCCTTGTGAATAAAGCTCAAAGCTAAGTATGTCAGACAAATTACAAAGCCTGCATGTCAGGGAAAAATAATCAAAGCCTATCTGGAGATAACTGACAGCTAGCTGAAGGAACTAAACTCAGCCAGTAACTTGTTGGCTAACTTAACCCTAGTAATGATATTATTAGTGCTGCAGCAGTGTTATGTCTTTGTTCAATGATCTCAAAGCTTTAAATTTATTACACTGGCAAGAGAAAGGGAAGCCTCTTGTAGAGATTCTTTAGTTGCCAGAGGCCAGTTGCAGAGCCTGGAAATAGCTGGGAGTGGAAATTTGGGTATCAGGCTGAAAAGTTACTGGGTAGTGTCCCTGTGTCGTTCCCTGCTTGTTGGAGCGCTGCAGCAGGCTGTTGCATGCCAGCACTGGGGAATGGGGTCGGCAGAAAATCCTGAAAGAATCCCACAGAAAAGATTTGAGTCAGATGTTCCCCCTCTCCCAGGTCCTCTGCAGCCAGGCTGAGTGCATGAGCTGTTACCGTTGAGCACATGGAAAAGACGACCTTATCGAATCAAAATCACTGGGAAAAAAAGACAATACCATCTGGCCACTTCTGAGAGAGCTAGAGACCATGCTGGCACTATCTAAGGCAGACTGTACACTCCTCCTTCCCCACGCATTCCTGGGACATTTCTAATCATAACTGTGAATGGCATCCTGCAGTGCCTTTCTGGGATCAGGTTCCCCTCTATAAATGCCCAGTCCTGTGTTTGGAGGCAGCAGAGCTTCAACTGAAGTCCGTTGAAACACAGCCTGACTCACTACTGTCAGAGCTGGTATTTCACAGAGGGCCCATTAATAAAGTTTTTAATGGAATGTAATTTACACTTTCAGAGTATGGCTGCATCTATTCAAAGTTGCTTTTTTTTTTTTTAAGGAAGCCAGCAAAAGACAGGCAAGGATAAAATGACCTATTCCTTGTCCTTTCTTCTGAATCCTTCTACAATAACATATGTATATAATCAATTACGGAGAGCAAAAACTAGGATTATTTTTAAGAAGCACACTTCAGTTTTTTCCCTTTTTAGTGTCGGCATGTTCACGCAATTCAAAATGGATTGAAGTGATAACGAGTAACTCAGCACATGGCCCTGTCTGCTCAGTTTATTATCATGCATTCCTATCTGGCTATCTAATCTAAGATGCTTTTAAAGGACCCATCATCAAAATATCTAAGTGCTGCCACAGGATCTAATTACTAATCTTCAGGAAGAAACACTGGCTTTGCTACAAAGTTGGAATAACCCCCCCTTAAATCTTTATGAAGCAGAGGGGCAGAAGGCTGCAAAGCATACGTGTATAAAACATAAAACTGTCTTTCTTGTGCATAAGTCTGTGAGCACTTGATGCATGACGCAATATAAAACTATTGTTCTATCAGAAACGATGGTGTTTTTTTACACTGCACGAGACCGTGAGTCATTAAAACCGTGTTGTACCACGTCCAAGGAATGGTTTATATTGGCCTGTGTTATTCATCACTTTCTTTATTGGTTGGCTTTTCTTTGAGCGTGTTACCACAGAATTTGAGTGCCCTACAAGTACGAGTGGATTCACTCTCACAGCATCCACACATCACGCAATACTATCATTTTCTTTACATGTGGGGAATTGGAGGCAAAGATGAGGGATGAGATTTGTCTAGGGAAATAAGAGTGATTTTCAGGGCAGCACTCCAAATTCAACCAGATGTCTTGTGTCACAGTCCTTCCCTGCAGGATCTCTACTCATTGAAATACAGCATTTTCCCTTGTCTCCTGACAAGCCAAGGACAGGTTCACCAGCTGGACCAAATAAAATCATAGCCAACGGCTGCATCCTTCTGCTCAAAGAAGTTATTAAAACTCTTAAGGTGCAATAGGCTCACAGTTACACCGTGTTAGATCCAGACTTTGTTGCTTGCCATATAAGATGGGGAAACAGAAGACTAGGGAATGAGCCTGGGATGAGTCTTTCATGCTTGTTATAGAAACCATCTTGCCTAATTCTAGGTCTCTCTTTTCTTCTGTTCCTGTCTAAGGAACAGCCTTATTATATTACCAGCCTTATGTTTGGTTCCTGCCTATCAGGAATATCTTGCATATCCATATTCCCAGATAGGGAACAAGCTCCCCCAGGAGGCAGTCATGGTGCCAAGCCTGACAACATTCAAGAAGCAATTGGACAACGCCCTCAGACATATGGTATGATTTTTGGGGTTGTCCTATGCAGGGACAGGAGTTGGACTCGATGATCCTTGTGGGACCCTTCCAACTCAGGATATTCTATGATTCTATGAGTTCTTCATCACAGACAAGAAGAGGCTCATGAATCACATCCATGTGTCCCAGACAGAGAACACAGAAGTCTTCACTCCAACTCAGTCCACACAAAGTTCCTCAGCTTTAAGTCAAAGTATGATTTTCCTAAAAACACGGTAAAACTGTGGGTGGGCACTGTCTGATTTATAACTTGTGTGGACCGAGTCAGTTTGTAGCAGTACATTTGCAGCTAAAAATTAAACCATTACAGCCAACTTTACTGTAACAGATATTGTATTCTCAGGTTGTACCAGTATAATTATGTTTCTAAACAAATGTACATAGACAGGGCTACCCAGGTCTTATCTTAATGATTGCCATCCACTTTCTCCCATGGACAGAAGTATAACCCATGTAATCTGAACCCCAATCCAGCCTTCTCTTCCCATTATTCAAGTCACCCTCCCTATTAAGCAACAGCAACACATTCAGAGAGTTAAAGCACATACCATAAAGTTATCCAGACGGCTCAATGCAGATGTCCTTGAGCTGCTCTGGTTAGTAACTTTGGGGTGAAACAGCATCTTCAGAAAAGCATCCACAAAGCCTTCATTTGATGGCATCCTGAAACAAAGAATTCACCCATCTGCTGAGATGCACCACTACAAAATGGAAGTTTTACATCTAATTTGAATGCATTCACCTTTAGGATCCAAGTCCTGATTTAATAAGACTGTTTGGCATTTGATTTCTAATGTTACAACTTCTAATAATTCTTTTGCTTTTTAGTGCATTTATAAAAGTGTGTTTAAAAAAAAAAAACACATTATAATTTTGCAAACTCTTACATAGAGCGGGATTAATCATCTGTAAAATAGTACTCATCACTGGAAAGCCATTTTAAAACGTCCAGCTCTGCTCCCTAGTCTGGCTGGCCTGGAGTCAGCAAAGGTGCTTCTGCCCTGCCAGGGTTCACACCAGCTCCTGGACCAGAGGGAACACGGATGAGCCAAGCTGCAGAGGTAAACGGAGGGCTGCACTATGCCAGTTCACCACTCACTATAGCTATGCCTTTCCAAGAGAAGACCACCAGATGGCAATCCTCCAGAGCAGAGCCTCAGAGCCAGCACACGAGCATAACCTCTTACTGCTGCAACCTCAGTCAAGAGCACTACCTCAAGCCAAGGAAACCTGAGAAAATGAAAGACCAAAACGTCCCTGAGCTTTCAGGCTGAACTTCTGTACCATAATGGGCAAAATCATCACTGCATGCCCTCTTATACCTCTCATTTGTCTGTCTTTCCCACTCTACTCATTACTATTATAGCTCTTTTTAGTTTGGAAAGCAATAGTTACTTTTAATACGTTGGCATGCAGCTGGGATGAGCACCCCTTGTGCTGAATGCTGAATCACCATGCAATAAAAACTGTCCCTTTCACCAAGATTTTACAATCTAATGTTATTTTGTTTCTCCAGGGGCACCCCCACAGACAATAAAACACCTTTCCTACGCTAGCAGCTCCTGTGCAGAAGTCAGAGGGAATACTGTTAGTCTCCACATACCTTGGTAAAACTGCCTGCCTGTGGGCTTGAATGACCATGAATAACACTTCTTCTGTTACTCTTGTTCCTTTCTGTATTCTCCCATAATTATACTTTAAAAATGCCAAAATATAAACCAATCTCAGCCTGGAAGTGTTCATACTGGGAAGGGCAAAAGAAGGCCTAAATTATAAACTATCATTTTAAAAAACAAATCAAACATGCAAAGCGTTCTCTTAAAACCCAGCCCTGGGAGGCAGATGGAGACGTGGCTTTATCCTACAGATGGGGAAACTGAGAGAAGTGCCTGCAGTCAGTACCAGAAGGGCCTTCTTGCTCCTGACATCGGGGTTCCCAGGGCTGAACCCCTCTGCCTTCTGAGTGCTTCCCCACGCAGAGAGCTCATCCAGGATGCCAAGCCCATGATCTCCATTTCAGGTCATCCTCCTGGTTGTGGAGTCTTACTGCTGTAAACCTACTGTCCCACCTCTGCTCTCTTGCCACCTGCATCGTCCAAGGGTCTGACCTCAGCTCTGGAGTTATAAAACATTCAGCAGGAGTGAACGAGAGCTGGGATGGAGCGGGATGCTGAGTGCCAAACAGGCAAGGAACAGCAGGGGGAGGTATCAGGCCAGACATGAGAATAACCAAGAGAAATTCCCTGCCCTGTGCTGCTAGACAAGATAATCACGATGGTCCCTTTGGGTCTGCATGTGTGCCACTCCCATCTTCCACTGTGGGAGACAGTGGGCCCTGAAAGTAATTGTGCATAAGGAAGAAAATGGTTTTACAGGCAATATACAGAGATAATCCTTTGTGCCCTGGTCAACTGCACAGCTGTGCACATCTGTGAGCTCTTGAAAGGACACAGTTACTGGAGGGACATGTAAAGGCTTTACCCTTTGGGTGTACTTTTGAATGCTGCTGGTATCATCCCCACCACGCAAGTCTAAAAGAAAGAGACAGTGCTGCCACATGCATCCCTGGAAGAGGATGTAGCTCTCACCCTCCCAATGCATGGATGCTCTCAACAACCAGAGGGTCTGAAGAACACATCTGGAATCACTTACAGCAGCGTCTGGAAACTGTCATGAGCTGCAATGAGACACAGTTGCTTAATTATTCTGGGTCCATATCCTTTGTCACTGTGAAGCTGTCAGTGGCCATTCAGCCTCCTCGGCACAGATCCCAGCACACCATCCCTGCATGCTACTCGTCACCTGTAACACTCGTGATGGTACAGGAAGCATCACCTTTATCTTCAGCCCTGTCCTGATGGCGTCCAGCACAAGCAAACAACTATGGGAAGTTCACTGTTACAGCAAGAGGAATGAAATAAAAAGGAAAAAGTCTCAAATACTCAAAGAGCCTAGAACAATAGCCCTATAATATTCATAGTTTGTCTCACCACCAGACACAAATGAAGATTTCATTCCACAGCATCAATCCGTTCTTTCACGAGAAGTCCATCAAGAAATCTATTTGCAGCAGCTATATGGTTAACATTATCTTATGAGATATCCTGGAAGAGGAAAGGAGTATGAAAGTACCCAGGACAGACTTCTGCTTTACCATTATATTCTCAGTACCTCATACTCTCTTAGCAATATAGAATAGATGGTCTTTTAATGGAAGGTGCTCCTTTTATTTCCTTATCTCTTTAACAGCATCTTTGCTTGCTCCTAGAAGTGAAGCAGTAAGCAGACTGTACTGTGCATTTTACTCATAGCACAAAGGGAGAGAAGCTAAGGATTCTTGCTCATTATCCCAGTGCTGAACTTCAAGGCTGAACTTCCTCTGGAATCGTTTGCATCTTCCCTTTCCGCCTCCAGCAATGGCCCCGAGGTCAGTGTCTTGACCCAGGATGGATGGGATTAGAGCAGGAGGGAGGCTGATGCCTATGCTCAGTCAACTGCTTCAGAGTGGGATGGTGCTCCCTGTGCTAACAGCAAGCAGAGAAACGTGAGAAAAAATGGAATAAAAATAATAGAAACCAAACAGGAATGTTGAGAAGCTCTCGGGAGAAGGGGAAACATGAAAGTACATGGGATACAAAAGGACAGAGTGCACTCATGCAACAGTGGCTCCAGGGGCGCAAATGAGACGTATAGAAAATGCAAAGGAATGATAGAGAAATCATTAAACCAGGACCAAATTCCTGCAATAAACAGCCAGATGGCTGCGTATCCCAGAGAGACGCTGCTGGGAAAGGAAATGGAGAGGGAAAGAGGGGGAGAGCAGGGTCACTTACACATGACTCTCCCGTTCCCAGTGAAAGAGGAAAAGGAAATGTAGATTAAGAGAGGTCTTCATGGCCCCAGCACTGGCTGAGCCAGCACAGGCACAGGAGGCAGAAGCAGCCAAGGAATGCCTTTGAACCTCTTGTGCTCACATATTTTTCTTGCCCTCTTCCCTTCTCATTCTCTCCCACCATTTCAGCCCCCTCTTTTTTTACTTGCACACCACCCCTCTCTCCATTTCTGACAGTCTCTCTGCACTTTTTCAGAGACCCAGAGCAAGGACTGGTTTATAGCACCCTAAGCCATGTGTCACAGTCTCACATCCTCTCTTCTTTTGGTGCTCCAGAACAGAGTCCTTCACAATTCACAGTCAGACAAAGGGGAAGCCGCGAGACAAGCCTTTACTCTTACAAAAAGCGCGCTCTCTGGCATCCCCAAAGGTCCACAAGATCTCCGGGATTCATCTTCCCTGTGAAAAAGGGAAAAAAAATCAAACACTCTACTAATAAAGTCACACAGGCTGGACTTCCCACACCAGGACAGTTATGGGAAATACTGTGAATTTAGGATTGCATCAACTGGCTAAAAATTGGGACATTCTCTTATAGTTCTTGACACTCTCAGCACTCATTATGTGATCTTGAGTAAGTCATTTACCCTTTCTGTGTCTCAGTTTCCTCAGTTCTGAAACAGGGAAGAACGCTGACCTTGCTATGTGTAGGATCCCCAACATTTTGTGTTGAAAACATGAAACCAGTTTAAAGAAACATTATTGGATGAATCAGCTGCTATTAGTGACTTCTCTAAGATTTTAAAAGCTTTTGTCCTTCAAGCAGCTGTGAAAGCAAGAAACATCAGTGAATTTCAAAGCAGGAGGGTTTTGTTGTTGTTGTTCGTTTTCTTACTGGATTCTTTTTCTGGCTTGAGCTGTAGGTGTTACGCAGCGAATGTGTATTCTTTTACCCTATTCAGCTAGGATGAACCAAAGACAAGCTCACACTGAAGGCAAGAGAGATGAGAGGGTCCTCTTTCCACGTCAGTTAGCTGTTCACAGACAGCCCTGACTCTGCAGGGTGAAGGGCAGCGGCAGGAAAGGCAAAATCAGAACTACCTGGTGCCTCAGCCAGCTGGCAAAACAAAAGCAAATCCAAGAAAAAAAACCCACAACATTGTTCTGTTTTGCTTTGATAAGCTCCTTTTCATTGAATAGTATTCTATTACCTGTATAGAGACCCCGAGTCTTCAATTAAAATTAAATGACTATGGGAAATGGGAGAGCTGTGTTATATATAAAGAAAGCGGCTGTCTAAAAGGCACAGAAAGTTTGGACATTAAATCAGCATTAACCAAGTCCTTTTACATTTTTCTACTTTTTACAACTACAGAGTTGGCAAGATTCTCACGTGGATAAATCAACAGAGACGGAGTGTCCCACATACAACTACAGACACTAACCAATACTGGGAAGCCAACTCATAGGTGTGCAGTATTAGATCTCCTCTCCGCTCCTGGACCCACCGCTGACCTGCGTGACGTTATTCTGCCAGACTGCAGGGAGCTCAGACAAAGGGGACTGGAGAAGCTAACGGAAAGTAAAATAGTAGGAGCAGTATGGTATTATCACTGGGAATGCCAGTGGGATTACTGGAGAAAACAGCACCAGAAGCCATTACTCAGGACATACTCCCAGTCTGGCTGTAAAGGGCTGACAAAGTTTGTTCTGCCCAGGAATAATAAAACCATAAGAGATATTACCTATGAGCAAAGGGAGAGGGCTCTTTAACAGGGGGAGACACAAGAAGCAAGTTGCAGATTACACTCCCTCCATCACCCTGAACAGTTAATATACCAGGCTGATTTATCCAAGCTTTTAAAAAATATGTTATATTCAGCAAGGGGGAAAAAAGACTGGTTTTCCTTTTTTCCTCTTTGTTCTGTATGCTGCCTACTTTAGGATGAATAAGGTATTCTTTCTTCTAAGCTTTTTATTTTTAGCATCACTGTTTGTAAATTATTTTCCCTTTTACACATGTCTACCTTTAGAAGGAGATTAAAGTCTGCTATTAGGAAGATGTTGGTTGTACTTCTGTCCCTGGGTGCTTGAATGACAGGGTGCAGTACCTAGAGAAGTCAACATTTCTAGGGCTGTTTGCTTTCATCCTCGCTTTGAATCTGTTTTAGAACCTGCTGACTAAGCAGGGAAAATAAAGAGACCGGGTAGGGGGTGGCTGAAGCAGGAGGAAGACAACAGACTACCATAACACCTTGTTAAAGGATCTCTTTTTTACTGAGACTGCTAATAACTTTGCAGATGGTTTTACCATCACTTCAATCCCATAAGCCGGAGCTGAATATCAGGAGAAAGAATAGTTTTCATGGATAAGACAGTAAACCAGATACTGCAGAGTCTAAACCAGATACTGCAATTTTTATATATCATCTTTAGTAAGAGACTATGTGATAATTCATCTGTAGAAAAACAATTTGCTTTTCTGTCTTGCCTTTTGAAGACGCTTGCTCTTTTGGTGTCTCACATGACCCACACAGCATCTACCCAGTGGGATTGCTGTGTCTCTAAACACCGCCACAATGGGAAAATCAATGGCGTGGGCTGAATCCTGGAACACAAAACTTGGCCACGACTGTATCATTTCCACTCAGCAGACAGGCAGATCGCTTCTGGCACCTCTAAGAGCAGGAGGCCTGTTTTACTGACTGGCTCAGATTCCAGATCCCCTAGAGCAATAGAAATTGAAACACGCTGTCCAGAAAGATTTAATAAAATAGTCTTTCGCCCACAAAGATGGGTATCAAGCCATTCTCACTTTGCCTCTGCCTAGCAGCATACCTTGGCTGACAGGTGATCAGAGCCCAGGAAAGCCAGAACACAGAAAGGATAATAATTCTTCTGAGTCAAAACAATTGCAGCATAGGAAATGTTTGCATTTCTGGGCTGTAGCAGTAACTGAGACAAATGTACTTCTCTCTGTCTGCCATAGCATTTGCAATATTTCATACTACAGAACAGCTCAAGGTATGCAGGCTTTTCAATGTGATTTGCCCTAACTTCCTCCCCAGGCTTGCTTTTGTAGTCAGAAATCCCTGCCTCCTTGCCAATAATTATTATAGATCTAGACTGCATCATCAGAATATAAAGAGTTTTAACTGCATCCTTGTTGGAGTTTTCCTTGACTCGCTTAATGAGGTGCGGGGTATTTTTATTATCATCATCTGTTTTGCAGAAGCATCTAGGATTCCCAGTCGTAGCCCTGCAGTACCAGCTGCTGTACACATACAGAAAAATGGCAACAGACTTTCCCCAAGGAAGCTTGTCTGATCAGACTTGCTGCATCCTACTCGTGACCTGTACATGGCTAGGTCCTACACATTCAGAAAGTGATTTCTGCTTACAGTTATCTTCATTCTCTGGAAATAAAGCCAGTTCATACAAAATTAAGCTCCCCCAAACCATCAAGCTGGAAGACAGACCTAGATCTCTTCTCATTGCAAACAGGAAAAGGTTTAAGTCCATTACAACTGGTGGAAACTTCCCAGGGGATAATCATAGAATCATAATGCCAGGGAGGAACCTTTCAGACACCCTTTCATGCTTCTTAAAATTGTGTCATTTGGATGTCACACTTCAGTCCTAAACTGGACACTGCACAGCACAGTCATGTAAAAAAAAAAAAAAAAAAATCCAACAAAACCAAACACATACCCAAAGCAACTTGCTAAGTTCCTTGTTTTTATCTAGGGCTCTCAGATATATGGGATTCCCTCGCCAGATTTTTTTCCTTCCTTCCAGGAAATTTTATCCAAGCAGAACTGAAGAACACATCTGCTTTCCTGGGTTTCTGGATGTCCAGCAGCAGCTTTGATCAGGTAGTTCTGTGTCCAGGACTCCTGAACATATCCTTTGGGTAGGTAAAGCTCATCCCTGCAGCACCTGCAGAGCAAGACTAATGCTTCCAGGAAACTTTGGAGCTATTAAGCATGCAGCTCACAGACAATCTGCATTTGCAGAGTGAATCCATGGTCTTCATGATGTACTATACAGAATGCCTGAACAGAAACATGGCAGTCCTTAACCTCTCTGGCAAGACAAACACTGTCATTGTGAGAGCGAGTTTGATAAAAGACTATACATGTAGAAACCAAGCACATTAGCTGTGCAGCAGCTAGCAGCCATGTTATTCTAGGGCTGGCATCCTCCAGCTCTGTCTATAGGGTGGCTGATATTGTTCCATGCTGGGGCAAGCCCCAACAATTTAGAAATATGCTGCATGGGTTTCAGTCCACCCTTTGGCAGCTGCTTTGGTTCTCTCCTCGATCCAACAGTCCTCAGTCTGAGCAGCGAGTCAGCAGGAGCTGCGGGCATTCACCACCTCCCAGAACACCACACGCTGCCCCTGCCAGCCCCGCTCTGCAGCTTCTCCATTTCAGGAGAGGCTTTACAGCAGCTGTAGTCACACCTTGCTTCTGTAAACATGCCCGATCCCCACCTTTGTGATGGGTCAACACCCTGAAGAGCTGCTACAGGTATCCATTTCAATAATCATTTTCTAGAGATAGAAAGGGACAGTCTTTTCAGCTGATTTTAATAGCGTTAGTCATCTTTGTCTTGCCACAGGGTTCAGAGAGCTTTCTTTGTGTTTCCCCCCTTCCACTTCCAGGCATTGCAGAACAAACTCCCACAGTAAGAGGGCTGACCTCTAGGATGGAGACAAATACTGAACATTCAGGTATTGAAACAAGCCTCATAAGGGACTTTGCGCTTCTTCATGGGAAGCAACAAGAGGACAAAAGTCTCTCTCTCTATTCCTGCTCTCTCATCAGTAAATATGTTTCTTCCTCAATACAAGAGAGAATAAGTGTGGCAAGAAGGAGCAAAGGGAACAGAGATCTCTCTGAAATGAGTAAAGAAATTTCAGTAATTGAACAGCTCATATTGTGACACACTGAGTTAATAAGTTTTGAGAACTGATGAAATATCTCTCTAGACATAGCACTGCTTCCTGAGTGCCAGGATAAATACCAGAGCTTAGGCAGTCTGATTTTCAACACAGATACATTGTCCATGTCCACAGGCAAGACTACAGTTGCTGCTGACACAGAAAACGTTTAGGAAAAAGCCTAAAAAGGAGAAGGTGGCTCTGAAGGTAATGGAACCACAATCGCTGCACACGTGCAGATGGATGCTGTTCAATAACCATGACTTAAAGATCATGAAATTAGAGCCTGTACCTCAATATTCCTGTGAGCTCTTCCATTTCCTACCGATTTTACTGAAAGCTGAGGAACCTCCTCCCACGCAATCCCCTCCTCCAGTTTCTATAACCTGCTGCATTTCTAGCTCTTCTCTGTTCCAATGGGAACTGATGGGACCGCTCCCACAAGCCAAATTTGGCACTGTGCATCACTACCTAAGTATATACACTCGGATTTTGGCTTGCAACCTGAAATACGCCATGGATCTGACTAGACCACAAAGTTAATATTTCACAGTGAAACTAAATTGATTTTACCCTGCAAATGGCTGGGAGCATCACTGCTAATAACAAATAACCATCTTTTGCACATATGTAGCATCTTTCATTCAAGAGTCTCAAAGCATTTAATAAGCAACAATTAATTAACCCCGTAACATCTCACTGCTGTAATTAAAGCATCTATATAAGGAGTAATTGCACCACCAGTGATTCCGGTTCCAGTAATTTCATCGAAATGCAGCAGATATGTCACAGCAGTTTGCAGTGCAATGCGAGAAACAGCAGCAGCCTTAGAAAGATCCTGAAAAGTTCTGTATTAGACTCTGGAGAGGAATTCAGGAAAGCAGAATGCATATAGGTAATTCATTGATGTTACACGATTTCTGGACAACACGCTAATACTACTCTTTTATAGATATATTAATCACCAGTATAATTTTGTTCATCACATTCACATTAGGTTAAAAGTACCCTGTAGACTCCCCAAAGAAGCCAATCCCCAATTGATCTACAGTTCCCACAGAAGTACTCAAGTCGAGTAAATGCTTAGTTTTCAACTTCCAAGCACAAAGTTTATGGATCAGTTAGGCAAGACTGCCACGAAGGCGGCAAACGAGTTTGGGTGTCTCCCTGATGCTTTTAAAATACCTTTGAGAGTTTCAGGTTAAAAAAGAAATAGCATCAATGAGGATGTAAAGTGCTATTATCTCAGGCTCCTGGGTACTACATTTGCATTCCAGAGCCCAGGGCTTTAAGCGAACAACAGCCATTGTCTCACAGCCATAAAGGCCCCTTAATGTCAAAGTGTTTATTAGACCCTATCAACACTCCGGTTTTGGGATACTTCATGTTTCATTATCAGTTTGGATGAAGAGCTGTCTCCCATCTCTTCTTTTTCTAGTGCTGCATTAGCTTCTTTCCTACCCTTCTAATACCTCCTTTTCAGCAATAGCTGTCCTATCTTCCCATACAATTATGGCATTTTATTCCAAGATGAAGGAAAAGGGAATTTGTTCCTTTAGAGAGCTTTCCTCTGCACACAATGCTTTAAGGCATCTGCCTAGATTTATATAAGCTGACAGTTTAAAGATGGAACAATAATAATAATGACAAGACTTGCCATTTTTTTTCCAGCAGCTCTCAAAGCAATGCAGTGTTCTTCATCAACATTAAGTCTTAAGCCATTGCCAGTGTTTTTGTAAATGGGAAATCTTAAGCACACAGTGGTTGAAAGGACTTGCAAGAAGTCACAGGACTCAGTAACACATTTAGGAACAGAGTCCAAATATCCAGACAATTATGTTAAGGCCTAATTTTTCCTTATTCCTTTCCACTACGTAATTAAAGTGTGTTTCTAGTGTGCTGGTTTATATGAAGCGGCTGTACCTCATGCCTTGCTGCTCGCTCTCTCTTTCCAAGCCCACATACCGTCAGACTGGATCAATACCCAACACTACAAGGATACTCTAAAGCAGTGCTTGAAATGCTAAACCTTGCCATGTCATACCCAAGACTGTCACAGGATGCTGGACCACAGCAACAGAAGACTACCGATATTGAGTTACCTTGTATTGTTAGGCAAAAAACACACAGCAATAAGAGACCAAAATCTTAGCAGGTATAATTTAGCATAGTTTTACTGAACCCAGAAACTCTAGACCAACTTAAACCAGTCAAAGCTGTGGTAGCAAGACTCGAAGGAAGTATTTCACATGCATAAAGCCATCAAGATCTGGAGTTTCATCAAAATAGATAAGCATCTTGCTTCAACATTTAAGCCAATCTTTGGAAAAGGTCCAAAACAAGGCTGGGGGTGAGATTTCCCCCACACACTCACTCTATTGCCTAAACAAAGGCGAGCCAGGTTAATTCCATCAAAGCTCTGCCTTGTGCTGTACAAAGAGCAGAGTGAGTTCTGGCAGTGCTTGGACCTGAAAGGCAACATTGTTAGAGTGACAATGTGACAGCCAGTCAGCAATAAAAGCGTTAACCCAAGTCTGGGTTTGTACAGCCCCGGATCGCTGCAAAGGCAGCAGAAAAGAATCGTGACTTCTCAGCTTGGAAGGCTGAGAACGCACCAGCTGTAACTTCAGCTGTATGGGTAACCACTACTTTAAAGTTTTAGCATGCTTCATACACCAATTCCTCCTGAATAGGAAACTAATGAGTGGCATAAAATGTGCTGTTAATTAAAAGCTTCTAAAACGCCAAACCTTCTACACGCTTCGGCTCAAGTCAGCAGTTCTGCAGGGCTTGGTTTAGGCTGCAAACCAGCCCGCAGCCTCTGGCAGCAGTGTTCAGCTATTTAGAAAGATGTTCAGCCAGTATTTAACCCACTGTTAAGAGACATCCACATCTTGTTTAAATTTATCAGACAGCTTGCTCCTGCTAAGAAACATTTGACATGGCAGAACTCTGTCAAACAGCTCAGAGGTTGTGGTTTCTGTCTAGGCGACCCAAGCCAATGTTAAAAACATATAAGAAGCACTCTAGCTCGGTGTGAAGTCAAAAAAAATGCAGCTAATCTACCTCAACAAAAGGTGCCTGCAGTGCTGTGCAGAAACAGGCCCCAAATTTTCAGGTCATAACAGAACTCAGACAGCACAGGGTCTGTCTTACAAAAGGATGTGCGCCTCTTGCAAATCGAGAGGCATTGCCTATGTTTACCATTAAGGTCCATTGTTTGGTACATCAAAAAAAAAACCAAACCATGCTGGAGGAGAAGAATGTTGTTCTGTTTTACAGAGCTAAAGCTTTCAGTATTTGTTTCTGCCTTGATGCAAATGAAGCAAGCAAACCCCATCAAAATCAAAATCAATTTCCTTGCTGTTATGGCACGTGGAACGAAGAAGCTAGTTAAAACTAGAAAGAAAAGGGGGAGAAAAGGAGACTGAGTAAGTCACAGCATGCTGGTCAGATCTCCCAGACCTCTAGTTGCCCAAAAGTAAGAAAAGCAACAGAATCTGCTTGTCATTGCAAAGTTTCTTAACGTCCTCAGATGAAATAACTTCACACTTATAAATTGCCTTTTCTGTGAAATCTTTGAGATAAAAATCTCCTTATTTTATGTAAAGCACCTAATGTGCTGAAGAAGTAATTGATTGACTGCTGTCAGCAAGCACTACTATTACACACTGGGTGCATTCTTCACCTAGAGACCTAACTGGATAATTATAGCTTTAAAAATGAAAAATCTAAAAGAACTCAACCAAGGAACGGTGGGTACAGTTTCTGCAGCATTTGCTCCTCATAATAATTAAAAAAAGGTTTCTTCAGGAATTCACGGATTAATATACAGAAGTCTAGATATTAAATTAAATAGATAGCATGGGACATTCTCCTCTCATTTTGCTCCAAATTGGTGTACGGTATGGAGAACTTGCCTTGCAAGGAATGCTTTTGTTTAAATGGCTTGATAAATTGGATTCCTTTGATGCTGTTTGCTCTTGCCTTCCTTAATCTCTCTTAATCATAATAATGATTTTTTTTTTTTTGTCCGCAATGCATCTGACCTACTTCCACATTCCCCCTATCCTGCTGTTCTTTTCTGTCTATATTCTCTGTGAAGTATCTGTATTCCCCCCCCCCCCCTTTTCCATTAAATTTCTTCAAAAAAAAAAAAATTAAGATCCTCAGGCAAATCAGGAGATGTTTTGATTCTCACCACCCAGTGAATGCTGGAAACCACATGCTAGGATTCTTCCCTTTTAACCAGTCCAGGCATCAACCTTTATCAGTCCCAAGATACTGTTAGTCTACATGGAACTTGTTGAAGTATTTGAACCACGAGACTCTGACAGAGACCTACAAAATGCAAGCAATACAATTTTTAATCACTCCAGCAAAAAAAGAATTTGGCAATTAAAAAAAAAAAAAAAGATAAAAGCAACTTTGACACAGGGACAGAAGGAAAATAACTAGCTTTAAATACTGGCAGGTGCATCACTTCAGACGAATTATACACCATCCATCCCGAACTCTGTCTGAAGCAGAAGGATAACCCAGGGATTAGGGTTTTAATAGAGAATTTAGAATTAGGGATTACAGTCCCTGCTCCACTACAGCCAGTCTATGCGGCTTTGGCCATTTACAAAACAGGGTTAACAATTTTTCTCCTTTCTCACCAATATTAAGAGACCAGTGACACTGCATATTGTCAGGCTGTTAAGGCTAAATACAATCTAACATAAATAAGTTTTGGATGGGATCTTGAGGACCTAACATGGGAGCTTCATGGGCATTTAAACGGAAAGCCACAATCCCTCTGTCCAGTACCCATGTATTGCTGGAAGCGTGCTAATTCAAGACTCTCTTATTAACCTAGAAGTGTCCTGGGTAGCTGTAGTTTTGCACAGACCTAAACAGGCCCTGATCTGAGCAGGGAAACACTTCAACTCATGTGTAAACTCTGGTATAATCCAGGAGAGAAGAGCAATGCCTTTTTACATCTCAAGCTCAGCAGTCACCTTAATTTCTACTGTAGCTACCTCTCTTTTCTTTTTTTTTTTTTTTTAAATCTGAGACTGAGATACTGGTGCAATAGGTGCCATAAAAACAAGGAAAGAGCAGCTGGTTACATGCAAACCGCTTCCAAACACAGGTAGATGCTGACGTGGACCAGAGTGCCACAGCGCAGAGGAACTGAAAACAGCAGCACAGGGAAGTTTAGACCATATCTCGGTTCGTACCTCTTGACACAGCGTGTAGCAATAAGATGGGAGAAGGACTGAGTGTGAAGAAAGTCAGCTGTGACAGAGTAACACTGAAGACCTTGGGACAGTTACTATTTCTGCTCAGACCTTAATTATTTTCCGTTTTTTACCAACTCCATTCTTCCCTGGAGATCAAGAGAGGTAATAGAAAAAACAGCTTTTGCATCAAGAAAGTAATTTCTTTCCTCATTTCTGGCATACTCCGCTAGGAAACCATCAGCAGAGGTCTTGCCTGCAGATTCTCATTTGAGAGTCAGCACTCCTGCAGGCTTCGCACCATTCTGTATTAGCGACACTCCAGTCTTCACTTGATGTTTGGAGTGTCTTGTGACCAAATAAGTGAGTTTGCTATCTGCCTTGAGAATACGACTGTCTGGACATGCCTGGCTTTTGAGATATCCATCCAGCCGAGTTAGGCAGGAGTCAGGCAACTGCACACACAAACTCCCTTGGTGGTGTAGCTTGTGCTGTGACTACAAAGCAGCAAAGGAGAATCAGGTAACTGGAAATATGGTGCGGATTACCACCAGGCAAAGTGTAGGCACTCAGTCTTGGAACTGGTTTGCACATTGGAACTAATACTGGAAGATTTGGGGAGAGCAGTACAGGATCCTTGACAAAACTTGAAAAAAAAAAAAAAATCAACATTTCTGATTCCCCTTGTGTATGTCAATGCTTCTTAACTAATTGCTTCAGAAGCAGTATTCCTGATTTGCTGCAGCATGGGGGAGAGGAGAACCTGGGCCCATGTTCAGGGAACAAAATGTTTAGAGCCAAGCAAGCAAAGACAAAAGGACAACAGGAATCAAAGGGTGTTGTATCTGATCCAAGAACACAAGGCAGTTAGAAAAACAGTTGCAGGAGTAAATTGCAATAAATGGCAGGTACTATAATAGCTAGAGAGCTAAGAAACAAAGATATTTCCTGTGCAATAAACCAAGTAGCATTACATAAAAGAAGAACTTAATTTAAAGGGACAACCATCCTCACGCTGTGCTTTCCACCGCTTTTAACACTTCTGTGACAAACCAAAAAGACACCCTAATATTGCAGCATCCAAGGGGGTCTCACTTTACCACAAAATCTCTGAAATTATTTTCGTGGATGCCAAGCCAAAATACAATGAGGATACATGACCAAATCCACACAGTTTGTCTCTGGCAATGCAAGAACTGAATCTGGACCTCCCGCAGTTCAGGCCAATGCTCTCAATGCTGGACTCCCTTTTAACACCACTTCCCTCTCAACACACACACCCCGACAAGAACGGGTGGGAAACTGGACTCAAGCTTACTTTATTTTCTTTATTAGACATCCAGTGAATCAGCTCTTGATGAGAAAGTGCAGAATCACGCACAAGACACTGTTCAAAATTCAGGGGAATGCTGAAAGACATAATTTTCTCCCTCCTGTCCTCAATACTTTACATTAAATGAATTTGCTGGGTTCCATTTCTAGCACCAACATCACTAAAACCACCATTCTAATTAACAGCATTTGCCATCTTGTCAGATACCTTACAAGAGACTGAAGAGCTTCTTCATTCAAGAGCCGATCTTCTGCTTGTACTCTGCATTCGTGGATTAATTACAGGTCTCATTCCCACTGGCTATCTTGTACTTGTCAGAAGAACTGTGCAAAACTCCCCTATAAATGAGAAAAGAAAGACTCCTAGAATAAGCAGGCTTAAAAAAAAGCAGCTCTTGACTGGAGTATATGTGTCTAATAGCTAATTATGATGCTAAGTCATGGAATCTGATGATAAAAAAAAAATTAGCTATCCCCAGAAGACACACAATCTAATACATGTTCATTGCAAATCTAGCTCCTAAATCTGCTGCCCGCTGAGATAATGAAGAACGATTCAGTCAGACCCAGGCATCTTTTTAATTTCAGATGCAAATCCGCTCGGTGTTGTGCGCGGCTGCTACAGACAGCAGCAAGGTAACTGGGGGGGACAATCAGCGCAAAACAGGCTGATGCAGCCCAGACTGCCAGGCAGGAGGAGCTCCCCGTCCAATTCCTTGGGAGCTGGAAGATGAGGAAAGAAATAGAGCCATAATGAAGGCTCGGGGGCAACAATCGCCAGTAGGATTCCTGGCTTAATTTTTGGTTTGATATCGGTGTAGGGATGCATGTGTGTTTATGTTCAGCCCATTTATGGAACAGAGATAGATTCTCCTCTGAAGACTTTGCTCCTTCTTAGCTATTCTTCTATCACAGCGATCCTCACACGTAACCTGATTCCCTGGCAGGTATTTTTATTTATTAATGTCACTGAAAAACCTGCACCTGCCCTTTGGGCAGCAATACCTGGTGACCCTCCTTAATCTCTGAGCTGAGAACAAAGCTATTATTATATTACCTTCAAAAAATGATCAGCAGCTCCAGTGATCTAACATTAGGCAACAAAACTCTCATCTATTAAATAGATTGGGATAAGCTTTCTGTTTTCTGACCTACATATTTAATCAACTTGTATTTTCAAGGGGCTGATAGCACATGGCTTTGCTCCAAGGACAGCCTGAGAGTTCCCATATTGTAAGTGAGCTCCAAAAAAGTGCCACAACTGATGATGCAGCATTTTTAAACAAATTTCCAGATGCGAGGAGGTGCGCTTCCTATCCACCTCCTGACAGAGGAGCCTAGCGGGCAAAACCGACCTACAACTTCTGAATTGGCATGTAAAGCGTGTATCAGGGAGCTGTCCTTGTAAGGGACATTCCTTATGCCTTTCTTGTTTACTTGCCCACAGGCCAAAACGCTTGGCCCAACTGTCATTTTAGGATGCTCAGAGGGAGAGCAATTGCATAAAAGCATTGCAGACTTGACCTAAGGCCAATTTCTCTCCAGTGTAAGTTAAATCAATCAGCGAAGGAACCTTTTAGCTAAATTCCCTGCTTATTTCTCACACTTTCTCTTTCCTACCGTTGCCCAAAGCCACCCTCAACCTTTCCCTTCCTTCCAGCGTTTTTTTCTCCAGCTTGTCCCTACTCCCACAGCCCCATAAGCTATCTGGCTCTCTCCGTGATGCTGCCTCCCCTTATCTAGGATTCTCGTCCAGTGCCAAAGGGCCACAGTAGCCTCTGCTGGCTGCGGCCCAAGTCTGGAACAATCAAGTTAATCTGCTGGTTCACAGGGAGAGCTCAGCATCAGCTCGGTTCCTGCAGACATTTTCTGTAAGAGAACTTGCCTCACCCCTTTGTTGCCATGCCCCGTAGGTACAAAAGCTGGAACAGTATCTCACATCTTGCCACTGCTCTTGTGCACAGTTCTTATCACCTTTCCTACAAACTCACATGAGATTTAATCTGGCTTGATGCGCAGGACTTCCTCCATCGAGGACTTCTCCCTCTCCTATTCCAGACTTTTGGGGTGGCTAATGCCAATAGCCAGAAGTCTGACGTGCCAGCAATAATCACCTTTGACTTCCAGTAAAAGGTATTGCAGTCCTGGTATGGCAGTGGTATTGTAGTTCTGGTATTTGCACAGCTCTGCAGCTAGATACCAACCCTGAACTGCACTGCTGTTAAGTTCAGCGTTCCTATCCCGAGCTTGCTTTCCGCCTGCTGTCTTCTATCCCATTCAGATTAAACTTTGCAGTTTTAACCTTTTTTTTTTAATCGACAGATTAAGCTTTTTATACAGTACTTTAAGTGAAATAATGTCTATACACGCCTAAAAGAGTTACGTGGCGAAGCCCAGCCTGCCCTTAAAAATTACTGTGATTTCTGTTTTTTACTACAGCAATATTAGAAATTGACCCTCGATACAGCAAAAGTCAGGGTGAAGTTTTAGATGATTACTAAGTAGTTCAGTAAGTTTCAACCATAAGTTCTGTGAAAGTAAGTACTGAGTTTTGAGCTGTTCTAAAGTCTCCAGCTTTATAGTTCTGTAGCCGGCGTTAACCTTTGGGTGGCTCAAAACTAGCTACAGGTAACCTATGAGGGCTTAGAGTAGGCGATGCTCACTTTAAGAGACTCTTACATTTATTTGTAAGATCATTAAATTCCTACAGAATCATTTATTTGCTTAAACAAAGCACCATACAGTACTTTGGATTAACAAAAGAAGTTTTGCTAATCAAAAAATATGCAAATAACCATTGGTTGAGTGCTAGATTAGTTAATTATTCTTACTAAAGAATGTGCCCCAAAACATAAAAAGCCTTAGAGAGCTTTTCTGTCATTTTTTAAAGTGTGCACAACACAGGCAAGTTTCCACAAATATTTACACACAAAATAACTTTTGCAAAAGATCAGATGAGTGGCTGAGCTTAACTGCTCATGAAAATTGACCTAAAGCAGCAAAACCTATGATGAAACATTACCAAATAACTAATTTGCAAGAGGTTTCCCTTACTTCCATCAGTTTATATCTGGGACACGCAACCACTAGAAGATTTAAATACCTCTTCTAATAATAACTGAATATAATTATAGATATTTGTACACATTTTCATCCTCCAGATAAATATGCAACACTAATTCCTGTTTAGCACCGAGCACCAGTATCTTATGGCAGCAACTGCTGCTGATTGTAATTACATAGTTCTCAGAAGTCAGTATCAACTTTGGCTTCCCCCAGCTCCGAGACGGGTGTAGGAAAATAAAAATTCTGCTCTTAGGTGTAAGTCTATAATGACAGAGGAATTCTTAGCTTGTGTATTTCACATAAGTAACTTTGGAGAGTTCACAGCCAAGTAAAAGAACTTGGTTCAGTCTTGGTTCCTGTTACAGCCAGCTGCTGGAAAGATTTACCCATCCCTGAATTTCACGGTATGTTTGTTAACAAGGAAGAAATTTAATTTAACAAAAAGCTTGAAAAATAAACTGCCCTCTATCCTTAGATGTGGGATCAATTCCTTGGAACAAGAACTGAATAGCAAAAAAGCTGCCTCAGCCCTCAAGTTCTAAGGTAGATGAAGATTTCACCAAAAATGTCACCGATTCTCCCCATGCCGATTAACCCAACCAAAACACAGCAGGGTCATCAATGCAGGGGGTGAACACCAGATGTTGGAATACACAAAGATCACATGAAGTGCTCCAGTTCAAGAAAGGAATAAATGGAAGATTAACATGGGACACAGCAAAATAATGAGGTCTTGCTCTGTCCTGCTTGGTCTCAAGCCCTCTTGACAGCACAACCTTTACCTTTATTATACATTTTACTAGTACTTCACCAAAATACAACTTTCTTGTATTTGGCCATGTCTAGAGTGCACACGAGGGAAAAAAGGTCCACAACTTCCCATAAGCCACAGCCTGCCAAGCATTTGCATTGCATGTGACATGTTCACGCTTGACAGCTCCAGCAGGCTCTCCTGGAGGCTCCCTGAAATGCCAAACGTCCATCCCAGCTCCAGAAAGCAGCTCTGCTTCTGCTAGCAGGTACCAGAGGCCATTTCTAGCACCTGCGCTGTGCAGCCCCTCACTTTCCCTCCTTTCACTTGCTCTTCTTGCAGGATTGCAGTTCAGTGGGTGCGACTGGAAAGGCAGAGCTCAGATCTCATCCCAGTTTTCACCCTGACAGCCCATCACTTTGTTTTAAGCTCTCCCCAGCTCAACAGTCCACCTCCAGATTCCCTGCCGTGATGTCTTCAGGCACCCATCTAGCCGTCATCCTTCAACTTCTGATCCTTTTTCCAAACTACAGAGCTTCTAGACTTCATTCCACCTGCTCAGGGTTACAGCAGCCCAAGTCTATGCTAACCCAGGTCCAACATTTGGATATTAGGAATCGCCACAGTTGTCATCCTTAAAACTGGATGTTACAGCTCATGTATCAGGGGTTAAGCCACTCTCTGACAGAGATGGAAAAAAATCTATGATTAAAAATGCAAGATACTGTGCAATTCTCACGTGATACTTGTCCAGCTTCTGTAGCTAGACCTCAGGCCTGATCCAATCTGCTATGTTCACTCACTTCACGCAATGGAGGGACATGAATAGAAACAGGCAGCTCTGGCCACACAAAGTCATAAATATACAAATTATTACACAACATAATTTGCACTAAATATGACGGGGAGCAGCACTAAATCAGTCACTGTGAAAATAAGGCAGGGTCTGGTCTACCCGGCATGTCTGATCTCCATCACAGAGTGCCTCAGGTACTCTTTCCCAGCTAAGGAACCGTGCTGGATTCTAGGACACTACCGGCTTTCCCTCAGCCCAGCATCTTTACTCACTCAGTGGTGTGCAACGATGTTTTAAGTTCATATTCTTTCTCAGCAATTTCCTCACGGGGTGGGTATAACGCTAGCATGTCCTAATTCACACCATCTTCACAAACCCAGGGTCATTTCTCCATAGGAAAAATGTCCACATGTCAAATTATGAAACGGAGATCTTGAGCAGTTGCTTAGTAAGTCACAAAAGCGCACAGCAAGTGCTAAGTCTCCTCAGTCTTGCAGGACCTCTGCTTACATGCTTTCTTGGCTCATCTCAGTCTCTGGTCTCATTACCAAAGCAAGCCGAGGCAGTTCTCCACCTACGCCAGTGCCTGCAACTACTTGGAAAACCGATGGTGCAATGCCCGTCTGACAGCTGGGGTATCTGTCTCAGATTATACCAAAAAATTGCAAGCCTGCGAACTTCAAGAAAATTGGGCACAAGTGGTCTAAAGAGAGAAATTGTGTGAACAGGCAAGCAGTTGCAATGCAGTCCCACTTCCCTTCTCACCAAGGTCACAGCAGCTGGAATGCGCTTGCCTGAAGTTTGCTCTCTCAGAGAAACAGCCATGTGATTGACCCAGCTAGTCACTCGATTTCACAGATGCTTCGTGGCAGTATAGCTCCAGGAACATTTATGAGACTATAAAGGAGCAGTTAAAGAGCAAGCAGTCAAAAGAGCAATTTTACTCTGTCCCAAGTACAGCATCACATTTGCACGCAAGGAGAAATAAGCCCAATAACTGGCAGAATTCCATTCAGCAGACTGCGCACTCATCTGGGTGGATTTGACCGTCAAAGAGACAGGCTGGAATAGAAAGTTATATTCTGCTCTGTTTGTATTTATACATACATGAACTTTACGTATGCATGTACATTAAGAATATTTTGTAAACAATAAGAGGTTCAGGGCTTTAAAAATCAATTTATTCAGTTACACTTCTAATCTTCCTCATTGCCTCATATAACCAAACACACTGTTCTCCACAGGGGTGACAGAATAGTAATAATTTAAAGGGGTGGAAAAATGTCCAATTCTTAGGCTAAAGGCTACAGAATATTGCAAATTTATACTGCTGTTTGTAAGCATTTTGACTATTCAATGACTATTTCAGCCAAATCATCTCAGAGGATGGTAATTTTTTTTTGCTAAATAGCCTAAATACAAAGCTCATTAAAAATCTGATCTCAGTTTTTCTGAATGCACATCTTTATGAGTCTAGAATTCACTTGGATTTACAGTGTTGTGCATGTGTACAGAAATGTGCCCAAGTAAAGGACCCGTATCAACTATGCTTTGGTATTTGGGGGTTGTTTTACCTTGGGGATAGTGGGGCTCATACCCATCAGAACTTTTTAACCCTCAATAAAATCTTTGAATTACTTACCTCTTAAGCTAACCATGCACAACACATACGCCAGCACCACACCTGACATGACCACATTATTTAGCTATCTTCCTGTTTATCACTTCTACTAGAAAATATCATGCAACAGCAACAAGTTATGGCATCATCAGTGGCAACTGCTCAACAGCTAAGGCCGTGTTCCTGGGTGTACGCAGTATAGTAAGCGGCCAGGGAGTCACAGAATGGTATCGCTTCCATTTTGTGTACACCACGCCCTTTCCTCTTCCGAGGATGAGCAGCTTTAAAAACATAGATATGTTTTTGGTTTTGTCCTACATGAGTCAGAGGGATCCTGATACCTAAAGATACTAAAAAAAAAATCTAGCCATAAAATACTGTAGGAAAAAAAAATCTCTTATCTCTGATGAATAGGAGCAAGAGATGTCTGAATACAAAACATTGGGGAATCAAGCACAGCATGTCACAGAGTGACCAGCTGAGCAATCAGCCAGCCAGAGTTAAAATATCCACGGCCAGGAAAAAGATATATTTATTCTCTTAAAACATGAGTAGGAATATTGGTAAAGGCAGAGTCTTTGGCTCTTCTCCCCAGGGTTCCCTCAAACATGCCAGATTTGCTACTGAAGTTACTTGGATGAAATCTCTTGCTCTTATCACTAACATCTACTTTTGGGAAAAAAAGCCTGGCTTCAGTTGTTAATAGCAACGCTCCTGTTGGCTTCAACAGAGGCAAGATTTCACACTTGACATCTCAATCCTAACTGAATTACAAAGTTCTACCAACTGAAACGAAGATTAGCTTAAAACTGAAGTTAATGAAACTAGTTGCATTTTCATGCTGGTGCTTTTTTCTTGATGGCAAAACACTTGCTGGTTTAGCTTCGTAAGGATTCTGATAAATTAGATAATCTCTCCCTGGAGTAATTATCCAGAAGCCTCAGTCCAAATTCAGAACCCCTATATAGCAAGCTCTCTAAGCATACGATAGTGACCCGTCTGGCTCCCACAAGCAGAAAGGATTCGCCTTTCTCCCTGGGTTATATATCCAAGAGACTTATTCCCTAAATGGTGGCAGGAATTGCCTCACTCATCTCCCAAATCTAGCATGAGGCATGACTAATGCTTGTGATGTGCCCTGAAATACTGGGAGGAAAGGTGCTATAGAAATGCAAAGCAGCTTTCGGGAACAGAGATACATTGTCTCTCACTCTTCCTTTCCCCCCACCTTTTTTTCTTTCACACTTCCTTGTTGTGGTCCCAGTTTATTTTGTAAACAGAGTCTAGTATTGTTTGGCAATAGCATCAGCAAAAACAAACATATAACATATAACATTGAAAAAACAAACATGTAAATCTCAGAAGAAGTCTCCAAATGCAGCCGATTGTCTGAAATACTTATCATTTCACTCCAAGAAAAATATTTAAGAGAAGCAGAACATGAAGTAAAGGAAGGAAAGATACAGTGTTATCTCACATAAACATCTTCTCAAAGCACAGCCAGGCCAGCTTATATACAACAAAACGGAACTTTGAACTAGCTATCAACATAGCTGCTGTCTACAGCCTCTCTCAGCAGAGGCTGAGGCATCTTTCCATTGGCATTCCCGGATAAAAAGCCCCCCAAAAAAACCCAACAGTTCTAAGCCAGGAAAAATCCCCTTCTTCAGTTTCCCCAATCTTGCCCCTCAAGTGGAAAAAAAGGCACAGTGGGAAAAAAATACATATGTAACAAGCCACGTGCCTCTAAAAAGTCCTCGCTCAGGAGAAAAAAATTCATACCCCTGATAACAAATAAATATGCACCAGTTTTTAAAAGCTGAAACTAAAAATTCAGATCTGGAGGAACTGACACCTGGCCATGTTCCTCCCTCTCATCCTTTGGGTAAGTTTTTTTTCCCTGAAAGCACTGGCTGACTTGGTGATGAGGGGATCAGGGCCGAGTGACCTTCAGATCCGACATGAAAAGGGCAGACGAGCCCTGTGGACACACAGCAGCAACCTATAACTGGCAAGGGCTGAAGCAATTCAGATCAGTCCTTTCCTGTTTGGGTGAACTGGATACAAGGGCTCCGTACTTTTCATTCAAGTTGAAGCATTTCCTGGCATCGTGAAGAGCCATTAAATTTTCCAGAAAATTAGCAAGACCAAGGGCTGAACAAGAAACAGAGAAAGTTTGAGATGGGAAAACATTCTCCCTTTATTTTTTTTTTTTAAAGCAAAGATGTTCAGACAAAAAGTAAAGGCAGCGAGCTTCAAATCACAAGCCACAAGCTTGGTGGGAGGCAGTTAAAGGGGAAATGCAGCAGGGATCCTCAGCACTGAGTCAAGACCTTTCTTTGATCTCCAGTTTTCTCAAGCTGCATTCCCATATGCAGCCCACCATTTGTTTTTAGTTAGACAGACATAATGAAAAATACTCTGCTTGGGAAGAGCAACAAACAAGCCTTGCAAAAATCACACAGTGACAGCCAGTCAAAATAAGGAAGAACGAAAACCGCAAAAGAGATGATGGCATCTAATAAAGAGGGAAAGGCTCAACTGCTTGGGGATACTCTGGGTATCTTTCATCCAGGAATTTCAAAGTCACTCAAATCAGTGATGGATAGATAGGGATCACCTCCTCACACATTACTAAAACTGTGATCTCCCACATACGGAACCAACAACCCCGCTTCCACTGCCCCAAGGTTTTATCAGCAGTGAGCCATGTGGGTATGGTCCTGGCTCATCCCAGTTAGCTTGTCAGGTTTGACAGGATCAGAGTTGTAGGTTGTAGAGCACAATAAATCACATGATTTTGCCTTGACATCAATGTAATTTATGTATTTTCTGCATCCTCTTTTGTTTATTAGCCCACATAATTACACTCTTACGCTTTTCGAGGGATACTGTGCAACATCTTCATGATTTGCCGTCTCCTTACACATGGAGCCCAAAACCCACCAACGATCTTAACTACAGTTTTGTTTGTTGGCATCTGGCACAGCATATGCTGACACAAAGCAGTTCACATGTCTCAGAGCTATTGTTCCAGACTCTGCACATTTACAGTTATCATCAGCTACTCACGACAGGCTTTGGAAATTTTCGTCACAACAACTAGAAATTCTTCAAATCTTTTAAATTAAAGCTCACAACTCAGAACTTCTGCATGCTTACGGCTTGCTTTTCTTAGTTGCCCAATACGTTAACAAACAGTGGTATCATTTATCCAAACACTCTGGATAGCTGGTATCACCAGAGTATTCTTAATGTAGATTACATATGATATTTGCAGCGTTTTACAGATGGAAGTGAAAACCAAAAAGCATCAAATCCAGCTTGTGGAATAGTTTCAACTATGCCTCTCATTTAAAACATTTCTGAAAGCGTTTCAAGTGGGCCATTTCATATTTGCTTTTGCAATGCAAATGTAGCTGTCACCCTGTGGTTAAGACAAAGTACATAGCACAGCTCTCACGTGAACTGCCAGGGGCACAGCAACACGCGTGATCCACAGCACAACTCCGTATTACAACTGCGCCTCTGGGCCCACGGAAAAAGGCAGAGAGCTCTCAGAGTAACTGCTTCGCAATGCCACTACTGAAGGAATAAATATACACCAACAATCAGATTTCTAACCTCTGCGGTCACCAAATGGCATAATTATCAGGAAGGATTCTCCATGTTGCCTACTGCCAGCAAAATCAAGTCGTGTGTTTCTGAAAATGCTAATGATACAACAAAGCATCTATAAAGCACCTTATAAAGTGGTTGGGGTTAGCTATTGAAACACAACACAGGGCTAATGTCTCTATCAAAAAGATCCTCTGCTGAAGCATTGCAGGTCCTTTCATTCAACAAGGCACTTCACTCATTCAGAGAACAGTTTGTGGTTAACACTTAAACCTCGCTTAAAAGTTTGAATTAGCTTTTTTTGATAAAACAACGCTGTCTCAAGACTAAATTGAATACATTTGAAGCTTAACCAGAGGGGAAGGCTTTGCATTGCAAACAGGGTGTGCAAGTAGTCTGCCTGTGGGTAAAGAAGTCCTGTGACTTCTGAAAGGTGCAAGAGCACCTTTCTTGCTCTTGCACTAACACGGCGGAGGTGAAGGGCCCTGGTGCTGGTGCAGGCAGGCACCTGGTGCACAACCCTGCTGGCTGGGACCCATCCCTCAAAAAACCAAACCAACTTCAGGACCTCTTTGGCAAGATTTTGAGCACTCTCCCTCCAACACAACTGCCCCAACACCAGCACACAGGGAGGCCGCTGCACGCCCCGCCGAGCTCCATCCCTGCTGCTGCCCGCACGGGGAGAGCCGCAGCAGCTCCCGCAGCACCCCTGCTCCCCCAGCACCCCTGCTCCCCCAGCACCCCTGCTCCCCCAGCAGCTCCCGCAGCACCCCTGCTCCCCCAGCACCCCTGCTCCCCCAGCAGCTCCCGCAGCACCCCTGCTCCCGCAGCAGCTCCCGCAGCACCCCTGCTCCCCACAGCAGCTCCCGCAGCACCCCTGCTCCCCGCAGCAGCTCCCCGCAGCAGCTCCCCGCAGCACCCCTGCTCCCCGCAGCAGCTCCCGCAGCACCCCTGCTCCCCGCAGCAGCTCCCGCAGCCCCAGCAACCCCGCCGCGCTCCCGCTCAGCCCTCACACCAACGCAAGCCCTTCCCCGCCCCAGCCTGACCTCCCGCGCACCTGGAAGCATTTCCCCGCACGGAGCAGCCTCTCGCCCCTCCAGCACCCAGGCCCACAGCTCTACCATTACCAACAGCCCAGGTGCGGTGGCTTTGCTCCCACCCCGCCACCGCCTCCTCTCCCATGCAACCCACACCGCGACCACCCTGCTCCGTGCACCCCGCCACCCTCTGCTTGCACGGCGCTTCCTTGCAGCCCCCCGCTCCGTGCAACACCCCATCCTCCGACCTCGCTGCAGCCCCCCTCCCGGCCGGGCAGCCCTCCCAGCCGCTGCCGCCCGCCCTCCGCCGCGGCCCCGCCAGCGGCCCGCCCTTTCCCGGCGGCAGGGGCGGAGCTGGCGAGCGGCGGCGGCAACGCGCATGGGCCCCGGCGCCTTTCTCTGAGCCGCGGAGCGTGTGTGAGGGGGGTGTGTGCCGGACGCGGTTCCCCCTCGCTCAGGGCTCTTCCCCGCGCTTCGTTCCCCGTCGTCTCCTCACCTGCGGCGGCGGCGGCCATGTCGGCGGGAGGCGGCTGGTAGGCGGCGGGTAGGGGAACCCGGGCTCGGCCCCCGCTGTGGCGGAGCGAGGTGAGTGCGGGGAGGGGAAGGGGTGAGGGGAGAGGTTGGAGGGGACGGGAGGGGGAAGTTCCTGTCGCGATAGCGCCCTGCATGTTGCGAAGGCGGCGCCGGCGGTGGCTGAGGGGAGGGGGCGCGCGCGGCAGCCTGGCCAACGGTCGCGGCCGTTACCGCCAAGGGACGCGGCCGGTGCCTCTGGGGAGTTTCAGCCTGGCCGTGAGGGGAAAAGAAGAAAATAATGAAATAAAATAAATCGCGGCTCTCTCGTGGTGGTTTTCTTTTGATTGTTCCGTGGTTTTTTTCTCCCTCCTCTCTTTTCACCGGCGATTAATAGCACGCGTTCAGTCGCCGTCCTCCAGGGAAGGTCTCTGAGGTGACTAAATTCGCCCATCGCCAAGAAATAATTTACTGGGAAGTGAAGGGGTAATTGGGATTTCAGCCTACGTGTGCTGTTCCTCTGCTTTTCAGGCGTGGGGAAAAACCGGCCTTGTGCTCCCCGGCTAGCGTGCAGCTGCCGTCCGGCTTTGTGCTTGGCCCTCTTCTCCATTGTGTGGGCTGTCCTTTGTGGTATGTTTAGTGGAGCCCTTTTAATGCCTTATTAGAGCTTTTCAGGTGCAGTGAACGTCCAAGGGTCTGCTTGGGTCACCGAGGGCGCTCTGCGAGCGACATCTGTGTGCTAGGAAACTGTGAAATGGAGGAGCGCCCAACAGGCATTTCATGCGTGCGTGTGTGTGTGTGTGTGTGGAGATGGTTTTATCTGGAAGATCTTGGTTAGTTTTCCCACCAAATTGCGATAGGGAGGTGAGCAAAGGATAGCAGTGTGGGGTCCTGTAAGGAAAGACCCATAACACGTTTGGACTCTGAGCAATGGCTTCAACTTGAGAAAAAGGTACGTGCGTACCTGCGTACGTCACTGTTTTCCTTTTGCAAACTATGCGTCCCGTCTCTTTCTCCCTTGAGAACCTGTCTCGTATCGCAAACCACTGCTCCAGACTGGACCGATGGCTGTTGAATTGTAAGAAGGTGATGGGGACGAGTCAGTTTTTGTTACACCTCTGGACTTTACACACGAGATAGTGCAGAAAACAGCACTTTGGACAGAGGCTCGGACGGCCTCCGCTGGGGATGGGCATCCAGTTTGGTGTGTTGGTTGATATTGTCATTGGTAAGAATGCAATTTAGAGGAACAGGTGAAAAGGCAAGAAGGTAGAAGCTTAAAATATGCTATTTCATTTCAAGAAGGAGCTACAACCCTAAAGTGTTATCCAGAGGTGACCAGACGCTCCTCTTTGACATGGAAGAGAATAAGCAAGTTTCCAAGAGTCTTAAAAGAATATCTATTTCAAGTGTTTGAGGTTTGAGCATGGGATAGGTACCTTTTTCTGTAGAACAGGGAAGAGTGTCCTGCACGTGCTTATTTAGAACCGTGCGATTTCTTTCCCACTGCACAGACATCTTTGCATTCTGGTTTTGCAAAATTAGGTTAGCCTTGAGTGAACAATTTATTTTGACTGGTAAGTAAAATATTACGTATTCTTTATGATAAAAGAGCAAGCAAATAGTTCTTGTGCTTGGACTGATTTGTTTTCATGAAACTTATCGGAGGTTGCTTGTGCCGTACCAGGGTGTGTGCCCTGGTGTATCTGATGGTTTTATAATGTTTGAACATATTGGAGCCATCTGGAAGAATCAAAGTTTTATTCCTTTGAGGGCATATAGTGATTGACATGACAAAGGCAGGAAAAATGGGGTGAGAACCTGGCAATATGCATTTTGTAAAACCTGTTATTTGGGGAAACAACAGAACTAAAAGTGTTAATGTGATATTAATACCATGCATAATGTACAGAAATATTAGTCCATTGCCAGAAGCAAATTATTGTTCAGTCTTTCAGCTTGTGGTCTTAACATGGGATTTCTTTCTTTAAAGTATGTTTGTCAAGTTTTTGAAGAAACAAAGAGCATCTGAGGCAGGTCACCAGAACTATCATTGGAGAACTGTTTTACTTTTTAAATTTTACGTATGTTTGTAGGTGCATGTTGTAGTGTGTTTATATCACTTGCTGATGGATTGTGAAATATCAATATCCCAGCTCTTAATAGTCTATTTTTCTGTAATGCCAAGTGAGGGAAACGGTGATGGCACTGAATTTATGGGGGAAGGATTGCAGTGGTGACTTACTGGCTGGGGAGAAGATCCCAGAGGGAGTGGAGGAAATCTAACAAAAAGGGGAATAGTGCTACTTTGGGCCTTTTCCCCTGGGCTTCTGTTTCTTTTGTGAACTTTTTAAAAGGAAATGTCATTTTGCTGTTTGAATGCATTGTTTTGCATGAAGTGTCAGACCACATTATGGGGGTTATCCAGTCAACTTCCCCTATGTCAAAACAAGCACGTCAAACACTGTAATATGTTTATACAAAAGTTCAGTGTGTTTTTCAGGAACCCAATATACATATTTCCAAACATAAATGACGTTTTTCATACTTTATTATGGCTAGAAGAGTTTGTATAAGAGAAAAAAAATGAAATGGGTTCCCTTGGCCTTTGTGTCCTTCTCTCCACAAATAAGAGGAAGATGTTGGCCTCTTCATGAACTGGGGGATTATTTTCATTCACATTTCCTCTCAAAATATTCTTACCCGTGTAGTAGCTCCTATCTGATTCCAGTGGGGTGACCATGGCAGGAGCTATTGGCAGGAGTTGTTGGCTTGATACCCTTTTGGCTGATGCCAGGGTAAGGGCAGAAGATGTAAAGAGGTGTAGGTAAATTTGTAAATTTTACTTGCAAAAACCTGGACTAATTGCTCTCGTGGGACTGTAAGCGTGGGTGGCGTCTGTCAGGTGTGGCGTGTGCACGTGCGGGGCCGGTTCCCTCTCCCAGCTGCGCTCTGGAACTGCAGCTCTGGTATCTGGTTTCAGCCTTTAGCGGACTGCAGCAGCATCTTGTACCAGCAGAGCCTGTGAGCTTGGCCATGCGGGGATTTTTATGATGAATATAGTAGGTCTGAGCTGCCAAGAGTCCTGACGGACCCATTCTACACCACCAGCCTTATGCAAGAATTTGAACTTGAAGGTGAGCGCATGATGATGTCTGTGCCTACAACAGTGAAAGTTGTTCGGATTCACTGTTTGGGTCTGGCAGCTGCTCTCGGGATGTCTGATACCTTAATATGAAAGGAACAAATTGAAGTGTTTATCAACTTTTAAAGTCAACAACTGTTTTCCTTTGAAAAATCAGTCAATTTTGTATCGGGGGGGTGAAGCAGGTCAACAAGTCTGGCCAGTCGGAGCATGTGGATTTTCACAGTGATTTCTGTTCTTAGGCTAATCCTTTGAACAGGCTGGCTGTGCACTGCTAGCCAATGTGAGGGAAGGGATGTGCATACTGAGGACACTAAAGGGAAGCCATTTTTTAGAGTTATTGTTATGCAGATTAGGTCTTCCAGCCAATCAGAATTTGGAGAATCGCGTAACCTGAGGTTATAACGCTGCGGGTCAGCAGTCATTTGAGTAATCTGAACTGGTTTGGTTGAAACTGTTTCTTTACAGTATTAATTTTGTGGGGTTTTTTTGTTTGTTGTTTTATTTTTTAAATCCATGTTGTAGCTGAAAACAAATTGTTATCTTTGGTGCTGAACAATTAAAGTTGGAAAACTTAAATTTTCAATTTTTAATTATTGTGTTGGGTAAGAAGTGTGGGAAGGCAGCAAAGCTATCACTCTCCATTGACAGAGCTATGAGCTGCTCATTTGAATTCTGCTTCTGTTGGTGATTTGCTGTGCTTCTCCCACACCGTTTTTCTGCGTTGCCTCAATTTCTGCTGTGTAAAACACTTCAGATATATAGACTGTTGAGTACTCTGTGTGTGTATGTTCCTAGGTGCGCGTCCACCGGTTGAAACCAGTTAAAATATGTAAATCTTACTCAGAAGAGTTTATTCATTTGCTCTATAGTTGTTTGCTAGAGATTGTTTTAGAAATAGGAAATAATGAAGTAATGGAAAAGTCTGAAATAAATGCTCCTAGTTAGTATTTTGTTGCATGTTATACATGCTGCAACTCTATGTGGTTTCCCTCCTGTAAAGATTCCTGCTGACATCCATAGGGGCTTCTGCAATACAAGTTACTAGACTGGGACTGTTAAGCGCGTAAAGACGACTTTGTGTATTTCATTTAAGTGGCGCTTTGTGTTGCTGGAATCTGCATATTCTTGAGCAGAGCAATGTATCGTATTTATGTGTATGTAGTGTTAGATTCTTTGGAAGTATGTGAAATAATTAAAAACTGCCCTTTAAACTATTTAGTAAATTGGATTTGCTTTACCAGCGGTGGGACGGGAAGTTAATCGTGTTTAAGCTGATGTTGACTTTTCCAATCTGATTTTCCCTGGGAAGAAACTTTATTACCTAGTTGTTAAATGCACAGTTAATTAGCTGCTGATTGTTTAAGCTGATAAACCAGTGCTACCAGGTTTACTGTAATCAGTTTGGTAAATGTGTCATGTATATGCTTCTTTATGTTATTGTCTTGCTTTTTGATTAAACACAGTATTAACTATAATTGTACTGATGATTTGAATGTATTTAGATGGTATTGTCAAGTGATGATTAGGACATTTAACTGTTACCATTCACTGGATGTTCTTTTGCTCTGTGCTTAGTTACACATGTGCAGTTCTGGAGTTCATAGTGTCGTCTATGAATCTTACAACAGATGAGAATATGGCTCAGCAGCTCCTGTCTTTTAACCCATAGTTTAGAAAATAAAATACCCCCAACTCTCCACTTTTAAAAATCGTTGTTTTAGGAACCTGTACTTTCTTTTAGTCTTATTTCGGTAGCTAAGTTGCAACATTTTGAGGATGTCCTGCTGATGTGGCTTGAAGTCACTAGTTGAAGCAGTACTTCAGCATAAACTACTGATGAGTGAATCATTCTTGTCATCTCAATCGCTTTTGCTGATGAAGAAGCTGCGGTTGCTGTCCCTCCATTCCCTTCCCAGTGTGCCCAGCGCTTGTGCCTGTCCACATCTCAGCCTTTAATGTTTGTGGGTAGAAAGCATTGATTTAGTGTATCCATTATAACTCTTTAGGAATCAGAGAAAGTGGAGTTTCTCCCATTTCCACCATTAATTCATTAAACCGGGACCACAAGAAGTTTGGAGCCTAGCTTCCTACTGATTTCAGGGTAAAATCAAATGCTTAAATATCCCTGAGGTTATTTCTTGGATGGAGGGACGCTTGGTCAGCCACAGCCTGAGTTATGGCCTTCGTTCTCCTGGTAGCGGATCTATAACATAAGGGTCACGTGATGCAAAGCACTGTTCTTGGAGAAACTCACTGTGACCATTCAAATTTAGTTTGTGGGTGTTTGTTTACTTTTTAAGCAGGCTTTATGCTAGTTGAACAAGTTGTCAGTCCTGTGTTACTTGTAATTTGGTCTTGCTCCATCTTTTCTATCTTACAGCGAGCATAAAGTCATAAAGCAGGTGAAAATTTTATACAGCAAAAGTTTGCTCGGGTGACATCACACGCTGTGATTCAAACTCATGTCAGTAGGTAGTTCAGCAGTACATGGACATAGTAGTGGTCCTGCAGCCATGGCCCCAGAATCCAGTTGTAGAGAAGGATGTCAGTGATTTAATTACTACTGGTAAGTTGCTTTTAAGATACAAGGATGAAAGGTGGTATTCTAAAAGCTTTGTCATCACTTACTGGCAGATTGAGATAATCAGTTTTGCTAAAAATAACTTTGATGGCAAGATGTTAGGTTCTTATAAGTGGTTTGAAAATTCTTGCTTCTTAAAGAAAACCATGTTTAATCCTCTGTGTATTTTGTTATCGGAGATATATTTATCACCGACTAAACAAATGTCTGTTGAAATGTTAAAGTGAAGTAGGTTTTTGTGGGTTTTTTTTTGTTTTTGTTTTTTATTTTATTTTGTTTCAGGAACAATGTTTCCTAGGCATTTGGGAGGTGAACTTCTTGGTTTCAATACTCAGAATGCTCAAGGTGCATGTGAGTGCTCTGGGGGAAAAGAAAAGATACAGTGCTTGGTGTTTTGAAAGCAGTTTGATGTTCTTTTGGTGCCAGGGTAAAAACTAAAGTTTTCCAAATCCAAATGTTACAATTTGGATGTATTCTTACTGAGTTCCCTAGGGGCATGAGCGTGGCTATTATGAAGAAGAATGTAGCCAGACAACCCCTGTTTAAGCATGATTTTAATTGTTGCAAGAGCCTTTGAATATTAGCTGGGATTTACCCTTTTACTCCTTGTTACCCTTTTACTCCTTGTTACCCTTTTACTCCTTGTTACCCTTTTACTCCTTGTTACCCTTTTACTCCTTGTTACCCTTTTACTCCTTGTTACCCTTTTACTCCTTGTTACCCTTTTACTCCTTGTTACCCTTTTACTCCTTGTTACCCTTTTACTCCTTGTTACCCTTTTACTCCTTGTTAGGATTCATGAATGTCTTCATTAGATTTCATAATAGCCAGCTTAGGTGCTCTGGCTTGAAGGCACAATTTATTAAAAAAAAGGGCAAAAAAGCTCTTTATCTTTTGTATTGTGTGTTTTACAAGAAGCATCTCTAGAGGGTCAACTCTCGCCTGCTAGGAACAATCAATCTTTTTTAAAAGGGTAATTTCAATATTTTTTTAAATTATTTTTTAATTCAAAAAGCCTGTTACCCTGCTCAATAATGCACCTTGCTTGTTTTTTCTCCAACACTTACATGGCAGCTGATACAATCTGATAGAATCTTTACAAATTTTATCAACAGTTTCCATATCAGCTTTTCATGGAATGTGAATATATTTCAGTAGCTGCTTTCTATAGCTTGCTGTTTATGATCATCATCTCATCCCTTACACTCTGCCTGGGATATAAACAATAAAAATTGCTGTTTGGGTATAATTGTTTCCAGTGCATATATGTGTGTGTGTGTATTATTTTAAAAATTGCTGATGGATACCACTTTTACACTAAAATGTAAAATGTTTAGAATTTTATTACAAATCTCACAAATGAATGAGCAATAGCTATAAATATTATGTTCAGATAAAACAAAAAAAATTATTTGATACAATCTGTAAAGCAAAGTGTGTGGATCCTTCCTATATACTTCCATGTATATGTAGAAGTGTAATGTGTTTGCTGGAGGTTGATTCAGTAAGCAGTAGTTGATTTTTATTTCAGAAAAAGTTCTGATAATTTATTCTTGAAGTGTAAATGAGATTCCATGGTCCTTCAGTCGAATGATGCACAAGGCAAGCTTCAGATGTAAAGTTCAATCATTGGTAACTGCTGCAGCTTATTTCATTGAAGAAACGGGAACAAAAGTTTGTTTGTAACTACTCTGGAACTGAGAACAAAGGCTGCGGGGACCTTTGAACCTTTGTGGCTGTGCATCTGAAGGAGGAATTGTTCAAGAATGGGAAAAACTGCCAGAAGACCAGAGATCTGCTTTTCCCTATGTCTTTCTACAGCAGTGTTCAACGACCACATTTAAAGCAAAAAAGAAGTTAGTTAATTGGAAGACTTTCTTCCTTGTTCTTCCCACCAAGCTCTGATTTGATAATCAAGTATGCAGGAATGGTTATTCTATCACTTTTATTTCACTGAGGCAAGCTTTAAACAAATGATTGTGTGTGCTTTTTTTTTTCTTTTTTCTTTTGGAAGAAATCTTAATGATTGATTGCATCCTTAAACATCTTGTTCTCTCTCAAATGTTCTGCGCAAATAATTCTGGCCTATGAAGCAATTTGTTTCCCCTGCTTCCTGGTGGTGTTCTCATTTCACAATTATTTTTCATTCTGCGGTAGCCGTCTCCTCAAGGAAGACGGGAGGGAATAATCAGTGTTCTGAAGAAATAGCTACTTCTCTGCAAAATGTATTGACTGGCACGTTGAGGGTTACAGTCTCCAGTGGGTTGTCCAGCATGAAGGTTCTGCTTCAGGCAGCAATTTGTGCCATATCATTCACCTTCATGAATTTTACAAGGCTTAAAGATAGGATGGGCTGTACCGAAAGAACATATTCCCTAAATTGCTTCGTGCAGAGGGAGAGAAACCACAGTATTGAGTGTTTATTATTTTTCTTTGAGTAATAAACACAACACACCAGCTGGAAAAAACATGGTTGTTCATTTATATTTCTCAGCCTCTACATGCAGCTCATAAGTGTGCTCAGGCATGCATGTAATGTTCATGTCTGTCCCTCTTTCTCTTGCTGAAGAGATACTCAGTGCTGCTCTGGAATTGTTCAGACAGAAGGGAAAGGCTGGGGTTGCCCCGTATAGCCTCTCAGGGATTGAATCGGGTCTGCCCTGCAACCTGCGACTCGTAAGAAAGCTGGCAGGAGGTCAGCGCCATCCAAGTGGAAGCACAGTATGAGTTCTGGCGTCTGGTGTTCTTCTGCCTGGCTTCGTTCAGGCACCGTTGGAGCGGGCGCTGTACACGTCAGTTTGCAGGGGAGTGATGTTCAGGTGGCTGCAGCCAGCTTGGCCTGTCAGAGCATCGCTTGGGGTGTTCTCTGGGTCCCTGGTCCCCAGAAAAGCACAGAAAGAATTGGAAGAGCTCTGGATACCAGAAAGAGGAGAAGCAACCAGGCATGACTTAGTTGATGGATTCTTCTCTAGCAGTGATTCTTCTCACTGCTAGAGAGGAAAACAATCCATTTCTTTTTTGGAGTGTTAAATTGTTAGGCGTCTTCAGTCCCTCTTTTTCCCCGTGATGGGGTGGCAGTCAGGGTGAAGTTTATGTAGATCTTCGTGTTGTACGTTCAGCCTGCTTTTTTCAGCTGTCCCAGATGACAGCATATCTCAAATGTCTTCTCTTGCTTCTTTAAACTGTCGTCTTCTTTCTAACCTTTGGCTGCAGTTTCTGTAAAATGAGGCTGTGCTATAAATTCAGCTTTCTGTCTTCCAGGCAGTGTGTAAACCTGGGTCCCAGGAGCATGGGAAAACTCTGGTGGTTGCCCTTGTATCTTTGAAGTTCTTTACAGTATAGGAGTTGGTTGTCACTGTGCTTTTTGCTTCCTCCTCTGTTAAGATGTACAGCAGCTTGAAATACACAAGTAAGCTATCATTTTTTTAAAGATTTCTCTATAGGGAGTATTCTTTAGCTAATACTTTCAGTCATCCATAGACAGAGCAATTGCAAATTGCATAAGGAAGCCAATACATCCTTGGCTATTTAGTTATGTAGCCATATTGTAGTAACTTAGGGAGAATTTAGCTGTCTAGAATACAGCTTAGTGGCTTTCTGAACATTTTCACCTGGATTACAAGAAAACTTTTTCTTGATTGCATCATTCGCTATAGGTACCCCTTGCATTTCCTGTTTGTCAAATGCTCAGTTTAATAATTAAACCACAGTTAAGTTCTAAGATTAAAATTGGAAATGAAAACATATAGATCAGTGTTTTAGAAAACTTAATTTGTCAGTTCTTATCACTGGAAAACATGTGTGTGGAGGAGGGATGCCATATGGCTGCTAAATATAACACAACTTTCTCCTCAAAGCAGTCTAAAAAGTACAGAAGTTCACAATCTGGTATCTGTGCTTTTAATAAGGATGTGCTGCAGATTTTAAGAATCTTATGAGTGCAAACTAAGGTAATGGGAATAGAGCCAAAAGGTAATCCAATAAAATTTAAGTATTTCCTGTGAAGAGGTGATATTGGCTGACACACTGGAGAGATGCTGAGCATCTTGCGGGTACTGGACGCTTTGTTAGCAATTTCTTTAAAGTGTAAGGGTGGTAGTAGCTGTCCAGGTTACATCAGTTTTCAGTGCTCCCTACCCTCTAGGTCCAACAGCCTGTATTCTTGTTTTCTTTAAATATTTGCACTGTTACGTCCCAGTGCTGGGGCGCTGGAGAACTTGATCTCCGGCTGTAGCTGTTTGAATAAGATCAGGAAAACATGGTTGTGGTGGCAAGGCTTGTGAGTAGTTATTCCGGATTTTTTTTTTTTTTTTTTTTTTAATTTGTGTAATACTACTCACCTTTCATGTTTTGTGGAGTTGCTGCCAAAACACAGATGATTCCATGTTTTAAGGACACAAATATAACTGAGATACGGTAGCATTTGTAGTAAATGATTTAGAAGTTGTATGTGTGTTACGCATTTGAAGGGAATGAAAATTAGCGATAGGCTGTGCAACATAGTAGTTCTACGTAGATTTCAGTAGTGGGCATTTCTGTGAAATACTTTGCTGTGTAGCTTGGTCATTTTCTGATGGGAAAGCCTGTGAAGAAAATGGAGCTCCAAAATAATTGTGATTATTTCCCCCCTCCCCGCCAAAAAAAATTACCTACCACCCCATGCTGTCGTTTTGTCTCCTCTTTTTGAATGGAAACATCCAAAATAGGTACTAAATTTCTGATTTAGCAAAGCACTTTAGATTATGTCTAATGTTAGCATGTGAGTAATCCTAGGGCTCTGTATAGGATAAAAGGCATTGCTGAACTGAGGCAGAAATATCTGATAGAAAAAGCTTATCCTGGAAAAGAATCAGAAGAGAAACTATATTGGTTATATTTCTTAAGGCCTTTAAAATATTTCAAAGGGATGAGTATAGATTTACTGATGGGGTTTTGGTGACTAAAAATGCAGTTATGCAAATCACAGCTTGTCGGGGCAGGGAGAATTAATTTATGCACTCGAGCACATGTGCTCTCTCACTGTTTTCTCTATGAAGTTGAATTACAGGCAACAAGAATGCACTTTGTTGTTCTTTAATAATAAATAACAGCATAGCAGTTTTGATCTTCAAAGCACTGCTCAGACCTTAATTAATCTTCGTAATAGTTCCTTGAAAGACTTAAAAATACTCCCTACTCTTTTGGACAAGGAACTCTTAACACGGAGATGTTAGAGGATTTGCTAAGGGCCATATTGTCAGTGATTGCTGGGACAGTTGCTCAGAAATTCCTGGCACTGGGTGCTTTGGCTAGTTCTTGAGGCTGTGTTGCTTCTCTCATTTATGCGTTAAAATTTCCAAAAATTTGAATACATAAAGAAATGTAGTTTTGGATTTCCATCTGAGTGTTAACTTATGCATATGCATGTTGGAATTTCCCTTTTGCATATTCCTGTAGGCACAAAGCGCTAAAGGTTTTTGTGTGTGTGCGCACGCCATTGAGAGCAGCGTGTGGGAGCAGGTATGCAAAATTGCACTTCAGAAAACCTGGGTCACAACTTCTGTATTACAGGAGTGGCAAATAAAAGGATATACGGCTTTAGAGTCTGTAGGACACAAAATAAGTAGATAGACAGTGTCTCTCAGTCCGTCTTCCCTAATCTTCCTTATTCTTTATAAGGTTTAAAATAAGGAGAAGAGGAGGAATTAATGCAGATGCTTGATTTTCAAGGTTTTTCCGAGGTAATTGTTGATTTGCATTCTGAAACAGATTTAGGGAGTACATTCCTGTCTGAAAACCTGTAGCCTGCATTTGGAGACTAAAATAAGAATAGCAAAATAAAACTGAGACTGTTCAACTCATCTGGAGAAACAGTTGAGCAGGAATTATAATCTAAAGGTGTCGATCTCTCTAAATAACCCAGTGTGACCAGAGTCTGGAGGAGAGCAAAGCTTTGTTAAACGTGCATTTTTCTCTCAAACAGCAGGAGAGAGTATTCGTTAATAAATATAACTGTGTGAATTTGTTACTGCTGAAGATAAAGGACTCAAAATGCTGGCTAGCATGAGAAATGCATAGATATATTACAATATTCACATCTGTGTTAGATTCTGACATAACAGACCCAAGGTGAAAATGTTGTAACGCTCTTTGTAAACTCAAAATAGTTTTTCATAAACTGGGATCCATCAAAATAATGAGTAGCCCCTGACTGGTGTTTGTATAATGAACTCCAGCTTTGGCGTAAGGCATTGTAATTTCTGCTGGAGATTGCACCAATTTGCATGAGGAATGAACATGGAACTAGCTTGCGAAGTAGAAAGTTGACAACCCGCTAAACAGGTTTGAAGAATTCTTCAGTATGAAGAGCTAAGTCAGCAGAATCCTATAGCTAATGCCAGAAAACCCTGTTATACTTAACCTGGTGACCTTGTCATCTCGGAAAAACGCACTGACAGCATGATGCTTCCAGCTTTGTTTGGGTGAAGGTCTTTTCAGCATTCCCTGCGGTGGTTCAAGAGCTCCTGATTATTTGGTACGTGCATTCTGAGGAGGAATCTGCGAAGTGATTTAAATGTCTTTTTTTAAAATTTGTTAGAAATGCAGTGACTTAGGCTGACTCAAGGGTCACTATGAATACTGTGATTTGTTTTGAATACAAAACACAAAATGCCCATTTGGGAAAGTTGTTAAAAGCTTTTGGAGTTCTGAACTATCTAGTCTTACATTCTAAATACTGTAGAGATTTTTAGCAAAATTTTGCAAATAACATGTTTTCCTATGTTGGGCTTAGGCATTCTGTTCTCTGTCATTTTTGATATGTGAGAGTAGCAAATTTTGATTTGATAGAAGGCAGAAAATTTCAAAGTTAGGAAACTGCAGCCCCGTAATCTATACGATACATGAAGAGTAAAATGTTCTATAGGTCTTCCTTCTATGAAATGTGTTACTAGGTTTCTGGAACCTACTCAAGTGTTCAGAGTGACTAAACTGGACATCAACAAACAGGTCAGAAAATAATTTGTGTTGTAGTTTCTCAGGTACTGTGACAATAAGGAAAGGTATTGGTAATTGAATAACCACATGATTCTGGACCATCTGTGTTTGGTAACCGATACGTGAAATCTGATGGGATAAGCTTTCAGAGAGGCAGAGATCGGATGCCTTTCTGAAGAATACACTGCAAAAATGCTCCTGGTTAAAAATAACATGGGGGGTATGAACTTGAATACCTTCCACAAGTTTTTAAAGCTGTTTTTCCAAATATATCAGCCTCAGTGAGATGACAGTAATGCACAAGCGTGGTTTGTCATGGTTTTTTTTTAATGCCTGGAATTCATTTCTGGGCCTCAGTGTGTGCATACACACATAGTGCTCCTGCATACCCTGACAAAGGTGTCTCTCTCTCTTTTTTTTTTCTTTTTTTTTTTTTTTCTTTTTTTATTCTTTTTTTTCTTTTTTTTCCTTCCTGGAAGGCATTCTTCATGCTGCATCATAGCAAACTTCTTTGAGAGTGGAGAGACTATGGTATCTTCTTAAAATAAAGTAAAATCTTATTCCTGACTGGCATTATGAGCATTACTGATAGTTTACCTACCCATAAGGACTGTTAGAAATTAAGATGGAGGTATCTGAAATGTTAATGCATGGGCATGTATAGATGAGTTAAAGTATTACCTCTTAAGGCTTCTATTTCTTGCCTGAAATTTGCTAGCAAGTTGTTAGACCAAGTGCTGCACGAGGGGCTAGACAGTAACTGTGTAAGTAGGAGACATTTGAAAGATCTTGCTGTTATATTTAATGTTCCTAAATATCGTCATAGGCAACTTCTTCCCTTTCCAAGAGCTGCATATTCTAAATCCGACCAATCTATGTGGTGTTCAAAGGCTAACCATTCCTTTTGGAACAACAGACCTTGTAAAACACATGAAAGCGATGCATGGATTTTTTTCAGTTGTTTTGGAAGGTCTGAGTTCAGCAAGTCTAACAAATCAATAACTCCTAAGGTTGTTCTTGTCACTTGAGACAGTGGCAAAAATAATCTTTGTTTTTAAGTGAGGGTAGCATGTGGGTTCAGTAACTGCGCGGTCTTAGCTCTCCATGTGTCAATGGCACTAGTTACTTTGCAGAATACATTGACGCCTTCTAGCCACGGAACTTGGACGTTGTGGGCTGATTTGCCTGATGTTTGAAAGGATTAACGTTTGAACAGCGCGTGAATTTTCTTGCATCGCTGCTTAAAGTAAGATAGTTCCTGTTTGTGTGGGGAAATCTGGATAACATGTAGCTTTAGAGAATGCCTTTTGAAAGATGATTTGTTAAGGTTGTTTGCTGACTGACATATGGTATGACATACGGTGCTATTTACCACCTCGGTGTCTGAACTTACAGGGAAATGATTTTCTTTTTTAAACATTTAACTCTATTAAGTACTTGTCGACATCTTCCAACATTGTCCTGGCCAAATCAATTTACACTTTCCTTTTCTTCTGCTTGTCCCATCTGTTTGTGACTGTTTGTTTGTTTTCTTCTTTTTTTTATGTTGTAAATAGATTTTAGTGTTTCGAGGGCTGAGGGTCTCAGTAACAACTAGCACGTGCAAATCTCTCTTAACTTTTTACCTGCAGCCTTCAAGGTGTTAGGCTTCTCTTACCGCGCTATGAGATGGAAATGCCTGCCAGGCCAACTAGTAGGCTGGAAAAACTTCTCTCTAGTAAAGTGTAGTGTAACATCTTCTTTCAAAGTCATCCTTGTTCTCCCCAGGAATAACAAACTTCTGAAACAGAGTAATTGGTGATGTCAGAGGTGGCATTGTTTTGTAGAAAATCTGGTCTGTAGTGGAAGAGGGAAAAAATAACACGGAACAAACTTATCTTAAATGCTGGGCAAAAGTAGCTTTAAAACGGTGGAGTTTCTGGAAGACTACATCGCACCTTTCAGCACTGGTAGAAGATGTTGAAATAAAAAGGCTTTGGAGGGAGAAAAAATTCGCTGGACTTTTCCAGGCGTGACTCCTGGTACCATGGAAGTTGCTGTTAGGTTTGCTGTCTTCCAGCTGGACCTGTGCAGGGATTGCAATGAGGATACTATTTATTTGTTTTTATATTACTGCTTTTTCAACACATACTTTAAGTATTCCTCTTAAGCGTATGCATAACTGCAAGTCTTAAAAACATGAAGATAAGTGAAACAAATGTTTAAGTGTAGATTTATATGAAAGAGAAATGAAAAAAGGACTTGAAATATGCAGGGGAGAATGTAGAATGGTTTCTGTTTTCTAAGCTTGTTTGCATCTTTCTAGCTTATATTAGTCTCATTTCTCTACCAGATGCTGCAATTTTACAGAAAGAAAAATTGTGAATGTATACAAACAGTTTGAGAATTTTTCTTCTACTCTGATTCTGCTTTTGTCTTCTCCAGTCTCATTGGGAGCAGTCTGATTGAAATGTGGATATACATCTCCATTAACACAGTGCGTCAGAATTTCTTGCTGTCTGTCCCACTTCTCTCTGAGTAATCAGTCACCTTGTGAACATTCATGTAGAGAGAAAGCAATAAATGTTTCTCCTCCCCCATTGCTCCCCTCTGCTATCTATACTGCCTTTTTCTCCCCCCCCTTTTTTTTTCAAGTCATGAAGGAAATGGTGTTAAAAGTTTTAAGCAATAAACTTGTATAGACTACTACAGTTGCTACTTAATGTATAGGTGGTAGAAAAATTTGAAGTGAATAGGTGAAGGTCCAGCCTCCACCGTTTTCCTGTGTTTCCACTCTATTCCAGATATATGGCTAGATAATCTCATTCCAGGATGCTAAATATTGGTACTTGTAGTGCATTTAATGCAAATAGTAAGAAGCATGTAAAGGAAAGGGGTTTTTACTTAGGTTTTAAAGCTCTTCATGGTGTAAGGCGCATTCACACAACAAAGAAAAATATTCTCTACTTATATGAAGCTTTGTGAAGATTAAGAGATTCAAAAATGAAGAATCTGCATGGATTTGTCATTTATAAGTTTGTTTCTTAAAATCAGTTTTTAGAACATGGAGAAGTAGTTGGGTAAGTATGTCAGAACTGAAGGATAATGCACGATAGGGAAGCAATCTGGGTGACTAGTCTGATGCTTAAAACACAGAGAAAGACTTTAAGAGGCTTTCTTAACTATATAAAACGTCCTTGTGAAAGTGTTTCAATGAGGGCTGGTTTTGCTTACAGAGACCATACATTTAAATAAGCTTAAAATGTAAACACAACTGCATGCCTTCTGGGGGAGACATAAAACAACACACTTTTTTCTTCCTTTTTTTTTTCCCCCCTCCTCTCCCACTAGAACTTCGTGCTATCCTACATTTGCCAAATGACACCTGTTTGATCATATTCAGGAGAATCGTTAGTGTTTTGAAGTAAATTTTATTGTGTCTAACCATGCACATAGAATGTTACACAATTAAAAACCTGGTGCCATAGTGCAATAAACTGTGTATGGTATCAAAGTGTTTACTGCCTGGAGGACTATGACAAAATCATCAATCTGGTAGTCTCTTCCTTTTCCTATATGTGGTAGGATAAAAGATGTCTTTACAGGATCTTAGAATTTAGTGGAGGTGGAAAACAACACGCCAAGTGGGAGAGAGACTTCATGAAAGTGCCTTGTGATCGCAGCTCAACCATTCTAAAAGAGGGATAGCACAGGAAGCGAAACTTAAACCATCTGCCAGTGGCCATAAGGTCTGTGTGAATGCAGCTGAAAGTTTGTTGAAACAACTTCTTTGTGATGTAAATGTCACTTGGACACTGCTAACCCTCTGCAGTGAGTTCCACCCACAGGATGCTTTCTCCGGAGGTCAGCAACGTGGTCATTAAATCACCTAGGTCCAGGTCTGCAACTGCCTAAAACCCCATGGCTTTCCGTTGGGGGTGTATGCTCATAAAGAGGAGGTGATTCCATCAAGGCTCTGGCTGTCTTCAAACAAATGGACAAGCCAATTTAAGGCGTCCCTCTCATAAAGCAGAAGAGTCAGCAGGAAGGAAATGCATTTGAGCTTTATCAGATCCAGTTCCAGTTGGTACTTTCTTGCAAACCCAAATTTACTTGAAGTTTCAGTGTACTGTGCTGGACTGTGAACTGGGCATCCGAGGGACAGGTGCTCTTCTGATTTGGCAGTGTCTGTTACCCGAGTACTGTACCAGTGGGACAGCTGTATTCCGAGTGGTTGCAGTGCGACTTGATATTGCAGCCCTGAACCTCTCTGGTGCTGTCTTTCATTCATTGCTATTATATTTTTCAGAAGTATTTATCAGATCTCTGTGTTTTACTAATGTGTGGCAGAGGTGTCTCATTAATTTCACTCAAGATATTTATCAAACTGCAAAGAGTATACCTCAGAGTACGCCAATTTGCATTAGCAGAACCTGAAGGCTGAATTTGAACTTTTTTCTAATGTTCTGAAAAATAAACCTTTTTTAAGTTTAAAAAATGGTTGTCAAATTAAATATATTTTTTTTTTTATTTTAAATAATTTATTTATTTAGCCCATGTTATTAGAAGCTTTTTAGGTTGGTTTTTTTTCCTTCCTAATGTAGAAGTGGGAGGTTAAATGGCCATGTTTTGGAAATGGGGATAAATCTCTCTGAAGTGGCTTGAATAAACCTTGCTTCATTGTTGATGTCCATCCTTTGGAGGAAGTGTTGACAGAGCAGTTGAAGTTTTCACCTCCTTTGATGTATGAGGGTTTGAGATATCTTCAAAATCACCGTTGCTTTAAATAGCCCAAATATTACTTTGAAGCAAGACGAGCAGGAAAAGCGAATGACTGACGAGACAAATTTACTTAAGAACTTCCCATTTAGCCAAAAGATAAAACTGTTTTTCATCTAGCATTCCTAATTTATAGTAAGACTGATCAACAGAAGACCCGCATAAGTGTTTCTGTACCCAGGCTCCAAATCAGCTTCTTATCTATCAAATAAATCACATGCCTGTGGCTGTGTTTTTTAATAAAGTTACAGATGCAGATTTCTAAAGCACTTGTTTTGAAACAATTTTATTTTATAGCTATTAAAAATATAAGGCTGTTACTTTATAATGTCAGCTTTTGGGGGGACATATCTACAGCGCGGAAGGGGATGTTTGCCGTTTTATTTTTCTAACTGTACTCGGAGGAGAGCTTGAAGATAGGACAGTATTGTCACCTGGTCTCTTTCGATATTTCTGTGAGTCCATGACATTATCTTGCGTTTCAAGCTAGCCATGGTTATAGTTCAGTTCTGGGAAATGACCTATAGGTTGCTGGTTTCTTTCTCGTGACCTAGAGTATAATCTAGGTGGGATCTGTATGTGTATATAAGTAAAAAGTACATGTGACTTTCAGTAACTTGAGTAATCAACTGAAAACAGTGTGAAACACGTCCTTGATTCCTTATATGCTTTGGATATACCTTACTTGATGTGGCAATAATAGTGAAAAAACTTGTGTATTAATTTGCCTCCCACTACTTACTTTAAGTGAGCGTATGCCTTGCATTTTTCCAGAATAGTTTTCTGGGTCACTGACTTCTTGCCTGAATTACCAGAACCTCAGTCTGGGGAACGGACCCAAATATTAGGAAAACCTTGGAATATAATGTATCTTTTTCTGATTGAGACCAAAAGTGTGGTGATGCTTCCACTGTGAGGAAGAAGTCTAGAATACCTAGAATCTAGTTGAGCTTTAGAGATGCCAAACCCAGTGAACAGAACTTGTCACCTGCTTCCTTTGGCTCTGCTGGAATTGGCATCTAAATGTCAGGAAAAAAGTAACTCCAATCCAATATGTTTGCTCTTTAAAAAAGTGTCATTTATTCTTGAGATTTCCTTTTTATTGAAGTGGTAAAGATTATAAAAAATGGAAGAAAAACAGTTACCTATGTTTGGTTTTTTTTTTTTTTTCCTTTTTTTAATTTGGCATTTGCTTTTCTTTTCCTTTTTCCCCTCTTTTTTTTTCTTTTTTTTGTTCCTCCTTTATTCGATTGTAGAATCGAAGCAACTGTTTAGGTTTTGCTTTTTTTTCTTGTGGAAATCTCTGAAGCTCTTTTGGTTAAACTGCCATTGAGCGGTCTTGTTGCTGCAGTCCTTTGAAGAATTGGCCAGTGTGTTTCCATAGGTGATTGAAATGGGAGTGCATACTTTGGGTGCAGCAGTCCCGTACGGTGCCTGGCACGTTTGAAGTCTGGTCTGTAGCATGACATCTGTGTGGTATAGAATCGAGTATTTTAAGTATGAAATGTGTTAGAGAATTTCTGTTGCTGAGCAGTCACCTACCAAGGTGAGTGGCATTTAACTTTAAATGTGATTTGCCAATAGAGGGTATCTGTAACCTTAATTTTGTCAACAATATTTCTGAACTACATAATTTTAGGGATAGGGGAGAGGGTTGAATTTTTGACGAACTCATTTTTGTCCCTGCTGTTTCTGACAGTTGAAACGTTATTGACCAAAAACATATTTATGTTTGTTCAGCACGAATATATTCTTCTGTAAGGGTTACCATCTGTTTCATTTCTTCTGCATCTGTGGAAACTGTTTTGGTTATTCTTTTTTCCTCTGGGTAGACTTACTCTTATTTTTAAAATTCGTAGTAGATGATAAGTAGTTTAATGGTTGATTTTTGTGTGTGGGAGGGTTCTTGTGTTTTGTTTTGTTTTGGTTTGGTTTTTTTTGTTTTGTTTTTAAAGCCTATTGTCGTTTCATTACTTAACATAATCTCACTGATACACTCCATGCAGGTACAATTTAAAAGCAACTTATGATTATGAGACCTTCTCTTGCGTTTTTGGTTTTGACAAATGTATTGAGTATTTGACTCAGAAGCTTTTTTGCAGCAGAGGGAGTTTTTAACTCTTTCTTCCAGTGGGTTTGATACAATACACAATTGTAATTACGCTCTGGCATAGCTGATACTCAGCTCTATTGTCATGGAGCAAACTCCTCCTCTCTCATAGTGTTTGGTTATTGTATTAAGCTATGATCCATCAAGCTATTTCAGCTGCAACTGAGCTGCAGCAAGAGATCATCATCTTCGGACTGCCTCTTGCTGTCCCCTCAGGTCTGCCAGGCTCTTTGCACATGTTGTCACTCCTTGACCCAATCCTGCCGAAGTGCTTTAGGTTGGAAGTACAACCAGACCACTTCGAGAAGGCCAGGGATGAAGTCGCAGGTACTACTGTAACCGTGGAGCAGCAGTAATACCAGGAGCATTAGTATTAACTTCAGTGAGGACTGCATTTAATTTCTGGGTGTATCTTCCCACAGCAGAGGCAGTTGTGCTCCTGCTGACTTAAAATGGATTTGAAATTGTTCAGCATTTAGGAAGAAGCAGGCATCGTCTTGTAGAACCAATGCTGAAGTCAGCAAGAGTGTAGTGGTTACAAGGTGTCCCAAGGGCTGTAATAGAGGACAACATGGGAGAACTTTTAGAGGGTATTCCAGTCTCCGTAGTCTCAGAGAAAAACACTCCCAGTACAAGTGGAGATTTGCTAACAGCTAAAATCTTTGGTATGTTAACCAAGGCGTTGCAAATATTTATGTATTTATTTATTTAGTTCCCCCCCCCGGGGACTTTACAGTTATCTACCTTTTGGAGATTGTTCTTAAAAAGAAATTTTCGTTTTTCATGAGTGTAGATGATAGTTGATTGTGTTTCTTTTTAGAACCGGTAAAGCACCACTCCTGCACACTGCTTTTAAATTTATTTTTTCCTTTGAGGAAAAAGCATTCATTATATGGCTTGTGATGTGAGGTTTGCAGAACTTAATGTAGTGAACATGACAGGGCTTGAAATGATACAGTGGAAAAAAAACCTCCCTGGCTCAAGGTATTTTTAAAAACAAATGAATTAATTTTCTGTGCCTCTGACTGACATTTATGTGGTGCTTTTTTGTTTTTCCTTTTTTTCCTTTTTGTTACTCTCTTGAAAGCTTCAAGGAACTACCAGCTAACCTGTGGCCTTAGAAACACAGTGCCTTCATTTGTAGTTGAAATGTCCTAAATAATATCTTTTCTGCTTTAAAAAAAAAAAGAGAAGGATCAGGCAGTTGTCAATAGTAGACTGTTTTAGTCACTGAATGGATCGTTTTTATGGCTCCTGTGTAAGTAAATAACGATAACAGGTGACAGGAGGACTTGGCTACATGTTGTAGAATATTATTTGAGATGATGAACCTGAATCAATGAAAGATTTTTTTTTTTTTTTTTTTTTTTTTTTAATGCACTGGCTGAATGAATCATTTTGTAACTGTGAGGATGTTTGTGCAATATGTAGCCTCCTGAAACCAACATGTGTGCTTATTGTAGAGCTATTTGTGATTCACTTGTGTTCTGTGACAGGTTAGAATTCCTTCAGCCTTCGTTAATGATCATTGTGAATCCTTTTAATTGAGCTTTTTCACATAATTTGTACATTCACTAACTTTAAAATGCATCTCGGAGGGGGGAAACACATATTTAACAGCACTTCAGAAAAAAATAATATAATCCCTGTCATAGAAATCTTGCATTCGAGTCCAACAGGACTTTAGAGCAGTAATCTTCCTGACATGCTTTTGTTTAAAGAAGTTTTTTTTTTATATTGTTTGCTCTGTTTTCTTTTCTTTGCTAATAAACCGGTTTGTGTCTAAGTCAAATTATTTGAGCATCTTGTTTTTAAAATACATTTTTAAAAATCCTTTGCGTAATTTATCTGCAATAGAAGAGGAGCTAGCCAGCCACAGTGTGTGCTTACAGGCTCAGAGAGTTGCGGTTGCCAGATGCAAGGATGGATTCTGCTGAGCTACAATGACTACATGGGAAAGTGAATGCTCCAAACTGTAGGTTTTGCTACAGTTATATTTACAAACCTTCACACTTCTGGAGATGCAGAAAACCAAACATTTCAGCAACAATTTTAAACACTGTTCATGAAGTTGCAGATGCACTTGATTTAGGACAGTGTTCCAACAGTTGCTGAACCTTCAACACAAGCATCCCCACTGATGTCAAGGGAACTAATTTATTTAACTTAAAGCATATGCTGAGCTGAAACGAGACGTAAAGCAGAATATTATTGGATTTTGTGAATTTTAACCTGTTCCTCTGTACTTCTAGGAGTAAAAGGGCACTTTCTCCATGCTTGTTTTGCAGCTTGATTATTCCTTTTTGTTAGCCTTTTAAGATTTAGATTTCCCCCCCCCCCCCCCCCCCCCTAAAAAAGGAATCTGGTAGTTCTTCCCCATCTCTGTCTGTAGTTGAACTACATAGAAAAGACTTTACCAAGATAAACAAAAAAAAAAATATTGAGAAGCAATCTGAGCAGGCAAGACATCTCGCAGAAAAACATCTATACCTCGTGGGCTAAGTTAAGAGACGATTTAGGTTAGAAACATGCCATGTTTGAGTGACTCTGCTGTGCTGACCTTTTGCTACTTTCTGTGCCCCTTGCTCTTTGCCTGCAAACTGAAGATGACTCTCTCCTCCCATCTTTTGTGGTAGCAGGCACTCAAGGTTATTCCCTCTTACCACCCATATTCTTGGACTTTATTCTCGTCTGCAAACTTTCCCCGTCCTAACCAGGTCAAAGCTCGTGCTTTCCTCCCCAGGAAAGTTGTGATCTGCATTGCCTCATCACGTTATGAGCCCTGTAGCGGACGGTGCTTGAATCTTGTACTGCTCAGACACAGACTGTGAAGCTCTTTGCATAGGTGACAAATACAATTAGTCTCATTTTACAGATAGGCAGGATGATCTTCTGTAAAATCGCGTGTAATTGGTGTTAGATCTGGGGAAATACTTTTGATCTGAGATGCTATTCCAGCTAGTCAAGAATGCAGCCGGGAGTACGTATGGCCACCGTCTTGAGACGTTGCTGTGCAGCGTTATGCATGTGAGTGCATTCATCAATAGATGCTGAAAATCTGTTTGAGTTTCTGTTGACTGAGCCTCAGACATTGGGCTGTCCTTGTTCTTCAGTTGCACCAAAGTTTAGGCCACAGCACTAGTTCCTTTTTTTTTCATTCTTTCTTTTTTTTTCTTTTATACGAACAAAATTTTGAAGCTTACATTGTTTGGTCATGCCTCTTTAAGTGTAGATTATTTTATCTGACAAACCCTGGATTTTGGCTGCACCTTCTCTTCAGCAACTTGTGTATTTAAGAGGAGGTCACCACTTGAGCGTGAGAAAAAGTGGTTTATTGAATTGCAAAAGAGCATACTTGTCTCTTTGAATTCCTTTGAGAACAGCCTACATTATGTGTATTGCTGTTTTGAATTGGCCTCATGCATTTGGCAAGCACAAATGGAAGTGGGAAGTAGAGCCAGAATATTGTACTTGCTCTTCTTAGTGCTAGATCCTGAAGGTTGATGTGTCTTTAGATTTCATTGAAGTTACCATATCATTAAATTAGTCAGATGTGTGCTTGTGTGTATGAGAAGTAGCTTTTAATGGTCCATTTTATTTCAGTGTTTTTGGTGATTCAGAATTTTTCACCCTAAATCATAGCATTAAAATGCTTCTGGTAAGGTAGAATAATTTATGCCCTGAAGCAAATATGTTAGAAATACGAATTATTTTTTTTATGATTAACTTTGGAGACGTATCTCTGTTCGGCGTGTTGTAATTGTGATGCATGTTCCTTAAATGTTGCAATGGGGATGTTAAACTGCCACCACTGTTTTGGTCTATGGTATGCCAGTGAAAAGTGATGTCCTCAATTACAGAAACAAATATAAGAAGAATATGTATTGAGGAGAGACTTCTCAATACTGTTGTAAAATTTAGCATTCATTTCTGCTTCCACTGAAAGTTTTAGGAAAACTTAGTTTCAAAGACCACAAAGAAGCACTGGGGACACAGAACTAATAGAAAATAATTTCAAATTATTGCTTGGAAAAAGAAAATCTGTACATTTCCTTTCTTTCCTGGCTGTCCTCCAGCTGCTGTTGGTGACATTAAAATAAACTCTGCCTTTTGGGCAGAGAGGGGATTGTGAGTTTGATCACATGCTTATTCCAGCTGCAAATATTTGTTTATTCTGGGACTTGCAATCATTTTTGTTTATTGCCTGAAATTCCTTTTCCCTCATTGATCTCCAGCACTCACTATAAATGAGGTTTTCACACATTCTATTTCTCTACCTTTTTCGTGTGTGTGTGCGTGCACACACGTGCGTATATGAAAGCCCTTCTCTGCGTTGGATTGAATCGGTGATGCATTGAAGTATACAGACTCTCATCTGCTCATAAAAGCAAGTGTGCCTTGGTAAATGGGGCCTGGAGGCTTTAGAAATAAAATGTTTCTCTGCTTCAGTTGAAATATAAAAGTCTGAGAAGCTCATCTTTTATGATTTCTGTATGGCACACTTTCTGTTTTTAAAAGCTACAGCGAATATGAAAGCATTGTCATTATTGGCAAACTAATCACGCCAAATTTGTCTGGCCTTTCAAAGGCTTTCTCTAATTGAGCTGTTAAAGAAATTGGGTAGAAGATACGCAACAGGAAATAATAACAACAATTTTCTTTGGGGAGTATTTTTAATTCATATGTTGTATATTTGATACTTAGAATTAAATAATGGGGAGACTAGTAACTGTGGACTGTTCCAAAGGGAAGTATAAACAAAGGATAGGAATTCCCCTCCTGAAAAATAAATTTCTGGGCTGGCAAATCAGTCCTCTCTTTATTCCCAGACTGATATTTAAAATTTATTCAACTTTGTAGCATCATCCTTGTTTTGAGGCATTGTCAGCCAAGTGCTGTCCAGGAGTTAATTTATCCTGGCATTGGCTTTTATCTAAAACATAGATATTTAATTGAAGTCAAGTACTCAAAATTACATAGATGCGTTTCAGTGAAATTTTGCCAATGAAAGGTTAGAGAATTGCTCCCCAGCATAAAGTAGTTGATGGTCTCTTTCTCACCTCCTTGTTCTTTGGTTTAAATACTAGTCTTTCATACCTGTATAAGAGGCTCAAGGAAAAACTACTTAATTGTAAGATAGATTTAAATCATTTGAACGCTGCTTAACAGGGTGATGCAGCTTCAAATTTTAAGATGATGTAACAAGAACAAAAATATCTGTTGTTTAAGCTGCAGAAGACACATGTATCTAATTTTTTTCCAAAGTCTTTTTCTCATATTTGTTTTTAAATTGTTTCTTTCCTAGTGTTTGAGATTCTAACTTTTCATCTATGTCTTATCTTGTTCTTTTGCAAAGTACGTACAAAAATATATAAAACTCTGCAGTTTTGACTTTAGTGCTGGAGCATGAATTGGAACATATTCCCATCTTTCATAGAAGGGTTCTCCCTAGTGAAGTCTCGATCCGTTGCCCTCCCTTGACTCAGACTCCTAAAAGTAACCACCTTGTATGTGATGGCTGGAAAAATAAATGGAGTAAGTAGGATAATCAGAAATTTGGGATGGGGGGTCAGGGTAGAAAGGTTCATAGCCAGTGTGGCTTGTGTTCCCCATTTTGTTTAAATTTGTCTTTGACAGAGAATCCCTGTGTTTCGTGGATGGTACAGTCCTGAACATGCTGCTGTTAAACTTTAGTAAATACTAATAAAGGGTAACAGCCCAAGGCACTTTCGTATGCAAGATGTGTATTCCTTTCACTAAGACCATCTGTTTTTAAACATAGAAACAAATGACAGTGCTTTGTGCCTCAAAAACTTAATCTACAAAATATACCAACAAGAGTTAGTCTCAAAAATGGGTACTTCTTTCCATGGAAACTCAGGGCTGGAGGTCAGATGAGGGTTATAGTCCTGAACTTACTGTTGAATTGCTTCATGATTCTGGGCAGCTTTTCTGTGAGTTGGTATCTTCATCTGTAACATGGATGGGGTAATGGGGGAAAGGCAAAAATAAAAAAAAATACAGGAAAGGAATTGTAAGGGTCTGTTGTGTAAAGTCTGTAAAATACTTGAGGGATCTTTAGATAGAAATATAATGCTCAGATTCTGAAAACTGAGCATTTCAAAATGACTTTCAGATATGGCTTTGAGGCCTGCATATAATTTGTAGGGTTGAAGGTGCCATTCCTAACTGAAAGTTGAAGCTACCCCTCTTTTTGATAATCATTGCTAAGTACGTTGGTAAAAATGTTGGCAGTGTCATACAATGTCTCTGCACTTGTTGATGGTTTGCCGCTTCGTTTCATTCAAATGATGTTTCCTTGTATTTCCTTACCTTTTTGTCATGACAAATATAATATGCAATCTACATATCTCGTATCTTTGCTTTGGGAAGCAGTATAGTTATGCAATAGGAGATATGTAGATTGCATTGAGAATAATCAGCACTTATTGTACCATGTTTCAAGAAGCATTGCATATTCACCACATTCATGCAGTTCGTTCCCAGCTTTCTGGCAGCTGCAACTCTGTGTTTGCGGGAGGAACTCTGCAGAGTCAGGCTGCAAGCAGGCTGGCACGTTTCATAAAGATACAGGTATTACCTGAGCATGGTTTTTATCTAGAATCCAGGTTGACTGTTTTTTTCTGTAACTGAGTGGTTAGCTTAATTTTTTTTTCCTTTATTGCTTCCCGGCAATTAAGTTCCATCTTCCCACTAAAGGGCAGCATAGTAAGAGTGGGATGCAGTGTGATTAAAAGGTAGTAATAGGGGTGGAAGGATGGCATGGAATTTCGTTGAGCCTGGTGCTGTCTCGTTTTCCTCATTTTACATTGAACAGCAGCAGAGTAGAACGGACACCCAAAGGAAACAGATGCTTTCAAATGATAGCATTGTGAATTAGTACCTCCCAGTCACTGCACTGGAGGCACCGTGTCTCTTTCTGATGAGGCATCAGTCCAAAAAGCATAGCTAGGTTATTATTTAATGTAAACCGAGTGTGTCTGAAGGTCTGGTCCTCCTCCCAGTCTATAAAGATGATCGAATCAGTGAATTTCACAGGCCAGTTAGCTTAAACTGTTGCATCTTAATGATTTTTAGTGGAGCTAAAACCAGTTGAGGACTTAGTCCTTTGTGTTTTTGGAAAAGTTGTGTCACGATAGCGTAGGACTGTATGTATATGTTTATATGTGTATAGTAATCTATGAAGAACCACAAACCATGTGCTCTGAATACGTTTACACTAAGCATTGTTAAATGTTCTGCTCCGATTTCTGTTAAATGTTCTGTTCTGATTTTTATAGTGTTGATGGATTTATAAATTGTTTAATATATCAAGTTCTAAAAATGACTAAAAGGCAGCATAGGATCTTTCTAGTGAGTAGAGGTTTCATCTTAGGTGGCCATTATGCCTTGAAAGCACTAGGATTTCTTATTTTTGGCATTAAATTCCAAGCTTTGCGCTTGGAAAATAGTGCAGATGCTTTGGAGCTGTTTGTGAGATACCACATCTTTTAGACCTGGGAGGCAATGAGTTGGAAGTTACCTGAAACATATGTTGACAGAACTCTCTTCCAAATTCTGTGTTTAGCTCAGCATGGATGTGGCAAAATGAAGAGAACTGTTTTCTAGCTGAATTTACTGAGGTTAAAATATATGTATATCCATCTTTGCAAATTATTGTGAGAGAGGTCAAATTTGCTTTTTAAGTGGTAAGTGCTACTGGGCCAGTTCCGTTTGTTAAGTAAGAGTAATGGGATGGGAGGGATGAAAACAGCATTTCTTGTCTTAGCCTCAGAAGATGATACACCTGTTCAAAAACCTATCAGGGCCCTGAGGGCACTAATAAGCCTTAACGGCCCTGATGAGCCTCACCTGGGGCCTCCACCCACACCCATAAGCCCGGGAAGGTCACCCCTTAGGCCCTCCTCAGTCTGGGCTGTGCTGGGCTTCTGCTTGGCCACAGCCGTGCCTGTGTCGGCCCCCAGAGCCCCCCCACCCACAGACCGGCTTCCTGGCTTGGCCTCAGCCCTTTCCAGTCGCTGGACCTGACCCTGACCTGTGAATTGACTTCCCAGCTTGACCACAGACCTGCCTCAGCACCGTGATACCTCCTTGTGATCCGGACTCTTGGTTGGACTTGGCCACCATCTCTGGGTCAGTGCTTGCCTTGCCGGGGCGCGATGGGGCTGGGCCCTGCTGTGCAGTCTTGCTGCTCTCTGACAAGACCAGAGGCACCTAAGCCAGGACATAATTTAACTGTTTGTCTCTCGGAATCTGTAAGCGAGCTTCTTTTACACAAGTAGCTCTTACAGGAATTCAACAATTTAACAGCTGAGTTCAGCTTGTGTATGTAACCAGCATATCGGAAACAGGTATGTTTCAAAAGGCTTTACTTTTTAAGAGTCTTCCTCTAGTTAGCTTCTTTCCCTTTTTCTTAGCTTTTTTATTAAATGTAAATGCTTGGAATTAGGTATTTTTCACAGTTCAGCCTCTCACTGGTTCTAATGGTTCTGTTGAAAAATGTGAAAAGCTTTCTGGGGAGAGATACTCAAGCAGTGTATGTGTTAAGCCGCTTGCTCCCCGCCCCAGCTTTAATTCCAAATCAGCATCCTATCCAGATCTGCTACTGCATTTTCTTAATCCTAAGAAGTTCAAGATTTTTTTTTTTTTTCCCTCCAGAGGAATTTTAATTATTTTTGGTAGCACATGTGGGGAAAAAAATGCATTTAAAAAAACCCAACAACCCTTTCCTGTAGTGTGAATGTGAAGTCATCGCTATTGTCAACTCTCAGTGGGCTACTTGCATATAAATAAATTAAAGGGGGGGGGGAAAGTAATCTTTTGTTAACGTTGCATTCTGTTACTTGTGGCTGCTATGGTAACAGATGAGGGAGAGACAGTGCTTGCATGGTAAAGCTTAATGGCAAAGCAGCAGAATGTAGTGATGAATTTAGCGGGAGGAAGAAGGGAAGAGAGCACAAATCCTTTAGCAATGCTGTGAAATGAGTCACCAATTAAGCCACAGATGGGGAAGGGCTTCCACACTTATTTACAAATGATTTAAATCAGATTTTGTTGATTATATTTAGAGCAGGAAGAGTGACAGACTGGAAGTTTGGGAAGCAGTAAATTAGACTGCATCTTTTCCAGATGATTCTTTTTTCCTCACCTTGAATCAGCTCCTTTGTGTAGCTTGTAAAGGTGGTATTGCTGTCGTGGTTATTTCTGAAGTGGAGTTCTGAATGACTTTCCTGACTCTGGACCTTCCCAAGAAAAGTCAGTGAGCATTTCTTCCCTCTTCAAGATTTAGGTCTGTAGAGGTGCATTTTCCTGTTTCATCCTGTTAGGCTGAAAATAAAGGGTTTTAACCCTCTCTTTCTTAAGAGGATAAATGGTGAATGTTTTGATTTTGGTCTTTTCTTTCACCCTTCATTAGTATAAAGCACCTCTCGCACACTTCAAAGCTTTGCTGGAATAGCAGGCCATGTCGTAAATCAGGATTGAGTTATGAAGGGAGGGTTTTATGGGAAAGACTGCAGAATGTCATCTTGTGCCATGCCTGGCTTTAGGTAATACTTTGAACTTGATAAATGTGATGAGCCCAATTCTGCGCTCGGCTGGTTAGTGGCCCCTAGTTTTTAAACTCACAAACTTAAACTTTTGTTGGGTGGTGAGATCCCCCCCATATATTCTGGCATGACTTCTATTATGCTGAGCTCTTGGGGAGAGTACTTTTCATCTCAAGTTCTTCTTGGTGAAACATCAAGAGAGAATTATAATTACTGCTTCAGTGGGAGTGTTTGTGTTAAGTAGAAAGTTCCAGAGCACCGAATCTTTACTGCAGAAACTTCACCTGAAGCTTTAGTGTTGTGGATATCATGCAATGGAAATGATTCCACAAGTTAGTAAACAGGTTATTTACTGTCAGTAAATAGTGCCAGCCAGTGTAAATTTCAGAGCTGTGGAGTTTTTTGCGATGCAGGGTTTTCAGAAGTGCTGGAGGGAAGCAATGGGATGGGAAAGGCAAAGGGAGGGGTTTGCAAGAACAAGTGAAATGAGAGATGAAAAGCTGAAGTGAAACTCGTTGGAGTGGAGGATGTCAGAGGAAGGGATAGAGGAGTGACAACAGGGTTATTGGTTGTTATTTTTTATTTTAGTGGAGAGATGAGAACACAAGAGGAAGATTTTTTTTTTTTTTTTTTTTTTTTTGCTAGAAAAGTTAAAGGGGGATAAAGGATCTTGTGTGAAGAGCATTTTGGGCAGACTAAAGAACAAAAAAGTAGTGTACCTCAGCTGCACTAGCAAGAGGGAAAATCATTGATACTGTGAGTGGTGCTTCCTTCTTTAAAACTGAAGTGCTAGAGGAAGAAGTGAACAAGCTGCCGAAGGCGGAAAAATGCCTTGTTTACTGCAGATACAAATTGTACAGAAGAAAGTGTCTTTGTGTACCCTGAAAGGATATCCTGCTCTGATGTGCTTTTGGAGATGGCATCGGCACTTTTAAAAGCTTGCATCTATATTGTCTTTTTTCAGATTTTGATTTCATTCATTAAGAAGATAGAACTATATGGTATGCCTCTGTCAGAGCTGGGTATGGGGTTTTCTGCATGGCTTTGTGTCTTGGTATTTCTCTTTCTGCCTGTAACTGGAAGCAGAACACCTGAGGGTGCTTCCTGAGGGTAGAAATAGATGCTGATTGGGACAGGGTGGGAGAAGAACTAACTGTGATGAAAAAACAATTTTTGTGTATTCTCCAAAACTGAGCAAAGTTGTAAATACTGGGCAGTTAAATGTGGGCCTCCAGTATGTGCTGTGAGCTTGTTAAAATGAGTACTCTGTCGCTGCTGCGCAGGGAATGTGTCCTTGCCATCCTCGGGAGTTTGTGGAAGAAGTCTGCTTTTACAAAGTGAGAGGCTTTGCGGGACCTTGTCTGTCCTGTTTGATTATCACACCCTCTGGGGAGAGATGGAGCAGGTCTATAAAGGACTGTTGATTTCCATTTCAGGACAGGCCTTGCAATAGGATGTGGGAGGGAAATACTCCTGGCTCCTTTACAGCCTAATTCTGGTTGAGGGAATAGCCTTGTTTTGCAAGCTTCTGTGGTTTCAGATGTGCCCTGAAGGATAAGGCTGAAAGACTTCATTGTAGGATTAGTCCTGCCTGAGCTGAGGAAGGCAAGCCATCATCTTGCCTGCAACATCTTTGTTAGTCTTGGATATAAATTTTTGTCATTGTTTAAAGGAAAGTCCCGTTAAATGATTTATTTCAAACAGTGATGCTGTGCAAATGATTAATAGTAACACCTTAGGTTATTGCAACTGGCTTACTGCTTCCTTTCTCAGTTTCACTTGTATGAAGAATATTTCATCCTTAGACACTTCTTTTTTTATTTTCTGCTCCATAAACCAGCATAGTGCTGAATAGCTGATTTGAGCAAGAAGCACCTTGTTAAAGGTGATGGTAAACTGAAGGTAAAGTCAGGGCAATTTCCTTGCCTCTGACAAAGTGATCCCTTTTCTTGAGGTCATTGTACCATTCCTGCTAAGGCTGGCTTTATTCCCTGATAATTGTGACGCAAAATTATTTCTGAGCAGTTGGGATTTTTGCCTCGGAAATAATTTAAACCAAACCAAATTGCAGATAGGAATTTTAAAATGAAACCTTTTTTTCAACACCCGCTTTTATTACAGACGATGACTACTCATCCTTCATGTGCAGTGGATGCAGGATGCGCTGAATTCTTGCTGTTTTCTTAGTGGACCACAGCCACGTGCCAATTTTGGCTGCCAGGGGAAGGAGTAAAACCATGTATTGAGAGAGTTGAAGTCTTAGAGGAAGATCACAGTTACTTACAGTGCATGTATATGTTTTATTCGGTGAACTCGGTGTTTTATAATTACTGAGCTGCTAACAGCACCCTGAAATAATAAGGGAGCTGTCTCCATTCTGGACACGGAAAGGCAAAAGCATAGAGGAGAAAAACTGTAAGCATTTGAAGTCATTGGGAAATAAAGACATTCAGCAAAGCCTTTCCTGTGTCAAACAAAAAATGAGTCTAGAGCTTGAAATAGAACAGGGATGCTTGATTGCAGACTGCTCTGCTGTGAAGTTACTCTCATTTTCTAGCAAGAATCCTGTTGGTGTCATTATAGTGTTGGTAATAAATTGAACCAGAAAATGTTCATTTCCTGCTTTGCAGTGGTTTCCACAGAGTTTTCTCGGTTCTGAGTAACTACTCCAAACAAAACATGCTGTTTTCTTTAATCTGGCTCTGTGAGGAAGTTCAGATTTTGACCCTTCATAAAACACTTCAGGATTCTGGTTTTTGGCTGGGTTTATTTGGTTTTGTGGTGGTTCCTCCCCCCATGAGTGGAGTGAAGGGACAGTGCATTAGAGGTTGTTTTGAATTTTGTTCGTTTTCACGGCTAACTTACAATGCTTCTGGCTAAGAGAAATCTTCAGCCTTAGTTCTGCTTGTACTTGGATCTGTCGTAGTACTGATGTTTGTCCGATTGTTGCATGCTTAGCCTCTCTAGCCTGTATTTCCAGGGGGGTTTACCTCCATCAGCCCTCTGCTTGGGACTGAAAGGCAGCCTGTGCAGGGTGAAGTCAGATCACAACTGAGGAGCTGGGTGTGGGTAGGATCAGGAGAGAAAGAGGCAAATGAAATGAATCAGACATTTGAAGCCGGGAGGGGTGGGTATGTTGAGGAGAGGCAGGCTTGTTGTCCTAATGATTAGGAGGAAATGCAACTTGTAAAGCAAAATGAGCCAGCGTATGGCAGAACTGGGAAAAGGATTGCCTGCTGGTTCTTCCTGAAGGTGCCGAGTCCCTCCGGACCCTGGGGCGTTACCTGGAGTTCAGGGTGCTCAGCACTCCTGGAGATCTGGCCCCCGAGACAGACAGACAGACGGCTGCTGTTTCCTGACAGCTCTGAAGAGGTTTGACAAGATCAGCACAAAGTAATACTCTAAATCTTTTCAGACTGCCTGAAATGTGGGTGGACAACCCGGTGCCTTTAATAGCCATTTGTTTTCTGTGGAAGGGGAACAACTATTTTTGGCTCCTTGCTGTCACTGACCTTTAATACTATGAGGGAAAAGCTATAGAAGAACCAATTTTGAACACCAGCGTGTAAGGGTTGCTCACAACAAAGAAAATTCCCTTTTACCTGGCGATTGCTTAATATACAGGTATAGCAGCACACTTGGAAGGCCTTAAAAAGTCAGGCAAGATGAAACATGGCAAAAGCCATTTTGCCTGAACATGTTTCAAATTCTCTGCTGAAGAGAAGGTGTATATATGGTGCTCTCAAGAAACTGTAGCTGTTCCTGCACCCTTTAGCAGCATCAGTCAGGCTGTGTTTCCAGTGCTCAGCTGGGCTTTGTAGGCTCTCAAGAATATTTTATGCTACCCGTAAGAATGGCATTATCTTTATTCCATATGTTTTCAGCGCCAGACAGTGTCTGCAGGTAGTGACCTCTGGTTGTGATACGGAAGCATATTTGTGTGGTTAGAGTGGGCTTACGGTTGTGATGCCCTCAAGATTTGACATTACTCCTGGCAATTAACGAGAGGCTTCTAGAGAGTCATTAACTATATTAAAGTGCTATCAAATATGAAGATATAGGAGAGAAAACTTCTCTTTCTTCCTGACTATAGGTTTAGAGCATATCCTTTTAAAAAAGAAAAAAAGATGCGAAGAACAAATATCCAAAAACCCCCCCTCACCCCTGCAAATCCTGAAAGGCCTTGGACCAGCCAACCTATGTATTTCTAGCTTTTGCTGGCCATAAGGCATGAAGTTATAAGATTATTATGATAACTGCTTTGCACTGATTTTTTTCATGTAACTTCAGCTGTGAATCCATTGCTGAAATTCTAAAATACCATATATCGCATTATGTAAAGCATTAATCTTTAAATCTAGCAGAGATTCTAAAATTGTTGGGATTATTAGGCTTTTCTGGTAGCACATGTACTCGTGCAGATCTGGTGCTTTCTCAGTCACCAGGCCTTAAGGGGTGTCTCTGATACTACTGACTCTCTGTTTTTGATAGGAGAAAGTTTCTAGCCAAAGTAGTTCTCAAGCTCTGAAGCTTTAAAAAAGAAAAGAAAGAGACCAGTGCTAATTGTTGGTTTCTTCTGAGCATGGCTTTCCTGCAGTGCAGTTGCTTGGGGGTGTTTAGGAAAAATTCTGGAGATTGCAACAGGACTCCAGAATGCTACAGGAAGCTTTTTTATGTTTTTGGACAGGTTTTCAGGATGACTGAATGACCTAGCCTACTTATAAAATGGCAATTTCATTATTTAATGTAAATTTTATGCATTTTTTTAGAGAAAACACATTCACCAGTACCTTATTATACTTCTAATGAGGGCCAGATGTGTTTCTCTGCTACAAAACCGAGGCAATAATGCAAAAAGGGACTCTGCGGTAGTCCTTTGCAACACAAGAGAAGTGTCTTGCCCAGAGAGAAGAGCAGAAGATCTTTCGAGGTTAAGATATTAACTCTATTAATGATTGGGGGGGGGAAGCGTGGGGATTGGTGAGAGATCATGGGTAGTGCTGATTTGTACGGTACCAATGAGGCAGCTGCAGAGTCCCTTATAATTAGCAGAAATGACAGTGCAACTGTCTAAAAACAATTACACTGCAAATAAACAATCTATGTCATCTAAGTGGTGTTTATTGTCATAATGGAAATTAATTTCAAAAGCTTGAGGCAAAGTGAACATAACGCTGCTGAGCGGTACATAGCACACGGAGGTGTTCCTTCTGCAATTCCCAGACCGTGTAGCTCAGTTTGTGCTCAGGGAAATGAGTGAGTGGCGTGCTTTTTCCCTGTCAGTTAGGTGACACGCTAACAGGTAATTTCGATCCATTAATCTTTACGCTGTTGTGCTTTGTTCGGTGGCGTGTTAAAAATACGCCCAAGGAGACAGACAGAACTATTTTTTAATTACAAGCTCTGTGCCACCGTAAGGGGACATGGACTGGGAGAGTGGCCCTTGCTCTTCAGATAAACAAGGCTTTAATTTTCAACCTGGTTTGTTCCATTGCCCAAGTTATCTTTGATGCCAAGATAAGAAACTACACTTCTATGGACATTTCTGTAGCGCAGGGATGATAATGTATAGTTGCCTGACTGGGATAAACGCGTTTAAAAGGCTGTGATACTCCCACACAGTCTGGTGATACGGGCTATAATGGGAATTGTCAGATTTCTCTCTTTCACTTTTATTGTTCCCATTGACTGTTTACACACACTCGTATGTGGGCTATTTGCCTGCCACTTGTTGTACTCCTAGCATGCATGTTTTTAGTTCTGCTACTGTGCTTTTTTGAGATACTGTAGTTAGGGAAAATGTACCCAGGTTGCACGGATGAGACTGAAGACTTGTGATTACAAGGAGCGTCTCTGCATTAGTGCAAGATCAGCATAAGTTTAATACAGAATGTAAATCCTCTAAGATCTGCTTTTGAGAGTGTTGCGGACTTCTAGTGTACTTGCCAGTTGTGAAGAAGTTGAAGTTGTCTTGAATGAGATTCATCTTAAGCGATCGTGGGTTTGATTTAACATTGCTGAAGTTAGCAGAAACTGTTCAAGAAGCCTGATCTGGTGTATGACTGTCTATAAGCCCTTTAAGGGCAGATGAAATTCTCTCTGCAAAGGTAGAGCTTTCTGTTTCCTCAGGGGTCTGGCTTGATAGATCACATCTGGGGATTGAAATGTCATTCTGATGCTTTCTGCAGAGGGCCATACAACGACGATATATCTCAGCTGTACATTGAGCTTACTTTAGTTTTTCTTGTAAAATCAAGGGAGAAACAGAATACCAGAATAGGCATGATGGTTTATTAAAATATTGTGAGTGAGTAGGAGTTGCTCCCCTTTCTTCCTGCCATGCAGAGGATTTTCAATTTGGAAACAGTTTGAACTGTAGCAAAGTTTAGTAGCTGGGTCAGGATGTATGTGGATAACAGCGTATCCTTTCAGAGAGAAGCAAACAGATGTTAAAGCAAAAATAAAAATGAAAAAAATAATAAAAAAACCCCTTTCCTCTGCATTAGCTGGCATTAGAAGAGGGGAAGCCTCCTGGGGCAGTCGGGGGGGAAGCCTACAGAAGTGAAGTTTTACTACAGAGAGAGGCACTCGGGAAGTTCAGAGGTGTCCTGTTGCAGAAATAGCTCCTGTGATGGATTGACTGTTTCCTTGTTGTGTTTTCAGCAGGTTCTGAATTTTATGAGCCTTTTTTGAGAAGTGTTCTCTTTAAGCGTCATCTTGCCTAGACTTCCCTCCATCCCCCGTAAATTGTTTGTTTTTGAATGAATACCTTTATATGTAAGACTACGGAGCACTGAGGCATCAATACTGTCATAGTAACTAGAACTGCAGCACTGGCTTTCAGCCAGAAAATATGGTGATTCATGGCTTGAATGTGGGCGTCTGGAAATGAAGTAAGTTCTGATTCTCAGGTGAATCAATGAAGTAGTATTTGTGTTTGTTTTGGTTTTTTTTTCTTTTTTTTTTTTTTTTTTTCTCCCCAGGAGGTATTTTGAACATCTTACTTCCACACATATCCTTTTTTACTTCCACCATTTTAAAAAGAAGGATGTTCTCTAACTACATGCTCAACATCTGAGCAGTAAATACAGCTCTGTGGTGAATACTTACTGGTTTTTTTTTCATTTTAGCTTAGCTTTAAATTCAAAAAGTATGAAACGTGTAAGCTGGAATTTTGAAATAGAGCAATTTGATTTAATTATGGACGAGTTTGAGAACAGGTTTGTGTACCGTATGTGTGAATGTGGTCTCTGTGTAGGACATGAGAATGTGATAATTGCAGATCAGGGTTTTCCAAATGCAACTTCAGTTTCTATAAATGTTGTTTGTGCCCACGCTGAATCCTACGTTTTGTTTATATTTGTGTATATAAAGACAATAATTGCAGCACACACACACGCACAAATGGAGATGTGAACAGCGAGGCTATATTATGGGCACACGTGCTTTCGGACACTGCTGTTGCTGAATAAGTGCCTCATCTTTGAGAAGTGCCAGAGGAATGGCTCCTCTTCTTTAAGCGGTGGATCCCTTCAGTGCGTTTATCTATGATACGCTTCAAGAGCCTCATCAAATCCCTTAGTTGTATTTAATTGTACAGGAATTGAGTATGCGTTTGTAATGAGAGGCTAAAATCACACTGAAGGACCTTTCTTCAGGGGTCTCTGAAAAATGAAAGCAATTTATGAATGAAGATAGTTTCTGTTGTGCTCATCAGGAAGAGCACCTGTTGCTTATCTGCTTTGTTTTATTTATTTGGTTTTGAAGTGCTGCTACTGTGGCCAAAGAATTGCGTTGCTCTGTCTTCTGGCCTTCGTGGATTTGTGGGAGTGGATGGGTGTAAGATGCATTTACTTAAGCTTTGGGAAAAACGCTGAGTACCAAAATTTTTCACCGCTGTCTTTGAGTTAAGGTGCTTTATAACTTAATAAGGAATGACCCCTGTCAGTCATTTAAGACTACAGTGAACTAATTTAATAGGTTTTACAAATTTGAGTGCCATATACTCTTAATGATTGCTTTTCTGTTTAAATCTTCTGTTATTGCAAGTAATACGCAGGATGACCTTTTCCTCCATTTCTTCCTACTCTTTTGCTTTTGCCATCAACTTTGTGGTTTAGGTGATCGATTTTTTTCTTCAATCATTTTTGGTTTAGAGGGCTGTGCTAGTTTCTGGATATCTCTTTCCTACGATCAAAAAAAGTCCATTTTGTTGCTAGAGCTGTGGGGTTTTATTTGTTGTGGTTTGTTATTTTTTCTTCCGTCAGGAATGTTACAAATTCACATCTCTCGGAGTAGTTCTTCCACCGAGTATTTGTCAGTCAACAGGCTTTGATGTCTGGCATTTTGGGTTAGTTGCTGCTGAGATCATTTATCCTGTGGAAGTTTGTAACAGGTTTTTTAGCGCTGCTGTGAGTTCCAGGCCCGTGGTGTAATACTGCTCTCGAAGTTTTTAAGTCCTTTCTCCAGCTGTGCATAAATGGGAACGTTGACATCACAGGTTCAGCGGGGCAAAAGATTCAGCATGGGTGTATCTTCTACCCAGCTGCGTGGCGGTACTGAGAATGTGTGGAGAAACAAGAAATTGGTTACACACTGCAGCAAAAATGTGCTATTGGGAGGACTTGTTGGGACCAAATATTGGTTTGCTTTCCCATTTCAGGATCTGTTTCAAACCCTCCCCCTTCTGCCTTTTTTATTTTAATAAATCAAAAGAACAAATTTGTTCCTTAGCACAATTGTTTCATTGTATTCTGAGGCTCGTATGTTTGCAGCATGTACAACTGAGAGAGATTAGGTGTGGGGGAGAAGGGAAGAGGAAACCTCTGTGGGCCCTTGTGTGCTTTAAAAAGCATCTCTCTCTCTTTCTAAGGTGCCCTAAAATGCTTTTATTCTAATGTGAGTTGTTCTGTGTGGTGTTTTTCCACCTTCTATTAAATTAGTGGGGCTATTTTTGTTTGGGTTTTTTTTTTTTCGTTGTGTTTTTTTAATATATTGCTCTAGCATAGATGCTCTTCAACGGGACGAGAAAGCTGGGTCAGGGGTGTTGCCTTGAAAAAGTAGGGAGAGATCCCTCTGTCTCCCTGCTTTCCCTGTGCTGTGTGCATATTGGCACTTCATTTGCCTGTTGTCTTTTATGAATAGTGTGGATTTTATATCATCATTCCAATTGGGAATGAATGTGGAGGAGGAGGAGAATGAGGTAATGCTTTCTCAAAGGCATCTGTTGCTGCTAAATAACTTACTGCTGTGCTTCCTACCTCACCTGGTGAAACTGCTGTCTCATAGCTGCCATGGTAAATGTCTACCCGTCTGCAATGGCAAGGATTTTAGGTTTTTTTCAGAGTCATCATCGAATGCTGTTTTGTGGCTTTATTGTTTTGCTCACATTCACAACGATGCCTGTCCTATCTAGAAAACGTTTAAGAAGCCTACGTATAAATAGGTCTCGGAGCACCTGACAGCAGCTAGAGAAGATGTTTCTAAAGGATAGCAGCATACTATTTTGACTCTTGAGAAAAGTGGCAGAGTAGCAAGCATTTGTGTACTTTTATTATTTGCCCTGTAGTCAGATGGGAGCAAAACTAATCCATATTTTTACTATGAAAGTAAATATTGGACTATAAAGTAAACAAGAGACACAAATTATGGCGCTTATTGGTTCTTTCCTGAAAACTTTGGAGACATTTGATTAACACGTCTTGTTAAATGCAAACAGAACACATTGGTTAGGAGAAGAGAGCACTTTGATTTCACAATTAGGATAAAGGACAGTATTTCAAGGCAAAGAATGAGCTGGTTTTTGTCCCTTGATAACCAAATTTGACAGCATAGCAGCTGTGCTGGAAATAACTTTATGCAGGCAAGTTCTTCTGCAAAGCTTTGTTTTTCTTTATCTCTAAGGCCGCTGTGTTTGGAATCCACCTGATTCAGCTGTTCAGAGCCTAAATGTGAAGCTTTTTATACTTACTTTTATAAAGCCAAAACAACAACAACAAAAAAAACCCTGAAATGTAGGTTAGAGATTGTTGTGACCTGTTGGTACTATTTAAAATTAGGACTGCTGGGTTGGTTTCTTTTTTTTTTTCTATTTTTTCCCCCACCCTAATTCTAGGTTAAATTGTCATCTTTATTTCAGCTAATCTGCACAAGGAACTTAAGTGACCTTTTTTCTTGTATTGAGCCCTGAAGTTTTTCCTAACAGTGTTCCAGACACTGGACCAGATTAAAGGGGTTAGAAACCACCTCCCCAGTAGGATTCATCTGCCCCAACTTGTGCATTTAAAAATTGGATGGCTGTGTCTGGGCTTCCTCTGCAGCTGATGCAGACAAATAAGCACCTCCCAAGGGTGATAAAGCTGACCTGTCTTTAATGCTTGCCTTAGGATAAGATTAATTCCCCCATGAGCAGTGGTGTCAGGTTTTTTTCCATGGACTATAAATGTAATCTAGGGTTGAATAGATTGCACTTAGATTTCTGACACAAATAGTAATAAATGTGTAGCTGAAAAAAAAGCATCCCTGTATCTCTGAACACTGTTTGCAGGTGAAATATACTTTTTTAAACTCTATGCACAAAAAATTTGAGTTCTGGAAAGGCTGCAGGATTTCATAGCTAATCAATGCTTAATTTTCTCCCCTGCCTCTCAGAGGAGATCTTTTACCTCATATTGTGCTCTGAAAGTCTTTTTGCCCCTCTTGAAGAATTGGTGAGACTACAGGGACTGGGATGTGATTGAAATTGTTGCTGTAATTGCTGTCATGTAAACTGAGGTTGTGTTTATAGTCCCAATTTACATAGGTGCAGTATGGTAACAGAAGCAAACTAGCGAGCAGAGACGCTGTTTTCCTTTCCTTTCATTTCACGACCTTCGCTGTTGTGTACCTGTGGGGTTGTCAGCATCTCTGAGCATCCTTTGGCTGCAGTGCGCTGCAGGGGAGAGCAGAAGGTGGTGGTGAGCCTAAGTCATCCTGCAGCCTTTCCACAGCAGCAGCTCAGCAGGCGGGCTTTGCCATGCTGGAGACTGTGGCAGAATTGGCCATCTCTTGTTGAAACAGATTAAATGCTTTTAAAATGGCTGTGCTTGGTTCTTTTCACTTCTTTGAATCCCAAATATTCACAAAGAAGCCATCACGGAGAAATATAGTTGAGGTTTCTCCGAATGTGCTAGGCCTGTTGGGGCAAGAAGTTGTTTTGCCTTGAAACCTAATCCAAAGCTTAGCTAGAATTGAAGATTAAAGGTAGTTAGTGAATTATGAGTGCTCAATAATTTCTAATGGATATTACTTTATCTGAGGGGCTAAAGTTCAGTGAAGGTGACTTTATAACTATCTTGCAGTTCAGTGGTCAGTACTGGGCAAGTATAACAAAGATTAATCACAGGATTGAACACTTCTTGGTATTATTTTTCCATGCTGAGGTGGGATGCATTTGTAGTATCAGTGGTTTGTTTTGCTTTGTTCCCCCCCCCTTAAAATTCAAGACAAGGTTGGACTTTTGGGAGAGGGGGCTGGTTTTATTTATTAGTATTTTATGCTGGAGTAGCTGAATTCTCTAGGAGGACTGAAGTGATACGTACCCTTACTGCTGTCAAGCAATATATCTCTGCTGTGTTTGACTCCATTGCTTTTACAATGTCTATTCTAGAATTGGAAAGCTGCATGTTTTCCTTTGGGTGTGCAGCCTCCATCTAAACAGCTTCTTTTACTCCAAGGAGTAAGTACATTGGAGTGCTCCAGCCATTTCAGTTATCAGGAAGGCATGGGTACTGAAAACAGGGAATCAGTGTGTAGTTACTGAGAGTTCAGCTGATCTATTTCATTAAGAAAGAAACTCTTTAAGTTGTGACAAGTCAGAACAGTTCCGAACAGTGCAATGTTGTTGTTTATGTCTCTGTGTGTTTAATGGATGATTATTTATTTCCTGTGAGTACATTCATGAAGGCGAATGTTTTCCATTTTCCAGCCACAATTTCAGTTATGCGGTCAGCGTGGCTTGCGTTTTGGTTGGGCAAAATATGAAGCATGATGCTTGTTGAAAACCACATGATCAGTTTGGAAGAGCATACTATTTTTCTGTCATGTTCCAAAAGGCAGCCTTTCTGGTGACCTGCCTTATGTTTAAGAATTAATGGCACCTGTTCTTTTGCATGTCTGTTGTCTGAGTTCCGCAACGCTGCTGCGTGATGTGTAAATCTCTATAGCATAGAAAAATAGCTGAAAACTCGATTTGACTTCAGTGAAAGGGCTGTTATGTGTGTATCAGTTGAGAGTTTCTAAGGGTTGGCAAGATAAAAAAATCTTATCTCGGTTGAGACAAGGGGGTAGCTGTGATTCAAAACAGTGCTAGTTTGGTCAACTGTCAGAAAGGCAAAACTGCATGGTGATGCAAGCTGGGCACCTGAACGCTAAGGGTGCTTTTTTAATCGCTGCTATGTTTATTAGAAGCCTTTATCCTGATGTGGATGCTACTAGAAGGCCAAAATCCCCAGTCGGTTCTCAGCGGTGGTCCTTTTCAAGTGTCATTATTCTTTACTAAACAAACCCTGCGACAAGCCCTGTGTTTGGGGGTGCTGGCTGCAAGTGCACAAATAAGAACACTAGCAATCCTTATCATTTAGGGGTGCTAGTGGTAAGGAATAGCTCCTACCACAGCCGCGAAAATTGAAAGCCAAAGAGTAGTAGAAAATGGTGATGACAGTGATTGCTGCTGCTTCTACTGCTGGTGCAAACAATTAACACTCTTCTTTTTGGATCAAGCCCAATCAGTAGCATTTTCCAGAGAAGGGATGATTCTGACCTACCGCCCCTTAGATTAAATGCTTCTACGAGCAAGGATACAAAGTAGGTTATGATGCACAGTGCTTAGAGTGACCAAGCAGGGAACTACTCTTCTGCCATTATTATTAATTTTTTTAATCCTTGGTTCCTATCTCTATATCCTGTTTTCTTTCCTTGAGGTTTTTCCTTGTTCCAGTGCTGTATTTCTATTTCCTTGTGTTACCGCTCTCTGCTTCTCGTACGTCTACACGTTCTTATTTCTTTGGGGTGACGCTTTTGGGAGAAGTAGATGTTTCGGTGATAGCGTTCAGCCAGACGACGTTTACTACTGTGTCTAAGTGGGGTGACATGGAAGCAAAGAGCAGGAATGGGACCAGATGGCGAACGGCTGCAAGAGCTCTTCCCACTGTAGGGAAGATCAGCTCTCGCAGTCTGGCTGCGTTACAAGTTGCTGCAGGGGGCAAAGAAGTTGTTGACTGAGAAATAGGGCACATCTGGGGTCATGCAGCTGTTCCTGCCCTGCGTTGTCTCTCACCTGAATCTTCTCTTTCGGCTTGTCTGCACTTGCAGTGTGTTGGAAGTTAACTTATTCTGTAAATTAACAGAGCTTTCTGCCTTCTTGTGCGCATCCTCTGGCGTTTTACAGCACATCCTAGTAGTTTTGCTGGCATGCAGTTCAGCCCAGAGCCAAGTAGGTGTGGACGCTTTGGAGCCCAAACCTCTTGTTACAGTTCTGCAACGCTCTTCTGCTGGTATCTTGCACTTCACTGATGGCTACCTGGGCTGTGTTTGTGCGCTTGTGTGTTCTCCTTAGCTTCATGATTATTTTGACTGGATGTTGCCTTTTTGTGTTTAAATGCTAGAATGAATTCAAAGCCTTTCTTTTGAACACCCTGCAAGCTGGAAGTTGCATGTGCTTTTGCTGTATTTATTCATTCACTGCTAGGAACTCGCTTTCCTTTGAAAAAGACTGTTCTCTTGAATTAGAACAAAATTTTCTTGGAAGCCAAATGCAAAACGGGTGCAATTTAAATTGCACGGAGGCAAAAAAAGTTCCGTCTGGGCTGTAGCAATGACAACAACCCAGGGAAAGTTAATACTTCCAAGTACTCCAAACTCTGTTTTTACATCATCAGCCGCTATTTCTGCTCTGTCAACTTGAAGTTACTTTATCTGAAGTTTGTCAAGTCAGAGTGGTGTCTTACTGCTTTTATTGTAACTCCTCTACTTGAACGTCGCTTCATCTACTACTTATTAATTCCAGCACTCTTTCCATCCCTCATCTCTCTTCTGGCTTGCCAGACAGCACTGCAAAACTATCAGACTTGCTTTCCATTTGAAGTCATTGCAGCTCAGGTCACAGCCAGGCTCTGCAGTATTAGTCAGGAAAACTTTTGGCAAAAGTCTGACACTGAATTTTGAAGCAGATGTGGCTATCTTCATTGAAGGGATGTGTTGGAGTGAAATCCAGCAGGTGTTTTTATGCAGGTGCTGATAGAGATAAGGGCACTTGGGAGCATTTTTTGCTTTCCTCCCTACAAAGGATTTCATGGGCTTATTCTTCTTTGCTCTGCAAACTGCTGTCTATTTCAAAAGTTACCAGAGAAATAAAAATTTCAAACAAAGGAGGGATACAAAGCACAGAAATGTCATTTAAGTAACAAATTGGAGGTGTAGGGCAGAAAGATTTATCCATTTGGAAATGTTCAGTGTGCCAAGTTGTAATTAAAATCCTTGTAGGTTTCTTCTGTTTTTCTTTGTCATGTTGACTATAAAAGGGATTTTGTGATAACTCACCTTCACGGACAGAGAAAATTTTGTAGCATAGATAAGAGAGTCTGATAGAGAAAAAGGAAGGCCTGGATGTAAATGAGTCAGGAGTTATTCTTGGTTGTTTTTGGGTTTTTTTTCCCCTTCTTTTTCCTCGGGGAATGTCTGCATGAGTTTCTGAAACAGACTTTTCTTCTCTTTGTCTTCACTTGTGAGATTTTATGTGACACTGGGGGTGGCAGTGGAAGGGGAGGCTGGAAATGGCCATGTTTTCTTGAGTAAGGAAGCAGGAGAGAAGAGAATGGGAGATTGAAAATAAGTACATGTCTCACCACGGGTGGGGATCTCATCTGAACCTAAACAAACTTGTGTTTTATATAACAGCAAAATTCTTGTTTTAATCCTGTGTTCTTTATTCAAAGATTCCCAAGGTAAGTAAGTAGGGAAGTCATAATAGCCCTCTTGGTAGGTGAAATGGGGACAAAGGAAAAAAGTGACATGCTTAATTTCATATGAAGGTTTAATGGCAGGATCTTCTGTCTCTGTCCAAGGGATAAGCTTGAGCTCTACCCTCAGTTAATGTCGTTCTTTTTCTCTGTAGGTGTCGCGGTCACTTGGCGCTAGTGGCCATGAGAACACTGCTGCACTCAGAATCACTCAGCCCATAGCTCACTTTTTTCTCCATTACCAAGCACCCCGTAAGGGAATATTGCTGGGGAAGGCCCACCGGTTAGCTCAATAACCTGGTGAGCCATATGCTGAATTACGGGCTGGAGGTCAAGGCTTTTTTTTCTTTCAAGCATTGGGGTGTAGGGAAAGGGGGGCCTATAGGAGACACTGTTTTGAGGGGAGTAGTGTGCAGGGAGCTTATGGAGATGAAGAACCTTACAAGAGCAATGAAGTGTGTAGCTATGTAGGGTTCTGGCAATTGAATGTTTGTTTTGTTTCAGTTTGTTCTTTACTACTCTCTTCCTTAGGTAACTCCATGCATCTGTTCTTGTAATGTCGTCTGCAAAAGTTTTTAAGGATGCGTTACAAAGCAAGAACAAATTCTAAAATGTAACACTCGCTTGGTGCAAAGAAAACAAATTTTAAAACGTGTTTTTATTGAAGGGGAAGTAGAGTTTTTCAGACTATGAAATCACATTTTGTCGTCATGCTAATGTTTGGGATAGCAAAAAAGCCTCTTTAAAATGTTTACCTTGGAGTTTTGTTGGAGAGAATAATATATAGACTTGATATGCAGTGTATTTTTGTTTGATGTTTTAACATAAAAATGGGTTTCTGACTTTAACTTTGGAAATTGCCCTGCTTTTTTTTTTTTTTTTTTTTTTTTGCAAGCCAGTTCATGTATTAGATTGAAATCTGTAAAAATTACAGTTAATTATAGTCAACTTAGTGAGGCCTAAAATAGGTCACATGCAGCTTGGAGTAAGATGCACTGAAATTATTAAATCTGTTTGGTTTGGCCTGAGATACATTCTGAGGTGTTTCATCCTCCTCTGGCTGCTGCTCTTCCATTTTGTTCTTGTGTGCCATTACCTGAGTACCAAGGGGAAAGATATGCTATTTACTCTCATGGAAAATAGTTAGCATTAAATTTACTTTGTTCCTTTATTTTTTTTTCCCCTGGAGTTGCAGTTTGGGCCCTGACTTTCAAGGGACATTTCTTCCCCATCCTGTTTGGAGGGGATAATGACGGAGCTGCCTTGGTGAGTCAGCAGCTTCTGGTTAATCCTCTCCCAGCACAGCTAACGCCAGCTAGGGGTGTAGTGTTTTTTTGTTTGTAGGTGATGCACAGTCCTTGGCTTGTTTTTGTGCTTCATAGGAGTTACTGCTTTATGCCAACTTCTTTTAAATGATTCTAAATGCTATTGAATTAATTACATTAAAACAACTTCACTGGTGACCTTGAGCAAAAGTTATTTCCAGCAGCGTATCTTCTGCATTGTGCACTGACTTAATTAATGCCTTCACGCTTCCTCAGGTTCAGCTATTCTGCATCAGCTATTGTTTCACATGCCTGCATGTATGTCCTTTATGGGAACTAGTTATTATTTTAATTGTATACAAGAATATGTATGCATCTACATTTTTCTTGAGCATTGTTGCAGTAGGTACTTTTAGAATTGTCTGCCAATAAAAATACAAGATCTAAAAAGCTACAAGCTAGAGGCTTACCTGCAGATACACCTAAGAAGTTGTTTTGAAAGCAGCTGCACGTTGAAAATAGCTGTGTGGACTTGGATTTATTCATTCTGCTTCCTGACCAAGTGTATCTGCAGCGTAAGTAGAAGGCCTTTTATTTTTTGCGTTGCACAAACCTGGGAGCTCTGTAAACTGGACTGTCTCTTCTTCCTGTTCTCTCCTCCGTCACTAACCCCAATTTCTGCATAATCATTGGTAACAGAGAGTCATCGAGCCAACTTGCATGCTCAGGTAAGCCTGAGACTTTAAAATCTGTCCTCAGTGAGTACTGCAGCCCTCGTACTGCTCCCAGTGGATTAGCTGTTGATAAGTAATTGAAGTAAGTAGGCAGTTCTGTTGACCTGGTTTTGTCACTAAAGCAAGGAGGCATATCTGACCTTGTACAGCTTTCAGGAGCTATGCTGTTGAGCAGAAGGCTGTTTATGTTGAGTTATTTTTAAGGATAAAGCTGTGGTTCAAAAATTGTCCTTTCCTAAGAAGTAGTTTTTAAATGCAGTTCAAGATGCCCATGCAGGAACCTGAAGAAGATCCCCTCGTAGCAGTCAGGCTTTAACTTGCAGCTGACATGAATCTGATATGGTACTTGAGGTCTTGAGCATCCTGACTGTAAAGGGTTGAATTTCTCCCAGTTCTGATCACCGTAAGTATGTTGTTACTGTTCTTTAGATTTGCACATACATGGCTAGCAGTAGGTCACAGAAGAGGTTAGGTTGTGAGTTAAATTAAGAGCGCTCTCTACCTTTAAATGATTTTTGGAAATCTACATCATGAAAGGTAAAACACTGGAGCATTGAGGTCGTTTTACTTCAAATTTTATTGAAAACTCATCAGCTATGAAGTGCATTTGTTTTCCTTTGGCTGACATCACTGAAAATGGAGAACCTTTACATACTCAACATGACTATGGAGCGTCAGTTCCTAAACAGTGCTGTCTTACGCTTCAATGACCCCTGCTGATTGGGCTTCTATTGTTGTTTGCCTTGTCTTTCCAGTAGGGCTATTATGTTTCCTAATTGATCATAACTTAACAAGCTAGGCTTGGAGAGAAAAAAAGAAGGCTTGAGCAGTTGAATTCTCCTTGCCATAGGAACCAGTTCATATAATGAGATGGTTGATGATGTCATTCTGTAAAAGCTTCATCAAAGATTGATAATGAATCCTTGAATAGTTCAGTCTGGGGCCTTTTTATTTTCAACTTGTGTATTTTGCAGCTGTGGTTTAGTAGCATCTCTGAGGAAACGAAAGCAATTAGAACACTTTAGATTTAAATTTTTAGCAGTGTTAAGCCTGTTAAGGTTCTCGCAGTCCAACAGGTCTATGCAAGCGTGGGGTTGAGCTTTGCAAGGGCTGCTTGCACATGCCTCACTGCAAACCCACGAGCAATTCTTGGTGACTTTGGTAAGGGGCTGCATTATGGTTACAGTTAGCCACATGCCCACATTTTTGCAAGAGGAGGGCAAAAATTTATAGTCTCTGTTTACTTAATGGTAGGTCAAGAGGCCAGTACTGCAAATCATTTCTCACCGTAGCCACTTCTGTATGGAAAATTTTGTAGGATATTGTGTCCAGCTTTTTCTTCTCTTCATCTCTTCTGTTTCCTTATGCTGTTCTTTGAACTTCTAACGCTGTGGACCACAGAGACGTTTTTTGGAGAATATACTCTTAGAAAAGAACACTTCATGGAAGCAACTTGTGCGAGAGAAATACTCTCTGTAAAAGGAAATAATTCATGGCTTTTAGCTCTTTAAAAACCCATCTTAACACTCCTGCTGGGTTCCTTTCACTGTGAAGTAATGCGGAGGATTAGTCAGCATCATCTAATTAGGCAGCAGCAAAGCAAAAATTTTGTTTAACCGACTCTGCCCTGATTCAGTTTCCATTCATAGGACTTGCCCATTGAAACCAAATGCAATAAGGACATCTTATTGACGGCATTTGAAATGTCAGAGCGAGTGTGAGGTGAGGCATACTTAAATGAGTTTTGCACCTGAGGAGGAAATTCAAGGTCATCCTGTGCAGTTTCTATACCAAAACAGTCTTCCTGTGTTCTGTGTGAGTCTGCGGGCAGCCGGAGTACCTCCTGGTTTCTTAACAGCTCTGGTGATTTGAGAGCTTTGATTCCACTCCATCCTTCTGAAAAGGATGGGAATGAAAGAGTTGCTGGAGAGCCTTTCCTTCCCATTCCTGTAAGTCTGTGCTGCCCACTTAGCAATGGTACCTGGCAGGCCTGAAACAGGAGAGCACATCTTGGATTCTTCTAGGGCAGGCTGATGGTGGGGTCTCAGGATCCAAGGAAACTATATTTTACAATATAACACACAGGGACCAGGAGAAATGGCTTCTGTTTAGGAGGTTTGTCTTGGCCCTTCACTTCATAGAAGCGCTTCAGCACATACTTAACTGCACATAGACCTGTGTGTTATGTGCTGAACAGCTTTCTCTGACTTTGGACCTCACTGAGGAATGCTGACACTTCAGTTCATGTCTGCATATGAGGACAAGCTGGCTTTTACTTCTTTCACAGTGGTTCACATAAGATTACTTGCAGCTGAGGAATTTGGGAAGAACAACTCAGCCTTTTCTGGGTAGAGATTACTATTAAGTTTTGCCAATTGGGGCATTAGGTCTGCATAAAGGAAGAAATTTATTTATTTTTTTTTTTAAATTGAGCTTTAAAATGAACAAAAAAGCAAAACATTTTTTCTTAGTAGAGGAAGGGATTTTACAAGCATGCAGTTGACACTATAACTTTAAACAAAGGACATTGCTGTGGATGATGTATCATCTGCAATTAACTGAAATAGCTGGGACATGATAGAGGACAGAATAAGAGAGTTTTCTGCTTCATTCTGTCAGAACTGCTTACTGCTTTGTAGTGGGAAGTGCTGTTGTTTATCAAATCAGTCTTCTTGCTGGTATTGATAATGAATCGGTAAATTGTTCCTAAGCCATTATGACTTTTTGCGACTCCCAGTTTCAATGTAGGTCCTTGAAACTGAGCCCGCAAGCAATCTTCTGGGGAAGGAAGGACATGTACCCAAGAAGCACTGACTGCTTTAACTGGAGCATCCATTTCGGTGGCTGTGAGTCTGCGTGGCTGTTCCGACCCTGTTACACAGATGAGAAAAGGGATAAAATCCCCTCCCTGTTGTAGAGTTGATGAGGAGCTCTTATCAGGAAAGAGCTGTTGGGAAGTGAAGACTGGGTGACTTTGGTGTCGAGGTGGCTGCAGCCTTGGAACAGTGTTGCCTAGCTGAAGGGGATGAGGTGTAGTGGAGAGGAAGCATGTGCATGGGGTTCCAGGGAACTGAAAGAAGGGAGCAGCCAGGAGTGAGCTAAATAATAATAAAAAAAAAAAAAAGTAGAATTTGAAGAAGTGAGAGAAATCTGATTCCTTTTTACCTTTAGGCATTGTAGAAAGACTGAATCTGGAGAAGTTATTTTTCCCTGCCTCCCACACCCCCTCAAGAACACCATCTGCAAAATATTTCTCTTTTACAGTCTACGGCGTACCAGAGTAGATTAGAGCCTGTTTTTCCCAGACTTTAGAGAAGAGATCTCAAGGGACATGTCTACCTAACTTTCTAGCCAAGCTTCAATGCTTTCTTCCTTAATTTTTCTTATTTTAAAGGAATGTCCTCAATATAACAATAAAAGCAACATAACAATTCACTTAAGGGACTACAGTAAAAAAAACTGTTTAACTTGTCTGACCATTGGAAGATACCTTTGAAATTATGTTCTGTATGCAGATGAGGTCTTGGATCTTCTTATTCCTGATGCTGTTGCAGTGCTGGGCATATGGCAGTGTCATGTGGGATCAGGGTGACAGTTTCTGGTCTAGCGGTTCCCCTCTGCTCACCTGAGACCCCCGTGTCATTTTTGAGCATTCTGAACCTTGAATATCGTGTTGTCTTGTCAATGTCTTGGAATGAACTTTAGATAGAGATCTTATTTTCACAATATTTTTCCTTTGTTATTGTTTTTATTTTTGTAAGAGAAAGTGGAAGAGGTACATTGTCTGAGGCAGTTCTAAGGTGAGTCACGTGTATATAAATAGAACTGCTGAGCACATAGGATAAGCCGCAGTATGCAGAGGACAAAAATGTTTCGGAGGAAGGAAAGCCTGCCTTGTTAAAATGATCACATAATTGTAAATGCCTGTCCTTTAAGACTGCTGCCAAGGGTACCCGTCACATTTTTTTTTTCTTCCCCCTCCACCCCTGGTTCAGGTTCATTTTAAATTGTAATTAATGCATTTGTTAGACCACTGAAGTTTCAGCAGAAAGCATAAGGGGTGGAGACAGCCGCAATACAGATGTGACTGCCATACGTGGGCTTTTCTGTACTGTGAGTGAAAGTGTGTCCTTGCCTCGTTACAGCTGATGGAGGGATTGTAACCTCATGTATCCCCTGTTCCTTCACTTGTGATAAATTTGAGAGTCCATGTTTTTATTTTCTCTGATTTCCAATGATTTTTAGTATAGGTAGAACACAATGACAGTGCTTGACTTCATTGGGAATACTGTCTGCAAAACAGATGCCTGGAAGTGTTTGGTGCCAGTTCAGTTAGGGGTTATTTGAGAAGAGAGAGCCTCTCCTCTTGCACTGAAGTTTAGGATACTGGGAAGAGCTCAGCAAATTGGCTCTCCAGAGGCCTCAGTTTGGACTCTTCCAAAACAGAGGAAGCCCCTAGTTGTCTTTGTGAACCAAGTTGGCCCAAAAATTAGGATGCAGACTGCTTTATATGCATAGTTCCTAATGCAGTGTAGTTGAGTCCACTATGGTATCTAGCCAGGTGAAATCCCATGATGATGGAACCTATATAATTCTTGATGTAATGCTTAAGCTTTTGTGCTCTCTTTTTTAATCTGTCACTCAGTCTTTATTTCAGTTGTCTTGGACATACATTGGCATAAAGAAAGCTAGTTCTTATGGAAAAAGTAAGGAAGACTGAGGACAGTGGAAATCTAGGCCAGAGTTAGTTAGTTACTTAGCTTATTTCCTAGGGCAGGTTTTGCAGAAATCCCCAACGCGCACTGACGATGCATATACAGTTCCTTTTCTCAAAGGCTTTACTTGCTCAAAGTCAGCTGCCTCCACGTGACCCGTCAAGGTTTTGTTATCAGCCGTTCATCCTTGATCACTGGAAAAATTGATTGGTGCGATGTGAGTAACGAAGGGCTCTGAAAAATCCCACTCTTGCCTTTGCAAATTGCTGTTTGTGGACTTAATGAATGAAGCATGGGAATCTGACAGATTGAGGAAGTCACAGATAAAGAATTTAACTGAATCCAATGAAACTGAATTGGGCAGAAGGAGTCCAGAGGTTGAGTCAAAAGAAAGGTGTCCCACCCGGAGCGCCACGGCTATGCATGTGGTTTGATGTTACATCAAATCTCTTCTAGCTGCAGGTCGCCTCTTTTTTCCCCAGCTGCTTTCCTTCCATACATTATACGAGGCTGGGTGAATTGTTAACAGCTCTTGAGAGTCTGTAAGCCTGTTTGCCTCGATAATCTGATCAAGGGAGGAACAGAGGTATTGTTTCCTTCTACTCGTTTTCAAAAAAAGAGAAGCATGTCTTACTATTGCTGGGTTCCCTTTGTTTTTTTTAAGTAGGCCAGCACTAAAAATGGAAGTTAAGATCCCAGAAATTTCTTTTGATTAGCTGCAAGTTTGAAGAACTGTGTGCAAAGGAGAAAATGGGGGAATGTACGCTACCAAGGACACTGCAAAATACTGAAATAATATGTCTGTATACTCAGATGCCACATAATGCAAGAACTCGCGACTCCAAGGCAAATATGAAAATGGAATTACAGTCTCTCTGTAATATACAATGGTTTTTTTTTTTCCCCCTGTATAACTTTATTGGATTTTTAATATTTTGCTTTCTTATGTTAAAAAGGCATTTCAAGCTTCTGTTTGAATGCATGGGTAGTATATATTTCTTAATTTCATCAGCCTTTCTGTAAAGAAGTATTGGGAGAAGAGCCATGTTTTCTCCTTTTTGCAAGTTCTTGAAGATTATTTTTTGAAGCGACAGTGTTCCTCTCCCCCTTCCTTCTTCTTTCTTTCTTTTTTTGTTGGAGTGTTATGATACTCAACAATGATAAAAATATATGGAATTTTACAGAAACTAACTTGAAAATTTGTATTTTTTTAAACCCCTTGCATCTTTTATATTTATTCTAAATAGATCAATTCACAAGAAAAAGTTGAACCCTTCCAACATGAAATACGGGTTTCGCTTTTGTTGCCAACATGAGTAAGTTTGGCATGAAAACCAAGTTTATATGGTAGCAATATAGGGCCTAGTTTATGTGATAGCGATACATTCTGGAGGAGCGGAGCAGGAAGTCAATCTATTTGATCATGACCAGAAATGTGATAGAAAAAAACTCTCCAGAATGTTACCGAGTCTTGTAGTATTCTCATATATAGCCCACCTTAAAAAGGGCCAAATTAAGCACTGAATCACGTGGCAGGAAATCCTTAAAGGTTTTTAATATGAGAACGAATCCTTGGATAAATTGGTGATTATTCTGTGTTCTGTGCACAGAAATCCAGTCACATCAAGGATAACATTTGCATTGGTCTGCTTTAAAAGCTTTAGTTAAGATAAAAGAAAAATCCCATGTTAGTAGCAAGGGATGTAACACGAATGAAACCAACGAGGCTGATGCATCGTTTTAGCTTGTGTGTATAGCATTTTGTGCATTTCTTTGTGCATCTCCTTCCTGAAGAAAAACACTGCCTGGCACAAGTTGAGTGAAAAAGGTTTTCTTGGCGGCTTCAAGAATGCGGTGCTTTCATTGTGATCTGAAATGTGCTTTTGTGCGTTGTTCTAGCAGGCGTGTGTAGTTCAGCTCCTGCACCGAAGCCAAAACTTGAATAAAAGTCTGGTAGTGGCTTTGAAGTAAAAGAACTATCTTTCCATCTGTGAAGTGGTGTCAAACATTATTTTTGTTGCCCTGGGAATGTTCTTGGAGTTGACGTTGTTACAGACAGGTTATGTTACTGAAAGCATCAAATCTGTCAGGTATGTCTGTTGTATAGTAACTTCGATCAGGAATATTTGTAGACATTTTCCTTAACTTTTCTTCCTCCTGCCTGTGATAGTAAAATTATGCCAACTGATTTTTATTCGACCTTCTTTGCGTTAAATATTTCTGTGCTTTTTCTGCTTTGGAAGCAATATATCGGGAAATCATTTGGTATCAGGCATTGGGATCGAGATTACTGAGGAACATAGCTGTTACCTGTTTGAAACTTCTGCCTAAAGATTTATTTGGAAACATTATTTTTGTTCCTAGTTTGCCCAATGGATCTCTTTTAATTGATCTCACCCCTTCAGAAGTGTATTCTAAGCTTGAAAAGTAAGTTCTGTTACTACATGATAATTTCAGTTTGCTAGCTTGTTGTTTGTTTAGAATTAACACAATAATATTCGATCTTGTGCTGTGTTGCCATGCTGCAACAAAGCAGAGGCCTGGCCACTCAGGGATGCTGAAATCATTCCTACTGGCCTTATTGCTACAGACTGAGAGAGGTTTGAAGGCTTTATTCAGTTAGGTTTGTTTATGAAAAGAAGGCTTGTGGCTGAAGGAAGCCTGAAAGTGTCACCAGGTTTACAGTTCTGTTACACTGAGGGGCACCATTTAAATGCAGCAATTCAGTAGCTGTAACAAAAGGTCAATATGTTGGTCAATATATACTCTGGGAGAGGTAAGTTACCACAGAAGGCGTGTGGAAGGAAAAGGCATTTGGATGAACTGGTTCATAAAATTGTGTGGGTTTTGCACTAAGTGAACCTGCCCAGTTGCATTTTTCCATAAATGACGGTGTTTCAGCAGCCCAAACTTTTCTTTTTAAAGAGTGTGCTCCCTATTTAGAGGCAAATTTTTTCTTATGTCTTTAACTTCCACTATAGTTCGTTTTTTTGGGGGTTTGGGGTTTGTTTTTGGTTGGTTTTTTTTGTTTGTTTGTTTTCCCAGTGCTACCTGTCTTAGTACCTGGAGAGTTGTGTAGCTTGTTTTATAGAGCCTGTCAGCAGACCTGTCCAACCAGGGTTTCTCAAGAAGACTTTAATGTCGTGGCTCTGGTATGTGTGAATGTGAAGGAATGATGGGAGGTCCAGCAGCTGACGATGCAGCTGCTGTGCTCCAACACAAAGCCATTCTTATTAAAAATCTGTGTTTCTCACTGTTTGGCATTTTCATATTTTTGAGTATTGTAGGTTACCTTGTCACGGGGGGCGGCAGGCAGCAAGAAGAAAACTTGGCAATAACATCCTTTAAATCTTTATTAAAACCACTCATAGTAAAACTATTAATATTTTTAGAAGCACTTTCCCTGAGCAATTGTCACTTTGAACACTCATTTTTCTAGTCAAAAAGGCATTTCAAGTTCATTTCATTTTCATAATCTTCATTTAAATGCAGTCCCTTGAACTATGTAAGTGATAATTGGATAGACAATTTACTAGTTCTGGAATGCTGGCTGTTTGGCACTAACAGAATTTGAATTAAATCAGCTATGAGTTCTCCTATTTGATCTGTAAAGACATGTCTGCGAGCTTTTCTTTAGTGATTTAAAATTATGGGGATGGTCTTGATTTAATTTGCAAATATCAGGCCTTCTCATAGGTAAGCCTAGGTTATATATTTAAAGCAAATCCATAAACAAAAGCTTATCTGGAGAGCTTGTAGTGAGTATTAGAAGCCTAAAAACTAGTTATTTAACTGTGGTGCAATGCATCAGTAGACCTTAAATGTTCTTATTTTTTAATATCTTGATTTCTGGAAAGTTTATTGTTAAAAATATTTTTAAAAATCCCTTTTGTAAAATTACGCTGTTTTCCAAATAATAAAACATAGGGTGCACAGAAAATGACATTGCTGCCGTTGCAAATTTGAGACCCTTTGCAGAGGCACCAGCTTTGGCACCAGCTCTGGTTTACTATCACAGCCGTTAAAGCATGAAATTGTCAGAAACATCCGAGTAATAAACTCGTGTGCTTGAAATCTATCTGGTGCTTCCCAGAGATTCATCCCTTAGGAGTTCTTCACAGTGTTTGTTTTCACACTGGAATTACGAACATATTTAAATAGTTGCATAATAGTGCAGTACATGTTTCAAAGATGTTTATAAACAAGTTTCATAATGCTTCCCTGATGGAGTGGTCACCTCTTGCTTATGGCGGGTGACAGTGGCTGTATTCTAGTGATTGCTTTCGATACTCGGCGCTCTGCATCAGAGGCTGTCTTTGTGTTGGTACAGCACTTTCCGCAGCAGGAGCTTCTAGCCAGTTCTGTAGTAGTATTGTAAAATAATTGCACTTGGTTCTCCAACTTTGTTTCTTCAGTTTGGCCTACAACAAACACAAGAGGAGCATGGGACTCCTCCACTCTGAGTTTTTGTTGCCCAGCCTTTCAATTTTATACAGTAAATGTCAATCTGCATGTTCAGGTTTTAAGATATATTTATTTTTGAGGGGGACACACGACATTTTTCATCTGGTACTTTTATTTATATTTGAAGAGCAGTCTCCAAATCCTTATTGTGGCAAAAGTACACTCTTTTTTATAAAAATACTCATCTGTAAATACTGATTATAACTTCTTTGCGCCAAATTACAGTCTGCCTATGCCAGGGCATGGTTCACCTCCCACTGCATGGCAGTTGTCACCCAGGAGTCTGGCACTCGTGTTTCTTTTTATAGATTTGACTTGAACATAGTGATTTTTTTTTTTTTTTATTTTTATTTTCCCCTATTGCAGAAACTGTGAGTCTCGGGACATCTTAAAAACCACATGTGGATTGTTGAGACTTAAAAGTGACAGCCTGTTCCTCCTTGAAAGAAATCAGAGGTGTCGTATCTGAACGTTCACCTGGGTGACTGGACAAATAGGCACAACAAGTGACTCCAAATTAATGGGCTTTTTCCCCCTCTCCCGAAGCTATTTTGTAATACAGCTACCTCATTTCCCAAGCAAAATTCCTAGTCCTTAGTGTTGCACTGGAAGAGTCCCCTATAAAATGGAGTTAGAGGCAAGCTGAGTCTGTTTCATGCAACTGTGGTTGATGCCAATACAAGTATCTGCTGTTGGAGGTCTGCTCTTCAGCTGCCCTGTGGTTTACTGCAGAAGGCTACATGTTTCTCTGATGATGCATAATGTGCTATCCTGCTAGACTATTTAAAGTTATATTTGGTATGAGTTAGACACCCTTGTCCTTTCATAGTCTACAAAAAAATTTACTTGTTACTTGTTTGGTTTATATTAGTTTTTAGAGGTGAGCTTAAAGGGCTTATTTTGTCTTAACAAAATGTGCAGGAGATTACAAAGTCTGCCTTCCTCTCTGGCCCCACATGATGATTTTTTTTTTTTTTCTTGCTGTTTTATTGAGAGAGAAAGAGAAATCTGTATTGGTGAACCAGCATGGACTGTGAGAGATGGGGAAACAGAACTGGGACTTGGGAGACCTGGACTGTAATCCCACAGTAATCCATTGTGTGTGCTCAGACAAGTCATTTAATGCCCCATCCCTTTGTTTGTTTGTCCTCTGGCTTTTCTGTGCAAACTCTTCTGTTTTGTGAATGTTTCTGCTGGCACTGTGGAGTTTGATCTCTGCTGGGACTCCTAGACACTATTGGAACTTAATCTCCTTGAATGAAAAAAAGTGGGTTTATTTGTTTTTCTTTTTAAGTGGTCTTTAATGATGGTAAGAACCCAAGCATTAGAATCTTCTCCTGTATTCTTTTCTGATTTACTAACGAATCAGCTGTAGTACACCTGAAGTTTTGTCACTGTTGAGTACTCACGTCCATGGAATAGATGCTGGAAGACCGGAGGTCTGTTTAAGAGAACTTGCAATGAATGTCCAAGAAATCCTGTCCTTGTCACCCCAAAAGACTAGGGTGTAAGCCTGGAGCCAAGTTTGCACAGGTAGAGTGCTTTTCAGGAAAACAGTGTGTTCAGCAGGTTATGCTGGGTTCCTTCTCTTTAATTTGTGAAGAATCTCATTTATGCCAACAGCAGTTCTTTACAAAATAATGAAAGCAAGTTTGTGAACCAAAAGAGAGGTCAGCCTAACCCGCGAGCTGGCTTAAGGGAGAATGCTGCTTGCCCATATGTAGGATGTTGCAAAGGATATAAACAGCAGCGTTGTCCTCTTTTGTTCTTCTAGCTAAATTTGTCTGAAGTCTAATACTTCCCCCCCCAATAGCAGCATCCTTTCAAGCTCTGTTCACAAGCCTATAATCTCAGACAGTGAATGAAATGTGTTTTTAAAAAGCTGTGCAAGACCACTTTCTCTTAAGCTGGAGCAAGGCAGGCAACAGGATCGTGGGCAACAGTGAAGCATCCTTGTGCGTTCCTCACCTAGTATCTGTACGAGGGTCTTGTCTTGAAAAATCACTTGTGAACTTCAGGTTGGTGAACTTAGCTCTAGTGGTTTAAGCAGTTACCCATTAAATTTGCAATAATAAACATCTCGGGGCGGGGGGGGGGAAGGAGTAACAATAATTGTAAACAGCCCACCTTTTTGGTGAGTGAAGTAAGTCCTGTTAAAAAGGGTATTAAGCATAAGCATGTGTGTAAAATACTGTTTTTACCCATAACCAAATAATCAACTGCTACATTGTGTGAATATGTACTACAAAAGGCTCTACTTAAAGTAGAAAACAGCCTTGCTGCAGAAGTTTGAGCATGAAGACAAAAAGCACATGAAATCCCCATTTCGTTCCCATTACTGAGAAAATGCCTTAAATCTATTTTCCAGTTTGTGTTTAATTTTAGTTACCTCTGGATTTGTGGATGTTTATAAATGGTACCTTGTGGAGATGGGAGAGACTGGGTCTGTTGCTCTTTAACTGCTGGTTTTTACACCTTGTGTGCTCATTAAATTCTTGAAACTTAAGGAGGGAGCAACTTTTTAGCCTAGTGAGGGCAATTTCCAGTTCGTCTGCTTAAATCTTTACTATTGTGTTTTCGGCCATGGTGGTTCAGAGGCCCGGTGGCCAGGGGTGTTGAAGTCTTGAAGTGCAAAACATCCGTGGCTGTGCTTCAGACCCCACTGGGATAAATTACCACTGAACTACTTCCAAGGAGTGTTGTTGTTTTTTTTTTTTTTTTTTCCAGGGAAATTTTCGGTACATCTTGCAGCTCATTTTTCTAGCACATGTGTTTAACAACTTCTCATATTCCCTTTCCCACCAAACCAATACCCCGGTGCATTAGGTGTTCTGGATGTCGGGCCTGGAAAGCAGGGTGGTAATATCCTTCTCTGTGTGTCCTTTTCCCCCAACCATAGCACTTTTATGTTTTCTTGCTGTAACACGCACCCGAGCTTCTTGGACGTTGTTCTCCGTGCAAAACTAATGAAAAATTTGCGAAAAGATTCCCCAAGCTCTTTCTCAATCTTCTTTTATTTTCTTGTAGTGCTTCATAGGTTTATTATAGTTTTAAACATTTAGATTATACCCATAAGGAAAGCAATTAACAAAAATCTGTGCATCAATGGATTGTAATGAGAGAAAATTAGATTTGTCTTTCATCTTCTTTTCTTTGTTTGAGAAAAAGGAAAAAAGTGTAATCTCTTCTTCATGTTCAAAATGGCCATTTTATTCTCATTTAACTCTGTTCTATGTTAAAAAGCTTTCAGTGGTATTAAAAAAAAAAAAAAATCCCACAAGCTGTACTTTGAGAAAATACAGAATGTATTTTTTTAACAGAAAACATTTATGTCCATTTTTTTACTAAATCAGTGATTTTTTCATTAAAAGATTATCATTAAAATGTATGCTGGGTTTTGTTTGTATATTATTCTATGAATGGTAGCCAGAATTAATCCTTACCTTCGAACATCAGAAGAGTAGCTAAAGCTTAGAGATAGAGTGGCTTTCCTTGGGGGCAGGAGTAGGAGTAGCATTTCTTGCTTTGCAACATTTGTATTTTGTAACCTGTGTAAGGTACATTTCCATGCATTATGTTTAAAATAACATGCAATGTTTAAAAAGCAACCAAACCCCAGTAACAACAGAAAGTTTCTCTGTTGCTGGGATCTTAGTGATGTTGTCTTTCTCGATGTAGAATCAATGCAGTTAATGAAAGACATCGAATGACAGTTTCCACAAATATTACTTTAAGCCTCACAAAACAGAATATTCATGTGTTTATAATGTGGGAATGTAAGAGAAGTTGCAGATATAGAACTGGGACTGATCAAATAATCTCCCTGCAGGCAAAAATAAGACACTATCCCTGTGCAATGAGAAGTTTCAGCCTTATTTTGAAAGGTTATGCATACTCTTTCACGTTGTTTGTTTATTAGTGTCCTTTCTGTTGAGCATGCACCTTCTGCAAAGCACAGGCTGAAGTGTGGCCTCAGCCCGTGTTTATCCAGCCCTTACTATCACAGCTGGTACCACACCTAATTTATTTGAAGTGTTCCAGCTAGTTATATTTGCAAGTCATTGAGTCCTGCCAGCGCTGGGAGCAGCGCACAGCCTCTTCCAGAAGACTGTGAACGCTCCTATCCATACTGCTGTGTTTTCCCACCACTTCTCTTAGCTGCTTGACTTTTCTTTGCAACCTCAGCCCTTTACAAGGCTATGATAGCGACATCCTAGATATCAGCAGGCTCCCTAGCTGTTCCAAGTCATTCTTGAGCTTCTAGCGTAGCTCCTTCACTGCTTTCATTTTGTTACCTGCCAAAAGCCCTATTAGCTTTAAGCAGTTAGAAAAAGCCAGTATAAAGGTCAGTGCCCTATTTGAGATGACCTGCTTGATGCTGGTTAACCCACAAGCTTTAAATACAGGTTTAATACCAACAAGACTGAAGTGTTTGCCCTCCCAGTCCTCACTCCTACCCTGTGGTGCAGAACTGTCTGGCGTTTGTGTGAGACCTCCAGCTGACTCCCTCCTCCTGTTCCTCCTGCAGCCAGGCTTGTTTCTCCCACTGCGACAGCGCCGTGCTTTGCCTCTGCCGTTCAGCAGGCCCCGTTGATGTAACTGGATCTCTTTCACCTCTTAAGCTTCCAAACTTGCTGCAGAGCAGGGGAGAGACTGTGGCCTGTGTGGTAGCTGGAGAAGGAATGCATAGCATAGCCATTTTTTCAGAGAAAAAAAATGTGATCTGACACATGATATTTGCTGTGTCTTGTTAACATTGGCTGTTGCACAGATGCAAAAGTGAGTTTGCAGGATTCTTTGTGATAAATGCTTTCTAATGGTGGTGGATCAAGTCCCTTGTAAGCAGCAGGCATTGGTGGGTGATCAAGTCCTGTACTTTTTCAAGCATTCTGGGTGAGGTTCTGGTATCAAGGAAGAAAGGCTTATGTTAAGACCACTGGATACTTGATTTAACTTTGGCTGGAGTTTGTTAGTATTCCATGTGTCCGTAAAAGCTGTTGGCATATAATGTCGATTTAGGATGTCGCTAAAAACTAAAACCAAAAAGCACTCCTCAACTTTCTCCAGCCCCTTTCCATAAGTTTAACAATTGCAAGATTCGCTTGAAAAGAAGAGACGGATTTTTTTTTTTTTTATTATTATTATAGGAGTTTCTTACAAAGCGACATTTGGGAAAGGGGAGACAGGACATTTTCTGATAATGAAGGAATGAAAGAACGGAAAGAAGAATATGGATAAGGGGTTGTGGAAGGACTGAAATAACAGCAGGGCAGTGAAAGATGTGAGTGGGAAAGCAGGGGGTAATAAGGTGGAGAGCAGGACATATGAAAGGGTGTGAACTTGAAAAAGAGAATGCAGTTGAGTAAGAACCTGGTAAAATAAAGCAATGAAAAGAGATGCGAATAGCAGGGTAAAGTGAAAGTTAGGTGAGCTTCGTGGTTTGGCTCATTTGATGTGGCTTAAGAGAGACTTTTAACTCTAGCGGAGGAGGAACAATTCTGAAAATCTCTTTTTACAGTATGAGAGCAATGGAGAGGTCATGAAGAGTCACTTAAAGATACCTTCACGCTGCAGTAGTGTCCATGCAGAATCCAGCTTCAGCCAGTGAAGCTTCATGCAGGCTTCACTGAGGCTCACCACCTGAGATGTGGTAGCCTGGCTTCCCTATCAGGCCTTAATCGCTAATCTCTAAAGAAGCAGCACACGTTGTTTTCTGGGTAAATGTGAAGAAACTGGCGTGACACTTAGTCCAAGCTCTGAGAGATTACACGGACATCTTCTGTAATTTTTGAGTGATCATTCATCTTCTGTCTTTTCCGGTTCCCTGCTTTTCACAATGAGGACATCAGCAATATCCTTTACTAGTGAGGTGCTTGGATGAAGTACTTGAATGTTGAGTGTGGAAAACATAGGTCTAACTGCCTTCACATGATTAGAAAGAGTAGAACTGAGGGAACATACAGGTTGAGGATACCTAAACCACCGTATTTGCAAACTTTAATGTCTGGACAAGCAAAACTATAGGCTGGTTTCAGAGAGGGTTGGTCAGAATGAAAGGAGAATTATGACTGAGATAAGAACAGGCAGTGAGAGAGAAGACAAAAATTCTCCTCTCTTTCTCTTTCCTTGCAAATGTCTTGGGGTATATATTAATTGAAAGCTTTCGTCCAAGAGCGTACTGAGGTGAGACAGAGGCAGAATTATTACAGTGTATTCCTGTGAGTCAAATCATGGTTGGCTAATATAAGAAACAGAGCAGCATATTGCTAGATTTATGCCTGGGGAAAAAAGAAAACTGGAGTCCTTTGTATGATTGTGTGTATTTAGATACTGGGTGCGTGACAGCTACGTGATAGGTGCTTAATGGAATTCCCACCTCTCGGAGGTAGGAAGCTTGCTAGTATGCAAGCATGGAGCTAGGTCACTCCTGCTGCAGAGGGTGGACTGGGCGATCCCGTTAGATATCTTTGTGCAGCCTCTAGGTGAACTGGTCCGATGGCCTGGACTACGAACTGTGCTAACAGTTGACATGCGTTTTTCAGCTCATACGACAAAAGAGAGGATCAGCTTGTACATAAAGAGCAGCTGGTTGAAAAGGGATTGGAGGAAATGTGGAATGATGTTCAGAAATGAGAGGGATGGACGGATGGGGGAAGCATTTGAAATTTTTCAACTACTGTACAATCTCTTCTGGTTATGGATACACGGATGCTTAATTCACTTTCAGGACATTCTTTCCATTTCCTTGTTACTGCTAACCTCTTGCACTGGAGAAAAAGTTGCTCCCTTAGGTGCTGTCCTTCAGGGGCCAAGAAGCTGTTATCTTTGAGGACTTTGACCTGGCTGCAGCGAAATGTGCCTGTGCCAACTGCCATTTCATCTGTTCCCCTGTTACTCAAAGCCTTCGATTCCAGACTCGGCCACCGTCCACCACAGAACATCTCAAACTGTGGCTCTCCTTCGCAGGCTAGGCAGTCCAGTTGCATCATCAAACTCTGATGAAAAGACAGAGTTGCTCTCTTCCCCACGAGTTTTAAAGGTGACAGAGTTTTTTACAATAGTGTCAGGTGCCTGACCACCTCCTCTCTTCCTTGAGCCTGCCTCTGCTTCTCTCTGCTGCTGAACCTGCTTCTGTTTTCTCCAAATCTGGAGAAACCCAAGACTTGTGTGTGGTAATTACTGTGCTTGCTTTCCTCTCTCATGTCGCTGTTCCCCATCCCTCAGGACTTTTTCTTGTCCTAGTACCTTTATCTTGCATTTTCTCTAGGCTCGGGAGAAACAGGTTTTCAAGTCCTGATCCAAAAATGAAGTGGAAACAAGTCCAAGGCATGAATTACTCCTGAGCAGCTGTGAGGCTGATCTATTTCTACAGAGCTAATTTCTGAACACGTAAATATTTAACAAAGCTTGCTGTTTCTTTTGTAATGCAGAGTTCTCTTTTTCCATGTCTGAGACACATTTGAGGGGAGTACGTGTCAAGTACGTGCTCCCTCTCCTGCAATGTCCCACGTTCCCTAGAGGGCAGGTGGCCGAGTTATTCACAGTGCTGAATACGAGCAGGTGGATTGCACAGGCACACCTTGGACACAGCATTGCAAGGCATCTAGACAAGCGTAAACTTGTACTGAGCGGCAGCTTGCTCAGACTGTTTGATGGAGAGAGAGAAGCAGTGTGGGAATACTGAAATTAGTCATCTAGTTTAGCGTCTGCTTCATGAGGCTGGTTCCTCTTTACTTTGGAATAAAGTTTCACTAATAAGAAGTTGCAGGGAGTACCTGTTTCTTCTGCTCCTGGCAGGGATTCCACCAGTGAAGATTATGGTGTGTGACTTAAATGCATGCCACGTGTCCCATGCAGGATTTAGGGCTAGGTAGCTGCTCCTTAGCTTCCTCTTCACGTGTTGTTTCTAGTCACGCTGAAGCGTAAGCATCCTATTGTAGTTTTGCACTTGTACTTTTTATATTGCAAAATTCAGATAAGAAAGGATTTAAAAGTTTTTGGCGTGGGTTCAACTGTGGATGTATCAAAGTCTTTACTGCATTAGTGTTGTGCAAAAGTGTCATAAAACACGCCGTGCTGCGCGGATGCTACTGGTCTTTGCACAGGTACGGCGCCTGCGCTGTGACTGATGGCTCAGCCTGGTCTCAGACTTGAGGGTGAGGTGGAAGGACACTGTCTGTTCTGTGTGCTTGCTTGGCATCTGTAGCAATAGCCGTGCAGATCAATGTTCCTTTCATAGCCTGGGTTGTAAGAAAAATTGTTTGATACCTTTGAAAAAAGGCTCAGTTGGGAGCTGGGGATGTTGCATGTTATGTACCCAGTGTGCGAGGAGGTTTTCCTCTACCTCTCAATCACCCTCTTGCACTCCTGATCTGAGGTGTTTGCAGGGCTGGCTTTTTCATTGAGATCCTAAATTGTTTCTCCTTCTCCTTCCCCTGATACCACACATATACTCTGCCGTTTATTTATAGAGAAATCAGTAATATAACTGCCGTAGATTAGTTGGTCATCAAAAGAACAAGGTCTATACCAAGGAATTCAGCATGGCAATAACTGTCATGGAGATGTAAGAGTACATAGCGGTATAAATGGCCTTTGAAGATGATTAATTGCGGAGGTGTGCCGTAGTGGCAATAGTCTTGTATTTTAAATAGAGCCTTGAGCATTGTTCTTGTACGGGAGAACGTGGAGGAATGCAAACTCCCTTTTGGACAGGGATTGGAAGGTGTCTGCTGCAGCCTGCTCAGCATTTGCGTTGTCCTCTTGGGGAAGGCATGGCTTAAACCAGCCCTTCGGAAATTCATTTAACTTTAACCATACCAAAGGAGCGTCTGATGTGGTGAGGGGTTGAAAGGCTTTTACATATGTTTTGTCAGTCAGAAATTGCAGTCCGGTTTTCTCTTTCTTGTGTTGTGATTCACCGAGTCCTGCCGGTACGAAAAAAACCCATTTTTCATATAACATGAGATGGAACAGGCTATGAATGACTGTGCTCTGTGGCTCGGAGAAGGCAAATGTCCTGTCATATGCTTCAGTAGAGAGCACTTTGTGACCTCTGTCATCAATTAGCAATGAAATAGTTCTCGTCTTGGCCTAGCAGCAAGATTTTGTTTTAAATATTTTAGTTTCTTGGTTCCAGCTGTCCAGTTGGTCTTCGTGTTTCCTGAACCTGCTTCAGTGCGTACCGAGCAATGCCTTAGCTAAAATTGTGGTTGTAGTATACAGTCTGAGAATGGTGTTGCTTCAAGTCGTTTATTTAAAAATGCATATGTCTCAACGTTGAAATATTTTCCCATTAAATTCATTTGCTTTTGGAATCAAAAGCAGTCCTACATTATCTTGCCATGCATACATTATTAATTGCAATCCATTTTTAATTTAATGAAAAATTATGTTAAGAGCAAGGGAGGAAGCTGTCTTGCAGCATCCTTGCTCTTTCTTTGCCTAGATAACCTCAAGCGATCAAAGAGGTTAAATTTAAAATCCACTCCTGCTCGGCATTTTTATCTTTTTAAATGGAACGGTGTTTAAACTCGGGGAAACTATCAAAGGAGGAATGAATATATTGGCAGAGGTGACAAGCGGTATTCAAGCTGGATAATCTCATTCTTTAAGTGGTTGGCAGGAGTTTCTGTTAGGAGAGAAATTTCTGAAAGAGGAGTTCTTGTTGCAGTTTCCCAAAGTTTATTTAGGTAGTAGAAAGCTGAACCATCATGTTAATCCAATTATCATTCTTGTGAGCTATATCAACCTGGAAGTTAGTGCAACTATGTCATAAAGCAGCTTTCCAGATTGGAGATTTGTTCTTAAATTTGATTCTGCACTACGCTCTGTTACCCCAAGGATTAAGAGATAAAATGTTTCCAAGCCCATTGCTAATTTAACAGCAAATTGGAGCTTGCAGTTAGTGATATCATTCTGCTGTTCTCTTAATTAAAAAAAAAAAACAAAAACAAAAACAAACAAACAAACAAAAAAAACCCCAACCAAACCCACACCACAATTTGGGTCAAAATTTTAATTTTGTTTTGCTATTATTATGATAATTTAAGCCCTAAATAAGGATAAAATATAGCTGACTGGAGACCAGATCTTGTCTATGTTAGAAAAAGGATCCATTACCGTCAAAACTTGTCTGCAGCAGAAATAATGAAGCTCATGTGCAGTAAAGCCGTGTTAGTTTACAACAAACCGTAGCACAGTTTTGAGCCTGGTCTTCATAGAGATGTCTTAAAGACCTTTTTAAAATGTGACACTTATGTGCACAGCAGTGTTTCTTAATAACTAGTGAATTCTTGTTCGCTGTGAAACAAAATACTTCCTATTGTTTAACTCCAGCATCCAGAGCCCTGGTCTGGAATAAAGGCTGGAGTGTACTGAAAAATGGACAAATAAAAAGCAAGAGGGAGTCTCTGCCCTCGGTGAATTTCCAGGCAAAGTGCAAGACAACAGGTAGTGTGGGATGAAGACAGCAGCACAGTATAATCTTCTGCTGTGCCCTGGACACCTGGATGCTGTTGGTAGTAGATACGCTAAACTTCTGTGCACTAGTAAATATATCTTCTCCGTAATAGCAATTGGTTCCAGTTAGTTGGCAAGAGTCTCTTTTGGAGCTGTACAGTAAATATGTTTGCTTAAATTTTTGCTCACAGCTACTTCTACTCTGCTGTTAAGCACAACAGTAGACCTTAAGCTATAACAGATGCAGTGTGGACAGTATCTGTTGAGTTTTTATGCTCTAGCACTTTATGAAATGACAGCTTTGTTTTTGCTTTGTTTGTTACTGTTTCACTCGGCTTGGATTGAACACTGATCACTTGGACTAGCAGCTGTGGAGGTGGGTTTTAGCTTCACTCTTTCAAGTAGTGGGTTATCCTCTATCTGTGGTTACTTTGGGGTGGAGCAGAGTCTCTTATTGTAGTAATTCCCCCAGATTTTCTCACCCTGTGTTCTCATTAATGTCAGCGCTTTGGGGTCCTGGACCACCGCGGAGTTCTGGTCCTGGCTCTGTCCCCATCACCTTGTGCAAACACCTTCTCTCTTGCAGTGTGCTTCTGTGTTCTCCTGTCATGAAGTTTGACTTTAGTTGAATTAACTTACCCACTCAAGTCAGAGAGGTCAAACCCACAAGTTTGAGGGATATAGTCCCGGAGACGAAGCCATCCAGCGTACTTTGGTCTCTACCCCAGGCTACTGCAGGTGGGGATGGTAGAGGGGGAAGGAAGGTCCTGAAGCCCCGCAGCTACTGATGCAAAGTCAGAATAGTTTTGGGTTTTGTTTTTGGGTTTTTTCTAAATGGGTAAGTAGTTTCCTATTCAGTTCTTCTGTCTTTGGCTTGTCCGACTCCTGCGTGAAACAAAGACAAATTAGCATTGGGAGAAAGGGATTTAGAAACAATCATGAGGCTTTCTAGGCACAGAACGGGTATAACCTGTTTGACTTTGCTCACACTTTGCCAAGCTTGCATCTTCCCCCTCTGCTGTAACTGCTGAACTAATGGTTGGCATGACTGTGTCCTTATACATTAGGTCTAATTAGCAAGCTTACTGTCACTCAGTTATACAGCACTTAGCAAACAACGTTTATCCAACCATTTAAAACTTAAAAAAAAAAGTTGTACCAACTGTTTTGCAGAATTTGGTATTGTGTAGCCTCTTCTGTTGAATTTTAAACAAAAGAGAGTGTTTTTACTTAGTAAATCTTTTGTCTTTCTAAACTTGGTATCTCACAGAGTCCAAAGAGCATACAGTATTTCACACACCTGAAACCTGCACTTGCAGTTGATAACCAAGAACACTCTCAGCAACCCTACTGAGTTGAAAGGAACTATGTGCAAAATCAGGTACCTTTAGGCTATATGTTGAGTTTCCATGGGCTGTGTCCGGACAGTATCCAATATTGTTAGTTATAAATTACAGCTTGCATGTTTGAGCTAGTGCTTCAGCAAATAGTAGCAGTAATAATTTAAAAAAAAAAACAAAAACAAAAACAAAAAAACACACACACACAAAAAAAACCAACAAAAAACCAAAAACTAAAACAAAACTCAGGCCATTCTACAGAGGTGAGAATAGCTCTACATTTTGTTCCAATACAGAAAGATTAAAACGACTTGATCAAGGTCACGCAGCAAGCTAATGGCAAAGCCAGGACTGAAAGCCAGTCATCCATCATCCTAGCTTTCCTCTTTATTTGCTAGACCTCACTGCCTCTTATGGATATCTGATCATCTAGACTGCTGCAGTGGTGGTCTGATGAAAGATTTCAGCCCTTTAATGGGATTTGAAAGTTGGGTAATAATACTTAATACCTATTTATGGTTTAGTGTATAAACTAGAAAACGTAATGCCAGTTTTTACACAGCTCCTTTTAAAACTGGCTGCACAAACACAGAAATAAATTAAGCCTTACAAGTCTCCTCTGGGAACCCAGTAAATATTACCCTGTTTTCAAAAAGGAGGAAGCAGAACAGCACATACATTAATGTGATATATCCAAGGTTATACAGTTGGCCAAACTGGGATTAGGCTCCTGCTCTTATGACTCTTACTGGTCACTCACATCAGAGTCGGTGAAGTTTTATTTAGGGGTAGAACCACCCACAGCAGGTCAGAACATCCCTGCACGGATCCGAGGGCCGGGGTAGGAGGTGCACAGCACAAAGAAATGCCTGTTCCTCCCTCCGCCTCCTCCAGCTGGGAAAGGGTTACAGCTGAAATGCCTGTAACAGCCCCAGGAAAACATGAATCAGTGCTAGTGAGGGAAGGCAGAACGGGAACCCAGAATTGCAAGCTGTTTTGTGCTTTTCATTTATATATACCTTTTTGGGGGGGGGGGAGGTTTAAGTCCAGTGTTTCAGACGATCTCGGCACAGCTGGCATTTGAACCAGCCGCTGCTAGAAAAGCAGACCGTGTTAATGTACCGTGACATTAAATAGGAGGCTGGGTGGGGAAGGCTGGAGGGGGGGGACGACCTCAGCCCTTTCTCCTTGCTCCCCTCCGGCAGCCTGCAGCCGGCTGCTCCTGCAGAGCGGGTGTGTGTGAGTGTGTGTGAGTGCGTGTGTGCTCACGCAACATGGAGGGAGGGACTGGAGCTGCTGCTGCCGCCTTCACCAATATCTGTACGGCAGCTTTCACTGCGGGAACGATAGGAACTGGAAGCAATCTTGATGAATCTGAAAGGTCAGTACTATCAATAAATCACCCACAGGTAAATGCTCCTTGGAGATGCTTTCTTCCCCCCTTCTTTTTTTTTTTTTTTTAACCCTGCTTTCTCATAAACAGAGTATTAAAACGATACCGTATCTCTGAGGAATGCAATTGTTTCACAATTGGTCATAGCCAGCCTAATAAAAATGTAGTGTATGATTTAAAAAGGCAAGTGTGTCATTTTCACTTAGCAAATGCAACTTCATTTTAATTTTTAGTGTATTTTTAAGCATTATGTATATGACTGTATCTTTTAAGTGGTTGAGTATTTGAATGGAGAAAGGTTAATTACCTCCTTTAATCAGATTACACTATGTAGGGTACACTAGCATGTAGGAAGCAGACAAAGTATAATTTTGCATCCCATTCTTCATGTGACAGTGGTCCTTGAGGCATTTTCGCGTAAAGTGTGTAGAATGTGGTTATTAGCATGACTGAAACTTGCATTTTTAAAATGAAAAATGTAGTATATCCTGTCCGTAGCAGAGTAGAGCACATACTCCGTACCTTGGCTGCGTGAAAACAGCAGCAGTCACAAGGGTTCTGCGCTGCACGTATTTTTTTCCTTTCTAATGGATAACTAAGTGCTGTTGATATGCCATGGGTTTAGGAGCAATAGCTCTGGAGGGCCAGGTTATCGTGTAGTTAAAATTCTTGTGGAATGAGACAGCGCTGATTATCTTCATGGCAAATCGTCTCCTTCACCCTAGGCTTGGATTTGCACTGTGGCTGATATGAAATAAGCCTATTGCTGTTGCAGTTCAATTGGCATTTTCTGCTTCAGGGCTGAGAGTGCATAAGTGTTTACTGGTGAAAAAAAGGAGGGAGTTGGGGAACCAGTATAATTTAAAACTTGCTGTCTTGGGCATGCCGTTACCACCTACCTGGTTTACAGATCAAGGCTGTTTCTGCCAAACTAGAAGTTATTTATGCACATAGTTGCCGGAAGCTGAAGACCACGGGTTCTTATTTCACTGTATAATACATTATCAACAAAGTATTGGTAATTTATGCTAACTCCACCCACTTCAGCTTACACTGCCAGAAACCGAAGGAGAGTAGCTCCTACTAGCACTGCAAGATTTCTCTGAAATTGCCTGCATTTTCTTTCTTGAAGTATTTTGCCTTAGGAGAGCTGCTACTAAATATCTTCTCATTGTTTGTACTACCCAGTGACTCAGGTACTGCGAGAAAGCTAGTTAGGTAATTTTCGTTCTCCTTACTTAAAAACAAAACTGTATTTAAAAATGAAACGTGTGTAGTGTATTAATGCTGGAGCCCTTGCACTCCCCAATGTCCTCTGTGACAGCAAAAGCACAATACACTATATATTAGCATCCATGTATACACACACATGCCATAGAGGATTTTGTAAATAGCAACACCGTAGGATTTTTTGTTTGGTGTGAATTTCCTTGGGAATGTGCGGAGCTCACTCCGAATGAAAACTCTGACATTTGTAAGTAGCTGGCAATGTCAGCGTGTGCAGTACCAGGTCTGTGGCTAAAGAAGGACAAAGTTTAGCAACGATTTGATACGACCTATGCAGTTTTCTTCCAAATGGGTCTTGTATTTCAGGGAAGTCTGCAGATTAAATATGTTTTAGTTCTGGCAGTGACAGTCCCCCTTTTTTTGCAGATAGTCCAGAGCATGACAGAACTTTGTATTACCTTATTATGGTTGACTCTCCAAAGGGGAGACCTCTTACCCATGTTCCCTCAGTGCCCAGCTTTTTAGCATAGAGATAAATATTTGTATTGTTTCTTATGAGCAAGACTTGCATTTAATAGGATTATAGAAGTATTTTTAACTTTATACTCTCAGTCCGGTGCTCCTGACTGATACTTGGAGTGTGTGGAGTTTTCTGATTATTGATGGAAAAGTAAATCTAGTCAGAATGAACTGTGCTGATGCGTATTTTCTTCAGGAAAACAAAAAATCGTTTTCTGAGCAGTACAGCTAAGGGTTGCAGAATCCTTGCCCTACCTGTAGCGGTAGCTTTTTGGCTGGGGGGGGAAGAGGGACAGAAAACAGCAAGTCTGTGAGCTTGCGAAAGAGCAGTCATTCCCAGGGACAGCCAGATCACGGCACAAACAGCAGAGCTATGTTACTTCGGATAGATAGCATCTTCTTCCAGGCTGATCTTTAGTGGTTTATGTTATACGTAACTGCTTCTGGGTGACTTGGCATGTTGTGAAGGTACCTCTGCCCAGGGACTGCTGAACTGCCTTCACTCCTCACCCCCGCGTGCCCTCTAGCTCCCCTTGCACAGCTTTCCCAGGCTCCAGCGGCCAGGACCACGCTCTCTCCGGCCCCCCCAGCACGCTTGCTGTGGAAGAAATCCCTGCATTTTATCTTACAGGAGGCGGCAATTTTATCAGATTGAGCACGTCCTTCACGACCCCAGTTCTTTTTGCAACGACCAGCATATCGAATAGACTGTGTGACATATCTTCAGTATCTATACCAAGAATACAAAAAAAAAAAAAAAAAAAAAAAAAAAATCACTTAATCCTCCTTTACCAAGCTTTTTGGTTTAATTTTTCTTTGAACCATGTTTCTTCCTGTTGTTCGATACTTTCTGAAAACTTCAGACCCTGGTATCGGGGACCAGAAGGTAACGTTGCGATGTTCTGCTCCTAACGGTGGTCAATAAAGAAAAAGAAATCCCCCATTTTTCACCAATGGTCCTATGCCATAAAAATGAACGTTCTTCCCAGCTTCCATTCAGTCGTCAGCCTGGAGAAAAGGGGGAAAAAAAAAAAAACAAAACCAACCCACAGAATAGGTGGTGGAAGGGAGAAGTAAGGTGACTTTGAAGTGTGGGTGTGATGGGCAGAAAGCAGAGGAATTGGGGTGCGATCTGAGCTTTCTAATCATGAGTATAAGACCAAAGCAGGCGGCTCGTTAGCTGCTGAGTCAGAACAGGGTAGGTTTCAATGTGTATTAAAAAAGGCAGACGTACACCTTTTGTGTATTCCTTTTGAGTTTACTGCATGTTGGAAATAGTAACGGGATGCAGTGGCAAGGGCTGAGAACTCGAGCGGGCATCTCCTCAGTTTCATTTGGTTTCTTAGCATGTCAATACACTGTTATTTCTTATTTGTTTATTTGTTGATGGAGCTTTCTGTCTACTGTTTCTGGACGAGAGCTTGCAAATGTATTTGAAGTGTGTATCTGGAAAGCAAATTAAAACATAAACCTCAACACTTACGTGCATTTCATGCTCAGGCCTGCTGCTTTGTTCTGGCCTCATGGTGGGGACCAGAGCATGATTTATGGTGGGGATGGTGGGAGGAAAAGGAGGAGGAATTTGAACTTGGTACCTTTGCTTTGATGCACCGTTTATATTATAGCTTCTCTTACGTCTTGTGTCCGTTCCTTCTGAAATGGTGAATGTGAAATTTGTTATGCCGGCACCTCCGGAGACCCTTCGGCGGTGACGTAATACCTGTTTTTCTATCCGTTGCCTTTTCTTACACAACTCATCTAATCTGGTTTTCTTCCTTCTTTGTGTACAACAGCAGTAAAACCGCAATACTTGCTAAAACATCTGTTACAGTTTTCTTTCAAAGCTGATAGCAACCAGTGTCTGGTCCGAGATGCTTTGTGGTGGCAAAGACCACCCTCAATTACAAGAGGTGGTGGTTGTAATTGGGAGCACGACGTTCGGCAGAGCCAAGCATGACCTCCGTCAGCTTCCCTGGGCCGGGAACGGTGTGTATGTGTCGGATCATCTGTGTTAGATTATCGTCGTGGCCTCCGCTTTAATTTATAAAGGGTTGCCCGGCCTTGCGTTCCCTTTCAGTAAGTCCCATGGCTGAACAAACTTCTGAAGCACCCCGAAGATGACAGTGCATTACTGCTCGGTGGGTTACATATTTACAATTACTCCAGGTTCACTTTGAAGCTCCTCGGAGGTCTGAAATCTCTGGTTAATCAAACTTGGGGAAGGACTTTTAACCTGACACTTCTCGTAATGTTAGAGACCAGAAAGCCCTTGTTACATTAGCATGCCGAGAATTTAACACAGCTCTTTGGTTTTTAATTCAGACAGTTCAAGCTGGGGGCGATTTTAGCAGGGTGATCACAAGCATCCTGTTGCTTTTGCTGAAAGAAGATGACAGCTTTGTTGGCCGTTGAGCTGATACATAGGCGGTGGTCATGCTTTGCTTTCTCTTGGCAAATGCACTTAATGCAGTGTGTAGTCCTGATGGGATTTAACCACTCTTAGAGGGGGCAGTTGTGTTGTTATGACTCTACACTTGATTGGAGTCTCCGGGTGCAGTTCACTGTTGCAAACCAAACGTGACACGCTCATGAACTCCAGCAATGTGTGTTTTCTTCTTTTCGTTATGTATCATGCAGCAGTTTTCCTACTCGTAGCGCTATTCCATAGTCAAGGATTTCTCAACATTTTTTCCCCAGGGTTTATAAATTAGTGCTCCAAACCTTGTTCAGGATTGGAATGTGGCAGATGAGATTTCAGCCCTTAAGGAGTGTTTTAACCAGGCAAACATGCCTTAATTTCTGGCCACGTTTCTTCATTTGTGTATTTCAGAAGGTTTTGTCCTTTTTAAAAGTGAAATGTAACACGATATTACACAAACTTTTCTCTGAAAGATAAATACAAAATTTCCAAGCCTTTTCAATCTGTTGTTCTGTACGTTTTCTCTTACTTATACTTTAATGGAATAGCTTTACTTAATGTATTAGATAAATGTAATTTGTAAACATACATTGTATCTCTTTGCAGCTTGTTCAGTGTCACTGTGCTGAATTTTATTTTAGGAGTAAGTGTGCTGGACCAATGCATGTCATGCTTTTTAAAAAAATTATTTACATAAAATATCCAACTATTTTAAGTGCACATGCCTGCGGCGACCGTGTGAAAATCTATTTGTTTTTTAAATAAAGATGTGCTGGGAGAAGAATTTTGAGAACCATATCAATATACACCATGAAATCAAGAGTCAAAAGGTAAATAAAAAGAGCACTAAAGTACTTATTACATTTTTTTTCATGGTTTCTGAGCAAATCTCGTAATTCGGAGTGATGGGAAGAGGGGCCATGACACAATATTTTCATGTTTTCCATAGTGATATAACAGTAAGGCTAGAACTTTGTATGGCATCAAACACACAGCAAGCTCCTTGCTACACTTGAAATAAGAGTGAGTTTTGACCCTCGGGCATGTGGGCTAACACGTTTGTTCATGTGTCTGAAACTTAGACGACCTTCTTGGAAAATGACGCCAGTAAGCCAGCCCAGCTCTTGAAGACTACCTTTAACATGCATGAGCAAAACCGACTTCGAAACCAGCTCTTGGTAGTGTTAGTCTAGGGGAACATGCAAAGGGTAGGAGCAGATTTGAAGAATTTTCTGAAGTTAAATTGATCTCATATGGTACACCAAAAGAAAAGCAGACTAGATGGAGTACTTTCCTAGCCAGAAACAAGGCATGGGTTGCGAAAAATAAAACAAGAAGAGGAAACTACAATGATGTCTTAATTTTGCAGTTTCATCTGATGCACGGTGTTGACAGCTTCCCTTTTAAAAGGGGACTTTCCCAGCTTCTCGCACTACCAAGGGAGCTGCTTATGAGCACACATGAAAATACTTAGATTTTCATAGACTGAAAATCTCCGTTCCTGATTAATGAGTGAGGAAAACAAGGCCAGTGTAAGATATCAATTTCAGAAGACGGTTGTTCTTAAGTCCTAGTATTTGTGGTTGCAGAGAGCCATTAAATTCATGCCCAGAAGGTTAACCAGAGCTGTGTTGACTTTTTTCATCTACAAACTATTTTGTTTAATACTGCCACGGTTGCTCACAGCTTTTCACAGGAGCAATATAATGAGATTAACAAGCCTCTGATCGCTTCCATATCTGATACTTAAATCCCCATGGGAAGCTGTGAAAGTGTCAGAGCTCTGTTGCTCTTGTATGGGGGCTGCGCTGGCAAAGCTCAGAGTTGTTCTTTATGTAAGATGATGTAGATTTGGTTGCTGGGATGATGGAGTAGCTAAGATTCAGTCTGTAGCCTTGGAGCCAGCGTGATTTTAAGAAAGAGAGAAGAGATGCTGAGGCTGCCAGCCCAGGGGTTCATTATTGGAAAGAAAAGACAAACACCCTCCTCCTTCCCCCCGCGGTACTCTGAAGAGGGAAGCAAGTTTCATAGGGAGATAATTATGCTACTGGAAAAACTGCTGTGACAGCTTACAGCACCACAAGCGGAGTTCTTGTGGGGAAAAAGCCATGTTAGACATACCAATTTCTTCCCTTTTTCTCCCAGTTAGGTATGGTCTATCTATAGTGTCGTCCTGAAGCATGTGGTACCAAAGGCTCCTTACCTTTGCTTTTCTTGCCTGCTTCAGCCTCCTGGGCAGCAAGTTTGTTGTTTTCAAGTGACATAGCCCACAGTCTGATTTGGGAATCTGAATTATATTTTCCCCTGCCTATAAAAGCATCCGTGATTGATTGATTATGAGTGCAAAATTAGAAGCTTTTTCTTAAAAACAAAACCAAAATGAGGGAGAACTGTGCATAGTTTTATTTATAAAAACAAAACCGAAACCCACAACTCGGTATTATTTTTGAAGCACTGTTGCGTTCCTGTGCTCTCTTTACCCAGTGCCTTTAGTACTGTTGAGGTGTTCACAGTTGCAGTACATATTCTGGGGAAATCTCCACCGGTCTCCACGTTAGAGCTGTCTGTGCACCTCCATAGCGTGGAGCGCCTTCTGTTTAAGGTCCATGTCTGATTTTTAATTAGTTTCCCCCAATTTCCCAGTGGCGTTTCTCCAGTTGACAAAAATGGATTCTCTCCAGTTCTTGAGCAGTAGTTAGCTTGGTGGAGATACTGCTTTTTGGCTTGTGTGTAGGACTGATTACTTGAAGGAATAATACCTCTTTTCTCCACGCTTCAGTGTATGTTAACAAACATTGGAGACACCCGAATCATACAAAAACCTTTTCTCCAGCAAACGTCTCTGGTTTTGAATACATTCTCCCTTTCAAGGGCTTGACCACACATGGAACTTCTCAGGAACAGCTGCTCACAAATAATTCCAGATGCGGACAGACCCTGAATACAATGTTATGTTCTGTATTGGGCCTATTTCTGCTGACCTTTTCCAATCCCTTTTATTGCTTTTTAAGCTCAGGATTACTTCTTTGCTCATTTAAAATATAAATTCTAGATAGTTCTAAATCTCAAAATTCACACACAAAAGCTGAAAGGACTTTTATTCATTGCTCTATTCTTTTCTCCATTTGGGGTTGGCAAATTGAAGGTGCTTTGCTGCCACTGCAACTGTCCCTCTAACAAGCAACTGTCCCTCTAACAAGAGCCGTAGGATTTGCAGGGTCTGCAGAGCCCTTGGGCGCGCAAGCAGCGAATACTGGTCTTTGCTGCTCATGAACTTCGGGAGACAACCTCAGCGCCCTGAGAACTAGTTACTCAGTTACACGCTCAGGTCAGAAACGCTAGGATGATACAGCAAGGGAAAATCTGAACTTCTTGGCCACAAGACTGTGGAGATAAAGCTATCCCTTCAAGGAATATTGAATTCAGTTTCTTGATTTTGATTTTCCTTATTTCTCATTTCTTTTTCGGTGAGGAAATGTGAGAGCAAAGATAATTATAAATCCTCTAAATTATTTTCAGATGAGTCAACGTGCAGTCAGTTGAACAATGGAATGTATACTTGACCGCGTTTACACATAAAACAGCCAAGAAAGCCACCAGAAAGAGTAGGGCTGGAGCTGCTTGAACCTTCTTGGCTGCTCACTGTACAAGGAAGAGCATGTGTAGCTATGCCAGCTGGAATGCAGCTGCTCCTTAAATCTGGCACCTAATGCTGAGTCCTGTCAAAGTACATAATGTTGAAGAATCCGGATCGGTTTGTTTGCAGACAGAAAAGTATCGGTGAAGACTTGACTTGCAAGGGTGGAGGGAAGCGCTGGTATGTCTCTCCATGCAAGTCTTTCAAATGTGCTGTTTTGAAGATGAAATTTGTGTGGGTTCAAAAAGCCATGACGGGTTAATCTAGGGCCAAAGAGAAAAAAAAAAAAAAAAAAGGAAAGCATTCATGTAGACGTCTAGTGGTTCCACAGAGTATCGGCGGCTCTCCTCCCCTTCGAGCCTGTGCTCCATCAGCAATCCGCAGCTCTCCAAAATGACTCATGCCGTCTGGAGTACAATCCTTAAAGAGAATTTGATACCACTTAGTGATTTTGCCATGCACTTTTTCTCTGGATTCTGTAGAGATAGGTTTAGTGACACATGTGAAAAGTGCTATATAAATGCAAATTTCAATGTCATTGAGAACGATAGTGTAAGCACATGATGCTAGTTCATGGGGCAGAAACCTCCTTTGAGGCCTTTTCAGTACTCTCTGCTCCTTTGATCAGTATTAAAGATGTTAAAAATACTTGATGTGTTTGGGTGCTAACACAATGTAGCTGCGATGTTAAATTTCTGGAAAACATTACTAAAAGCAAAAAAGTTAAAGCTGACTTGGTAAACTATTTTTCTGGTATTTATTTGACTCTTTTCATACTTTGTAAATTATCATGGCAGAAATTAACAGAAAATGTCAGTTTATTTTCAGTTACGTGTTTCCTTTTGCGTTCAGTCCTTGGAGCTATGTACGATGGGGTCAATACATTTATTCTACTGGCAAACAGCACAAGCAGGCATCCATCACAGATTAAATGAGAAGGGGAAAAGTATCTGTAATATCATCGGGTCAATAATTACATATTTTCTATTTTTCTTCCTTCACAACTGCTTTACTGGCAGATCTGACTCTCTTTTTATGAGCAAATGTTAGGTCAAGCAATGAGATCAAGTTGTGTGAAAGAGAAGGCCTGTCTTAAAACTGTCATGCAGCTGTGTTACGAGCATCTACCTACCTTTGGGAGATACTAATGTTATTAAATCATGTGTACACCTTAGTAGAGTAAAAAGGTAACACGCACTAGCGTGTTATACCTTTTCTTTCCTGTTCTGTCTCTTAAGAGAATGAAAAATAAGTTAATTAGCAGAAATAGTGTGGGTATCTTTTTTATGTTTGTTTGTTGTATTGTTTGGTGTCCTAATGCAGTAGACTGACGTTTTATAAGTTTGCAACTGAGTTTGAAATGTGTTTGGTTAAAACATCTCTGTTGTCACACATAGAGGGTTTCGACTTTTTCTCTGCCTGTTGATGTTGGGTTTCTCCTGCCTCTGCTTGAGGCTGGCCAGGGCACACGGCGATCTCCTATGTGACGCGCTTCAATTTCTGAGCGAGAGAAGCGAAGGGTAACGTATGGTCCGGTGCTGACTCACAGTCCTGTGCTTAAACAGAGTGAGTGTAACGCTTAATTTAGAGAGAGCGGAATAAAATTAGCAGGGCTCCCAAAAGGTTTTCTCCATCTTTTTAAATCTAGACTCTCTTACAGCTTCTTCCAGCCATTCATCTCTTCCGTTATATGATCATGCCTTATCCTCGTGCTGGCCGGTGCTATCTCATACCAAAGGTGGTAGGTTTTGCCATTCTGTGTTTTCTTATGGGAATCCCTACCTAAATTAGGCTGCGTATATGCAGTCACACCTGAGACTGAAAGACTCATTTTGAAGAAATGCCGATCTACTAGAGTGTCTTTTCATCTATAGTATGACTGACTCCTCAAGCATTTAAAAGACAGCAGTCAAGTTTCTGAAAAATCGCAAGATTGACTTTAAAAATTAAGGTGCGCTTTGATTATTATTTTTTTTAATTTGCCCTCCAGTTTGAGTTTTTAAGTGCAAGATGGGTCATGTTGTTCATCTTTCCTCTGCAAGATGATTTAATAATTATAGTGAAAGCTGAGAATACTTCTTCACTGTTTGACTCCGTGACTGGAGCTTTGAAAATATGAAACGCTGAGACACTTGCAATGAAATGACAAGAAATTCTAACGCTGAGTCTTGCACGTTGTATTCTGATGAGCTTATAATTCAAGGTCATGGCCGGTCCCAGCGACATTTATGCAGGTCATGTAGGTCCTAGTGGCTGGTCTGGCAACAAAAATATTTCCCCATTTCTCCTCAGCTCCTTGAAAAAGAGCAGGAAAGATATTTTTTCTGCATGTCTGTGTATAAATATGCACAGGCTTTTTGTTCCCTCCGAAGGGAATGTTAAGTACAGCTTCACATAGAATTGTGTTGTACTGGGGCAGCATCTCCAGCTCTGTGCGGGGCTTTCTAAATATACGCAGAAGGTAGGCAGCTAACTGCATCTTCCCTTCTTGCTGGGTAAAGGCGGAGTTTCAGGTACTGGAAGAGGCTCTCAGGTAACGCTGTCTGCCTCGTGGAGTTGCTCTTTGTCTCCTACAGGGAAACAACAGCAACATGTATATATATTTTTAAATTATTTTTGTATATCATGTTGAAGTACTGTAAAATATTGCTTTGACTTCAGAGTAGGCGACGCATTTCATGAACTCCAGCTCCACAGCAGCAAGAGGAAGACAAGGTGTTGATCTCGCTGGTGCAGCAGACTTTGCAAATGAGAGTTCGTATCTGATTACAGCTAACAATATATCGACATAGGATATGGCATTGGTAACAAATACCCATTGAGATGTAAAAATGGTGTTGAACACCAGCTGATGCCCACATAGGCTTTTTAATTAGTTCCTGGCCTCTTTTTCAATCAAGATGTGCCTCTGTATAGGGAAAATTTTTGACAAATCCCCAGTGGCTCATAGAAGAACAGAAGGTAACTTTTTTTGCCTATTCTCTTTTGTGCATACGCAAAGTTTTATTGGTGCCTGCTAAGGAAAAAATATTAGCAGGGAGTCTGGATGCACAGAAATTGAATGACTCGTAGGAAAGAAGTTCAGGCTGCTACTTACTGGAAGAAAGGACTTGTGCAATTAGAGATAAAATGTACGATGTGGTATTGCGTGGAGTTTTGAGGACAATACATCTCTGGCGACTTGCCTTCGTGTTACGTGCTGGGAAAAAAAACTGGTTGTTGTTTGACTGTTTGGCCTAAAAGAGACAACAAACATTTCATACTCACAGATGCCGTTGCCTGGGCCGGCCCATTTAAAAACACTGGGACCTGTATGAAACAATAGTATGTAGTAAAACTGCAGGATACACGGTGTTCCAGTAAACATTTTTCTAAAATGAGTCCAAAAGTTGAAGAAAACAGGCTAGTTCCTAAATAATACTGACTCAGAGCTGCGATGTAGTCAGGGGGCCCCAGGTTAATGCACCAGCTGTGACTTTCTGGAGAATAGATTTATTTAGACCCTGTCACGTTAATGAAAGGCGAGAGGTTGCAGTAATCCTGCGCTCCTCACATGGCTCATTGCACTAGGCGAAGGAGAGGAAAAAAGGTACCGGCAGGGTCACGGCATTAAAAGGCCCTGGGTAGCGGGTGAGCGTGAGCGCCGTGCGCCGCACCAGTGCCCAGCGCAACCACGAGCCGGTGTTACTGCCCTCCTGGTGAGCTCTCGGGTGATGTTCCAGTCTCTTTGGCTACCAAGTCATGCGTGGGGAGCTCCAGCCAGAGAGCCGAGATTCCGGGCAGCACAGCGCTCCGAGAACTGCCTTTGTTTGGGGTTTTAAAGGTGTTTTATTATCACTCATCAGGTTATGGAAATGCTGATGAGTAGGGAGTACAGTCGTGTGTGCGGCACAGGTAGCAAACAAGAAATACTGGTTTTGGAAATAACTTTCATCATCTTCAGTGCTGTTTAAACAAGGGAAATATTGAAATAGCAACTGCAGGTGCTTCTTATTACTTGTTATATGCCCACTCTTGATAATGAATTTACCTTTTCATGTGTGTTCCATAAAAATTGTGATGAAACTGTCTTTGGAAAAATATTTATCAGGAACTCAAAGAAAGCCGATAGCCAATGAGTTTAGTATATAGCACATTAGAAGATGCACAGATGTAACCGCTGAGCAGGTAAAATATACTTGCTTTTGCTGATTCCATAAATCTGTTATTCGTATGCCTGCTGATACCACGCTTTGTCTCTCAGACATCCTTTCCAAACCTGGCCCAAACATTCCCAGCTCTCCTAGAACACTCTTTCAGTTAGTTAAATGAGAAAATCAGTGCTTATTAATGTTTGACGTTTTCTGCTGCTATGTACAAACAGAACAGGAAGGGAAAAAAGTGCACATGAAGGAATACCTTGCTACTATCATGAACCTCAAAACTTAACAAAAATGGTACTTTTTACTACCTTTTATTACTACGTAGGCATCCTGAGTATGCTAAAAGAAAGTAATTGAACCTGGCTAGCTATCTGTGCAATAGCAAGTGTGTGGCAGCATGCTGGTGGAAAATAAGACATCAAATCTGAGAAAGGGATTGATTCAATGTTTTCTGTCACCATTTCTGACTGCATTGCTTTGTGTGCAAACGATTGGTGCTAGCTGTTTACGGCAACTGAAAAAGTGGGAAGTGTTGTCATGGTGTTAGTGTGGCCTAGCAGAAAGTTTCAAGTGCAAACACGTTTTGTGTGGTAGGAAATCTTTTTCTGTTCTAACAGCGTATTAGATCTATTTGCACGTGCTGGAAAAACAGAATGACGTCATTTTTAGAGAACGTATTTAATTACTGCTGCATTTACAATATAACAAGAGCGTGTTGAGAGCCTTAATTATATAATGGGAATATAAGAGGATATCCGTCTCCATCCGAAACAGAAAAGGTGGTCATTTTTTACTAACTGTGCTCCCTCCTGTAGGTTTTCTAAAAGCTAAGGGGAGGCATCAGGTCTGGATGGTATTGCCTATTCATTTACTATGTGAAAAATAAAGCGCAGCAAACTAGAAGAGGACACTAATATAGTTTAGAGATCATTTAGATTTTGCTTGAAAGACTTCTACAGTTAACTATGAGGATCTTAGGAAACTCACGGAAATAAGTCCCAAGAGTTTTCTTGCAAAACACGTTCCTAAGTCTTACATAAAATGTAAATATCTTTGGCTAATTACCTGATTACTTTGGTGTATTTCAGAGATAAGAACAGAACAGCTGATTCTTCTTTTATGCTGTTTGACATCAAGAACAACTTGGGTAGCTATCGCAAATGTTTTTCCAAACAAGGAAAGAATATTTAAAAAAAAAAAAAAAAATTCTGAACAAAGTTTGCAAAAAGCATGTCAGTGAGCTCGTTTGTCTCTGGGAAGGAAAAGCCTACAGAGGAGGGAAGGAGCTGTGGCTTGGGCTGTCACACGGAATAGCGTCTCGCTGTGAACCGCCCGTGAGCGTCGGGCTGGGGGTGAAATCGGAGCCGAGGGAGCCGCAGGTACCCAAGCCATAACCCTGTGGGATGGCACCAGCCTCCTTCTGCGTGAGAGCAGGCAGAGGAGCCTGGCTCGGAAACGAACTTTCTCATGAAACGAGAGAGATTCAGCTCCTCTATGAGACAGAAAGATTTCTAAAGCACAAAAAGTGGCGATAGGAAATCCATGTCCACGTCCCGCTTAAAAACATGGCTCTAAAGCCTAATTCCAGTGTACTCGTGGTTCAGGTCAGGCTGTTCGTTGCCAAAGTTGCCATGAAAATGTGACACGCGACCTGGGGGTGAGGGGTACCTTGGCCTGCGGAGATAACGTGCGTTGCAGAGAGAAGGAGGGTGCGTGGGCTGGGCCACCCGAGGAGTCTGGACTGATGCACGTCCTCCCCTGCGAGCCACGGCCTGAGAGCTCACACACACGGCTTGGCTGGTGAAGGGTGATTCCTTACCTTGTATTAAGTAGCTTGGGTTTCTGAAGCCTCGATACCTATTCTGCAAACAGGCCCTGAATCCGTGCGCCTGAGTAAGGGGTCTCAGCTTTTCTTTCAAGCTAGTAGTTCGGTGCTATTTCTCCTCTGTTTCTATTTCAGACTCTTCATCTTTCCCCCTCTCCCTCTATGTGTGTTTTTCCTCTTTGGTAAGAAGATGTAGTGATGGTTACAATCTCGGTTTTGTTGCGCTGGGGCTTTCCCTGGCCTGATGACAAGATGAACTTTCTTTTCCCAGCCTTACAGTGGCGAGGAGGTGATGTGAGGAGCGGGCGACGAGTTTTCCCGGACATTTCGTTAGCTGTTCGGCTGCTTCTGTAAGCCCAGTCCTCAACAGGAGTCTTTTGGAAGTGCTGTCTGTCAGGCTGCTGTGTTCCCTGCAAGTTGTATTATATCTTACAATTTTATGCCATTGTTCGCTATATTCTTACCTTTTTTATTTTTTAACCTATTCTCTCACAGTCTTCTCTTTTCGCCGAGTTATTCATTATGCACTGAAAAGTCTCTTTTGCAGGTGTCAGTTCTAAAATCATCATGATTACTGAGGGGGGGGAAAAGCCTAAAGAGCACTGTTTACTGCCATTTTCCTGGGCACTGAAATTAGTGTGCACTGGTTTCAACAATATCTCATTTCTTTGGGAAGCCTAATAGTCTGGTCACTTCATTATCCTGCCTTTCTGCACAAGTGCCAATGTAATAGAAATGCTTTCATTTTCCAGACTACCCTTGGGTGCTTGAAACAAATGCTTTCAAAAGCTTATCTGCGCTTTCTTTTTTTTTTTTTTTTCTGTCAAACTGAAAAAGCTATAAGTCTGTTCATCACCTGTCCTTTTACGTTAACATATTGCACCTGCTACCTTTTTTAATGTCTTAAAAGTAATCAGACAGTGTGCTTTCACTGGTCAGTACTTTACCGAATCAATTAAGGCTTTATTTGTCTATTTATTTATTTTCCCAAGAGGGCATTTTATTACTGACAGCATGAGTCAGGACAATTAAAGGTTGCAGTGAAATATTCCAGCTTCTGATGTGATGCAATATGAACTGGAATGAAATGTTACGTTAGTCATACTGAAAAAAACAATTAGTGCACTGTATGCTATGTTACCTGTGAGAGACCAGTCTACCAGTTAGCTCTTCCCAGTAACTTTCTTCTCCCCACTGTGCAGCCCTGTATGGGGAGTGACCGGTAAGGAGAAATTTTGTGCTTCTGTGCAAACAGGCTGACAGCACGGAGTTAAAAAAGTGCGTTGTCCATGGTTGTGTTTCATGGAGAGAAGGCTCTTAAGAAGGAAAGAAGGCAGCCAGGACTCTTGGGTTTTATTCCAGGCTTCACTGACTCAGCCAGTGCTGAGTCTTCTTGTGCATTATTTACACCATTTTTTAAGCAAGGGTAACAAAAATAGCTATTCTACAGGAACATTTAGAGACTTAATTGTGAAGAGCTGTGTGGCTCAATTCTGAAAATTACTTCAGGGCAAACTTTTATTTTATTCCTGTTGGTCTTTTGAAACGGGATGGCAAGGTGGATTTAGTGGCTGCGTGCAATTTTCAGGAGGGTTGTCCTTGTTTATTAACTTCCCCTCCCAGCCCCGTGAATGATAAGAATTCTGCCCAAGGCGCCGGGGAGTGGTGAGTGTTGACACAGGTGCCAGGACGATGTTGCGGATGCTGTGATTCTCCTCACTATGCCTTCCTGTTTTTAACTGTAGCTTGTTTTGACACAACAGCCCAGGGTCCATTTTGATCCCTCATTGCCGGCCGTTCAGCTACACAAATAACATGTATTTTCATGGGCTAGCCATAAAGCCCAGCTTCCCTTGCCTCAGGACAGCAAAGTTTAATTTTCTCAGTAGTGGGAATGGGCAGTGTCTTGTGTTAGCCATAAAGGGTGGTTTGATGGCAAAGGAAAGCATTTAGAAAATCGTGCTGTTATCTCTTCACCTGCCCTCTTCAGATACTCTGGCCTTTTCTCCCCTCCCCTCTGACTTTATATTTCCCCGCGTTAGCCGACATAGTTATACAGATACATTCTGTGGTACAGAGAAGGTGTTGGCATCCTCTCATCTTTTATTACCCTGATGCATAAGCAAAATGGCGGCAGAGATACCGTGTAGAATTTATACTGGTGGAACCACGCCAGGAGTGATTTTAAAGGCAAAGGAGAAGGAAGCGATAAGGCATGGTATTTTTCAAGTGATGGAGTGAAGAATGATGGAAAGGAATTACAGTTACCTGAAATATTTTTTTTTTCTACCCCAGCCTTGCAAAGCACGTAAGCATCTACTTAAATTTCACTGAACTTTACCACGCGGTTCAAGCCAGGCAGCTACCTGAATGCCTTGGTGTTTCTCCTGCAGCTAGGCTCCAAACTGAAGGGACAGTAATGCTTCAGCGGTAATTTAGGAGGGTGGAGGATTAAATGTTCTTGAAAAGCTATTTGCATAAAGGTTTGCAAAGGAGAAAATGAGTGCGAGAATGTGTTCAAACTGAGCAGTGAAATCTGCACAGCTTGGCTTGCCTCATCCATCTGGTTGGACTATGTTATCTATGTTTAACAGATTACATTTAATCTTACCATTTCAGGGAGAGCTGTTGAGCCTCAACAGACATGGGAGAGCTGTCCTGTAAAGTTATGCAAGTAAAATGGGAGCTTAAATTTCATGCCAGCTTCTCAGGAGAACAACAGAGGAGGTGCAGAAATATCATGTCATCTTTCTGTCCTGACCACATTCATTGGCTTGACAGGCCAGGGAACTGGGGGTGACTCTCTCCTGCTCCTTTCTGAGTTTGTGCTGGATTCCCCAGCCTCGCATTTTCTTTCTGCCATGTGCTTATCTGACTTCTTTCCTGGCTTTAGCTTCCTATCGTGTTGCTCACCAAGAAAAGCAGTCTCTTTGTAGAGAAACACCTCCCTAGGCAGAGGCAGTGGTGCAGCAGGGGTTAAAGCCAGCTCAGTTTCCTGCTCCTTTGCTTGCTCAGGTGTGCTGCAAAGTGTAATAAAGAATGGCTGATGAGGAGAAACAACTTTGTGCGCAGAGCTTATGGGACTAGGCAGAATTCCAGGCTGGGAACTCTTCTTGTTTCTATTTATTTATTATACTTATTTTTTGATGGATGATAGCTATCATTTCTTATGGAAAAGACTTTCCTATCTGCTGCTATATTGTTTTTTTCTTTTTTTTTTTTTCCCCCTGCTGAGTCATTGCACAACTCAACAGTCATTTGTGTGGCTTGCTTCCTGGAGTCTTGAATCGGGTTGTCACGTACCTTTCTTCTTTCCTCCTACATTTAATATAACTGCACTCGTTTCAAGCACTTCTGCACAGCGGAACCCCTTTCAGATGGTCCCACGGTGTATCTCTGTGATCAGGGTGAGTGAGGCATGTACTAATGGCAGAATTTGTCCTGTGCTCAGTAAGCTGTTATTCCTGTGATAATGTTAATGTTTTAAAATTATTCATTTTCCTTACACAGAGGCAGCCTGCGAATGCAGACGTATTGTCTCCTAACGGAGGGGGCAAAAACCTTGTTTGCTTTTGCTTTTTCATACATTCCACTGCTTAGGCAATTAAACACCTTTCATATTTTTCATCCTCTATAATGCATTAGAAACGGGGTCCTCTTTTTGTTCTTCTTTTAATATCTTTTCAATCTTGACTTGTCTATGAATATGTAGTTCACTCTTTTCCTCTTGCTTTGTCCCCCCTTCCTCATGCCTGTAAAATTGGGTTGGTGTTTCAGGGACTTTCTTGGCCTGCCTGATGTAAAATTAAAGAGGTTACCTAAAACCACAAAATTGTGCAGCAGTGCAATTAATAGGTTTTGTTTTAAAAGGGTGAAAATTCCAGGCTGACATTTTTTCAATTTTAAAATGTCCTTGTTCTTAGTCACAGGTTATTTCTGTAATGCTTATATTTTGTTGCTCATAGGTTAAAATTTAAAAAAAAAATAAAATAAATAAACAGAAGCTTGACCTCTTTTTTTTCCCCCCAAAGTGTTTGTCTTTCAGATGCCTCCTCCCCCAGTTAATTAGAAATAACAACAACCAACAAAACTATTCTTTTTCCTGAGCTCTGGCATTCCCAAAGGATTTGGGTGATGTGATGAAGCATTTGGGTGATGATGAAGCATTGCAGCACCCTTACAGCCTCAGGTCCTCAGCTCCAGCGTTTGCAAAGCTAAGATAAATGTCCAAATTCTTTTCACTCAGTACTAAGAGACACACGTGCACATCAGGATGGGATCTGCAAAAGCCGACGTGAGGCTTCACAGGGCAGGGGGTGGCCAAAGTCAAAAGAAGGTCTCTGAGGAGTGCGTTAAGTTTTTGCTCGTCCCCTCGTTGTGAAACTACATCCCAGTGCAGGTGAATTAAAATGGTGCTGTGGCTGAACGAGGCGTTTCCACCCCTGTGACTTTCATTAGGCCAACAGGAGTTCTTGTAGCCGTGTGCTTTGCTGCTGATCCAGTGGAAAGCCAGTCCTTTTTAAAATTTATTTATTTTTCCTCCAGGGCAATGTCTGTAGAGACGGGCAAGCACCTCTGCTGCCATGGGTCCTGAAGACAGGTCCTCAGATGGCTGGGGAGAGATGGGGAGCTGCCCCTTTGGGAAATAGCAGAGCCCTTGTGTGGATTCTTAGGCTGTTATGGAAACCTCGTCACTGGCTAAAAGTGCTGTCTTGGAGCTGTGCTGCATAGACACTTTGCTAATACTGACCTCTGCAGCCCAGTATGTCCAGGTTTAGTGGTCCTAGTAAGTCTTTTCGTATGTAGCTTATTGCTTTCTCTCCCGCTCTCTCTTTTTTGAAAGAAGGTAATGGGGAAAGGAGAGGAGAAGGTATTGCATAAAACCTTAGCGGTCAGAGCCACAGATTGGGAAACGGCAGACTTCAACACTCTCCTGAGCCTGTGCACCCGGTAAGCTGGGCTGGGCTGGGCTCTTGCTCTCTTCTACATCAGGCTAGAACATTTTGTGGCAAGGACTGGATGAGGAGAGAGTGCAGGATCCTCTAGTCTGCACAGGAGGGTGGTGGTCTCCCTCCGTCCTGATTTTCTTCCTTCAGGCCCTGATAAGGTGTTTGGTATTTACTTGCCTTATTTATGTGTCTTTGTGGTTAGGAACTATGACACTGAAGTTACTGACGGTTGGACTTGATCTTAAAAGTCTTTTCCAATCTAAACAATTCTATGATTCTATTTCCTACTTTAGGCTCGGTCCTCCTCTGAAATGCTGGACAAGTTATTTGAGCTGTGAGTTGCTGTGGGTTTTTGGAAAATGGATGGAGGTACTCTCTTTGCTCACTTCTTGTCTGCTTTGATGTAGATAGTCCTTGCCTTGACATTTTATACTTTCCTGGCATATCCAAGTACAGCATTTAGCATAATTGGGGTCACTAGGCACTAGACGATAGTGCTTATTATCAGAAGTCTTTATAATATAGGTTACACATGGTCTTTCAGTATTGTGCTCCTCTGAGTAGCCTTTAGAGTTAATGTTTTTGTTTTATGATGTACCATCTCTCAGTCTGTCCTCCAAAAAGAAAAATAAATCTAAATTAGACTGAAGCCTTGGCTAATTGTTCTTTCTCTATTCATCTCCGTGGCAGCAGGAAACCTAGCAGCAGGGTTTCCATTCACAGCAGACATGCGTGCCAGCTCAAATGCTTTTGTACCAAAAATGCATGTGTGGGTGTTGAAGGTAAAAATGATTGGGCAGTAGTGGTTGCAGCTGTATCCTTGAGAACTCAAGGCAAGGGAGATCAATGATCTCTTTCCTGTATGTTGGTTTTAGGGGTTTTTTTTATTCACTGAAAAAGATATTTAACAATTGCAAATCATTCCAAAAGGGCAAAGTAAAGGTTTTTTGATTGTTAAAGACGGCACCAGCACTGGGTCTGTTTGTAATGCTGGCGTTGGTTCTGCACAAGGTGAGAATGGAAACGTGCTCTCAACCACCGCGAGACATTTTGACCCCTATAGCACCTTTATCTTCTGGTCTGCGTCCAGCTCTCAGGTACTGCTTCCACTTGTCACCCCTACATCTTACTTATTGCACTGCTGCCGCTTCCATTCCCTCAGCTCGTGCATCAGAAGTGCAAGCAGCAGATGGGTGGCCCAGGCAGATTTGTCCTGGTTAGTGCTTTTCTTTTCCAGTATTGTGTTAGCCTCGGAATGGCCTGTTTGTTTATAATACACATTTCTCTGCTGTCGAGAAATAATTACAGTATGGCTTTGCACATACTATGCCCATATGAACCCCACCTGGTTAAATCTGTCCCTGATGACTTACTGTAGTTGTAGGCCTCCATTTAATTCCATTTAGCTGGTTAAGAGCAATCCAGTAGGAATAATAATAGTGAAACGCATTAGTAGTCATTTCTAGACATAGAAAGGACTGAGCAGCCGCCTTTTTGCTGTTGATACCATTGGGATGGAGTGATAGTAGCACAGGTAGGAGGAGTGCTGCTGTAAATACGACGCAAGGGCCACCAGTCATTTAAGACTAGTTATTTAGGTCAGAATAGCTGGAACTGTTTTTTATTTATTTGCTTATCTTTTATTATTTGTTCAGCTAATCAGGTTCTGGTGTCCTGGAGTTCATTTCCATTCTTTTCCTTATGCGTATTCACTAGCAAGTCCACTTTGAATGTTTTTTTTCCCCGGCTTCTTCCACAGAGTGTGCCATAACCGGGCTCTGCAAAACAGCGTATACACAGCCATTTTTTGCGATGTATTGGATAGCTGTAAGTTTATCTCTAGGTAGGCAACTGACTCTGTATAAATGTTTTAGTCAGAGAAAGGGTTTCCCTGCTAAGCCGCTAGCTGACTGGACAAGTTTTAAATATTGTTTCATGTTATGAACAGTTGTCGCTTAACAGCATGTGAGGCTAATTGTAACGGATTCGTTGATTGCACTTGATCATTCCATGTGCTGAAAGCATCATTTTTCCAGTATATGCTTCTATGAGGAAAGATTAAATTTACCATGGCTTTGCATTGGCACTGAACTACAAACAAGAGATCAGCCCAGATGAATGTCCTTGGATCTAGGTTTAAGTCATGCTTTGCAATTTTGAGGTATACTTTGATCTTTGCTGCATTTGGAGTAGCTGTAAACAGATGGGTTTTATTACTGCTTTGCGTTACGGTAATATTTGAAGACTCCAGCAAAGATCGGAACTGCTTTTGCTGGACAGCGAGGAAGACATGAGACGAAGGGCCCAGAAGAAAGCGTAATCTTAACAACCAAACGAAAAAAAGGAGGTTGCAAAGGAAGTGCAGGGAACAGGTTTTGACTAAGAGCGTGGTGAGATGATACCTGTCTCGCTGCCATTTGGATGCGGAAAGTGAGTGGCAGCAGTCTGAGCCCTGTTACGCCAGGGCTGGAGCGCAGATCATTCAGACCATGGCCATGGGAGGGAGAGAGACACAAAGGCCGGGCATCCTGCTGCCACCCACCCGCAAGAACTTTTTGTTGATGGTGCCCAAGTTTAGACTTCTCAGTGGAGCCAGGAGCAGCCATCCTTTCCTGTCTCTCTTCTGTGTTGAAACTTTAGAGCTGCTTTTAGCAATTTATTAATTCTAAATGGGAGGATAGTACTCTTTTTCCCTAGAGGCAATTTTCTATAATACTTTTATATTTGCTCCTGAATCAAACAAAAGAAATCCAGTGATTCTGATTGTGAAGTGATTTGCTAATTCCTTTTCTTATACTAGGCAAAAGTGATTAGAGAAACCTATTCCTGAGGATTTCTTTAATTGACCGTCACTGTGTTCTATTGAAAGAAAATGCCAAGCACCTACTAAAACAATGTCTTTTATGTGTTGCCAAATAAAAGAGCAAGTTTGTTCAGTAATGTACGGATGCAAAAGCACATGAGGATTCAGTGATTATTTTTATAAAGCTTTTTAATAACTAAGAACATGGCTCAGAGCTTGTAAAAGCTGAATATTCCAAGAATTTATTCTTTTCATAAAGTGTTTAAAGAAATTCCAGTTATGCAAAACTTGAATGCAAATTATTACAGCCCAGTTCAATTAGGTACATGTTCCAGTCCCTTCCAGAGCATGAAGTACATATCTCTGTACTTACTTATGTACTTTGAGATGGATGTTATTGAGTTGAGACATAAAACACAACCAGGCGAGACAAGAAGCAGTAAACAAAGCTGCCAAAACTATGGCAGAAGAGCAGAATAAAAAGAAGATGGGTCTGTTGACCCCCAGTTGCTATTCGTTGCTTTCAAATTTAGAGGAGATTTACTGAAGGTGGTTTGAGGTTGATCTTAAAGTATGCCTACAGAACCATGCTCTGTTTTGAGGAAAAGAAACAATAACAGTTTTTGGTTTGTAGTATGGTGTTGGCTTCTCCTGTCCCAGCATCCCCCCTTACCCCTTGCTGGATGTGAAAAGCATCTCTTCAGTGGTTAGCTGTTAGCCGCCTTGAAGGTACCTGCAACCTGATGGGTGGTGTCAGGGTCCTGCTGGTAGAACTGCCACGGCCGGCTGAGGTAGGGAGGGCAGGCAGTGCCCTCAGGCGCTAGAGTATTCACCTGTGGGCTTGGGGGGCTTTGCTTTTGCAGCTGGGGGTCAGAAGGGGTTGTGTGATGTTGTGTCGGGGCTACTGACAAATCAGTCGGGGGGAAAAAAGACGATTACTGAGACGAGACAGGCTGCCTGTTGTACCCGAAGATACCTGTTTGCTAAAATGGGAACTGTCTCACCCGGACTTGCCCGTTTGCCCACAGGTTTTAAATTCCAGGTGATCTGATCGTGTTCATGCAACTTTTCTTTGGCAGCTCAGAAAATGTGGTTTAAATATTCTTGCAAATTAATAAACAAGACGGATATTTTGCAGTCTGAAAACTCAGGCCCTTGAGCAAATATAGCGTAACTGTCTGGCTGTATTGGAGCTTGTGTTAAAGCATGTCCAGAGAGTTGGAACAGGGCAAGAAACCAATATGTTAATTAATCTCTGCAGTACTATTGGCCTTCTCCGCTTCCCTCTGCAGAGGTATATTAACAGTGGAAGAGCTAACATGTCCACTCCGGCATTTTTAAAAATTAATTGAGTGATACTGCTGATTTTAAAAAGATCTTTATTTAAAAGTCCCTATCTTTTATTTTAAAAATATGTTTTTCTAATGTCATATATTCTTAAATGAAAGGTTAATGCAAAAAAAAAAAAAAAAAGGAGGTTTTTTTTCTTCCTCAGAGAAAGAGATTTCTGACAGCTGAGAATCTAATTTAACAGGTGGTGATGCACATCAAGTGGGAAAGTGATTTTTTCTTTAAAAAAATATTTTGTAGGAATAGAAGCCCCAGAGCTAAAAATACGCGCGAAGTGGGTTTTTTCTGACCTTGTAAATTGCCTTCTGGAGTTGAATAGCAATAATTGGTACTAAGGATCACACGATTCATTCGACTATCATAGTACACTGGTGATCTCTATCTCAGCTCCCCTGGGTGCAGGTATGGTTTTACCAGGCTGAATTTGGAATTTGAAAATTGGGAAAACTAAAAATTCTGACACTGTAAAGTATTTGAAAACTGTCCTTGTAGCTGTGATTTACATGGTTTGTTTTTGAAAACAATCACAATCAGTAAAATTGAATTAATCTGCCTTTATAATAGCGATGATCCTGTTAAGACCTCTGTTCCCATAGCTTGGTGATTTCCAGCCATCTTTATTTGGGCACATGTACAAATTTGCCTGCGAAGCATGACATTCCTTGAAAGGTGCATATTTACTAAATAGCTGCATAGCAGCAATGGATTTTTATTTTTTCCAGCTTCTGCTCATCTGTACTACTAGTTCTCAGACCCTCACAGATCCACAGACCACAAGTTGAAAACCCCTGATCTTAACTTTTAAATCTAGGCAAGAAATATTCCTTAGTATCACAGGTAGTGCATAGAGTAATTCAGAGAAATTTAGTTTGCTTTGTGCTTACTGATATTTGAATGATATTTCATTCAAATGATTTTTTAAATATTCTCTTATTGTAATATACAGTTACTCTATTAATTTTCTTGTGCAGTGGCTTCCCAAACAATTGAATTTTGACTAGGAACTTCCATCAAAAGTAGCAATTACAGCTTTCAACTTTGTAGAATCAATCACAGTAAACCATTTAGTTATGCCAGGTTTTCATTTTGTGGTCAAGGATTAAATACAATCCATTTACCATTAGTTTATTTATGAGGTGTGCTTTAAGCTGACCTTGTAGGTCTTTTCTATCTTCACTTCGTATGATCCTTGAGACAGACTTCAGAAATCTTGTTTTATATAATACAGATGGGCATAATGTAATCAGTAAGGTGTTGACAAAGCTGATTTAGAACATGGGAAATTAAATCCTCTTTCAGGTCAGCACTGTCAGCTTTCAATTCCCATCTCTTGTTTCATTTTTCCTGGGGCTCTTGAGCTATCTCTGTTTTCCATATTGCGTGATTATTTTCTTCCTTTCCACTGTATTAGTTTTAATTTCATGGACACAGAGTTAACTTGGAAAATTGTGTTGGGGGAGGGTATGTGCATTTCATTTTTTTTCCATCTCTCTCATCACATTTCTTTTTTTGGGGGGGCTGTGTGTGGTGTAAGTTTGAGGTCAGAAATGAAGATGTGTCAGTGTTTCTCATTTGATTCCAGCTTCTTGCCCAAGTGTTTATAAGCTTTGGGCCAGATCTCAGTTCTTGTTTTTCTACCTTTCCTCATGGTGATAAGGAGCAACCTGTATGATGTGAAGAGTTGTCTTAATTCTGCTGTCATACATTGGATGGTGACATCCACAGTTCTTTACGTATTTTTTTCTTTGTAGCATTGTAACTGCTCATCCTGATCAAGTTATTTTTAGACCCTCTAAAGCAGAGTTTTCAAGGTTTCCCTCTGTTGATTCACTGTCGGCTTACCTTTCCATGCTGTGATTGGGAGTTAGGGGATTGAATCCTGGAAACGCTGTACTTGGTTACATTGGGAGAGACGGGGATGCTGCACCCAGGCTGTTATGCTGTGCCCTGCAGGCTTAATATCTTCAGCAGTAGTTTGAGGTTTCTGCACTGTGGCTCACCTGAAGTCCTGAAGCCTGAAGTAAACCCAAGTCTCATTTGTCTACAAAATATCTTGCTCATTCTTGTGGTGGTGCCCAGCAGCACTGCTTCTGACTCTCGGACTTGCAGTACTGCATCGCGATTCTGGTTTGATTGCTATCTGCTGTCTCTGCTGGCTCTCCTCTGTCTTGAGCAGTGCCTGTTAACAGTGTCAACCTGAAGAGGGCTTATGGAAGACAAACATGGTTGCTAGGAGCAGGGGAGATGAGCCAAGTGGATGTACAGTGTAGTTCCTTTTTTAGTGCCCTGGTAAAGACTGTGTTATTTTGGCCTTTTGTGCAAATTGTTTGAGCAGCATAAATACCAGTTTTTGTCAGATAGTGTTTGAAGCTCATTGGTTTTCAGTGTAGATTTGTGTCAGCACAGGCCTTACTTAAATTTGGCTTTTTGGGTAAAATTTATATCTCGGAAAACATTGCTTTTTGTGGAGCTCTAAATCCTCTTGAATCATTGGTTCTGTAGGGCAGAGCTGTGCTTTTACATTGGCTGAGAAATCTCCGGGCACAACAGTAGTGTTATATAAATAATAAATAAACTAATAAATCAGTTATCATCGGCTCTCACCTTTTAAATTGAGGTCAGAAAGAAAAGTCATTTGTCGGGAGAAGCAGCAAAGCAAGCTGAAATGCCTGATGTCCCCATGGGGGAGCATAACCTAAAGATCACGCTTGGCATTTCATTTAAAAAATACATAGCCAGTTCAAAATGAGTGTCTGCCAAGCAGACAATTAACTATCTGATATCAGGAGCCTGACATTCAGAATGCTTCATGCTTCCATGCTAGCACGTGGCTTTCAAACCATCAGGCACCTCTGAAAGTAATTTGTCAGCACCCTCGTGTCCTCCCAGAGGGGAGCTATTAATCTGCGTGTCATCGGCATTTAGATGACATCAAAGTCCATGACAGTCGTGTTACTCCTACCGCTGTGGTCTGCCAGCGGGACATGGTACATGCCAAAGAACCTAAACAAAGGGAACACACAGTCTTGTAGGAATCCCACAATATTTTAAAAGTTTCTGTCCTTTCTTGTCCCCTGTTTAATTTAAGGATCTCTTTCCACAAACCCACTGGTTATGATTCTTTCTCTCTTGCGCAAACAGAAGTGTGGAAACACTTCTTATTTGTGGATGCCGGACTCCTTCAAACCCACAGGGAAAGTTCTTGTCTAGTGGAAGTAGTATTTAATATTTACAGTATGATAAACACACAGTAGTAGTAGAGTTTATGGACATCAAGCTGAATATTAATTTACTCATCCCATAAAGCACCTGTGCTTATCTTCTCTAGGTGCTTTCTGCCTTGTGAGGCACTGCAATACGCTCCTTCGTGTGTGCAGGTAGGACTTCGTGCTCAATAGTGCAGGACCGTAGGGGAGCCCAGTCAGAAAAGCACGGAAATGTTTTCATTCCCGATTAGCAGATACGGTCCCACCATAAATGATGGGACCGGCAAATTAGATTTGAGGACATGGAAAAGGACATTAGATGTTTTCTTGATAACACTTGTATCATGTACAGACATACAAGCGCTGACTTGAAATTCATCGACTTGACCTACCAGAGAACTTTAAAGAACGGGTGTGAATGTGGGCTGTGCCTTTTGTGAAATGTCCTGTAAACATTTGTTCCAGTACATTTGATTCTCAATTTACGATGAAGAAGGATTCATTCATCTGAAGAGAGATTGCTTAATGGCCTCTATACAGCCAGAACTTTTATTAATATAATGGTGTCAGATTTCATTTGAAGGGCATTCAGAGCTGCTAAGCAGTTGAAGAAGTGGCATTTCAAATAAAATTGTATTTCTGTTCTTATGGCTAGTATTAAATTTTGTAGTGACTTTTCAGTCATTTACGACTCCCATGAAATGGCCAAATGTAGGCTTTATAGAACAGAGCAGCTTCTTTAATTTGTTTGGCCTTTAATGTTTGCAAAATACATGTGTCAGTATTTTGTATAAGTGTTAGTGGGACTCTAGGTGTTTTCCCCTCCCGTGAAAAAGAATCCGTGGCAGAAACAAGATAATTAGTCTTGTTACAGCTTGACATGTGTGGTGAATCAGACATATGTATGTTGTGCTATTTATTTGCTCTATAAATTAAAATAATGTCAAATCTACATAATACACATGCATATAAAAACGTGTGCATGTGATTATACCTATATATAATATTCCAAGCTTGTCTTGGGGTGAGGCCAGGGAAAATCACAACGTCTGACTGTTAGGAAAGCTCCTTCCCCCAGCTGTGTGGCTCTAAGGTTTTACATGCCCAGAGGACATTTGGGATGATCCTTTCAGTGACTGCAACTGGTGTGGCCCTTTCCCAGTTACCCTTTACCAGTTACACTGTCATCAGTTTCTCATTTGGGGGCTTATAATGGGGCTCCCAACAAACTACAGGGCTGCATCTTTGAAAACGAATCACTGAGTTCCTGCAGAAAGTCCAGAAGATGAGTTGAGGGTGTTTGAAGAAATAATGCTTAAAAGTGCTCTTGCAGGCGGATGCCGGCCCTGTGAGTCTTTTCATGACAGCTTTCCCAGGGACCCCGAGCTTTGGTTTCATTCTCCGTGCCATCCTTGAGAACGCAGAGTTCCTGTGAAGTCTGTTGAAATAGCCTAACACCAGGAGTGCCTCACGTAGCTGCTTTTCTTCCTCTTCTTCCCCCTTTTCTGGCCCTACTCCTGCCCATGTTTCAGCGCTGCTAATTCACAAGGTTATTTTCTTTCATCCAGATCAGGGGCAGGGAGGAAAAAGCCGCTGGACTTAATATACAAGGGGCTAATATTACCTGTAGCATCTTCAGCCTTCCTTGGTCTCTTGTCTCAGATGGCATGGAATTAAATAGTTACTATTAAAGATTAATAAGGGTTCACAGATGGTTATCAAGTGTTTACAATTGTATTAGAGAGAAAATCTTCAGTATCATTTCCAATATTTTTGTAGTACTGCGATGAAGTATTTAATTTCCATCAGTAGTAGAATATTCTGTTAAACAAGTCTGGCAAGTGCTCAAAGAATTGACTGTGTTAAATATGCAGTTGTACACACAGAGCCTTTCTTGTTTCCAGTGAACACCTTCAATAGGAAGAATAACAGGACTGTGTTTCAGGATCTCAGTGGGAAGGGTTTGGGAAGAGTTTATCATGGAGTTTTATAGGCATAATCAAATTAAACCAACAATGTGAGTAAATAGATTGAAGTCTAGTAAAAAGGACTGGGTGCTGTGACATCCACATTTGTCCGCAGTGAGGGTAGAGACCCAGAACGCAGGCCTGATTCCCGAGGTTATTTTAAAATAGAACATATTCTTCTCTGCACTCAGTCTTACCACCACAGCCAACACCGCTATTTGAAGCATCTTCCCACTGCAACCAGGCTAAGCATAGAGTTTGTGTACATCTATTTTATAATCTTAGTTACCGATCTCTGCCCTCTCCTGTTTTGTAGGTTTTTTTCTAGAAATTATATTTTTCTAGAATTATATTTTCTAGAAAGTAGTGCCTGCCTTACGTTGAACTGAAACGGCCCGTCAGGGACTTTGTGTGTGCGAATGAAGGTCAGTAGTTTGGAAGAGCGCATAGTCAAATCCTGTTACTTACCAAATGGCAGGAGGAGTTGTGTCCTTGGGCAGCGCTGTGTTACTGGCAACGTTTTAGACATTCAGAAACTTTGCTTCCCAAAAGGAAACCAGATTTCTGAGGAGAAATCCAGGAGGAATTGCCATAAGCCTGAGGAGTTGTGTAGGAAATTCATTTGTAATCCAAAGTGCTGATAAAGACATAAATTCAGTCTCATTGTTTTCAAGTCTCTAAACTGAGAAAGCGTGTGTTTTGATAAGCTGTTTGTTTTAACCGTGGCGTAGAAAGGTGCGTCTTGATCCTGTTACCCTTCCTTTCATTCCATCCTCTGATGGCATTAGACTAAATGCTGTCCGATGCTGTGTTGGTGGCATTAGACTAAAGCTGCTGTGGGATGATTTGTTCAGAATGTACTGCCAAACCCAAACATCTAGAAATCCTGAGGAAAGCCTTATCGTGCCTTTTTCAAAATCATGAGGTTGATTTAAAAAAATACAGATTTTTTAGTTTATCTCTTGTTTTTGAGTTGCACAGTCTGGTTTTCTCTGCAACCAGCAGGTTTCATCTTTCACTGGCAGTTATAACAAGTGGCAAACTTCTGTGGTAGAGATGGGGTTGTGAGAAATAGGCCAAATCTTTGCACTCTTGATATGCAAAGGAGAAATGAAAGAGCTACCACTATGAGCAACAAACTTTCAGGTTTACAAAAATCAAATTCTTTTGAACACATATATTGCAGAGGTGCGAGCCTCCCATCTGAGCTGGCATTGCATCTCTACGTTCTAAAACATGGTATTTTCCCGCAGAGTTTTTTCAGATATATATATAGCTTTTACCACGTAGGCGTATTTTTTCTTGCCTAATTAGGGACGGCCTACTTTCAACTGGTGATGTTTACGGTGGGAATGGCACATGGAACCATTTAGCAGCGTTGGCCTGAGGCATTATGACTTTTGGTTTTGAGGCCCATATTCTCTGGGATGTGTTTTTTATTAGAGCAGAAATGTGATCGCAAAGGTAGGTATAAAATTATATGGGATATAATTTTGTAACCCAGCCATGCTATTACTGTGAGTGTTAATTGCTTCATTCTTAACCTTCATGTAGAGCACAAAGTTAAATGCTTTGGCCCAGCCACACGTCGTCGTGGCAAACAGCATGTAGGGGTTTCAGAACGTCAGATCTTGATCTGAAGCAAAGGAGGTTTTTTAAATGCCTTTCCCCATGCTTGTTTTAGTCAAACAATACATAAATCAGCACAGTTAGCATTTAGAAAAACCAGCCCTGCTGTATTCAGTGTTGATTATCAAAATGGTTACCCTAAGTAAATAAATGGTCATCTATTAATAAAAAAAAAGCCTGCCTGAATCTGATATTTAATGAAACCAGAACAGATGATACCAGACCTTCAGCAGGCCTTTGGTCCTTCAGGTCTGCGCCATAATCCCCACAAGGGCAGATTTATACGGCCTGCAAATGCCATATAGATTGGCACTTGCTGGCTGTAACAGCAGAACTGTCATACAGATAGGCTGAGAAGCTTTTATGAATACTTTTTAAATTTTGATTTTGAGTCTCTGATCTCTGTGCAGGCTTGAAATATACTTCATAGGGTATTTGAAAGATGGCTCTTTATCTGAAGAAAAGTTTACCTTGATAAAATGAGTGATTTGAGCGCATCCCTGCAGAGTTGGGGCGGTTGAAGGTGCTCACCCTTCAGATAGGATCAGGAAGAGCTACGAGAGCTGATGGCTCAGGCCTTGGGACGTGAATTCGGGCTGAGATATGGACACTGCTACCTCTGTTTTAGGCAAAACATGCAATGACAACTAAGGAATCAAATATGTGTATTTATTCTTATAAGGCTAATGTTGTTTGGCTGGGCAATGTAAGCAATTTTTGAAATGGACTGAAACTTACTCCTCCATATTCTTCTGTGTTTTAAGACTTGCAAATTGTGCAGTGATTATACAAAATTATCCATTGATTGGTTAGGAGGTACAGATTTGTCTCCACCAGATTTACACTCTTGTCCTGCTTGTATAATGAGGAAGTAAGAGAAACTTAGCAGTCTGTAAGATTTCTGGATTTACAAAAGCATTTATCTTGTCATGTAAGCCACGTAACTGAGCACCATAACAGACTGTATGTACGATTACCCAGAAGTTGTCACTGAGTACCAAACCGCTCTGTCCTCCTTTCCAGAATGATGAAGTCCTCTGTACATACGGAAGAAGATGACTTTGTGCCAGAGCTTCAGAGAAGCATCCACCCCAGAGAGAGGCCAGATTGGGAGGAGACTCTCAGCGCTATGGTAAAACACCTTGTTGCGTTTTCTATATGCATTATTTTCGGTTCTGAACAATCTACTCTTATATTCTAGTTACGCATTGATTTATGTTCCCTGAGTTTCAGATTTTTAAATGGATTGCATAGTACTTTCAGCAAGACGAAAATACTTTCCTTCCTCTGGCAGTTTGTCAAGGAGAGGGAGAAGGAGCATGCATAACGCTTCTGCCCTATTAATATGTGCCCCAAAGCAGGTCTAGTAACCAATTAAAGCGTCCATAATGTCACAATGATTTTCAGTCTGCATTAACCTCTTTTTCAGCAAGGCTTTTGAGCATGAAGGGAACTCCTTGTAAAAACATGCTCTTTGAAGCATGCAGCATTGTGGAAGAATAAGATTTTAGCAAAATGCTGGCTAAGTCTACAGAAATAAAACCTCAGCCTGAAAGCTAACCTACCACCAGAGGGAACAGAATTGCAGAAAAGCAACTGCTAAGGTGCTGTTCTCATGCTTACAGAAGGCATGACAAGTGGGCAGTGGGCCACAGACAACTGTATTACCTTGATATCTTTGTCGTCTTTTTAAATGAGCGAGTAAAGTACCTGCAGTTCCACTTTCCCAACTCCCTCTAGCATTTGCTGAGTTTGGAAGGTCAGGTGTTATTTTTATTAGCAGCCGAATAGGGCAATCTGATTAGGTGGTTTTGTGAAGTTAACTTACCTCAGTCAAGTTCAATAAGCTTGACTTGCCTTGTTTCAGTATAGGAGTGTCTGGAAGTAGTATCTCGCTTGTTATTTTCAGATTTTCTAAATCGCCTCACGAGCATACTAAGCTGAAGAGGAAACTGCCTTCTTGGACAGACCTTGGGTAGGGGGAAAGTCTGAATATTCCAGCCCCAGTGGTGCTCTTGAGGGGCGGGCAGTCCAGCAGCATGGCTGAGCTTACTTACCGTGGTGTGGCACCAGTGACAATTTTTCCCTCTCGTTGGATCATGTGGCAGTGCCAGGGCGTCAGCCTGGAAAAGCCGTATGTTCGCTGCTCCTGGACTGCCGGCAGTGCGGCAACAGCGTGAGAGGTGGCTAGATTTAGCTGGACTGCAGGACAGTCAAGATTCATCTGATGTATGGGGCTGAGGGGTATTCATCCCAGTGGATTATTTGAAGTTTAAAGCACCATTAATATCTGGCTGGGTCATGTGAAATAGATTTTGGATTAGCTGTTCTTTATACAACATCCAGAACATGCGTAGGTAATAAACTCCCTACGAGCCAGGTATTTATTTTAATTTTAAACAGGGGAACAAAGATAAGTACTGTGCTTTACTCTCTTAAAAGCATCATCAAACCCTATGTAATACAATGACAATATTTTGTTCCAAACTTTATTTTCAAGCCAAAAAACCCAACCCAAAACATAGGCTTCACCAGCATTTTTGTCTGCTGGTATTTTCTGTGCTTGTCTCTCTGCTTGACTCCTTGCTTATCTACTGCTAATTGTACTTTTTGCAATTGTCACTTCCTAAGTATGTTTTTTCTCATAGGCAGATATTTTTTCCTTCTCTGCACCTTGGCCCGCAGTTCACACTGGTGCCGCCTGTTTGCGAGCGCTGTCTGTTCTGATCAGTGTTATTCAGCCAGCAGTGCACGCTCCCAGCCTCAGCGCTTCTTAACACCCTAGAGCCAGGAGTCTTGTGTAAATCACTGTTTGACACCGTGCTGTCTGTAACCTCAAGGTGTGTCTCAGGAATGTGAGTCTGTAATTCAGTGTTTCCACCTGTAACACAAGTTAGCTGGCATACCTCATTTGTTATTGTTTTTTTTTCCATTGTTGATTTACAATGAAGGAAAGGTTCACCTGTTCTGGCTTGATACTTTCCCTGTTCTCGTCAAGGCTGTTGTGCTCATGGATATTGTTGAGTGTTCAGCTCTACTGCAACCTACACGTATGCATAATGTTCCTCTCGCTGGGCTAACTATTAATTCACTTTTTAGAACATGTCCTCTTGCACAGCTCCATGCCAGCAATATAAAAACTGAACAGTCCAGGTGGCTATAAAAAAGAGATTTAGAGGACGAGAAATAAGAAAATTCACATCTCAGATTTGCTGCACAATGATTTGGTATGATGAAGCACAGGGTTACGTGTAAAGCTACCGAACCTGTATTTATCATGGCTTGGATTTGTGCTTACAGCGTTGTTCTGACCTCGTGGCTCTCTGAATACATTGTAGATGGGTAGAAAAACCTCACTTGCTCATGTTTACCGTGCTGAGTGAATCACATTTCCACTTTCAACCTCTGCCTTATGTCCAGTCAGAAGGTAATATTTACAAGATGTAAATATTTACAGGACAGCGTTCAACACTGTCATTTTCTGTTCTCTGTTTAACTGGTGCACCTACTATATTCTGTTTTTCTCCTGATCATTTTAAGCCTGAGATTTTTTCCTTGCTTTTTTCCTTCATTTTGTGTTTTTAGCAGCCTCTGGCTTAGCCTTTTCCTACCCTACATGGTAGGTAAGTTTATCATAGTGGCATAATACATGTAATTTTTGGTTAGTGATTGTTTAGGTTGCAGGCTTCAGCTTTTGTTGTTTCTTGCTATTTCTGCCCCTGGGGCATGGAGGCTGCAGGGGCTTGGAGGAGTTGGACATGGCCGTGTTGTGTTCTCCTCTCCGTTGCTTGCCGTGGCAGACAGCTGGAGACCCAACTGGGTGCAAGGCTTTGTCGCTTTAAATGAATTTCACGTTCTGCCAGGTGAGCAAATGCTGAGACTAGCAACACTGTGGAGAGCTTGGGAAATTCTGACACAGTCGACAGACCGGTGATGGTTATTCATTTGTCTCTTCAACTTTGCCTTTCTACATGTTTTTGTACTTTGGGAAAAGGCGATTTATGCATTCACAGTTAGATGAACATATACAAGTCATCCCTACTCTCCCTCCCCCCTTTTATCCACAATATATTTTGAAGTGCTTATTATTAATTTATATAAGTGCTTTGTTTCCAGAGCTTTTTCTCAACGAGAATTATACTAAAGGTCTTTATAAATGTATGGAGGTTGAATGTCCCTCTATACTGTAAATATAAGGTAGGGCAGAAACTCTGTTTTTAATATTTCTGTCATTGCCAGTTTATTCTGGGCACCTGAGTAGCTTTAGTCCTTTGTTTGATACTACTTTTATCGTCTTTTTTACTTTTATTATTTGTACTTTCACCTGCTTTTTAAAACTGCTTGTTTCTTGTTCGTGGCTTAGCAGAAAGGCAAGTGATTTTGTACTGGAGACTCGGTTTGTTTGGATACTTCTGGTGGTTCTTGAAACTTCATAGCAGTTACGAAATCCTGTGGTATGGATTTTGGGAACCAGGCTGAATGCGATGCAGCGCTAGATGGACAGACTTTACAGGAGTTAGATAACAAGACAGCTGCCTGAGTAGTCCTCAAGGACTGCTGTATTTTCTATCCCCCCCCCATGTTCTGTATTTTTAGAATTTGGTCATATTAGATACACCGTTTTTCTCACTGCCTCAGCCTCCTATTCCCACTGCGCCGCTGGCCTGCTGGGTAACCTTCACACATGCCGTGTTTTTCTTTCTCTGCTCCAGTTTGGAAAATGCAGTTGATGATATTGACTTTCTTTGTAGAACATTTCCGAGTTCTAGGGATGAAAAGCCATATTTGAGCCAAGTGATATTGCAGTATATGGATTTTCTAACATTTCTCTGAGATAGTAATGTTATTTTAAAGGAAAAGAGTATCTTTTCCTTGTAAGGTCCTGAAGAGTGCTCTATTTCTGTGTTAGAAGAACTGAAGTTGTGAAAGAAAGCCTTTATATAACATTTCTCATATGAGCCTACAAAACAGCTGTCCTCAGCCTGTCATTAACTTTAGCATAAACTGGTATTTGTACTTAATATTACGTTTACCTTATGTTATTGACCATCTGACTTGCTCTCAGCACCTCTTCATGAGTTCAGTCAGTTGCAATGTTCTAAAAGCAGCCTGCGAAGAGCCTCTCCCCCCAGCAGGCTGGTGTGCTTACAGACACGCACGCTCGCTCTATCCCCCTTGCCTTTTTCTTCCATTTGTCTAAGTTTTGTGGGGAAGCAAGATTAAAACTGAGATAAATATAAAATCTTTATCTATGTACTCTGTTGAAATTATGCTGTCACAGAAAAATACCACCTGAAGCTATATTAACCTGACAGGCACTGGAGATAAGTTGAATATACTCACTCCAAAGCTAGAAATAGGTTTTCTTTTGTGTGTGTATATATATGTATTGCTGAAAAAGTTGTTTTTTCAGCAGTGTCTGCTGCTTCTTTCAGCTCTGGAAGCTTTCAAAAGATGAGTCCCTAAAGCTGTGGTAGGTTTATCTACTGTGAGATTTTTTTCCATAGTGCCCTGAGCAAAAGGATAGAGGTGATCATCCTGACAGCTGGTCACATCCTCCAGTGAACGTCTGCAGGGATTCGTTCATGAGTAGATCATGGCTGGAGGTGACCGAGAGTTCTTCACCTTGAGGAAATCAGCCTTTCCCACCCCGGTGCACCTCTGAACGGTAGCTTTTAGGATCTAGACGTGTGATTATCTGTAATGAGGTCATTGAAATGATATCAGTAGTATCCCCAAGGGTTACTAGTTTATAACCAGGTTGCCTAGAAAAGGTGTGATTCAGGAACCTCTAAATTACTGATGGGAAGTCGTTACGAATCCCTGAATTTGTCACATGCATATGTGAACAAGAAGGCAGGTGGCTGGCGGTTGGTACACATCATATTTTTCGGCTTATGCTGGGGGAATTTTTTTAGGAAAAATACAAGCCTACAAATGTTTTAGAAAGGCACAGAGGTTAGATCCTGTCCTATGAAGTCCCTGGAATAATCTTAGTTCTTGTATCAGGTCAGGTGGATTCTGAGATCTGTAGTATTTTCAGCATTTGATACTAGATAAGGTAACGTACCGTGGCTTGTGAAGGTAATAAAGGCTCTTTAATGAGACCTCAATATATCACTCTGTTAAATCTGGGACATGAGTGAGGAGAAAACTATTTTTAAATGCAATTTATAAAAGTGTGTAGAGATTAGTGAATTGTAAAGGTTTAAAGAAAGATTTCACTCTCCTTAGTGCGGGGTTTGTTTCTCATTCTTTGTCCAGCACTTAGCCCAGTGCTGCCCCAGATCTTGATTGTGTGGCTTCTGCAAGAATAGATGCAAAAAATAGGAGTACGTAGGGTTTATTTTTAAATTATTTTTGGTTGATTGGTTGGTTTTTAATTCAAAAAACATGAGGCATGTTTCTGAGTATGTCAGTCCTGACCCAAGCTAACATGAATACTTCCAGGAACTGTGGCAAAATCTGCAGAACAAGGGAGTGTGTGTCAATGGTGATTTCCAAAAAGGTGGTTTACTGAAATGGTCTCATTTCAGCAACTGAAATATATGGATATAATACCCTTTAACATGTAAAAACTGACATTTTGGACTTTTCATTCCTGTGGCTTACAGCTTTTCATGCTTTTCACGCGTATGAACCGACACCAGAATTTCACAGCTGGGTAGCTGGTGGTTAGCTCTTAAGCATGTGTGCAGACAGTTTTGTTAGGCTGATCCTGTTTTCAGATGGGTTATATGCCGTAGACTTCTTTGGGAGAAAGAGTGCTTTTGAATTCCGAATGCCTACCTGCAGGTTCTTTTTAAAAGTCTAAAGTTTTAAACTCTCAGTTGCAAGGGAAAGTTTTAGTAGGCAGGAAGCTGAAATTCTGTTTTTTCTGTTGTTTTTTGAACAACTTGGAAAATTCAGTGGAAATGGACTTTAGATATTTCTTCCCATAGATGCTCCAGCAGTTGGCTTCTGGCTCTAAGTCTTAAGAGTCATTGCGTTTCTTAAATGCTATGGAAAATGTTACCTTAAAGTTTGGAGGTTAGTTTTGTGCTGACGAAGGCTCTCAGGCTTTTGACTTGCCTGGGTTAGTAAGACTTCGGTTAATCTTGCAGAAACTGTAGTATGTCTTCTCTGTCCAGCACGCCGCAGCATTTTTATGTGACTCGCTGCAGCTTAGGCTGCGTAGCAGATAGGTCGCAGGGCGCCATTTTCAACAAAGATAACAACGGGATAGAAATGGGATTTCAGGTAGTGTGGACAATATAGGTGTTGGTATGAGACAAATGTTCCATACAGCACAGCGAGCAGTCAGCAGGCTGTAATAATATTTTGGTCAAAACAGTTCTGGTCTGGCATTGCACCAGTAACCTATATTTCATTTTCAATTCACATAACTTGTTTTCCTTGTTATTGCTGCATGAATCAAGTATTATTTCCCTTGTTAAGCTTTTGGCAAGGTGTTACGTTGCTGTGTATGGCTCTTTTGCTCCCTCTCCCTTTTGGTTAGAGAGTCATTTTTATTTCACAGCCTAACTCCCAGCATGATGCTTGTCCCTGAGAATCTTTGAAAATTGGGACAATCACTTAATTGGCACATTGGCTTCCATTTGGGTTTGCCAATTAAATGAGTTCAATTAAACCGGAATGGATACCGTAGTTTTGGCAGTAAGTATTAATTTATAGCAATCATTAATTTTCATTGGCGATGTTATAGAAGCAATTGTTTCTAGTTACATTTACTTTCAGTGTATGCACTCTTGCAATTGATTGAAGAGAAAAAAAATTACATTTTCTAAATTTCTGTTTTAAAATCTGTGTATATGCAACATTTAGCAAAGAGGGAACGATTTAGAATTTGCTTAGGCTGGATCAGTAAAGTTTGTTGTTCACCAAGATCACCATTTTTAATGCACCCCGATGTTGCATTCTGCATATCTATCTATTTCAAAGTGAATCCAATGCACATCAGTAAATACAGTGTCCTGCTAAGTGAAATGTGTGGGTCATATATTTGCATGCCACCGCTAGTATTTCTTCTTTTATGGTCGTAGGGGATAAAGGCAATTAAAAAGATAAAGATGGCACTGGAGTGTAATGGCTAATTTTTTGAATGCTCCCAGTAGCCCTCTGCCAAATTACGTAAGTGTAGGTAGGCATAAACATGCATTAATGCATGTTAGGCACTTAAGCCTGGGTTTACTAAGGCATTAGGGAGCCTGAGTGCCTGTGTTTATCATCCTGTGAGTAAACCACCGGGCTCAGTGGTGTATGTGGTATCCGTAGCAGCTGTGCAGCAACTGCTTAGTCTGTGAATGCCCAGTCTGAATGTCTTGAATTTTAGGTTATAGACTTTTAGGTTCAGTTTCGGACAGTTTTGTATCCCAGTCTCTTTCCTAATTATCACCCATTTTAGATTTGCTTGGGCTCAGAGAAGCTGCCTGTCGGTGAGGCAGCCTGGTGATGCTGCTCCGATGGTTGGTGCTGGTGATGCTGTTGTAATTAGCCCAGGTTATTCACCATCTTAATTTCTGAGAGGCAGTAGGAGACGAGCTCTGAAGACTGGATTACGTTGTCATGACCTTCCGCCTCTTTTCCTCCCATCCTATTCCAAAGATGATCTCTTTTACGCATGTTTTGTTGTCATAAGAAATGCCACATTTGTTTGAAATGTACTTATTTGGGAGATAAAACTTATAATTTATTTATCTGTCAGTCACTTTTCCCTAGTCTCAGCTACTTAAAAATAAGATGGAACATCCAGGAAAGGCAAAGGAGTCTCTTATTCATAAGTGGTTGGTTTTGTTTGGTGGGGTTTTTTTGGGGTTTTTTTGTGGTTTTTTTTGTTTGTTGGTTTGGTTTTTTTTGTTTTTTTTTTGTTTGTTTTTTTTTGTTTTTTTTTAAAAATCAGTATTCATTGCTTCTTAATTACCATAATGCCATAATGCAAAAAAAAAAAAAGGATGGAACAGTTTTTGAAGGGTTGTCAATAGATTGCTCATTTATCCCCTTCCATTCCCCACCCCCAAGTTAACCCCAAGAGACAAACAAAACATGTCAGAGTATATATTGTCTTGCGGAAGGTTGTAGGCATTAATTTTTTTGCCATGAGTCAACCTTCTTAATTACAAGGTGATGAATTATTCCCTGAAAATGTTGGTAATCTTTAGCCTGATATTTTTTTTTATTTAAATCATTCCATACAGTTCTGCCTTGCTACATTTATATTGGTCACTGCTGCATCGGTGTAGGTCTGCGTGATGTTTGTGGGTATTTGATCGAATACCGTGGTTGCTAGGGCACAGATGATTCTGACTGCAAAACCCGATGTTTTTGCACTAGTAGTCTTAATGCTTCATCTTTGCTTTAGGGTTGTTCCATGAAAATTCGTGATGGATGCTGTAGGGGCTTGCTACAAGTGCTTCTTCCATCGAGTAAGGCTTTAAGTTGTTTCTCACCCTAGAATCTAGTGCGTCTCATTTAGTTAATTTTCCTCAGCTAGCGTAGGATCCATAGGATTGTGGTTGTGACCTGATTATGTGAGGATGTGTGACCTCCTACGAGTAGACATCAGAGTTGGTTTGCACGGTTTCAGACTGAAAATCACTGCTGTTCTCTATAACATCAGCAAGTTTATTGACTCCATGGCATCCACGTGGGACTGGATGTGGTCTTCATTGGGTTCCAAGTCCACCAGGCTTCTCTATCGCAGAAATCTACTTTAAGAAGTTTCTGTCTTTGCCTGTTCCTTCCCACCTCCCATGCTACTGTCTCGGTGAGAGAGTTTCTGGGATGAAGAGATGGGAAGTGAATCACTGAGCTCATCTCATTGAAAAATAATCCCCCCAAAGAAGTTCAGCTTTCCTCTTTCTTTTCAGTCTGGATTGTTTCGGGGACTAGTAGCCACTAAAACAGTTGCAGCTGCAATGAGAGGAAGTAGGAGAGAGTAGCCTGGGGCTGAAGGACCGGGGTGGGAGTTTAAAAAATTGGCTTTACCTCTTCAAGCCAGGCTATCATGAAACCGTGCCCTCAGGCTAACAGTGCTCCTGATGCGCCTTCTGTTTCAGATAGCGTAAAACAAGTTTTAGGGTCTGTGTATTCTTGATTTGCTCTCTGGCTTGTACTGCAAGCAAATATTTTCTTCTTGAAAACATCTGAAGTTGCTCTTTGATATGGTTGCAGAATCCCAAGTTTTAACTGTTGGTTCTTGCTTTGTGGCACAACGTTTTCCCCTGTATTTGTATATGGCTACCTGCCTCCTCTTGGTTTCTTAGTCTGGTGTGTTACAGTTGCACACATGTGTAGGAATGCCTTCTTGATTTGTTTTGGTGGGTTTTGGGGGGGTTTTGTTTTGTTTTGTTTTTGGTTTTTTTCCCTCTGTGTGTGTGTTTTTGTTTTTATGCCTCAGTCTCTCGTTTTTTTCCTTAAGTATCGACCCTTAGGGAAAAAAAAAATCACTTGGTTTTAGCTAATAATATTATGAATGCAAGAAAACAACCTTGGAGGACAAAGGTGCTGACGACGAGTTTCTGCAGAGTTTATGTTCTTGGTGGTGTGAGGAAGAGGTCGTCAGTCACCTTCCCGATTTTGCTGACCAGTGCCGTGGAAAGACCTTTCTGCAGCTCTTGCGGCATCCTTCAAGTGTCCTGCTCTGACCTCACCTGAGGGACGTCGGGTCCTTGCTGGAGAGCACTGTCACCTCAGATTCGCCGGTATAAATGCCTGCGTCGTCCTTCCTAACCTGGTTCAGGGAACTGGCTCGTTGAGGCTGAGCAGGGTTTTTGAACAGTTGGTCGGGAGCGCAGATTTAAGGAATCCTGCCGAGCTATCGTGGCCAGCAGCAGGAGGCTGCTTCGGTGGCTCAGCCAGAACGGGGTGTGTGATCGCAGGCCAAGCTTTGCCAGATAACACTTGAACACAGTTAATGAACTGACTCTTTTGTTCTCTTGTTCAGAAGTTTATGGGTAGCTTATGGTATAAATTGCATGTTACAAGTAGACACATTCTTCATGTTACTGTGTTATTATAAGGGTTTGGAAAAATAGTGTATCATATACCAGTTATGTATTTTATGCCATTGGAACCGGCTCTCTTTATAAACAAAAAGCTGAGCCCAGGTTGGCTTTACATGCATAAATATAAATTCATGTTAACTCTACTGACTCAGATGTTGGGGCTAAGTGTCAAGCTGCTGGTTTTTTCCACCTTCCCGATCTTTCTTCTACTGCATTGGGAAAATGCTTCGGTTTCTAAGCCGATTTATACCTATAACATAACATTGTTATTTGCATAATCACTGAACATGGCCAGGAGACTTACCAGAGTGGTATTTGGTAGATTCAGGCTGAATTCATCCGTGTAGTTTTTTGTGTGATGAGAAATTGCTTTCTACCATAACAACCCAAAGCTCCACTTGTCCTTTTATAACTAAGCCATGATTAGGACCCCCTCGTCCCTCCGTGAAACAACAGACTGTAGAAATTGTGCATCAAACAGGGCCTGGGATTTTTGGGGTCTTTTTTTTTTTTTGCCAACAAGGAACTGGAATCGAAGTATTGTGCCCATTGGATGTTCTGTTTTCTGTGGCTTTTTTCTAAAATTTATTTTGTAGGCTGTACAGAAGGACTCTAACCCTGACTGCCTTTCCCACGCATATTGGATGTGGGATTTTTGTTCTTAAAGAAAGTACATTCCTTAGCCAGTATGCTATTATGTGAGGCTATGTACTGTACTGCTGCAGCTCCTCGGGCTGAGATCCTTGTGAATGGTAATAAGGCAATCTCACTGCTGCTTCACTATAGCGATGTCAAATCCAAACTTAAAGCCGTCAGGTAGTTATCATGCTAATGCCGTCCTCACTAGCTAACCATTCATTTTCGCTTGGTGCATCCATTTTTGTCTCTAAAACAAATAATAGCTATGAAAGAAAACACAAGTGTGAGACTGTTTTGCTGGAAATAACCACCATCCTTCGGGTGCATTTGATTCATCTGCGGCGAATCAGTGCAAGTCCATGCATCTCTTTCAGCCTCACTTAGGAAATCTTGTCATGAGATAAAATCAGCCTGCTTTACAGAGGTGAATTTTGGTCACAGTGACAATAATACTGCCAAAGTAGGTTCATACAGCTGCCAAGCTCCTCACTCTGTCTCGGCTTCCACTGACCAAATTAGTTGTTTTACATGTGAGCTGGAGATGGTTTTACCCACGTATCTGTGAGCTAGCGAACTTTATTTGAAAACGCAGTAGGTGAATAGTTAAGAATTTGTTCTTTGTTCATTCCAGGCTGATCCTTTAAACTATGGTGAATGGATGCCCTGGACTAACTCCTCTATAATGCTAAGTCTCAGGAATGAGAGGTTTCCCTTAATTTGCCAGCTCATGGCAATGCTTAGAAGTTTTTTTTTTCTTTTTCTTATTTTTTCCCCCCTTTGGAGAGGAGAAGCTGGGAGTAGAAAAAACACATCCTGTGTGGTCTTCGGAAAGAAGAATTCACTGTTAACCATGCCATGCAATAAGTACTGGCTAGAACAATTCAGCATTGACAGGGAATGTGGAAAATGGAATTAAGGTCCTAAACTCAAAAAATGATACACATTGAAGTATTTTCTTTATTGAATGCAGATTTCCTAGTCGTGGGATTAAGAATGTGCATAGCCAGTATCCAGAGTTTCCGTACTGGAAGCACTTGCCATTTTTTCACTGGCTTTCCTCTATCACATTTCTCATTTACCCTGAGATTTTAAAGGCACCTCTGGCTGGGTAACTGTTTCTCCATGTACCATAATCCCCAAACTGAGCGCTAAATTAAAAAGTCAGTACTATCTCTAATTGCTCCAGCCGTTTTGGCCTTCAGCTATGCCTGCACATAGCCAGTCCTACAGCTATCCTTTGGCATGTCAGAAAGGACATTTCTTTTATCTTTGCAACAGGGATCAAGAAATTTGCACTAGGTAAGGACCTAAGTGATGACTTCAATTAAAAAAAAAAAAAAAACACAAACAACAAAAAAACCCAAACCTTTTATAAAATTTTAAAAGGTTCAATTGTTTCTCATTCTGAAAAACATCTTTGTGCTTTTCTGTTGGATCTCAAAGCTGTTTCTTTGCACACAGTGGCTTGGATTGCTGTAATCAGAGTATGCTAGACCCTTGCGCTCTCAAAGGTAACATTTATCTGATGCCTTGCTCCTGAGGGTGCATAGCCAGCTTCTGCACATACAGATGGGTACACAGGACTCTGGGGTGTGCGAACAGGAGCTTGTCCTTGGTTTGCAGCCTTGCGTACCCTCTAGGTGGTTATTAAATGTGCCAGTGCTGCGCTCTGCTGATCAGACCGTGAATAGCACGGGTATTAATTCTTAACCTGGTCAATTGGGAAATGCAGAGTTGGAGTCGGGGTATGTATTTTTATTTTTTACTTTTTTAGTAAAGCTGCTGTAGTATAATAAGCAGATATTTTTGTTTAAGCTGAGGTTGTTGGACCTGGATACATAAACCAGATGCAATTGCTTCTTCATTTTAAATGTGTCTGAATATCTTAAGCAGCTGTGAAAAACGTAGCTGAAATGTGTTGGTGACACAAACATCCTGTATGAAAATACTTGGGAAACTCATTTGCATCCATTAAATGAATCAATGGAAAGTGGTACTATGAAGAACTTGGCAAATACTTGCATTTCCATCGTATTGCCACTGTACCTCTGACATTTTTTGGATGAATGTTGTATCTTCATCAATTGCCATACATTTCTTCCATTCAAAAAAGCGACCCAGTTCCAGGGTCCTCTGCTCAGGTACATTTTAATCCTTTTAGCGATAGCGCTTGGGCAGATAAATGCTGCAGAATTGGGACCTTTCATTTGGAGTCATTTGGACATGGTGACTTTCAGTTTAGTAAAAGCATTTTTCCTTTGCTTTGTTGATTTATTTATTGTGAAGAACCAGGGTATTTGTTACAACATATAAAGTGAGAGCAGAGAGAGCTTTCTTTCCCTGGAGTATGTTAGTGGCTGTGGAATACGAAGCTGAGATGGGCCATATTTCTTCTTTCGTTGTGCTTCAGGCTGATTCTTGAGCAGTAATTGGTAAAAGCAGGACGGTGCTAATGGAGATATCATCTTTTACCTGGTCGTGATCAGGGGATTTTTGTAGGACAGTTTCTTTTTAACGTTGCAAAGTAAGCTCTGCAAAGAAGCTGATGCCGAGCCAGCTTTGTGTAGCTAGTTGGTACCCAAGATTTGGAATAGCTGTAGATGTCCTTGTGCACAAACACCCACTTCAGATATCGAATTGTGTATACTGGCCGCTTCAGTTCATCCTCTCGCTCAAGTTAAGCAGACCGGTACTCACCACAGAGCACTGACTTTTACTGAAACAACATTTCTGTTTCCTGCTGTTCTTCAGTGAAGAAGTAAAACTCTAACAAAGCTTGGTTTTTTTGGAAAGCTCTGGGAGGTTTTGTCATGGGGGATTTTTTCCTCTTCCCCCCCCCCCCCCAAGAAAATTGAGGGGAAATGAAGTTGATGTAAAGGAAAGACTGTCATGGAAACCAACTAGCATTTTGAATCAGCTCTGCCATTTTTAGAAACAAGGCCATGTGCTGAAAGATTCCAGAGCAATCTGGTCCCTCCAAACTGGTTTTGGTGAGAGACTGATGGTAGGAAGATGCATAAATGTTACTGCCTGTTTAATAGTTATTCCTGCTTTGTGTTAACCTCGGGTAAGAGTCAATTTTCTGCCTTCAGAAATCCCACTTGAATTCAGTAGCCTGGGTACATGCTGGCCTGTCAAATCTTGTGTTGTATCTGTTCCTGTACCTCCTCAGGGGTTTTATAGTAGTATGGTGGAAAACCAGTTTACCGATTATGGGATTACTGGAGCTTGGTGGGATTCCACCCTTTCTTCTCTTCTTGTGCATCCCAGTGTAAGTCTGCAGCAGGAGGAGGAAGACCGTGGGTTTTGCAGAGGTTCAATATTCTCCCTTATTGAGGATACCAGGATGGAAACTTAATCACGTCGCGTTCACTGGACTGTTTTCTTTAATTTTCCATGTATTTTCAAATTGTGTTACGTTTCTGGATGTGAGGGAGACGTGTTGACATGTTTTCTGATAAATGCAATGAGACTTTTTAGAAGAAAATCCTTTCATATTATGCTGTGGAGTTGTTAGATATAAATTATTTATGACTAAGGCTTTGTGTGCTAGAGAGCGCAAAGCTGAAGTTTTCCAAATCATGTCTATAAATATAAAGACCAAAAATTTCTAACTTGGATGCTTTAAAGCTGGACACCCTGATTTGTAGGAGCTCTCAGATTCCCAGGGAGTTTAGTGGCAACACTTGAAAATTGCACAAGTGATGCAGGTGCTTCAGGGGTCCTGATACCCACCGAGCAAACGGCTGTGATAATTTAAAAATGGGATGACCGTCCATCGGGGGTGGGACAGACAGACAGACAGGCGTTCTCCCAAAATTGCTTAGAGCAAACATTTTAGCAGTATCTACCTGCCTGTCATTCCATGTGTCTGTATAAAATACTGAAGTTCTCAAATATTGTCCCAACTGCTACTAACATAAGTGTAGTCTTTAGTGAGCTTTTGCTAGGAGAATATCGTAGCTCAGGGGAGACTGGTGGTGTTGCTCAAAAGCCTTCCACTGAAAGGTAAGAGGACCGAGGATCCTGATAAACTCAATTGCCTGTGTTCTGGATCGAGCCCTAATTTGTTTACCCAGTTTCGGACCAAAGCAGATTGATGCAGCCAGTGACATTAAGCTGTGAAAATTGGACTAAATAATTTGCATAAACAGATTTGCTATGCAATTACTAGGTTTCCACAGAAGAGGGATGCATAGAAAATAGGGAAATGAGAGGCAACTGATGATGCTAGCTAGTTAATTTTCAGATGTAAATAATTCAACTGTTTCAAAATGATTTTTAAAATTAAATTACTGTGACACAAAGCACAAAAGATGACAAATCTCATTTGGAGTGTTTTGTTTGTATTTTGAGAGGAGGGTAATCTAGGGTGACATTTTGCATGCCAGGTTTTGGATCAAAACAGGTACAAAATAGTGGTGAATAAAGTGCGCTTTTATGTAGCTATGTATCTTTGGTTTAAATGGAAAGTAGTTGCAGTTTATTTTGGAGTAATATGGTTTATAAAATCGCAATAAGTTTCTTTTTTGCTTATCTGTCTATTCCCCAAGTTTTTTCTGGTGTTAGTACCTTATAGTAAAGATTTCAGCTTGCACAAGATCACCATTCTGCCCTTTTTCCTCAACTGGGAGACTGACTTACGAGAGATTGTTGTTCTGCAGCAGTCCAAAGAGCTCAGATCTAATTGGAAAAGCAACCGAAGTTAAATACTGTATTGCATCTCATTGTAGTCCATTTAAATGGATACATGCTGCTGGAAATGGGAGAGGCAGGTATCTCCTTCCAGCACGATTGACATAACTGGGAAGAAGAGGATAATACAGCTTCTTCAACGAGAGATGCTGGCATTTAAGTCTCCTGGAGGTGTGAGTTTTGCCTACGCTGCTTTGAGTCAGATCCAGGGTGGTCTCTACCCACTGCTGCAAACTGGCTTGAAGCCCACATTTTTCTGTCAGATTTGTTTATCCATTTTTATATCCCACCAGCTTCTACTGCTGATAGAGAAGAAAAATTATTTTTCTTCCCACAGCAATTCTGTTCCTCAGAAAATTAAGGCAAGCACATCCAGTTTTGCCTAAAAGCAGCTTACAGGAATGGCATGTTTATTACTGTAATTAGTTATTTTCTTACGTAAAAGACCTGTAAGGTTTATTAAATTGGTGATCCTCTTAATGGTAAAATTCACAATGAGGCTCTCAAGTGTCCCATTACATACTGAAGTAATTGTGTGCTTAGTAACAGTCAGTCAGCCGAGGATAGGTTTATTTAAGGATATAAATATTGTCCTTGTTTTTCTTCAGTGAGTGGGTGTGCATGTTCTGTCCAGCTGTGGGACAATGGAGTTAAAGCATTGCTTATGTTCAGGGCTGTGAAAGGCGCAACTGTGAGAGCGAGTGTCCTGGCTTCAAGTTTATTCGGTGATGTTGAAAGGGAGGAGCTCGCTCATAATAGCTGCAGCATCCCCTGTTCCAAGGGCAGTGCTGGAAATAACAGGAATTTGCGTGCAGAAAACGTGCTCTGCTCAAGTCCTACACAAGCCACGGCGATGTTGGTTGGATGAAGGCAGCTGCCTACGATGTACGTCTGCATCTGAGCCGGGGTCATCCTGCATCAAGGGAGAAATGGATACTCATGCAACGTGGTTGCTTTTGTCCTAATCTAGTTGTCTGAAGTAGGTGAACCGGGCCCCAAGCGCCTGTTTGTTGACTATAAAAGTAGCCTCGGGTAGGTAACACAGTTGTAGCTGCGTACCTTGTGCGTGTCTGGAGTTGAATGAGATGAATCACTCCCTCTAGCTCTGTTGCTGTTAGTTAATGAATATAGCAATGGTGAATGGCTTTGGCTGATTTACTGCAGTTCTTTATGATGTGCTGAAGCACATGTAAATTCAACCCATGTCAAGCTAAAATGAGAGCTTCAGGGAATGGGATAAGAAAGATTCCCCCGTTGTTCGTCCCGTATATGGGCTGGTAGCTTGAATTGTAATTGTGTGACTCTAAAGTTTTGGGGGCGAGGACCAAGTTTTTTCTGTATTTTACATCGCCGTCTACAGCTGTATTCTGTTGTATGTAACAGCTTTGGGACTGGTCGTCCCCGTTCAGAGATCTTTTGGTGGACCAGCTTCGAAGCACTGGCACTGATCTTCTGGATCAGGGAACTCGGCTGTTTACTCCTGTCATTAGAAAGCGGATTTTTTGTTCCAGGCCTGTAAGACACGGAATACTGAAGCACCTCTCTTCCTCTTGCTTGAGCATTTGCCGTTTTGGACATTTTTCATGTTTTGTAGTGCATTGTATAAAGCAGAAAAAAGCTCATTCAGCTGGTCTCACCCACACCACTAATGAGCTATCTCTGGCCAACACCAGGGACCATGTTTTTCTCCTGCTCCATGAGGTCTGTGCTGATCTTCCTGTTTGGTCACTGCTCCCTTCCTAAAAGCCTCACTTGAAACCCCTCATTCCTCTAGAGCTTCGGGCCTGGTACAGCACAGCAAAGCGAGGGAAACACATGGCACTGAGTGTTTCAGAGTCCCCTGTGATGGCGAGCGCTACCCCAGCAGAGCTCACGGCTTATGAAAAAGCAGCTGGAGGAAGGAGAGGATGGGAAAGCATGACAGAACAAATGAAAAGAGGGAGTTAGGAGTTCTGGCCTCACTAAAATAAATGAATTTTAGTGATTAAGGAATTTTAATACGTTCATGCACTTATACCAAGAGCTTCAAACATCTTTTTTTGAAAACTCACCTCCCACATATAAGCAGCTCTGTCATTAACTTGATTTTCCACTGTATGAGCTATCCAGCTTCTTCCAGTGCCTCTGCCTGAATCTAAGTGCACAGATGTTTGGAAAATCAGGCGCATAACGAGGAGTCTAAGTATGGAGTTCAGGAATGTATGTTAGACTCCTACCTCTGAAAATCTCCTCTTTAGAAACCAGAAGTAGTAAGGAATAAAATACTGGACCTCACAGTTATTACTAAGAATTAGCAAGGCTCTGCAACATGTTCAGGAAGAGAGAACCACCTATTAGATCGTAATCCTGAGGTTCAGTTTTCCTTATTAAAAAGGCAGAAGTACAGCTTCTAGCATATATGAGATTTCAGCTGTGTTTGTACATATATGTAAAAATATATGGGCTACTGCTTAGCAGGCGGTAGTCCACAGCATGCAGTCAAATTTTAAATTCCATGCTTTTTCTTTCTTCTTTTTTTGCAGGCAAGGGGTGCAGATATCCCTGACATTCCAGGGGAGTTGCCGCTCCGGACCTGTGGCAGCACAGCAAGTATGAAAGTGAAGAATGTGAAAAAGTAAGAGCGGTGTTCTTTGATTTTCCTGTCTTTGCTGGGCTTCTGGTTTTGATATCCTGGGTTTTAGCTATTGTGCTGCAATACAGCTAGGGCATTGGGCAACAATTTTTGATAGTATCTTCATCTGAGCAACTAAAATCCATGCGAAACAAAGTGAATTCCAGCTAATATGGTCTAAAACTGGGGGCATGAGAGGTTTTGTTGGCTCTCTTACCTGTTTCAGGCCATAGAAGCAAAGTTTGTTAGAGTTTTGAAACTCACTGTTACTGCACTTTTAAATTTTTGTGATTTCTTCCTGAAATAGATTAATTAAAAAAAAAAAAAAAAAAAAATATATATATATAAAAAACTAAAGGGAAGCCCAGGCAATGTATAAATGAGATGATTTTCCCTGTCTCCCTATGCTCTGGAAAGCTAAACCAGGACAAGTGGGTGGCCTAGATATATTTTTTTATTTGATATTTTTTGTCTTTTCCTTTTTTGCGTTCTGCCCTGTACCTCTTCATTTGAATGCGTTTTGCACAATTTTTCTTTTCTAGCGGTATTTTTTCCTTCTCTGATCTCCAGGATTTTTTTTCCTGTGGGCTTACTCTCTCTTTCTCTCTCTCTCATTCTTTCCCGGAGAATGTAAACCAAGTTGTTACGCTTGCAGCTAAGGTTTCAAACCTCTAACCTGCAAAGGGGATCAAAAGTAATCAATATTACTTGGCTTGTCTTTGCTAAGAATGCTGACTTGAGGACCAGAACTCCCCAATATTGATTGATCTGTGCATTCAGATCACCTCTCTGTAGCGCTCTGATATGCTGTAAGGGAAATGGCTCTTTGTTCTAGCGCTGAGCAGCCAGATGCTGCATCTCACTTCCCACTTATATTCCCGTGGGAAGAGAGAGCTAGATAATGACAATCTCATTGGCTCACCACCAGAAATATCTATAGGAGTCTATAATAGCTTCAGCAGAAGCAAGAGCATGTTGCAGAGCCAGAGGATCTCCCCGTCAGCCATCATTGTAGCTGGAGACACTTGGGAATAATTATGCCTCACTTTTGAATTTTAAAAAGGCAAAGGATAAATAGCGTTTGTTCTGCACCCTCAGATACATCAACCCGGGACTGATGGGCTGTGATGCCTTTCACAGGTAAAGTTCTACTTTCCTATGTGTCTTGTGTAAGGCTGTTTATTTGCACTGCAAAAATGCATTTGTAAAGGTAGAGCGGCTTGTCCCTGCACCGTTTCTTAAAGATGTGGGCTTAGGTGTTGATGAAATGCCACACAATTCTTTAAGGATGCAATGATAAAAGCCACTTTGCAATTTAGTTTTCCTTTCTCACTCAGTTCCTTTCTCCACTGTTTTGGTGCATCACATCAACAAACCCCTCTGTTCCCTTGGCTTTAGGATGAGAAAGTCGTTATTCTTTTATGTCAGTAACTGTATTTTATACCAGTACTTGATGCTGAGCATTGTTTCAGTGATTTGCATCTCTCTTATGGTGTGCTTTTGATGTGCTTCAGGTTATCCTTTACAAAGGGTCATTTCCCGAAGATGGCTGAATGTGCACATTTCCATTATGAAAACGTGGACTTTGGCAACATACAGGTGAGTCTCAGATTTCTTTTCTATACAAAACATCGCTGTGTTTGGCTACCAGCTAACCTGGTGGGGGAGGCGGTGGAGAGACCTCCACTAAGGTTCGTTTAGTTTGTTGCAAAATGTTTAGCGATAAGAAATTAAAGCAATAGGGTCTCTTTATTTGGAATTGCTTCTGTGTACTGGGCCAGAATCTGTCCTCAGCCATGTGGCCGCCCCTTTGAGGCTGGAGATTATTTTATTTCCGCTGGATTGGACTGATGTCACTGTTTTAAGACTGCATCAAACATTCATTATTGAGTCATCTGTAATAACTGCATGCATATTTTTAGCTTGTGTGTCTGTATCTCTAAACAATTGTGTGAACGTATTTATGTAAATATAAATAATTCAAATTTATCCGTTCTCTTCATGTTATCTTAGCTCTGCATTGTGCTTTGCAGCAGCTGTGTCATCAGAATGCAAGAAATTGCTAGTCAGCCTGAGCTGCATTTCTAGAAGTGCGGAGGCTTCACTCCTTTGTGATCCATCCATCAGAAATATAGGCAGCAGCATTTTTCATTGAGCCGTACCGGGGAGGGCTGAGAACCAAGAATCACTGCTAGTTTCTCATAAACAGGGCACATCTTGTTCTGCACTTAGAGAAGCAGGAATGCCTCCAGCATCTGCCAGCCTTGTAGCCAAAAAGAGGTTACAACCTTTTCATTTGTAAAACATTTCCGGTAATATAGAGTGAATTATTTACAGCCTTTCGTGTTTCCGTACTTGACAGTTTTGCAAGCAGAATTATGCATCCGTTTTTTCTGTCTCTGTAAAATTCCTGCCGAGAAGGAGTTTGGGTCCTATTCAGGGCTTGTATCTGCTGTTATTCCCACTTAGTGGCTCTAAGTCGGTCCGTTCTGCTGAGCAGGGGATGTATGTGCCTGGGCAGGCAGACACACATAAAGGCAGAGCAAGTTAGACAAAATAGTGGGCTTAAGGGGACAGCAGTGCAAAAAGCTCCGTTCTTAATGAGGTCTCTGGAAGATGGGCTGCTGATGCAAACAGGAGTAGTCCTCAATCTTTCGAAGCAAAACTGTGTTTCTTTATTTTCAGTTTCTGCATGTAGGAATGGTGTGGCTAATCTGCGTCCCTGTTTTTTGTCTGCTGGTAATGTGCTGATTTGACACCACTAATTTTTCAGTCATTTTGGAGAGAAGTTTTATGTTGGAGAAGGTGTTGAGCAGGTTCCTCTCTACACAGAGCTGTTTTTTGCATCATGCGGTCCTCTGAGTTGTCCTTTCCCTTGTTCAGAGACATTCAGCACAATGTGCAAGCGAGAGAGAGAGATTACAACCTTTGCATGGCACTAGTATTTGAAGCATTTTGAAGAAAAAGAATTTAATTCTTTTGTGGTTTTAAGCATATCTTGGAATGTTTTAAGGACGGCAGGGCATACCTGTAGGGTTGATAGGCTGAGATTTTTGTATTTGTGAGAGGGAGAAGCAAAAATCAGATCATATATTCTTTACAGATTTTCTTTACGTTGTTCTGCCAACAAATCTGAAGCGTGTTCTGGTGGGAAGCTTCCACGAGCAGGAGCTGGTGCTGTCTAGCACTCATTTTTGTGGTGTCATTGCTGCACCTACAGCTTTCCATCCTCCTGCTCGGTGCCCTCTGCCGCAAACAGATCACCGACTGCTGTAACCAGAGGGGTGGTCTGGCTGAAAAACAGCAACTGGGGAAGGATAGCTCGGGAAGAAAATGTAGTATTGGTTGTTCAGCCACGTCAGGCCCCTGAGCTGTTTTCTCTCACGGTGTGGGGAGAACGTGTGTGTCCTGGGGGGGGGGTCAGTTCTCTGTTGCTACCTCTGAAAAACCGTACACGCTTAAATATTCATGTACCTAAAGCGAAACGTGTGTACCAGCTCCGTGCCTCTTGTCCCTTCCTCTTCATAAGCAAGATTTCTGATAGATTCCCACAGTGTAATGACTTTGTAATACGGATAAAAATATTTTAAGAACAGAGCTTTGCTCCTGACATATGAAAGGATAGGGAATTACAGTATTTGCTTAGAAGACCAGTATTAATGACAAAATAAATGAAAACTATTAATACAACAGCAGTATTAGTTTACAGACTTAAAAATAGGTTCGTACAGGGCTCATACATTTTAATCAAGTGGCATTCATTGGTGGCCCCTTTGTGATAAGAAGGTAGACTAGAGAATAGCAGTAGGCTGAAGTGACTTGTAAATGACAGCTTGGCACCTAATAGCGAATTACCAAGTTGCATCTGAGGAGTAGTGGGTGTAAACTCCTTTCAAAATCTATTCACTGTTAAAAATTTGCATAGTAGAAATGCAGTATTATCTGGCTGCGTCAGGAATTGTGTAATGCTGTCTATTAACAGCCTGGCCAAATTTCAGATTGTTTTGTAACGTTTATGTCACTTATAATATGGTCTCATGGTGCAACCGGTATTAATATCTTGGCATTTCACCTCATGAGATCGTTTTAAATTAAGTTTCTGAGACGTATAAAAAAGGATTTGTTCTCTTCTTATCTGGCACCATGCTAACAAAACTAGGTGCATTTTGGGATGCTTTTTCTCTTCAGAAATGTTCTGCTGTACTGCTTTCAACAGCAATGTATTTGAACCTTATCTGTGTCTGGCCAGCAAGACGCACGTTGCATCAGCAGGAAATTGCTGGTTTACCAGGCAAAGGTAGTTGCTATCAAAGCTGTAGTTATAGGATGGGCTTTACGGATTGCATCAGTGTCATAAATTCACTGGTATTTTTCCGAAATACCTTGCGTTTATTACTGTATTTATTTTTTTAAGGCTACATCATTGATTTTTAATTTTAAAATGAAAAGCCAGGTTCTGCATAATAGATTTATTTTAGTCCAACCTTGCATAAACGTTTGGGAGTCTTGTTAGCAGGAGCAGCACCGTGGTTCAGCCTCACTATGGTCTGTGTCTCCCAGCCGAGATGTTACTGGGCCATGGCTAGATTGCCATTGCTCAGCGTCGCTCAGGTCGGTTCTGCTGGCCTCCTCCTCTCTTCAGCTCCGCTGCCGTTCCTCAGTTCTCAGCTAACGTCTATCTGTGATGCCTCTCCTCTCTCTAGAGCATCAAAACTCAATTCATTAGCATGCAAAGCAAACGTTGCTTGCACACCTATTGCTGCACAGGCCGTCTTAGCGTTCAGTTAAGCACTGAAGCATGGATTTGAAAGTCCTCAGCATCTCTTCCAGCTCTTATGTTAAGGCAGAAGGGCTCACCATGCATTTTAACTTCAGAAGTGCCTAAACCACCCCAAAGTAACTTAGAGTAACACATTCACAATCAGTTTCTAAGGCAGCTTATGAAATTTAAGCATGATTTCAGGGTCTGCTAGTTGGAAAAGCTTCCTTCTTAGGGGCTTGGGTTGTTCCAGCACCGTGTGGTGTACTGCGGATAGCCAAACTAACACAGAAAGAGTCGATGTGTGCACACTGAGCAGTGCAGCCTCTTCCAGCCACTCGTTCAGTGCACGAGTGTGGTGCTCAGCCCCGGCTAATTTGATTGCACGTTCCAGGTTTTGTGTTTTAGCTGTAGAGCTGCTCCAGGTAACTCGTCCACACGCAATTTGAGTATTTCAGTACAGCAGTTGTGTCACGTAGTCTCACTTTCCCCCCCTAACATGGTGCAAATGTGATTTTACTTTCCTTAGTGCAATGTGCCACTAATTTAAACAGGAGAAATAGTGATTAGGTATTCCGTAAATATCTTTACTTCCTGCCAGAAATAAAGACTTTGTTCTTTGCTTGAAAGAATTAAGAAATTATCTTTAGTTGAGTCGGTTTTAGTAATGGAATATGGAGAGCTGATCATCTCTGTGCTTTCTGGATAATATTCTTTGCTCCCTGAAAAACGCATTGGTAAAGGGCAGCAAGTGCTGTAAAGCACATTCACATCGCTTCAGCAATCTTGCATTTGACACAGATTTACCCCTTCCAACAGCCCGGTCTCTGTCTCTCTCTGTTTGCGTTTATGTAGCTGCCTTCTAAAAATAAAACCCTGTCGGAACAGGATTGGATTACGGTGCATGGAAGATCCTCTCCTTATCTGTTAAGCTTTGGCATTGCAAGTGGTAGGAGCATGTTATCAGTGGTAAGGGAAGTATTTGAACCAGAATCGCTTCCGCCTGCAGAGGCATCAGCTGCCAGGAATTCCTGTTAGGAACGCGGCAGCATTGTTTGCTGTTCGAATGCCTTTGGCAGGCTGCGGCCTTCCAGCCAAGAGGATGGGGCTGCATTTCAATGGTGGCTGTGGTTTGCGCCTATAATTGTATTTTCCTGTTGCGTCTTATGAGTTAGAAGCGTTGCAAAGAGCAGTTCAGTTCTTCTCGTGCCTTTTGTCAGCAAAGCCTGTTGAGAAGATATTTTTCGGGGTCATCTTCTTTTGGTTTGCCTTTTTTCTTTTATTTAATAATATTCCAGGGAAGGGGGTGCAGAGGGGAAGTGTGCTTGTGAAGGTGTCTCTGTTAATTATACAGTAAGATTTTTTCCTGAGATGGATTGCAAAGGGAACAAAAATGGTAAAGGTGACCAGATGCCCTCTTCTGGAGTTAACTGGGGTAGTTTAAGATGTTTCTGCTGAATGTAGCCCTCTACATAGCTCAGCTAGAAACAGCAGGAATGGAGGAGTGCTCCCTGATCTGTGTCTGTGTGAAGTCGGACAGCTTAGCTCGAATCTCCTTCCATCAGTGATTTTAAACTAAGCCTGCTCACTGCCTTCAGTGTAGGAGGGCTTGTTCATACCCCCAGCTCTTCTGTGGGCATGATAATTTTCAGTATCTTGGCAGTCATGAGCAGCTACAGGCTGTAATGTCTTCATTTATTCCACTCATTTGCAAAGTGTTTAAAAAGAAAAAAATATTTATTTTAAAAAAGCGAAACATGAAACAGCAGCCCCCCCGCCCCAATCCCTTTTAAAAGATGGAAGTACATAGTAAAAATCACAAAAACTGGCCTGAATTTTGCTGTGTATTGGTGCTATGAAAGACAATTTTGCTGGGTTTTGCTTTGTCTTTACAAAGACCTGAGTGGTTATGAGATGCATACCCATATTGCAGTGGTGCTCCTTTATAGCCTTTCGTCTCTGGATGCTGTTAATCTCCCCCCAAAATGACTTTGCAATATTCTGATATGTTACATTCCCCTTCTTTAGACCAAGGGCTTTCCCTCCCGTTGCCCATCTTTTCCATATGGTTTCTTTACTATTGCCTTCTGAAGTGGTAGGGGGAGATGTTGCAAGGGCTGCTTTAAGGACGTGGGTATATAAAAACAACTATGTTCATAGTGTAGGTGGAAACTGCTTCCTTAACTTAATAATTCCAGCCACAATTCCCTGAAAATTGGAACAGTCTCCTGCCAAGATCAACAGATTTTAAAAATTTGGAGTCTCTAGGCCAAGGTTCTTGATGCCAAAAAAGTTAGGAAAATATTCAAGAAAGTTCACCTCAGTTTTTGGATTCTTCTGTTTCCCGGTCTTGCATCCAACTTGCCACTAACTCCTCAGAAAAATTCTTCCCTGGAACAGGATCACACCTGTGAAATTCCAGCTTGCTTGGTTTTCTTCCAGTGAAACAGGGAGAAATCCAGCAAGGGTTTTATAGTGGAAGGGTAACTTCAAGTATGGAGAGTATCTCTCCGTCCAACCTTACGATTCCTGCTTGCACATTTACTCCTTGTTTTACAGTTGTTGCTTGCTGCAGAGAAAGCTAGCAGCCTTATTAGTGATCCAGCTTTAATGGGCAGGATTCATGTAAATTGTCTGCCAGTTATTAAAGCCTGCTCAAAAAACTGGCAGGATACAATTTCAAGGCTAAGCAGGTCCTTTCGCTGAGCCCCTGGTCATCACTTTGCTGAAGGAGTTTGCGATCCCCTGACGGAAGAGGGGGAATTGCTTCTGTGAGGTGGGGGGGACGTGCTCACAGGAGCTTGTTGGTAAGGGAGAGCTGTCTGTCTGTCTTGCTGTCTGTCAGAGGAGTGTGCACGCTCGTGTCTATCTGGAGGTGTAACACTGAAACGTATGTGAAGAGCCAGCTTCACTCTGCTTTGGGCTTATGCTGATGTTCCCTTGTGGCTTTAGCTGCTAAGTCATTCTTAAAGCATATTATAGCTTTGCTCTCACCTTTCTCCCTTTGGCTGGCAATTGCTGAAATCGATATTTTATAAATGTTTATCTTTTTTTATAAAGTAAAAGGTAATTTGTCTGACATGACTCAGCTGGCTGGATATTCAATTGCCTGTCATAGGGAGGAAGGGTTTTTCAGTTAGGATTAACTCTCTGTCTGATTTCATGTATATCCTTTATTTTAGGCTGATCATCTAGGTGTATAAATGGAAGGGTAGACTATAACCCACAAATAATTGCTAAAAGCAAATGATATTTTACCTGTTGATTCAGCTGAACAGGTGTTTCTGGTTTCTTTTCCTTCTCCTTTGCCTCTGGACGTTTTTGAGTTTATATAGGACCAATCATTTCTACACTAGGTCTGTGTTGCAGGAGAACAGAACCCAGCACGGTGTTTCTGTATCTGGGACAAAACAGCAAATCTGGGATGCTCTGCTTATGAAAGGATTTTGAGTATTCCCCGCTTTGTGTGTTTCTTCTCTGCCTTCTTGGTGTAAGAAATAGCACTGTGCAAATTTGGATGAGCATTTTCTCAGGCTTTGATATCTTGAGGTAGGTATCTTCCCTTACTGACGTGCTGGGTACTGGTGGGCCAAACCGGTTTCAGGGAAATGTGTGCATACTTGGCCCTTCTTTGCAACTGGGGACTTGTGGCACTCCAGTTTGAAAATGTTGACCTCCTGAAGGAATCCAGCTTATTTTTTCTTCCCCTGCATTTAACACTGAAAATATAGCAAACTTGTTTGTGGATTTTTAGTCTTTATTGGTGCATAGTGGCTGTTTGATGGCATGAGTAAATCTTAAAAGTGACTGTAATAAGCCCAGCTGTTAACTTTGGCATTGACCTCCTGCTGTTTGCCACCATCGTAAATCATCGTTAGCAGCGTGTCACAGAAATGTATAATAATTGTTTTAATTAGTAACTGGAACAGAGTTGTGTTGGAAAATTTTTCTTCCCTGAGGTTTAATGACCTGAAAAAAACAGAAAGATGTATTATATGTATAATTAAAATATATTAAAACTTTGAAAAGAATCCGTGGGCTCCAGAAAAATAATCCCTATTTCACTCGTGTTTCATAGCTTGAAAGAGGATTAAAACCCTTATGGTTTTGTATATAGTAAGCCATACTGTTAACAGGAATGGTGTTAAAATGCAGCATAATATTGTACTCATGGATTTGCAAGCATGCCAAGCTGGCGTGATTTTAATAACTAGCAAACTTCATGTTGATATGATCCCTGAGATTTACAGAAGCAGGGGTGTGTTTTTATTCTCCAGTGGAGGTTTGTCATGGCAGTGGACGTATTAGCTGTTAAACCAAACATCGTTGGGAATGTTTACATTTTGTGTTTACTGTACCTGCTTACAAAAAGGGTAGTTTGTTTAGTTTGTGCTTATGTGCCAGAATTTTGAGGTTTGATGACAGAGTTGACAGCTCAGGGGTAGCAGGTTAGGCTACAAGTTTTTAAAACCGTTCATTCATTAGTTTAGCTTTCCAGTGGTGTGTGTGTACCTTTGTCCTGTAGTTATAAATGTTTTCATTCATTTCCTGGTGAAGAAGTACGGATAGGATATAGCCTGATCTTGCAAAATTTGTATTCCTGACTGTCTTGGCTTTGAGATCTCCTGCTGCTTAAGGTGTGTTGGTTTGAGCAGACCAGGTATGCTCCATCTGATATGCTCTGTATCCTGGAACCCTGCGGAGACCCTTTAGTCCCGATGGTTGCGTGATCTGGTCTCCAGGTAGTTTCCAGCCTTTGAAAATCAACACTGCTTCCCCATCTGCTTCACTCGGTAATATAATCTCACACAAGGGCATGTGGTGTGGTGAACTCAAGATTGTTCTCTCTTTATAAAATCAGGGACGAGTTGTCTTTGAGTACTCAGGAAAAACCTTGTCACTGCACTCGTACTATGATAATCTATCCTGCAAGGCAAGAAAATGCAGGGGAAAGCGCTTGAACTAATGGTATTTAGATACTACATGTGAAAATGTTTGCTGGACTGTAACAGGATTCTTAATGCGATATGTGTAGCTGCACGTGTATCCGAGGATGTTTCTAGATCTGCTAAGCTGAGGCCCAAGTTTTGTTGTTTGTTTTACTTGCAACAGAGAGATTTGTGCAGAAGATTTCCTCTGGACCTAAACTTTCCCAAGGGTCTGGGTTCAGACAGATTTTTTGTTTTAAAAGGGGAAGCGTACACACAGGCACGTATTCTCAGCCACGCGTACTATTGTAATGTCTAAGAAGGCATTTGAACACGTTCGTAGACTTTGATGGTGTTGTTATTTTACCCCTTGCCGCGGTGTGTGAGCAGAAGATGGAGGCTTCTGCTTCCATGTCCTGCAGGCAAGGCTCTGCCCCGCGGCTCTGCTGGGCGTCCACACCAAAAAGCTCTTGGATCTCCACTGAGGATTGCAAGGATTGCTTATTTCTCTGACTTTTCATTTCTGGCCTTTTTGTCAACAGAACCTGCAAATTCGGGTTGCTGTTTTCCTGGTAAAGCAGTATAAAATTGAATGCTTCCGTTGTACGTCATGTGGACTTATGGTTGTGTTTTTTTAAAATAAAACACTTAAATGAAGAAGCATGTGATGCTCTCACTGCCTCTTCAAGACTCCCTCTCCTAAAGTATTGCTTCTTTTATCTCTCTTGAAACGATCTGAACAAACTTTGATTCTGCTAAGCAGTTCTTCTTTCCATCTCTCTACTGTATGAATGAAAGAAACATTAATAAAACCTAAATGACTTGCTATGGGACATACTTTACAGTGCAAGACCTTCCCTACCACCATCCTAAATTTCTTCCTTTCAAATATTTAATTTCCCAGAAGGAGCTTTTATGAGAAGCCTGTTTAGGTCTGCATACATATGTTTAAAGCCCCATCAAATGCTTTTCTGGATAATCAGGGACTGGTTTCCGAGTTGCAGTCAGAGCTGACACCTCTAACTGCAGAGCGAGTCGTTGGCACCATCACACTCAGAATTATGTCAGTAATAATTCAGAAGGAAGACTGGTGCTTAATAGATACCCACAAATCCGGTATTATAACAAGTTGGAAATAAAAATACATAGTGCCATATACTTTATGTATGTTCAGGATCCATGAACCTGCCTTAAAATTAATTCTGTTCTATTGGAAGATTGATGAAGCTTATAAATATTGTTATAAAACCAAGTGCCTGGAAAAATTCAATTTTGGGGTAGGTAGTATTGTCTGGTCCTGCCAGTTCATGTTTAGATACTAACAAAAATTCTCGTAAGTTACCTTGAAATTTAGCGTAGCTGCATAATTGATCTTTATGGTGCTTAAGTGTTAACCTTATTTATTGCAAGTATGACATGTCAAAACATTCAGGCTTTAAAATAACTGATTTTGGACCAAGTTCTCATTTACCAGCTTGAAGTAGTTAAAAAAACGAAAACAACTTCTGTTATTTTTACAGCGTGAGTCCAGGAATTTACTTTGAAATGCTGGTAAATTATTTAATAATTCTGTATAGACTAAGTCCTACAATGACGATAAGCGTAGCGATCCTGGAATGGGCAGGGAACCCACTGGGAGCTGGAGCCTTGTGGTGGAAAGGGTTTGTGTGAAAGAAAGAGAAGTGTCATATCGGGACGAGGGTGCTGCCTTGCTAAGGTGAGGGAAACTCAGGATTATTTAGGGGTAGTGAAGGTGTGAGGCTTGAGAGGCATCAGAGCCTGATTCAGAGTCCCCTTGCATGCACCTTCTCTTGCGGCCCAAGGTTTGATTTAATGTCAGGCTTTGCCATTTGTTTTAAAACTAAATAAAAGCTAGGTTGAGTTTGGAGACTCTTTTTGGAGAAGTGAGCTTTTAGGCTAGTGCATGCATTTTGAATTATTAATGCATTTTAGCAGTAACACTGGAGCTGTGAAGTGCACTTTGAATACACCCCAGACAAGCTGCGTTGGTTTTTATTTCCCCTGGTACATGGTCCCTGCATTTCTTTGAACTGTTTTAAGCCTCCCTGTATCCCTCACTTTCTGGCTACTTTAAATGAAGTGGAGTTTAAAGTAAGCAGAAGATCTTCTTAGAGCTGGTTGATGTTGGTGCTGAATCAGAGGGCACAGTGAAGCTTTCGTCCTGGAGTGCTGCTTTCGTCTCGCAACTGCCTATCTGATATCATAAAGATGAAGAACTTGGGCCATTCATCGGCTTTCTTAGAGGCAGTCTGGAAAATAATGTTCCAATTTTCTATTGTGATTTTAAGATAAACAAGGAGAGAGGGAAGACTTGGATTTTTAACAACAAAACATCCACGTACTCTTATAATTCTTTGTTGTGTATTGTGTAGATTAATTTTTTATTTTTCCAATTGAAAAACTGTTAAGCTGTGGATGAGGTATTATGCTTTCTGTTAGGATTATATGTGTATGTGTCTTGCACATTGCTATGATTAGATTAAGGATAAAACGGCCACCGTAAAACAAACTATATCTGCAACAGTAGCAATAATACTAAATCTCATTGCTACCATAACATGCCCTTGAATTAAAAAAAACGCGGTTTACAGCGTGGGTTTCACACAGGCCCTCTGCTATGAGGTACGTACGCTGTGTGTGCGTACTCCAGTGCTGCCCAGACAGAAGTTCATTCACTTTTAAATGGGCTCACTTCGAAGACTGAAGACAGTTTGAGTTATGGAAAGGCCTGTAGCATTTTACATCTCGTGTGTGCTCGTTTAGACATGTTGTTTTGCATCAGTAGAGGAATGTTTATTCTACACAGAATTGTTGGCGAGTCATTGTTTTCTTTTGGAAAGGAGTAAGTTACTAGCACAAAACTTAATTGAAAGGCCAGTATAAGAAAGCAAAATAAGAATTTAAAATTTTCATTTGTCCACAATGTGGAGCTGCCCTGGGGGCCTCTTCTGGAATGGTTCTGCTTTTCGCTCTCTGGTGTGAAGTCGTGCTTCTCTGTGTGACGGCCCCAATTTGTCACTGTAACCTCTAGTGGCTTGTCCCGTGACTTGGCCATTCAGCTCGAGTTAATGAATTAATGAGTTAATGAATGAGCATCGTTCCCCCTGCCCAGGGAGGAACTGAGTCACACTCATTGCTCTGACAGCAGCGCCAGCCCAGGGTGACTTCAGGGGTGCTGCGTCAGACTGGTTTATACTATTACTCTTATCCTCACGGTTGTGTTTTAAACATTGGTAGCAGTCGAATCATAAAGACCCATTTCCCTTGAAGTCTGCAGAAATTTGGACCGAGTGGGGGCTGCAGGTTTATGCCTCTCCGTGGAGATCAAGGGTGTCAGAGGAACAAGGTTCTTATGAGCTTCCAAAGAGTATGTTATTCAGTGGCAGGATTATACCAAAACTTTTCTTTGGAGAGTGCAATTAAATGCTTAAAAACTAAAAGCCCAACTCTGCAATTCCAACGAGAAGTTCTTGGGCAGAGTCTGCAGGGTGTAGACCTGTTTCCAGTGTGACCTGAGTTGTTCAAAACCCACCTTCCCTGAGATGTCATCTGGGAAATTTAAAGGTTAAAATATTCTTTTCAGATCTTTGCTATTTTATCTTCTGCCTCTGGCATCTTAGCAGAATTTTCTAAATTAAAAATTGAAACAAAGTTTCAGATCTGTCTGTGACCCTTTATGCAGTTTGACCCTGTTTTTAACTCTTGAAGTCCATACTCTGGAGACAACCAATTAAGGTTTTGACACATGGATCGAAAAAACAAGACAGCATTTATGAACTCCTTCACAAAGGTAAAAGTCATCCTATTAAGCCTTTCCAAGATAATTTCTTTAATAGCGTGAATTTAAGGCATTTTGCTTTAGTGTTCTTGCTGCCCTTCACTGAGTCAATATACAGAAGCTGCATTGTTTTATCTGCAAAAGCATTTTTCTTCCTCCCCTGGGATTTTGGAAATATACATGATGTACTGCTTTTGCCACATGACATAAATAATCTGTGGCAGGCAAGTAATGGGGTAGTTCCTGTGTACACTTGTGTTCTGGAAAATACAGTTTCATGTTTTCCAGTTGGCCTTTCTGTGTCCGAGTTTGCAATACATTTACATATAACCGCTGGAAAAACAGCAGTGTTAATGAAGTGCTCATGGGCTCGAGTGTCAGGAAATGTCGAAGGCTGGATGGCACGCTGCTGTTGTGCTTCATGATACAGTCTCTATTCATGTGATCGCGTGCTGTTTTTCAGTTGGTACTGGGTTGTGCGGTTCCTCTCCCGCCTGCCTGATCTCTGCGGTGCCTCAGTGGTGCTGGGGGCAACCTCAGGACGCGAGGAGAATATTTCTCTTATTTTCCTGGCGCCTCACTCCTTACTCACTGACTAGCTGTAAGTAAGCCCTTACTAGGGCTTATTTAGTGAACTAAGAGCCTCACTTGTAGTCAAAATTCAGCAGGAATCCAACTTCAGCATCTTGTGACTGACAAGGCCCAGAAAAGCACTAAAAAAACCCACCTCCCTTCATTTTTTGGTAGTCATAAGGTTGCAATTAATATTTAAGAGCATGGAATGCTTTTCAGTGCAGTGTAATGAGTTTGATTTTCCTGGACTGCCAGCTCCAGGCTTGCTAAGATAATGTCTTTAAGAAATAATATCACTGAATTATAGAATTAGATTAAAAATTGTGGGAATTTCAAAATAGGTTTCACTTTTCATGAGGGATTTTTCTGTGCAAGCCTTTAAGTCTACAAGTATCTTTAAGCCTTTGTCAACAAGAGCGAAGAAACTTGTTTGTTTAAAGAAACTAGAGTTTCTCACATAATTGCTTAAGACTTAAGGTTTCAACATTATCATTTCAATCTTTTTTTCCAACTCATTTATTTTCAGAACCGAAAATTGGTGACAGTAGTGTCAACTATTTCATTCTTAATGGCTGCATTATAGCAGCTTTGTGTTTGCTGAGTAGTGCCTTTCACCAGAGTTACTGAGGCTGGAACCTTATATATCAACCGTTAGGCAATTTCTGAGTGGGTTATGGAGACTTCAGATGAAACATCTAATTTTCAGTGTCTTAAGAGATTTTCCTCATTAATTTGGTTGAGATAAAGCTAAAACAACCCACTCATTGTAGGGCTTTGGGGTCTGTGCTGGAATAATGGTATCTACGTATCGGTACCCGTATGGACCTCTCTCAAGGTTTTAGCATCTCTGCTTTGGTAGGAAGGATGTTAATACTAACGATCAAGCTATGAATCCTGTTTCTACTATCAGAATTGATAGATCTTGGCAGTCTACCAGGATGTGGCAGAAATGGGCCTCGTCTCTGTCCTTTGTCTTCCTCCTCTTCAGTAGCCCCATCTCCAATTATTATGCAGCATTATCCTAAGTTGCTGTACGTGTGCTCATGGCCATGAGCATAACCACATGGTTGTATTCTGGAAAACTTCCTTAATGGGTTGAGGATAATTTCATCAAATCATTTAATTCCTGTAAATGTCATTGGGTGTTTTCACCATAAATACACTCAGTCCTTCCTACACAAGGTCTAATTGTGTCATGTAGCTGTATGATTATAGCATAATGTAAAATCTCATCTAAAAACACGGTATGTGTGTGGGAGGGCTTTTACAGTGCCTTGTCTTAACTGATTTATGCTCGTTCTGCAACTAGTATAAATGTTTCTCTTGAATTTGGGCAATATTTACTTTACACTGCAGGTGCTTATGTGCTTCGAATAGTCATTTTTTTCAATATGTAGAAAATATATAGGCCTTAGACCTATTACAACTGTTTAGTTACTTGTCAGCCGTATTTTGAATTCTGTATGCTAGTGTGAGTTGTATATTACCTAAAGCCTGCAGACACTTTGGGAAACCCCTTTCTTCAAAGGAAAAGCAGTTGGAGGTAGCAGAGAAGTTGTACAGGGCACGGCATTGTCCCCCAGCATCCTTGCTGGTGAATCACGACGTGGGAAGGCACTAGCTGGAGCTGTGAGAATACAGGACGGGTATGTGAGTAGCAGGATATGAGAACCACGCGTATGCATGTGCTTGTGCACATGAAGAGCGGGAGAGATGCAATAAATACGAGCATTGTGATATCCCCTTGGAGTTTCGTGCTAAAGCCAGATATTTTTAGGCTGGCTGAAGTTTTTATGTAACATCTGGCTAAGGGGGGAATTTTTTGTTTTTCCTCCTAGAACAACTTTTCTTTTTAGAAAATCAGTTTGACCATATTCCTCTTCTGCTCATTTGCCAGCCTCCCTTTCCCAGAAGGGAGTAGCTGAGGAGAAATGCTTCCATCTAGTCTATTCCGTACTTTAGTACTTGCTCAAGTTTTTGTATAAAAATGCATGTGGTGATATAAAACATATGTCGGTTTTGCCCTGTGCCTCTGAGCCCAGCTGTGGACCATGGACTTTCATTTTCTCTGTTTAAAAAAATAGGGCGGGATTTGAGATGTGAAAATTTTGCAGCGTTCTTTCTCACGCATCTACACGTGTGCATGGGTGCACAAAATCGAGCTTGCGCCTTCCCCCCCAGCTGAAGTTTGGCAAAGTAATCAGCAAGTAGCTAAAGGTCACAGGCTTGATTTGAAAGCGCTGGGAGTCCTATAGCTCCATGCTGTGTCTGTGTTACATTAAAATGCATTCAGTGGTCAGTTTAGTCATAGACTAACCTTTATGTAAAACTGGGGGATGTAGGCATAGCTAAATGCCAAAAGCGCTGGGTTTCACACAGCCCGATTTGTAAAGATGAGTGGTTGCTGATCTTTCCCACTTCTGGGGTCATGGGAGGAAATGGAGTAAGCTTCCCCTCAGCTTTTATCACTTCCTTCTGCCAGCTAAGGGGAGATTATTTTCCTTCATTTGCTGCTCCTCTTGTCAGCGAGAGAAGTTGGTATTTAGCCAGATAATAAATAAGGCTGTTCCTGGGGAAGGAGTTCTCAGATGGGGTTGTAGTAACACTGCTTCCCCCCCCCCCCCCCGCTTTCTGTCTTGAGCCTAGTCCTGCAAATTCTTGCTCAGAAAGATGTGGTTTGCATGTATGTGATGTGCGAAGCTTGTTTGCTTTTGCTTGCAGTCTGTTTCTGTGGCTTTTAAAAAAGTTTTAATGGCAGCTGCTTATCTACTGAATGCTGACAGGTTCATTCATCTTTGTTGTATAAGGCTTTTGAAGACCCTGCAGACCAGACTTGCCATGGAAGTATGTACTTGTGCAAATTGGGTCAGCACTATTTATTCTCATTTATAGAGTCTGCTTCATAATTTGCAAAGGTGGACTTTGTCATCTTGTTGAACTTGTTTTCTTCATCCGAGTCTGGAAGGGGGCTGTATACCTGCAGGCAGTACCTAGAAGAATATGGATCCCTCTATGCTGGGTGGCAGAGAGGTAAAAATGGGGAACGTGGAGTAAAGGCCAGGTTTCCCAGTGCTCCTGGGAGGTAACAATGATGGATTTGAAATCAGACTTCAGGAGCACATCAGGATGAGCTGAAATGCTCTCCTGAGCCTGTGGAATTGCTGGACAGGCAGGTCTATGGAAAGGAGGGTGTTAGGAGGAGATTGTGTATCGCCCATGGGCAGCGTTGTTTTGCAGTTCCATGAATGCTGGTTTTGCTTCCTCTAACCTCCCTTTCTTGCTGAGCAACGGGTCCCGCTTGTTCAAAGGGGTAGGTGCTGGGGCTGCGTGCCAACAGAATTGCCTACATAAAAGCGAGGAGGTACAGTTCCTAATGAGACTGCAGATTTATTCCTGTCCTGCACCTCCAAATCTGGTACAACTAGGCTACTGCCTTCAAGGCTCTTCAGGGTATGTTTGTTTTTTCCCTTGTGTGCATTATTAAGTTTTGTTTACTGCCTTTGCTCCTAGGCGCTTGGTTCCTTGTTACTGGTTCTCTATAAATGCAAAATAAGAAATGTTACTCGGCACAGCACAGTTCTTGATTTGGCCTGTGCGTCAGAAATAACATGAATACCTCTTCGGATGACATGAAGGTGAGAAATCATAGCATAAACCTATCTGCGCTCTGAGTAAGAAAAGGTGCTTAGAAAATGTGACAGTGAGACAGGATCAATGACTACCTTAAGCAAATTAAGCTTCTCGTTGCCACAATACTCTTCCCCCCCATCAAAATTATGCTTTCTGGGTTTTTTGTGTTGTTCTTTCTCCTCCCTTGGAACTCCTGCTGATATTTCAGGTATATAAGGCATTTTTTCCAGTGACTTTGATTCTTATCAGTGTGGAAAAAGAAGTTAATATTGATTGAGCGGGGGAGAAAACAGAAAAAGTGAGTGAGTAAGAGACTAATAGCCTGGAATGACAGGTCTGTATCAATTTTCAGTTCTCTCAGAGGAATAATATGCTTGTTTCCAGCAAATGGAAAAGTAGAATATGACTAAAACTGTCACTGACCTCCCACAGAATTTAATGGATTTTGGAGCTCAGAGAAGAAAAGGCAGTCATAACTAACTCTGATTTTAATGCACTTTCCTTGAAAGTCAGCAGTTTTATGAAATGCCGTATGCAGGAAGATAAAAAGTATATATATCTTATATAGCTGTAAAAAAATTTATATTCACTGGCTTAGTCTTTTTCTGACTATGGATGAATGCGTTTCTCAATAAGCTTAAACAATAACATATTATAGGTTCTAGGTGGTTTATATCCTTAACATATGCTGCCAGCATATAAAACGAACCTGTTTAAAAAGGATGGGCGAAAACTGTAAAGCAGTCTCATTCTTGGCCCGTTCAAGTGGCTTTTCTGTGTAAGTAGCTCCTGAACGGGCTAACTACAAAAATGGTCCCTTTCCTACGATGAAGGGGAACGTTGCGTTTGTGCATGTTGATTGGCAACAGCCAAAGTAAGTATCCTGTTTTGTCCAGTGGTAGACACTGAAAGAAAGGACGCTTTGTTTTGTGGCAAAGCCGCTTTTGTTTTAAATAAATAAATAAATGAACCAGCTCCTTTAATTTAACTGCCTCTTTGTTTTCGCCTGAAGCCACCAAGTGGCTGGTTCCTCTTCCAGAGCCGTCTCCATTGTTTTGACACTGTAAATATTCACACAGTTGTGCCGAGCCTTACTTTTCACGAAGGAATGGAACTACATGAGCAGGAAGATAATTTTGCTGGTGTTTTCCTTAGGAACCAGAATCGCCACCTAATCCCTGCGATAATTTGTAGTGCGATGCCATCTAGTGTGCAAAGGGCTATCAGGCTACTCATGCTCTGGAAATTCATGACAGCGGTGGTCTCCTCCGTGCATCCAGTTCCAGGCTATGCCAACAGCTTTTGGTGGAGAAGGTTGTCATAAAATTACAGCGTCGTGAACTTCCAATTTTCAAAATTCTCATCTTAATGATCGCTAGGGATTTTTTGGAGTGAGGATGGGCTGGGGAGTAGAAAAGGGCACGAAGAAACAGTGATAATTTGCCCAGCCCGAGGAGGAGTTTTCTGTGGTCGTGGGCTGCTTTTGTATCATTTATGTGTGTGTCAGAAATTGGTTCCTGGGGTTTAGAGCACGCCCAGTGGTTGGCAGGTGTTTCTATCCAGTTTGTTGTTACCGCTGTGCTTTCACGGCTTATGAAACACAGTTATGAATCCATGCTGAGTTCAGATCCCTAACTGGACCAAACTGGAGGCCGTTTGAATCTGACTTTGCTGCTCTTTGGACCTGTTGTTGAGTGGATTCGTTGCAGGAGAAGCATTACGTCATCGCTCATGCTGTCTGTCTTCATTTGTACTGTGATCTCTTAGCTGTCTCTTTTAAATTCTGCACGTGGGAGAATATAGTTTCCATCCCTCTCTTGTTCTGAAAAGTGTGTAACGAGAGTGATTTGGTTGCAGACTCACTTCCTTTTCCAACACCCATTTGGTTATCGTTGTGCGATATCCAGAATGTTTAATTCTGATCACTGCCAGGAGGGGGGCTGTGTCTCCCCAGGTAGTGACTAGACCTCAGCATGGCAAAGGCTGCCAGAGAGGATTAATTTCTGAATAATCTAGTTTCGGTTTCAATTAATTGTGAAATCAGACTTTAATAGGGGTATGAAATGGAAATAGAGAGAGGTAACGCCAGATGCCTTTATTTACATGTGTTAATCAACACAGACCCAAACAACAACAACAAAATAAACCACAGCCGTTCATAGAGTTTAAAATGCTTCACATTTGGCTGGAAACTGAAAAATGCGCTACTTTGCAGATAGGTGGAAGGTCAGTAGCATTTCAAAAAAAAAAGAAAAAAAGTACCAAACATGCCAGAATCCTATCAGAACCCTGAAGTTACTGTATTTCAGAAATACCAAATGTGGCTATGGAAACCCATCATTACATTGAATTAGCTTTGCTTTGAACAGTAACGTGGAAGATATTTACTTTACCCTTTTTGAGCCTAGCCTGTGGTGTAACGAATAACACACAAGAGCGGGCATGTGTACTTTGTATATCAAAGTGCCTATTTCCAAATGTCTGCTATTATATTCACCAGGGTCAATTAACTAGTGACTAAAGGTGGTTTCCTTTGGAGACAGACTGGGTTTTTCTTTTTGGCTGCTAGTTCTGAAATGGTAGGCATCGCAATTTTATGGGAATTTATGTCGGAAGCAAAGTTTGGTTTGCAGCCAGGAAGATTTTTTAGTTAACTGTTTAATTCAGCTCAGTGGGGCGAGGGGGAGAACAAATACCTGATGTTGATGGTGCCGTAGATGGTAGTAAGAGTTTTCTCTCTGGCAAAACACATTATGTCACTTCTGGCTAATTCTCTCTACTGTTCAACAGAGCGAATTAATTTGGGTTCCTGGGAAACTTGTGGATTTTGATGGTGTTGCTTGGGGATTGGGTTTGTTGGAATGAGGAAGATGATTTCTCTAGGAAAGAGTTGAGGCAGGTTCAAGGAAACTTTTGCATTATTCCTCTAGAGAACTTTACAATGGAGAGATGAACGTGATGGATTATAAGGCATGTTGACTGCTATGCTCACCAGAAAGTAGATTTACACCTGCCTGGTGCCAGGCGTAGAGGCCTGTGACAACAAGGGGAATTTTTCTCTGGTTGTAGGTGTGCAGTAAAAAGAAAAAAGTAGTTTTCTTAGAAGTACCATTTCTTCTGGCAGTGAAGAGTGTTAACCCTTTTTTGAAACACTGCTTATAAAACCAGGCATCTGATGCAGACTGCCTTGAAGGGTTGAAGCAGCCTCCCTAGCTTCAGCTCACGCCATTTAGCCATCCATTGCATGAAGGGTTTTCCCCACCTGCCAAACGGTTCCAGCTACGGCCGTTGCTCATCCCTCATTCCAGTAATACTCACATTACCAAGGGAATGAAAGAGCGGAGCCCTGTCCTGAGAATCGACTGTATTTAATACATGCACATGGGCACTTTCTCCACGTCGCTGCTGCTTGGGCTTTGCTCTCTCTTGATGCGGTACAAGGCATTGCAGACTGCAGAGGTCCCCAGCTCGGTCTGGTTGGGAACAGGAGGGTTCAGCATCATGACCTGTTACAAGGAGCGGTAGGTGGGGACAGGGAGAGTCGTGGCTACGTGGTGTAGGGCCCTCTGCGTGCTCTTGGGTGTGCGTGCCTCGGTATACCAGGCAGGCTGTAAAGAGCTGCTCTTCAGAGTTCCTCTAGAGATGTGTGTAAACCTCAGCTGTAGTTGAGTTTGTTTCAGCATCGATACTTTCCGTTAAAAACACAGATGTGCTGTACTACAGTGTGTCAAATCCTGCTGCTGTTTCTTATAAAACAGAAAATTATTTTGGACTTTGAAGTACAGCCAGGCTGCTTCTTATCTACATCCTTGGCTTGCGCAGGTGAGAACTGAATGTTGTTGTTTGTAAGGATGCAAGCAATGATTTCATTTAATAAAGTCAATGTAGAGAATAGTCATTTAATTTAATAAAGTCAATGTAGAGAATAGTCAAAATTGTAGGTGGTTAAAATGTGATTTGTCAGTTGGGGGAATAAGAACTTTTTTGGTTATTTGCTTGTGTTTCTTTTCCCAGCTGGAAGGAAATTAGCTATCTGGTAGGAATAATGCAAGTGAGTAGCATAGCTAGTTTAAAAGGAGGAGCAAAATTTATAATCAGGCCTGTCTTACATTGGTAAGATCCTCCATGTACTTATTAATAATATGTGCTACTAGTTAGCAAAATATAGGCAAATCATAGTACGGAGCACCATTCAGACATTTCTCTCTTGCCTTTTACAGGTCATTTCAGGATGCTATTTGCTTAGCAAATATGCTTCCGTCCTCAGAAGAGATTTTCTTCATTGTCCCTTTCTATAATCTCTTGTGCCCATGACAGGCCAGCCTACACATCATTAGCAGCGCCAATTCTGTGTCAGGAATTGCTTTCTAATTTTATCAGGGAAGACCAGGTGCAAGAGGGAATTGGGAATCAGCTTTCGAGATGGGCTGAGGGGAGGTAAAGAGAGAGCAGGACTTGGAAGGCTACCGCTTACTGATTACTACCCTGTTTTGCACAAAATAAGGCTGCTCTTGAGGTGGCTTAGGCTATGTCATTTAAAGGCGCTGGCTTCCTTCATTCTGTAATGTTTGTTTTCTTCATGCCGTTAGAGCACCCCATAGTCTCAAATATTTATTTAGGTGTATGAGAAGCAAATTTTGCCAACTTGTCATGCCTGAAAATATGGTATTTTCGGCAACCAGTGGCACCTTCTGATAAGTTTTCCAGTGTAACAGCTAAGAAGACACTTTGATGGAAAGGGAATTTTCCAAGGTTTGGGAAAAGTAGAGTTTTGGGGAGTGGGTGGGGGAAAGAAACTGAGTTTCTTTTAACAATGCTAATTTTCAATTTCTTTAAACAGCTTGCATTGAATGTTACAAATTCTCTAGGGTATTTTCACAGCTGAAGGAACAAAGAGAAACTTTGGGGGAAATCGCTATCAGCTGATGAAGAAGGCTTTAAGTGTGTTCCTATACTATGCTGTGCTACACTGTTCTATATTGTACATATGTGGGAAATAAAAACTGATGAACTGTCTTCACAGTCACGTGAAGATGCCCTTCAGGCATCGAGGATGTATGTGTTACACTACCACACAGGATATGGACAAATGGGCATGTAAAATAGATTAAAGTTTGTTGTCAGTGTCGGCAACAAACAGGGAAAATGGGGAGAATTGCACATGGGCAGGAGAACGGGTATCGGGACTGGCACGAGCATAGTTCTCTGTCACCCCACTGCATCTTAGACTCCACTTGTTAGAGAAATAAATATGAAAAGCGTGCCAGAATAGACTTGGTTTAAATTCTGTACTCTGCAGAGTTAGACATAAAACGTGAACTTACGGGAAATTCCTAATGCGTGATGTTAATGGAACAAGCCACTACGCTAACACCGTTAGATGCTTATGTGATGAGCTGCTGTCATTTGTTGTGCTGGCCAGCCCACCTCTGAGACTGACTGTAGCATCCCAAGCAAAGTAGCTACTTCAAATAGAGCACCATCGAGTGTATAATAATAAGAAATTAAATACAAGACAGAGTTCTCACATATTCAGGGTAAAAGCTGTTGCTGGCTCTTGAAAGATGAAGGCACTGGCAGTAACCTGCAGCTTCCGAGAACTGACTTAACCCTGTCTTGTATGTTCTACAACTTCCCTGAATTGGACTGCAAAATTAAGCTAGAATTTGGACAGGGAGCTCATTGTAATAGAGGCATGAGGTTGTGCTAAGAAACTGTCACATATTAAGATTTCCATTTTAGCCTGTGAGTTCAGAAGCATAGATGTGAGAAGAGAGCTAATTGTGTTCTCCTCCCTTCAATGGTGCAATAAATGCCAGGGAAGGGTAGACTGGCTATAATTAGAACCACTTACATGGTCAGTAATTTGCAAAATGCCTCTTTCTGACTAGAACTGACTAGACCTCGATATTCTGGACTAGCAGAAGTGCTGCGAAATTGCGGTAGCAGTGTTACATGATGTGGTGTTTGTTTGAACTAATAGTTCTTTGAATGGTTAAATTACCTCGCACGCTTAATACTGAAGCCAAAATTTTGGGCTGAGGGGAAGGGGTGATCTCCTTGTTAGTGGTTATCGGTGCTCAGGTGCTGAATGATAAAATCCTGCCAGTGAATAATGATCTGCAAAATTTGATTTTGCAGATGCCTAAGGATCGTTCATGCTATGGTCATAGTACGGACCCCTTGGAGGAGCTAACGTATTTAGGCTGTTAACTGAATGGGGAAGATTTTGACAGCAAACTTTTCATCATTTAAATACTTGTTTTCTTTAGGGAATATGTACAGTGAACAGAGACCCGTTGTACCTAGGCATTAGGGCACACATCCTGCATTGATTTGCAGTTTGCACAGCACCAGGGACTGGGGAGGAATTTCACGGAGCTTTAGCTCTGAGCAGTTTGATACCAGCGGAGAAGAAAGAACGATGAGGAATCAGCTTGCCTTAAACTGTGCTGGGTTTCAGGCATGTGATGGCAGTTCGCTGTCATTTTTTTTTTTTTTTTCCCTTTTGAGCTGTAGCAGCAGACTTCTATGCCGCGCCTGAACACAATCCCTGCATGCATTCCCTCCCGCTCTGTTTCTCTTGGCTCTTGTTAAACTCTACGGCTTGTCTTGTGGGACCTTTCCAATGAGAGAGCGAGCACGAGAGAAAGGAACACCACTGATTTCTCTACAGCGCAAATTGAGCATGAAATGGGCAGTGTGGAAACGGCTAACAGGGCTATGGAGGCAGATCTTAAATGCTATTCATAGGCACGTTCATCTGAAGAAGCAGCGGCACCAGGAAGAGAGGAGGGCGAGTGAACCGAATGTGGGGAGTTTAATTTGATTTTGCTAGCCTGGAGTTCTTGCATTTCGGAGCTGATGCCTGGAAGGTTTTTTCAATTAGCTGCTGGGAAGCTACGGAGAGACCTGGAACTGTTAGGCCTTGGCTAGGGATCCCATCCATGGAAAGAATAGATCATTGTAGCAGGGGTAAGTAGTACACAGCCTTTCAGAGATCCTCTATACTTGATGTAAGATCCTTTTTGTTTACTGGCACAGTATAATAATAACAACGCTAAAATAAAAACAACTGGAAGAATGCCTTAAGGATGGCACCAAATGCTAATGTGACGATAAAGAATGAATCAGATTACAGTTTAACAAGCAGTGTTTTCTTTGCAGAATAATCAGATGTAGTTTAAAGGGCGAGTTTATTGCATTTTTCTGTAGACTGTCTTACATTACAGATTTTAAAGCTAAGGATAATGCAAACTGTGGCTCTTCTTCCAGAGATTAACCTGTGGCCTTGTGGAAGATTTTTGTACTGAGCAAGTCAGTCTTAAAGCAATATTACTGAGGTACAAGGAATTAACTGGGAGTGGGGCTGGGGAGCATCCCAGTAGCCCTTTCCTACCTCAGCAGAAGTGAATGGCTGTTCAGATACACATTTTTAAACCTCTAGCATATCTTCTACAAATAAGAGAAATGAGAGGCCAGTAAAAAAAGGAGTGTATTGCATTTTACGGTGCTAGGTGTGTTCCAAACTGTTGCTGATAATGCCTAGAACACTTCCTTTGTTATGAGGGTAGGTTTAGCAAAGGTTTCTTTTTAAAATGAGAAGATTTTATAATTTATTTCCTTTCCATTGATCTTTCATGCATCTTTCCTTAAAAATAATCTTTGGAATAGAAAGTAATATCTGTTGATAAAGAGAGTGCATATTGACTCTGAACTTTTATCTGGATAATTTTGTAAACCTTTGTTACGTGTTTCTTTTTGATGCAGATATGCAAGTATGTGAAACATAGACTTGGATAAATCTTTAATCAGGTGCAGAGACACATAATACTCATCTTAGATGGCATGCTGACAGGAACCATAGAAAAAATATACAGTAGACAGATAAGTTTTACAAGATTACATGCATTTTTTTCATTCATAGCCAGTAAATTATTAACCGGACAGAATCAGCATCTGGGCTTTCTAGGAATGACTTTGTCCACGTGCCTACCTCTGAGATTCCTGCCACAGGCAGATCAGTGCCATTCCAAGCTCTCAGTAAGCGGTGCAAATCGGTGCAAAGCATCTAGAAGACCTCTGCAAAATGATTACGAGAATTGCCATTGCTCCATCATTTGGAAATCGTAGGTCACTGTAAGCTTTTTAGGATGTGTCGTAACTTCTCCCTTTGTGCTGGCTCAGCTCTCCTTGTCTTTTGTGTAGGAGAGTTGGACTTAAACCACTTCCTATTTCCTGCCTATCGTTGCGCATTGCTTTTCATATGGCCCACTAAGCCTTTTATCCCTTGCACCCAGATTTGCATATGTGAATAAAGGGAACCTCGTTACATACTTCTTTTCCCCTCTGTTAGTTGTGTCAGGCTGAGTGACGCCTTTCATTTGAGTTTTTGGTTAGTGTGACAAGTAAGAGCTGGTAATACAGTACCTGTGTTACTCAAAAATCTGAGCTTAATATTTGCCATCAGTCAAAGAAGCTGAGAGCTTTTTTGCGTTTTATTTATGTGTTTGTGTTTGGCTGAGCAGTCACGAGTAGAGTAAGGAGGACTGTTTGGACTAGCTGCTTTCAAAATACTACACTGTTTGCATGGCAGTGCTTCTCACACACAAAATTCAGCAGCTGTGAGATTTAAATTAGTTATTTGGAATCTATTTGTTTGACTTGTGGCTTTTTTTCTTACACTGATTCCTTACAACACGATTCTGTGAGTAGCTGGGTTTTCTGGTTGTTTGTTTCTTCCTTTTTTATCTTTCACATTTTAAAAACTGTGAATTCATGGGGAACAACTCAATATGCTCCGGAGATCTAGGGGACAAACTCCTAACGAGTACTGTGCAGCTTAAGTCAAATCTCCAAAGTTTGAAATAGAACAAGAAGTTCAAAATCCTCTGCCTGGTCTAGAAATGCTCTTTGCATGATGCACTCTAAAAGGCACTTTCCGTAAAGATGCTCAAATGTGTGTTCAAACTCTTTTACATCAAAACCAAATTACACCCCCCTGCTTGGGGCCTGGTTTATTGTACCTGGAGGTATCTGTGCCAGGAATTGCTGCAATGTTTGTAATTAAATTTTGTCAGCAGTGTAATATTAGTGGGAACACGTACCCTTAGTCATTTAACGCATCCTTGCAATTGCTTTTATTAAGGAAATGTTTCATTTATGCGATATTGTTTTACAGAAAATGAATTTGAAAGAGATAACTCGCATACCTCAAGAATATTTTAATTTCCTTTTGCCAGCACTACACTTACTGCTTTCTTTCCTTTCCTTGTGAGCCTTGATGTCTGTAGAGCAAGCCGCGTGGTGGGTACAGGCAATGCACTGGCCGTTGCTTTCCTCCAGCAAGGTTGGCCAGGAATGCTTGGGCGGGCTGTCAGTGCTTCAGCATGCTCCGTGAAAATACGGGGGCTGTGGAGCAAGACATCACACATCCTCCTGTGCCTGTCAAAGCGGAATGCTCTGGTTTCTCCGAACAAGAAAACAATCATTTAATCAACAACATGCCATAATAGAGGCTCTGTATTTACTGAAACCAGATGCATTCGTGTCTCTGGGGCGGGGCTTACCCTACAAGCTTTCTTTGCAATAGCTGTGGTTTTGATTTCTTTCATAGGTGTGCTAGCAAAACTGGGTTTTTTCCTTTGTGTTTTATCCCACGGTATGTCTCTGGGTGGTCAGAAGGAATAGATGGAGTCAGTAACAGATTCTGTTCGTTTATCTTCTAGTTCTTAGTCCCTGAAGCACATGTCTATGCAGCAGAGTACACGCACGTTTTCTCCTGTGCTTCAGGGCTGCTGGAGCCTGGTTAGCGTGGTGTTGGGTATGGCCTAATAAGCTCTCTTGAGGATGAATTTGCAGAAGGAGCGTGATTGCCTGCACCCATCCGTACTCCGAGATACGCTCTGGCAGCGATTCCCCAACTGTGGCCACAGTTACTGAATGCAGGGACTTTCCATGGTGTCACCATGTGTAACTTATTACCCTGCCGTATGTCTGGCAAAAGTACAGCCACCCTGAGTCCACGGCAAACATTTGAGAGCCACTGCTTAGTGTCGTGTTTCATTGTTGTCTCCTGAAACCCCAGGATTGGAAGTAGTTTCCCCCATGAGAAAAGGAGAAGAAAATGAGGTCATCATGGAAGCAGAAAACCATGCAGGAAAGAAATCTGTGAAGCAAATCTGGTAGTAGTTCTGTATTTCTCCCACGTCTTCCCAAATTTCATTACAAGTGAGATAGATTCTGCTTCATACGAAGGAGACAGAAAAATCCAGATTTCACCCAGCTAAGGTGGAAAGCGGTTTTCAGCCTAGTGGCTTTAATGTAAAAAGTTCTCTCTCTAATAATGTATTGGGTTTAGTTTCTCTGATGGCCGTTATTTCTGTAGCCTGGAATGCCTGGAGTGAGGAATTTTCTTAACGGTCAGTTCATATAGAGCTTTAAAGGCAAAAGACAAACCCACTAAATTCCAAGCAGAAAAACCCACAGGTGACAAATTCAGTGTATGGAGCGTTCCAGGATGGTGTGTCCCCTTTGCCAGCCATCAAGGGCCCCAGGCACTGCTCTGCACGCAGCCGCGCGGAGGGGGTGTTCGTTAGTTTGTTTTTAATAACATCAGGTACTTTAACGTAATGAAAACATTCTGTTTTCAGACCCTAAGAAGTTGTTTTTGCCTAATGGAGTCCCTAATGGCTGCATCTAAGAAGTTTTTATGAATATTTCATTGCTTATGAAGATTGACCTTCTTACACATTTAGAGGAAATAAAAGGGTGAGACCACATGAGAAAACATTTGCGACTTAATACAGGAAAATCTGGGGAAAGTATCTCTGATAACAACTCTCTGAGATTTTTATGTCTCAACAAGCTTAGGCATCAAATATTACTTGGCTTAAGAATTAAAACAAACAAACTCCAGCAGCATATACATGAGCTGCCTGCGTTGGCAGCTCGACCTGGAATTAGGGATTGAAAGTGAGATCTTTCCAAGTCGTGCATTTCTGACTGCAGTAAGAGTCAAATTCTGTCCAGTTTACTCCTGATTTCATCTTCAGAGAGGCACGAACTAGATCCCGCTGTGGTTTATGTCTGAGAGCAGTGTTACGATAGCAGTCTAGCATGGAGAGCGTGCCGTCGGGAGGATCCACGTCTCCAGCACTGCATGTGAGACTGGAAAGGGTAGAAGTGACCAGGAATTACCTTCCATCTCCTCTTGCTGCGTGCAACAGGAATGTGGCACCGGGCAAGTGTTTTGCCTGGTTTCACGTTCATTTTATATTGCTGGCTTAGTTGATTAATATTCCTTAACGTGCCTTATCTTTTCCCGTTTGTCTAATTGACCACCTTTAGTACTTAGAGTGGAACTGTCTTGCACTGGTCACTATGGTAAGCTTGAAAATACCAAGTCTGAAGCTGCTGTATTTGCAGTGGAGTCTTTCCTGGCCTGTAATTGAGCATCCCATCCCCAGTACCGTGTATTGTTGCAGCTATGCGAATCCTTCCTGACAAGGGGATGCTTGTGGACCTGTGTATACACAAGCACCTAGCGAGCAACGTGTTGGTATTCATCACCAAGAAAACAAAATCATCGTTCTCAGCTAATGTAATGGAAATCAACACCCGTCAGACCGATGCTGATAACTTTAGTCAGTGCTAAAAGCTGTTGTTGAATTTCAGTGTGAAGCTGGCTGCTGCTTGCAGGTAGGTGCCGTGTATTTTTCTGTCTATGGGGGTGTCCCTCTGCTTTGCCTGAGCAGGGGCAGTGGCCTGCTCTAAGGCACGCCACTGGCACAAACCTGTGGGCAGCAGCCTTAGTAACCTTTGTGTCCAGCATTGCATTCGGGAATCCACCTCTAAATCAGATGCCAAATCCAGGAGTAATTAAATCTCACAAGATGCCCCTCTTTTCTGCCATCCTAAAGTGATGCCACTTGCCAGGTCCCTGCGAGAGAGTTCAGGTGGATGTGTATTTAAAAAGTTGCAGCAGCTAGTCGCGCCACAGGAGCTGTGTTTTTCACGTGTTCTAGTCAGCATGGGAGCCCAGCGTACTCTCCTCTGTCTTTAAAGTTACCCTCCGCAATAGTTTTGATTTGCGAAGGAACTCAAGGAGTGTCACAGCTGTTCTAGCCGCTCTCAGAAGTACCGAGATGCGCAGCGTGCGTGCATGACCTCATTGGAAGCTTATATCAAAAACAAAATAACAAAATAACCCAAGGGAGACCTGATCCCGTGCATGTAAGGCACATATGGAACTATTATTGCACCCAGTGTGATTAAAGCACCTCAAGGATCCTGCTGTGGAGTTAGTATCTGCCCTTTTCTCTAGCTGTGCATATTTATAAATGATGGTAGGATTTATTAGTCTTGAAGGTGAAGCTCAGTTGAAGGGATGCTGACTGCTGAATAATCATGCTTCCATTGGAAAAAATTGTCTCATGTGATTTGCAGGCTTAAAATACTTCTGAAAGTAGCTACAGGCAAAATACACATCCCACCACCTTTTAAATTTACTTGGTGCTCGTACTTGCGTAAATCCAGCCTTCTGAGTACACCTGTGGTTTGATGTGAACTTGTGTCTGCTAGGAAGAGAATTTAAGCCAGCGTTGAATTTCACCTCTATCGCTAGTATCCTCCTTACATGTTCCCGTGATGTTTTCTGTTGTACTCTGCTCAATCCATGAGGGAAAACCAGGGTATCATCATGGCAACGTTTTGTCGTTTTGCTGCAGAGGTGCATTTGAGTTTAGCTGCAGCATCCAAGTACAAAGTTGAACTATGCAGTGAACCTCAATGCCAATACTAGCAAACTTCTGTGGCCAGAACTAATCTACGCGATGCTTCTACGCAGGCGTATCGTACGTGCTTTACAAAACTGACATGAAAATTCGGGCGCCCTGGGAGAGCTTTGCTTGCGTGCCTTTCGCCCTGGCGCTGATTACAGCTGAGTGCGGCAGGCCCGCGGTGTTTGACTGATCGTCTGGAGATAAGGTACAAGAGACCGTCCGCCGTGCAGTTCAGACGCGCAGCGAGTGGTGTTGTCACACTGCGGTTAGCTTGGAGTAGTAATTTGTGTGGCATTACAGGAGATGCGTTTTCTTTTCTGTCTTACGGAGCTCTGTTTGAATTTTGGGTTTATTTTTATTTTGTGCTGCTCTTGGATACTCTTTCGAGCTTTCAAAGGGATGATTTCAAATAGCGGTGAAGAAATGGAGTTTCAGATATAGAAGTATTCTTTAAACATTTCTTTCTTGTCTTTACTTTCATCATTCCTTCAGGATATTTGTGCTTGGGTAAAGAAGCCACTCTGTCGGAAATGTTCTTTTCCTGCTCTGAAGCCACAGTTCAGTACAAAAAGGAGAAAGCAGGAGAAGATGGGAAACTATGTGGGAGTATAATTAGTACATTTAGCAAGATAGGTCTGGAGAGAAGAAAAAAAGGCCAGATAAATAAATTTATGCTGTCAGAGTAATTAGAAAATTTTTCCCTGCTTAAAAAGATTCGCCAACCTAAAATGTCAAATATAATAAAATAATAGTTTCAAATATATCAGAAGACAGGTCTTGAAGGTGCCCCATTACAAGACAAACTGATGTAAGTAATGGACTCAGCTAGATGAAGATGAAGTGGTGCTTGAATCACCAGGGTAATTTAGGAGATAGGGAAAGTATTGTCTATTAGGGACTGGAGCTGAGAGGTAATAAAAGCTTTTTCTTATAATGAGTCTGCATCTCTGAGTTTGATCAGTGTTAAGGCTTTTAATTTCTTCAGCATCTGTCCCAAGCATATTTGGGCCCTAGAGGTTTTTTTGTTTTTTTTTTTTAATAAAGCAGAGAAATACTTCAGAGGAAAATTAGCCTCATATTTCTTGCTCTTGACCATCAGACATACTTTTCACCCAATGCATACATTCCAGAGTGATGCATAAAGGTAGCATTTGTCCTGTGGTTTTTCCCTCATCTGATTTGCTAGATTGCACAAACATCGTAAATTAGCGAAAGGACAGGCATCAAGGAAACATTAGAAGTGTGGTGCTTTAGAAAGAAAAAAAAAAGTCCATTCCTAATTCTGTCAGAAAAAATTATCAGATTTAACAGTGGTTTGGAAACTTAATGAGCTTTTGCTATGGCCGCGTATGAGTGGCAGAAATTTCAGTTGCATGCGTCTGGCTGCGTTCGCCAGGGAGTTAACCTTAAATTCCATCTCGGAAAAACGTAAAAAGATTACCAGGTTTCCTTGGAACAATGACACATCCTCTGCCAGGAAAAGCATCAGCCTTTCCACTGACTTAAAACTCCTGGCGAAAGACACTTCTTCAGCATTCTTGCCATCTCTTCTCTCCTCGAGATTTCTACAGATGTGTGCTATGTTTGAGATGAAACCTGCTGAAGTTTATGCTTGCCCGTGGGGCTGATTCATTGCCATCCGCCCCGTCTCATCCTTCCGTGCTGGGGAGCTCGAATCTCCTCCTGCCCGGGACGCTGCCGGTCGGTTGCGTGGGGTCACAGATGGACAGGTTGCGGCAGAAAGCGAAAGGGGCGGGTCTGCTAAGGAGGCTTACGTTGCTTATACTTTACAGCAAACTTACATAATTTTAATATTATGAAGTATTGCAGTTCCTCTTAATCTGTAGAGAGCAGCTATATTCATTTTGTATACTTAATTACTTTGAATGGCCATGAAATGCATTTTTCACGTGATGAGAACGTGCGTTTGCACGACAGTATGCGCAGGTAGGTGCAATTTGTCCGGTGCTTCACAGCAGGTTTTATGGCGATAAGGCACGTATTGCACTTCAGGTACGCAGACCAAACCAAGTCACGGGCAGGACTGCGTGTTGAGGAACGCCTCAGTAGATGTACCTGCTGTTGAGGGTCAGGGACAGGCACGGTTCTGCCAGCACCTTGGTATGAGATGCCAGAAATGCATCTGATGGCTCAGGCTTGGTAATGGATATATGTCATTGTGCCTACATTTTCCTGGAATAGCTAGGAATTGCTCCCTGCGGCTTAGCATTGTGTCAGTTATGTACTCACAGTCACGCTAAAACTTTTTGCAGGAGCCACTCACCAGTGCGCAAATACAGTAATGCATAGTGGTGCCGGCAGGTTTGGAGTTTGGGAGGAATGATTCTGCTCCTTCTACCTGGAAACAGATAGGGAGAAGATTTGGAGGGAGAAGGAATCAAGCATGTTTTTCTAGCCCATAATTTTAATTCTCTAATTAATTATCATCTAATTACTTAATGCCTTCCACAATTCTAACCATAACTCTATTCCATTAAGGGAGTGGGATTTGGGTTTATTTTATTTTGTTTTGTTCTTATTTTTTGTTTTAATTTTTGAATTTTTTTAGCCGCAAGATTTTAAGCTTTAGATAACAACACCATGCAAAATGAGTTATGTCATTGGAAGCAAGGCAGGTTCACAGCGTTAGCTATCAAACGCATAGGATAGATTTGCCAAAGCTCTTGTAACCTTTTCTTTAAGTATGTGCTGTTCTGCGTGCCGGCTCTCTGCCAACGGCCCCGTGTTACTCACTTGTTGAGATACGTGCGTGCGAGCGAGATCAAGAGCAAGCGTTCGCGCCTTTATGAAGCAGAAGTTGATATAAATGAGTTTCATAGACAAATCAAATGTATGCTTGGCGAGCTTTGCACAAATTACCCTTTTTTCAGGAGAGCTGGTTGATGGAGTTAACATCACTTGGCAAACAAGGGAAACAAGGAAATTAAAGCCAAAGCTATCTAAATGAGCTTACTTCGACATCTGGGAGTCAGAGGCACGGCTGGGAGGAGCAGACACAGCCCCACTGACCTTGCAAAGCAAAGCCAGCTCTTACCTGGCGAGGATTTGGCACTTTGGTTTAATAGCCAACAATCCTAGTCTTGGCAACAGATTTACATCGTGCTTTTCCTTGAAATGATTTTTTTAAAATTTTAGTAGTTTATAAGAGGAGCATATATAGCATAAAAATGCATGAATCTCAAGAGTCATATTTTTCATTGTTTTTCTGCCTGTGGTGACACTGACAAGCGAAACACGCTCGTGAAACAGGGCCACTTAAAAGCTGCCTCTGCTCTAATTAAAGTCCTCTCCGCAGTTGCTAGCCCTTGCTTTTGGGATCTCCGTGCGGGGAACGTGGCGGGTCCCACGCGCCTTGCAGACAGGTTCACGGTAGGCTTGAAATTGTGGAGCTCCAGACAAACCAATGAGTCTTTAAAACACCTGCTGCTTTGCTCCGAGCACAGATCGGCCCGAGTTTGATGCGAGGATTATTCTTGGAGGGAGAGCAGAAGGGAGCTTCCAAAGCCACTTTGGAGACGAGCGAGGAGAGCGTTTGTTTTCTTCTCGTTAACCCCTGTTCTGGAAGATAAATGCGCACGCACAGAATTGTGCTCTGTAAAACTACCGAGCTTTTGAATAAGACTTCTGAATTCACACAGAATTCAGCACATTCAGAGGTAAACTTACCCCCCCCATTTACTTTGTCGCTGTTTGTCTGTACAAGAGCAATAACCAATAAATTGTCCTCTGCAGGAGACTCCTGTAATCACTGTCTTTATCTGCTGGCTGGCTTACTAGAGATGAGCTGCTTTTTCTCAGGCAGTGGGAAGACCACATGAACTAGAAGTATTTTTAAGCTCGTCCTGCCTGTATATACCGTCAATAAAGTCTCGGCTAGCAAACCCCGCTCTTTTTGGCAAAATTGTATACGAACCAGGCATGTAGCTTAATTTTGGCTTTCAGGTTACAGAGGTGAAACTGTTAAGAGACACTGCGAGATCCTGATTGCTTCTTCAGCTGGCCGCCTGCTCTTGGGAATCTTCGCTGCTATTTGGTTTATTATCGTTACCCGTCGTTTGGCACGTCATTGTGTTAGGAACCACAGCTCTCGCTAGTCAGCCGCGCAAAGCGACACGGTGTGGGTTTGCAGGTAGATGCAGAATTGCCCGCCTGCTCCAGGATCTAATGCTCCTCAGTCCTTTGTGGGTGTGCGCAGAAAGGCAGAGCGGAGGCTCACAAACTTGTCTCTAGCTGCGTGAAGACAATTTTGAATGATACCTTGACATAAGGTTTACAGCAGTCTGCGTTATCCATACACCTGTTAAAGTGTGAGGTGTTCGTAAGACCGTCTTTAAGGCTTTCTTTGTGTGTCATGAAACGTTGCCACTGAAAAGAGTAGGGTACCGTAAACCTAATTTATGAAGTCAGTCATATCTACTTGTGCTAGCTAAGCATACGTATCCCAATAATAAATGAACCTAACAGAACCTAATGCATCATAATTGTTTTTCAGGTTCAGGAAGTTTGACAGCCATTTTGAATGTGAAAAATGAACATTTCAGATTATATATCAAGCCATCTATGTAAAGTATGCTGTTCAACACTTTGATCAGTTACCATAAATGCTATTTACAGATCATTTCAGCTCTCTCAGATGATACACACTGACACTCTCACAGGGGTATCCTTGAGACCCTGCTGTCTTTGGTCTGTCCTTTAAGAAGATGAAAATCAAGTTCCCAATTTGGAGTCAACCAAATTCTGCCTGTGAGTCACATTCAGAGTCCACTAAGGTCAAGAGAGGCCTTTGCTTTGTGCTCCCTGGATTTCAAATGGGGCCCAGGTGCACCTGTACTTTCTAGGATGTTTTGTTTATAAGGGATGCCGCAGGAGGAAAGGCTTTTAAACATCATGACATCCACGATTTTCGGAAAAGCATTTAATGCATTAACAGAGCACAACAAAAATTTTGCTGCATGGGGAACAGGCAGCGTAAGCGAATATTCATCTTCCAGGGTATTTTGCTGCGAGGACAGTTACGTTACGGGATAAAACCAGTAGATTTCCCTGTGCATACAGTTCTGCTCTCTCTGCCTCTCAGTAGGCACGAGGCGGGCTGCAGGAGGAGGAACAGTCGCTCGGTTAGCTTTACAACCTTACTCTGAAACAAGACAGTTGCATGCATGTAGGGCAGTACAATGGATTTAAAATGTCACTTCTCACTACAGTGAGTTTGTCTAAATGTGGGCAACCGGGAGCAGTGACATGGAAACTAGCTATGTGGGTATAAAGTTGATGAATATAAATCAGTAGGTTAATCCTCTGGTAGGTATGCTCTCTCAAATGAAAAGTTTGCTGTAACTTAGTCGTATACACACATGGACCTCACGCCTACGGGTGATTCACTTGCTATTCCTGGAGAGTTCGTGTACAGACTTGGCTTGACTTAAGTCCAAACTGGTGTAAATTACAGTATCTGGAAGAGGAAAGGTGATGCAATTCACCCTTTGTCTTAACTTGACCCATACCTTTTTCTGCCCCGCGTTGTGTTGCACAGAATCAGGCCTTGAATATGTTTTGGGAGCTGCTGCATTTGTATGTTGGCATTTTCATTGCCTGGCTGCTGGCTTTTCAGGTAACTGGAGTGAGGTGGAGCCTGCACTGATGTCCTTTAGCACTGATATACTTCAGGGAGGCAAGGCAAGGCCTGAAATGTCACTGTGGGTTGATAGAGCAGGTGTATGTACCCTAAATAAGCATAGGGACGATTAAAGGATGGAAACTTTTCTCCCTGAGTAGGAAACCCACGTTTAATTGAACTGGAGTTCCTTGTTACCTGACAGCCGTGGAAAATATCTCCAGCTATGTATTAGCTTTCCTTTACTGCATGCTTTGTTCTTTTGTTTTTCTTTGACTGTTATTTTCAAAACTTAGTAGCACTTCAAAAGTGAAATTTAATAGCAAAGAATGATGATAAAATCAGGGGGGGGGACGGAGGGACGGACATGAAATACAGAAATAAATAATGGTGGTATTTAATCACATTAATGGCAGCAGGCTACACCCTGTTACACACACAGAAAAGTCATTCTTAAAAATCTTTAAAATTGCCTCCTCCTGGAATGCCATTTTTTTAGTGGAATTCAGCTCACCATGTGAAAGGTCCTCCACAGCACTTAGAAAGATTTATCTCTGGGACTGTATTGCACACCAGCCTTATGAGGATGTGAGCATGCGTAAAAACCTTTAAAGTTCTCAGTGGAAAGCTTTATAGGAGAAAGCTCGCTTTGAAGGGAGAATTTATAGGTGGAACGAGAGGCTGTCCGAAAGGCGAAAAAGAGAGCGCGCTGCGAAAGCGGTGCAGGAGGAGCTGCGACAGCGGCCGTGGGAGACGTTCCATGGGTTTTCTGGAGAGGTGATTTATGAGGGAGCAAAGGTAGTATCCAAATGGAGGTGGCACTGGGTGGATTTCATCTTCAAGAGCTTGCACAGTGTTTTGAGACTTTATATGTCCTTGAAGTTTAATGTGAAGAGCAGCCTCAGCAAAAGGCTCTTAGATGTCCCCAGCTAGGTACCGCTTTTTTTCAACTGCTCTACGCTGTTAGGCAACAGTGAAGACTGAAGGTGCAAACTTGATTTCCGATACAAATCCTTTGATGGAAAATTGGCATTTGCTTGCCAAAAAGGACTGCCACAAAGCAGGAGAAAGTTTTATTTGCATAACCAGCACGAGGGAGTGGCGAGCATTTGCACACATGCTCTCTCTTCTTCTAGATACATGTAGTGTTGTAAAAATACAATAAATTATGGCAATCCAAAGACTTTCTTTGGTCCAACAATCTTTTTAATTATCTGCAATCATGTATACAACCATCAGAAAAGAAAGTGGTATTCAGGAAGTTAGGCCTGGTGAGGGAGGAGCGCTGAATTTGCGTGCTCTGCAGCATCCTTCCAAAGAGGAGAGAGATACTGGCAACATGCAAGGTTAAATTCACTCTGGGTATCGGTGGTCATGTATATGTAAGAGAACTTTGCCTTACATCTCCCTCCTTCTCAGGAGGTACATGCCTCTAATCACCTGGTTCTGATTTTCTCTTGCTTACATTCATTAAAATTTGGCAATTTGTGATTTTTCTCTTCAGACTTGTGTTCATTTCTGCTTTCATTTGTTGTTGGTTTTTTTTGGTCTTAGCTAATTACGTTTTTTGAACAGACTTAACATTTTTATGCACGCATTTTCCAAGAAAGAAAGCGTTGTTCCAAAAGACCTTTGTGTAAAAAGTCCTGGACTCTTCTTCAGTGCTTCTATTTTTAAGCTGGCATCATTTCTGCTTAAGAAAGAAAGCGAATAACTCTTCTGGCAAGTACAGCAGTGCTTTCACTGTACAATTTAATGTCCATCGTGCAAGGAGTAAAGGTAGCAATGATGGCTGTGCGTGCGCAGAGAGGCTGAGATACCTCGTCCTGTTCCGTGTTTAAGGCAGTATTTCATGGTTTCCTATTCCTGGGCCTCTGCACTGGATAAGGATCTCTTTTTCTTTTATAAAACAACTTTTTGCAAGGTATTTCCTTTTTTAATTTGCTTTGTAAACAGTCTTAATTTGCTTACGATCACTTTGTAATTTCTGTTTTCAGAGAAGATCATTAAAAGTAAGCCATTTTAAGTGTAGGATATCAGGACTCAGGGGAGTGGCAGGACTAGCAGCAGGACTAGCCAAGGCGCTGGGTACCTGTACAGGAATGACATGGTTAAACCTCTCCTCGCTGCTCTGAAAAAAATCACGTCCTGATGTTGTATTTAATGACTCTGTATGTGATGAATGGTGCCATAAAGCTCTCTGTTGTGGTAAATTGCTTGACAACACTGAAATTAGGAGGTATGTTTTATTATCTAATGTCTGCCTGAACATATAAAATAAAAAATGAATAAAATTGCAGGGGGAGAGGAATCACTGTTCTCTGATACATGAATATTTAGAGAGATATTTTCAGTGAACAATTAATTTTGCAGCCTTCTAAGCTAGAGGTTTAATCCCCTTGCCTTCCTAAGATTGTTTTATTTTTGAACCATATTTTTATTTTCAAACTGTCAGGTGAGATGCCAAAATCCAATGGCATTCAAGGCTGTGTGTAAGACATGAATGCTGAGTATTTTCTCTCTGACAACTCCAGACAGACAAGCGCTTCCCTGATTCCCTGATACTCAGCATGTCTTGGAGCAAGTTGATGCGAATGTTGTGCTTTGTGCGTTATTACATGCCTGGCTTATCCCTGCTCACTGACCTGGTCTTTCTCTCTCCCTGTTTTCTCCACCCCCTCCCTTGGTGTAGCTTTCGCTCCCGGAGGAACAGAATGAAGTAACGAGAAACGGCTGTGAATCCAAGGAACTGGTCTACCTTGTACAGATCTCTTGTCAGGTAAATGCCGTGTTTTTCTGCCCCCACCTCGTTTTGCAGACTGCGTTGCATTATGTTTGGCAACGCAGCCTCGTAATATGTTGATGTGACACTTTTCTGCAGCATGTGTGGTTTTTTCCACTTCTTCACTAGCTCAGTCCTCAAAAGGATGCTCTCTGTGGTACTGTGACCAGCTAATTTTAAGAAGAGAAAAGGAGCATCGAGGGGAGAAAAAGGAGTCTGTTAAGCAAATAATCCTCGCTACGGTTTGTGCAGAGCTGCACAGCGATTAGCCTAGAGACACAAGCGCGTATGCCTAGGCTGGGCGTACGTACGTTTGTCAGTTGTGGGGGGAGTGTACATTGACACACGGACGCACCAGATACATAAACAGAGGAAGTACGTGAGGGAGAATGCCGGCCAGTATTTTTGTTGATCGAGGCGTGCTGCTGGCAGCCAGGAGATGGGGATTCTTGATCTGTTCCCAGTTATGTCTCCAGACATCTGGTATGAAATTCTTTCACTGCCTCTGCTACTGTGGTATCAGAATGCTTTGGGCAGATAAATCTGCCGCTTTGTACCACAGATTCCCCGTCTGCTAATACGTAGATAGTGACTTTGTAAAATGCTACGTAACAGGTTATCATATTTTAATATCTTGAATGAAATTGTTGTTTGTAGGAGACATATTGTGTTGACAAATTCACTTGAGAGTTAATGCCTGTGTTTGGTCATTTTTCTGGTCTTAACATAGCAGTTCTTTTCATGATTCATCTTGGCGCTTCTTGAGCGTCCATCTTATCCATTTATGCTGAACATTAATGGGAATCACTGTGGTGTCTGTCTCTCTTTTGAAAGCCCTTTATGTGATTCTGCTGACATTTCTCAGGTGCTAAAAGGAAGTGTATGGAATAGGCACACCCGTGTTGCCTACATTTGAGTTGTGTGGGGTAGGGAAGCATTTGCTGCCGGATTGCACCAGCGTAGTGGCATCAGTACACACAGAGACAGGTTGTGAATTCGCAGTGTACTTGCTCGTCTGCCCTCACTCCGTGTGCACGCTGGTGTAGTGTGTTCAGAGAGAGCTGGGGGGCAAAGCATCCCGCTCCGTTTTGAAGGTGGAGCTTGGCACAAGCTGAGCTACAGCAGCGTAGTTAGCGTGATAGAAACACACGGAGTAATTCCCCTCTTGTCAGCTCTTATGGTGCAAGTACACACATGCACAATGTGTATAGACATGTATATATAAATAGCGCTCTTGGGAGAGGGGAGAGAGGCTGAAAGTGAACAATCTCTCAAAATTGCCTGGTTTTGGGCATTTTGCTAGTACTGTTTAACTCAGCTCTAGCCAGTGTCATACAAAATAATCACTTTTCAGACAAGCAATCCAAGCTAACAAGCAGCACTGCAAAATTTACTGGTGGACACATATCTTTGTCGCAGCCAAGTGCAGTACAGTGGCTGAGAGTGAGATTTTTTCAGGGGAGTTAAGGAAATTGGAATTTCGATACGTTTTGAGTCCTCACGTTTGGGACTGCATTCGCAGTGCTTAATGCAGAGATGAACCTTGTGTTCTTTCCTGACCGGTTCAGGTGGGCCCATAGAAATGCCAATATTTTATAGAATGGTTTTTTCTCTAACCCTGAAGCATACCACTTCTGATCTTTCTACCTACCTTACTGACATCTCTAAAGATTAACAGGACGCCTTCAGGTATAACCGTGTCCTTAAACCCTGTAGAATATGTTCCTGCAGGAGCAAGCCCCAGGAGTAGCCAATGGCCAGTGCATAGCGTGCAAGGCATGGATGGTGCACTGATGGACGTGAGCCCAGCTGTCCAGCAGCCTGTCTGACGCTTCTGTCAGACTCTCAGATGCTTTGCAGGGATGTTTCTGAGAATACAGTGCAGAGATTCGATTTGTGTGGGGACAATGTGGTGAATTCCGTGCCTTGGCTAAGGAAGATGCTACAGCAGGGCTTAACTGAGCTGCTGTCCGATAGATCCGGAGGCTGTGAATCACGCCCAACTGCTGAGGAGTTCTGTTACCTTCTTTTTCAGTGTTACTAAACTAAAACGAAAGCACTGGGAGTTGGCCTCATCACTTCAAAGGATGAGCATAGAACCAGTCACCTTTTCCTTTTTTCTTTTTCTTTTTTTTTTTAAAGTAATCTTTCTGACTAGCTAGAACTGCTCCCCACCCCAAGTCTGTGATTCACCTCTCGCGTGTTAGTCTCTGTCCCTGTCTCTCAGATACTTACAAAGCTGAGAAACTTGTGGCATCTGGATTCAATGAACGGAAAGGCATGGAAGGAGCTGCACAGCTGAGCATCATTTCTACCGTGGAGATACTTCACCCCTGACATCCCATGGCCTCTCCTAATGTCCAGGGAAAGATTCCATTCTGTCACGCGTTGGATACCAGCAGTGTCTGGATGGGTTTGGCTCCATGTTAGAATTGAATGGGAGGTGTGAAATAGCTCATGGAATGATAGCACAGTGGGGAGAGATTTTGGCAGGACGCATCTGTATTGGGCCAAAATATTGAAGAAGGGAGAAAAAAAGCCTGTAAGACAAATTTCACTTTGCTCGCCTTTTGGATATGCTGCTAGCGCTGGTGTTCAGCCTACTGCAGCAGCTTGCAAAAATCTCCTTGATTTCTCAGATGGACGCAGAAAAAACGAGGTCTGATAATTAAGGCTAAACCCATATAAATTGAAAAGCTTTAAGCTATTTGTGATTTGTTGCAAAAACAGGTAGCATGAGGAACAGCAAGGGCATTTGGCCATCCTGGCAATTTCAGATTACAGATCTTAGAGAAATAAGCTAAAAACCCTAGCTTTGGGGTTGAATGCATTATACTGCTGTGCCTTGCCCAGTTTGGACTGTGCAGATACAATCTGTGTGTTGTGTGGTCCATAAAAAGACATTTATTTTGTCATTTCACCCTGTAGCAGACAACAAAACCAAAGCTTTGGAACACTAGACTTTTAAAACATCCAGCTCAGTTGTGTTTGGCAGACTACAGTTCAGCATTTACACTAAGGAAATTCTATCCCGCTCTTTCCCATCTGTAAGTGTAATTGTAGTGGTGTAAAGAGAATTATTGTTTGATGCCTATTTTGCAAAACCTTCCCAGATAAGGTTTGAAAAAAAATTTTTTGGAGTTGTATTTGTGGCACATTGCTGCTGCAAGTCAGCTTGTGAAATACAAGCTTTATGTGAGGTTCAGAGGGGTTTTTTTAAAGTCTCTATTCAGCTTTTCTTCTACTTAGAGACCTCAAAAAATTAATCCAGTTTATTAGCTCTTAAGAAGAAGTGGGAATATATAGAGAGCTGTTCCAAGTGTTTCTGAAAAGTGGAAAGATAGGATTCTTCTTCTGATTTCTTTGAACAAATTTAAACATGAAAACTAGCAAATGAGAAAGGTAGGGTTTTAAATCTTATTGGAAAGAGCTGATGATAGGGGGGTTTGGTTTGGTTTGTTTTTTTAGAGCAATGTAGGTGGATTTTCCTTTTTTCCAAGTAAGATTGCACTGTTTAACTTTCATTTCTAGAAGATTGCTTTCAGGAGAGGTACGGTTACTGCTGTTGAATGATTGCTGTTATTAAAATAAATGTAAACAAAATCCCTTTCTGTGCTAAAAGAAGGGATGGATGGATGGATGACTGAAGGGAAAGGAGACTTTTTAGAACAATCTACAAATGCTTGAAATCTGAGGGAAGGTTTTTGGGAAAAGGAATAATGCTTTGAGTTTGCACTTTCCCAGAGCAGACAGTATGCCACAAGCATTTTGGCCAGGGAGGAAAATATCTCTAAAGAGCGTTAGAGACTGCTTTTTGTGTAGGAAACAGAGAAGGATAAAATCCTGGGAGGGGTGGCATGAGGACTGTACCTGGGAACCTCTGAACTCCGTAGGCAGTGACTGCAAGCCTGAACAATAAGTGTGGTCCTTAAAGGACCACAGGGAATGTCTGAGACCTTCATGAGTTTGTGCTGTACCTGTAGGCTGCGAAGGTCCGTTGACAGTGTTTGCAATCCTTGCTAAGTTCCACGGGGATAAGCAAAGAATTTACAAGGTCTGCAACACGTTTAAAAGGGGTTACTCTGCGTGTCGAGAATAAATCAACAAAAGTAAGAGCCTGCAAAAAAGGTTGAAATAGGCTAATCCATCCAGCATGTTTTGTTGCGTTGTAAAGCAGGCTGAAAATCTGCCTTTTTAATGTTTTTGGATTTGTTTGTGTGACAACTGCCTGCATATTTATTTCAGTATTATAACGTAAGAATAGCTAAGCTAAGCTTTTATTTTGAAAAATGAAAGAAAAAGAAAAAACATGCAATACTAATTACAACGTGAGATTTGCGGTATTTCTACACTACAAACATCATTTTTTTGTGAAATTTTGAATGGCAAGGAGAGAACAAGAGACCAGTTGTAAAAATGTTCAAGTTCAAAGGGAGACCTTAAAGTCTAGCCACCTCTTGTGTTTTTTATTGTTCATTTTCATCATCACAGGTAGATTGTTGAAACAGAAATGACAGGCAGTAGAAACCAGAAATGTCAGACCATGCAAGCATGAGTGATGTTCTGAAAAAATCTTAGGACTAGATCTCATGATAGACCCTTAAACACAGACTGACTGTTGCGATCTCAGGACGGAGCCACACTACCTTCTCTGTTTTCTGCTTTTCGTGGGATAATGCCAACGTCCTGCAAAGGAAGCCTCTTTCTGCTGCAACTGAGGTACATTTCTAAGGCTGTTCTCGAAGCAGGAAGCTCTCGTGGTCCAAGCATGAGTTTTCTCCATTTTTCTGCTCGCATTTGCAGACTCCACGCTGGCAGTAAGCTGAGCCACGTGGCTTTGTTGTGCAGGATGCACAGTACTTCGCCCTGTTCCTGTTTTTTGTTCAAGGCAACCATTGCCTGTCTGTGCTGTGTTCATTTTGATTGATAGAATAAGGTCTCTGATGTACTAGATGAAGGCATTTACGCAAATCTATGCCACTTGTATCTCCCAGCTCTGCCTTGCAGGAGATTCAAGTTCGGTATCTTCTGTTTGAAGAACAGCATTTGCAAAACTCTGAAGGCAACCCCATCCAGCGTTCCATGGCTGGAAGCGTGGTTGCAATAATAAGTGCTTCAAGGGCAGCAGTGAGAATGCCAGGAAAAAATGGGATCCAAGTAGGAAGAACAGACAGGACTCCCCATCCTGGGTGGTTTGTGGGGAGAGGAGAGTGGAATATATTTTCACAGAAGCAAATGTCTTACTCAGACTACTAACGTCTAAAGTATGGTTTGCTGGTTCTGTCTGCATGTGATAGTCCATGCTAAAAACCACAAATTGCTTGCAGTAGGATTTTTGAGTCAAACATTCGAAAACCTTTTGTATGATTGTTTTTTGTCTTAAAGGCTTGTTCTTTAACATATAAATAGTTTTGTCTTGCGTGATTGAAGCTCAAACACCTAGAGAACAGTTACTGAGTAAGTGCTGCTAACATTCCTCCTGTGAAAAGCTACAGTTCTTTAAACAGATGACTCTAAGGGACAAATTCTAACACACACATATATACTTGTTTTATATACATATAAAAAAAAAAGAGAGAGAAAAGCTGGTCTCATATTTGTTAAGGGGAAATATGTATTTGGAGCATCCAAGCTGGATCCTACCCAATGCAAAAGGTGTTTTCAGAACGTGTGTTAACCTGCCTCTCCTTTCTTAATATAGCATTTTCTGCCTTTCTTGTTTAAAGAAGATTCTGCTAAACAAAAGCAGTTACTGTGCCCTTTTATTGAAGAGTAAATTCAGGTGAAGTTTCCCATTATGCCTATTGCAGTCTGGCTGCAGTCTCCTGCCCCTACCCGTGCGTTCTCAGCCCCCTCTTCCACCCGAGGCCTAGTGTCCGTGTCGCTGCTGGACGAGTCCTACCAAGGATGAGAACCAAATCCACCCCGTGGCTGGTGGAATACTTCAGTGGTGGTGCAGCTAAACTGAAGCAGGTGTAAAATGAACGTGCACTGAACTGCAAGGCTACGCTCTGATTTCATGGCGATAGCTGCTTTGTACAAACTGCGTATAGGGACCCTGAGTACGTCCTAAAGCTTTATCTGCTCAGAAGAGCTCAGGAAAGTTTCTCTGGTTTAAAATGCATTAAAACGCCAGTCACCATCATGGTCTTTCCCCCCTAGCTTGTTTTCTGAACTTCTTTTCTGACATTTGGTACCGCTTGCCTGAAGACAACTGCAACAAAATGCCTCGAGAAATGTAACTTCCACCCACAAGTTTGCCCACGAGAGTTAGGTACCTCACGTGTTTGCCAGTGTTCGAAAATCCCTGTTGTGATACTGGGTATTTATTTCTAAGTCCCCCAAAACTTCTTAAAACCTGACCGTAGGCCTTTATGGATTGAGTATTTTTAGCCTATCCTTCCAGATGTTCACGAATGTTGAAACCTCTGTCCTAAGCATTTCTCGGGTGAGGAGGGCTGTTTTATGTTAGTCAAAAGAAAGCGACTAAAATCCTTGTTTCCACAATGCTAATCCATCACTTGATGTTCTGTGCTTGAATGGTTGATCTTAGGTCATATACTACATGCCTTCTGCTCTCAACAGCGATAAATAAAAATGAAGTGACAATAGTAATGTGGATTAATAAAGAATGTATGATGCTGGCAAGCAGCCTGAAAAGTGCTGTTGGGCTGTGTTCAAAGCTCAGGCGATGCCAAAGCGCTGCCAAGGTGTAGTGTCTTTGAAAAACTTGGGTCTGTTCCAGGCTTTTTGAAAGTAAACTAGCATCTGCAGGGAAGAGAGAAGGTATTGAATTGCATTAGAAGCCTTAAAGAACTGCATAATTAACATCTATTACTCTGTAGCTGTTATGATAATACTAAAGGATAAATTCATTCATTAATTAGGATAATAATTATTAAGGACAAGGGTATGACTGGTTTTGGAGTTTTGCTGCAGAACAGTGATCTGGGTAGGGCAGCACTGAACATCAAACAGGGTTAACGCTGTGGTGTGCTGTGTCCTTTTCCTTTTTTAACAGCATATTGCACCATACCCTCTGTTCATCGTGGGATTTGTATGTAGCTCTGAGATCGTTAGTTGACACGAGCAGTTTAGACGTGTGACAATGGAAGTGGCAGTTTGGAGGTAAAGAGGATTTTTGTCCTGTTGTCTTTGCTGCCTTTTATTCTGAAGCGTACAGTCAGGCAGTCGGCAAGATGCCTGCGTTGGGATCTAGGAGATCCACCAGCAAGGAGACTTCCAAGAGTTGTGCCATTTGCTTGCTTTGGCCATTTGCCGTATATTTGTGCTCTTTGGGACTATGGAATGGAAATACAGATGTTAGCTCTTCTCTCCTGTGCTGCACAGGAGGATGTAATGAACCCAGGAGCAGCGTTGCACCGGGCTACGGCGGCATCCATGTGTCATCGGGGCTGCGGGGTTTCATTGCCCAGCTGATGGGGCTTGTCCTTCACTCCATTCCCAGGCACAGAGCAGATTCAGGACTCGTGTGTGTAAATCTATCCACTGGTAACAAGAGATGAAAAATGACTGTGATTCTTAAACTCTGGTATTTAATTTCTCCATTCACGGTGCTCTGATTTTTTCTCTATTTAAATATGTATTGTGGAGGAAAACAGGGTCAGCATGGTCCTTTCTTGTTCTTGACTCTGGATGCTTGAGACGCAATAACAGGGTTCTAGCTGTGCACGGGTTTTGAATTGAATGATTTATTTATTGAGTCACACTGCGGAGAGAAATGCTGTCATGGGACTGCTTATGCTAAAGCACATTCCTTCAGCAGGTGCAAATTTAGGTGCATTTCAAGCCGTCCCTTCGGTGTACCAGAGAGAGAGGCTTGCTCTGCTCTCTGGTAATGGCTTCAACTCTAAACTCCAGTAAAGAAATGGTCTGGTGAATTTATTTGAGGGTGTTTTTTTTCCTGGGGAAAGAGAGTATCTGAAAATGATCACCAGATAGCAGCCTACCAGTTCATCAGCCTTGCGTTGGCCTGAGCTGCTGTGCAGTTATTTGTGAAAGGGAATGGTGAGTGATACATGGCAACAGCCGCCTTCGTGTGCTCCTCAGATGTTGCTCTGCGATGGAAACCTGCCAGCTGAAGCGAATGGTCAGGGTAGCCCTGGTCTAGGAAGGGATGATGAGCAAGAGGGAAAATTATTTCTCAGAATAAAATGCAGTATCACATCAGTGTGCTGCCATGGAAGTTTTTTCAAGCAACAGAAGCTTTTACAATTTTATCGTAGTTTGTTAATGTCATGTCCTTTCAGCATTTTGCCTTCAGAAAGCAAGCTCTGAATTAGAGAGATCAATCTTCTTGTATCCAAATTGTATTCTACTTAGCTCTGGAGCAAAAGTGAAAATCACTGTTGAAATCTAAGAGGACAGGATAGCGATTATGGTTTCTTTCTGTAAGTGATGCATTTTGGCAGGGCTTGGGATTGTTATGTGGTGCTTTGTAGACAAGGCTGGGCCCGGCCACAAATTGAAGAGGACAGTTGGCTTTATTCTGAAGAGACATTGAATCCTGCCCCATAACTAAGCAAGTGTAAATGCGTTGCAGAGGAGCAGTTTGTCTACAATCTTGCTTGTTTTAAAACTTCTCCAAGAGCTGAGCTTGGTTCAAATCCAAAATAAGGAGGATTGTGGTGGATGTTCCTGTTTTTCTTAGCTGCCTTGATGTTTATTCCTTATAGAGAAGTTTAACACACATACATTTGTAATAGCAATATTACAGTGCCTGTTTACTTGGGAAAGCTGACAGCCCTTTGGGACAGATGGTCCACAGCAGTTTCGTCCAGTATCATCCTCTGCAGGCTGCAAAGTTACTTTGATCAACAAGTAATGTTAGCTGGCTAAGCCAGCATCAGGAGGAAGACAAGGTGCACCGTTATCATGCCTCAAACCTGGACGACTTGGATGTAGATAAAGTTCGTAGGCCTTGGAAGAGCATCTACCCTTCCAAACAACAGATTCATTGGGCATAAAACATAGGACAAACAGGTTAGTAAAGAATATTAAAAAAAAGGCACTCTCAAGGCACAGAAACCACATCAAAATACATAGCACGTGTGTAAAGATGCTTTAGCAGTAAATCAAAGACACGTCATTTTCATTGTTTGTAGCAAATGTTTTCTGTCACTGAAGAAAGTGGCAAAACTCTCAGTTTGGCCAGTTTTCAAAAGTTATGTCCTACGAGTTACGCTGAGTGCACCGTGTTTAGTTAATCTCTAAAAAAGTTCTCTCTCTAAAGTTAAATTTTAAAGAAAATTTGTAATTGAGTTGCTTTTGGTAATAAAAACACTGAAGTGTTAAGTGCCATTGTCGTCTTCAGTAACTAGAGGTGCTTTGCCCAACTGCGGATTCATAACTGACTGTACGTTAAATTAAAAATAAGTTTTGTTTTAGAGGAACTGGTGACGGAATTCTCAGGGAAAACATGATTGAGCTTGTTCCTTAAATCTTTGTATTCGTTAGGGCTTTCCTGGAGTTACAGAGCAGGTTTGTGCCCCAAGTTTGCTACCAACCATCAAGCCGGTGTTTCTTGTCACCATGGGTTGTGTAACCCGTGGCAAACCGACCCTAGTTCAGCCAACACCCAGCGCTCGTTGAGCAAGATTTACACCTGAAGCGTGAAACCGCTCGGAATCGGTTCGTCGTAGACCTGCTGTCAATTCCCGAGTTCCCCGCTCCCTTGGCAGGGGCTGAGAGCCTCCAGACTTCAAAAGCTGCCGATGTGCAGACAGGCTGTGGGCTGTAGGCATTAAGCGAAATTGCAAACCGATATTGCTAGAGACTGTAGAGCAAGTTTGCAATCAAGGGCTCAGGCTTTGACAGATAAAAAGGAACTGACTTTCTGTTTTTCTAATGATGCATTTTTTTTAACTGATCTGTGGTTTTAAAATACTGTATTTATTTCAGACTTTGTCGTTTACCTTTTTAAAGGACCCCATTAGGGATATTAGATATTAAAGATGGCCTGTCTTAAATGTTTCATCTCCTGGGTCTTGGCACCGCTTTTCAGTGTTTCTTCTTAAAACTGATGCATGCAGCTGCCAAAAAAGCAGCTATTTTTCCATTTTGGCTACAGCTCCAGCTCTGCTAAGAAAACTTCTCCAAAGCCGCTTCTGTTTCTTGTGCTTTCTAAATAACGTTTCACCCTTTTACCCTCTCTCCTTGAGTTTTATCTATAATATACCTACTTGCGTACCTTTTTCCTTGAAATGTTTGTGTGTTTTATCTCTGTAACCCTACCCAAAGGAGCAGGAGTAGGCAGAGATCTTCCCTCTGGCATCCTCTGATGAATCTGGGGGGGAGGCAAGGGGGAATGGGCTGCGGGAGCGGCCAAGCTCCCACGGATCCTCGGGAAAGAGGAGGGATAGGAGGGCCACTGGGCATTTCTTATCATCTTGGTGATATTTTCCAAATACCGTTAACATCTTTTGCTTTGTTCTGGGGCATCAAGATAAATGGGTTTGTAATGGAAGCAGTGTCAGCTACAGCATGTTTTTAATTAATTCCATGCCTCTAAGTTTCTGTTATTTTGTAAATGGTGTGATAGATGTGTGTCCTGTTGCGGAGCAACCATAACTGGGGTTTTGGGAGGGGGGTTCAAACAAAATTTGTTGGGTTTGGACCTACAAAATCTTTTCTTCCTGGTAATTAGTTTTAACAAAAACATGCTTATGTGCTTTGGTCACTTTAAAAAAAAAAAAAAAAAAAAAAGAAAATTTAAGAAAAACCAGCTGTTTGCTTCAGTGATGTGCCCAAGAAATGAGACTTGAGAAATGGAGATCTCTATCTGCCTAAGCTATGGTTGCTGCAGCTAACCTCAGGCAAGTCGTTCGGAAAGGTTTGTTTTGTTTTGTTTTGTTTTACCAACCTCAGGCAAGTAATTTTCAAAGGGTTTTTTTGTTTGGTTTGTTTTAAAGGATAGTGGTGTTTGCTTACTTTGATGAAACATTGTTTCTTCTCTGTGGTTAAGTGCTGAGTAGATTATAGCGCATTTGGGGCACAGGCTAAGGAGGGTGTTGTATTTAAGTATGTGCAATGTCCATGTAATCATTTGTAAGTATATATGCATTCACTCATTGCCTTGCTACCTGTAGGATGGCAGAATTTTCGTCCCCGTTACTTAGCAGTTGGTCTGTTCGTGGCTTTGAAGTATTTCCTTTGTGGCTGTAAGCTCATGTTGGGTTATTACTTTAATTTTCTGAAGTGTAGAAAAGCAGTCCCCCATGCTGTGGCCGCCCTCCCCTTCACCCCTGTGTCCCTCTGTGACCTGTTGCTTTTACGGTATAATTTTCCTAAAGAGATGATCGATATTGAATTGTTTAAATTATAACATGTCAGGAGAACAGGGAATTTCGTTCACATGTTGAGAGTTGTAAATCCTGTTTCAAGTTCATCAGGTGTCTGCCTGCTTGCAATTCAGAAATAGGCTTTCTTGTGGGAGGAAAAGCAGTTGTTAGCATTTCAGATGCCGTACACATGGTATGTTTGCGTTAGGTCTTCTTAGCGTGCCCTTATTTCTCTGTACCTGTACAAAACCAACTGCCACCAAAGCCTGAGCCAAATATTTGCCTGCTGTCTGGATGCTTCTGGCAAAGCTGCTCTTCTGAGTGACGGAGAAACCACTGGAAGGTCACGGCTTATTTCAGCTTAGCGCTCGGAAAGCTGCGCGTACCTGATCGTGGCCAGTTTCCAAAACTGGTCAGAACAAGCAGGAATAATACTGCTGTCATTCAGACCAGGCCTCGGGCAGCCTCGTGTTCCCACGTGTGTTTTTAGCATTCCTATCTGTAATTGGAATCAGGGAGCACAAGGAAGTATAATTTTTAGAGGAGAAAAGCTGCAGTGGTTTCCATTAAAATCTCTTTTTTTTTCCTGCTGATTGCAATTAATTGATAATAAACTGATAATTAATGCTGAAAGAGATTAATTTCTTCTGTGGAATAAGGCTATTCAGGATTCACCACGTCAAGACACTGAACTTTCTCCTCTGCCTTGTGGTCTGTCCGTACGTATGTTCCCTTCATCTTACGATAGTTGGTCTCTCGTGTCTCCGTCTCCTGTGATTCCAGGTGGAGCTTGGAAGTTTTAGTGTTTCCATCATTCTCACCTTCTTTAAAGCTCCCTCTTCCCCATATTTTATTTTCTTCTAAACATACGTGCAGCTGCCTGACAGCAGAACGGGTATCGCGCTGCAAGCTGTTGATGCTATCTTCTAAGCCAGGCCAACTCCAGAAGTGAACAGACATCTTCTTGATGTAGCTGTGTCTGTGCCCAGCGCTCATCACCGCCCAGCTCTGCCAGCGGAAGGGGTCACGGGAGCAAGTGCTGATGCTTGTTAAGTAAAATTTATGCATTCGTCAGTGGGGTTAAGCTAATGCAAATGTCTTCCAGCTTTAGGGAGAGCCATCATGTTCCCTACCCTATGGTGTGGGGAGGGAAGGAGTAAGCTCCTGTTGCTGAGCGTACGCTTTCATTCAGAAATAAAGTGGCTTTATGTTGCCTTAGTGCAAACTCCCTTTAAGTTTTAAATATTTCTAATTTCCTTGAAGTTATAATAATACACCAGAAGTCATGAAATCATCCAGGACATTTCGGTAAACACTTAAGCTTAGATAAAACCACGTACGGCACCAGCTAAAAACACTTCTGCGTAAACTCTAAGTGATGGATTTTATCAGCCTTGTTTTCTGTTTTGACTAAATTTCTAAGCCATTTTCCAATGTGACTTGTAATAGAAAAAGGGCTGAAGGGTCATGCTGGAATAACATACAGAACGCAAGACCCAGACAGCTGTAAAAGTCACCCACATGGCAGAGTTAAACTCTGCTGGTGGATGCTGGCATTTTTCCAGCTATTTAATACGTGGTGTTTTCTTACTATAGGGTCAAACTGCAGTGACTTTTGCCATATACTTTCATCTCATTTTCTGGTCTCGATCCTCTTGTGGACTGGTAAGGTTCATGAGAGCATCCATGTGATTTCTCTCAGGAAATAAGCATTTGAACCAGAACAGAAAGGTCTATCCCTGTCTTAAGATAAATAAATCTTAGGTGCTACAGAGAAAACATACTTGGACCGTGGGACAGGAGAGTTGTGCGTGCTGGAACTCAGTAGTACCCTGTCTGGCTTGAAGAGGCATTGATGGACAAAAAAGAATCCTATCTGCACAGATGTAGACAGATTCAGCTGGAAACAGTCTTTTACAAAGTGGGGAGAGGAGATCTGTAAATCTTTTATTATAAAACTTGTGCATATCTGTTTTCTAAATGAATTGCATCACAAATATTGACACAGATGAACCTATTCGATTCTCTCTTGTTAGCTGGATGCCTCCAAGCAAGCCACTGACTGTTCAGTGCACAACAGGGGAAGAATTGCTTGGACAGTTAAGTCCACATAAAAATATTCCTGTGTGGAACTGGCCTTGAGCTTAGGGGAGCCCCTCTTAGAAATCAGTAAGGTTTTTGTGCTGGTCAGTTGAAGGGTGTGAGAGATGATGGAGCACAGGTGGGGTTTTTTAACTATGGGAATGAAAATGCAAAGGATGCTTTAAAATACCCTCCTTAAATTTGCTTTTCCCAGTCCAACAGTAACCGAGCGGTACTACGAGAAGTAATGTCTTTCTGTTCGTAATGAGACAAACCATCACTGAGCTGCAACTGTCGTGCTGTGTGTTGGGCTTGGGAAGAAAGGGGACGGGGACTGATGCTGCTGCTCACCCGAAGTATCGCCACACGAGCTGTGCAAAAGGGAGTACGTAAACTTCTCCTGGCCGCGGCTGCGTGTCATCCTCCTTAGGCCGCTCGACCAGCAGGGCTAAAAATATTGCTTGTGGAGCTGGGGTTGTGAATCCTTGTCCCTCTGAATCTTGTCTCATGAGATGTGAAGCCTGGGTAGCTTTGTAGGATCTGCGATCTCGGTATAATGGTTTTACTAATGGGAGGTTCAAATCTCTGGCTCAGTGGAAATTAAATCATCAGTTCGGTAATCTCTAATCATTTTTTTAGCATGCCAATTCTTGCTTTGATAATCAGAAAAAAATAAGAAGCTCTGTGCAGTGTGCTGAAATCTCACCAGTCTTTCGTCGTGCATTTAATCCTACACAGCATGCAGGAGTAAGGGAGAACAAATCAAACTGTAACAAGAGTAGGAATGAACCCAGATTTTCCATTTTGTGAGAGATTCCATAATTGTCACGATGCTTTTCATTGTGAATGTTTCTGTAAAATGAAATTCCAAAAAATACTTTGATTCTGTTCAAGAGGGATTTTTTTTTTTTTAAGGCAGTGGTCATTTTCCTTTTGAAGATTGTGCGACTATTTTATGGCATTATTGACGTCTTCATTTGAGACTTGATTTTTTTATGTTTATCAAATTTGTCATACCCAGGTTTGTAATTGAAGGTCTGAATCCGGGAAATCACTTGACTGTGTGCTTAACTTCACCTCTATTCTTATGTCCTATTGGCATTAGTGGGATTTAAGCATGTGCTTCTCTAAATCAGGACCATCAATAATTAAAGAATAGAAAAGTAATTATTGAATTGTAAAATGAGAGGGTGATCAAAAATTTATTTGAGCAACAATTAGTGGAAATCATTAAGAATGTGAAGAAGGCATTTTTGCCTTATGGATATTATGTGCCTGAAGCACCAGTAATGTTTAGCTTTGCTACAAAACACAGTCGACAACATGAGACCAACTTAACAGTCACTTACTTGCTTCTACTTTATTAACTCTCTAAATTAAAAAAAAGAACCCTTTTGCAAAACCCTTCTGGCACTTTAGAATTTGCAGGAAATGGGAGCAAGATACACAATTTTTATATTGATATGGTGAAACATTGTAGTATTTTTGATACCAGATGAGGTGACTGTTGTTTCTGCTGCTTTGGCGATGCAACTCTGGAAGTCTGGCTGAGAGAATTTAGACTTGACTTTCTTGTGATTTGTACTGGAGATCTGAGGGGAAGCACTAAATGTTGTCCAGTTCCTTCCTAGACTGCTGCAATGATTCTTTCCTGTAAAGTTAATTGCACCCCTCGTAAATATGGCTGTCTTATTTTTGCTTAAAAATTTGTCACTCAGGCTCCAAATGTGCAAAAACTTTGCTTAATACAACTTTTAGAACAACCTAAAGCATGTATGCTTTTTGAAGGTAGTTATGGCAGACTTAAAACTGTAGAGTATTAAGAAATATTCACATTTAGGGTGTTGGGATAACTTTCTGCTGGGCGGAAATTGATATTATTGCCCCTGAAACTGTGTTCTGGACTAGCACATCATATGCACAGTCATTCCGAATGCGACTGAAGAACGGGCAGCCCTGTCACCACAAGCATCCTGCGATCCTTTTGTACGAGAGCCAGAGATCCAGGGCTGTGATTGCAGGCGTTGGGCCGACTTACCTAGCAATGGTGACAGTGGTTCTGGCCTCCAGGCACGTGCACCACCCCTCTTATGGAGGTTGCTGCTGCTTCCGCAGGGATAGCTCGCAGGGATAGCTCGGCTGGTTGCTTAGCAGCTGCCGAACTGCTGCAGATTTAAGGTACGGGAGCGGTGGTTGTGGGTTACCTTTCTGCACCACGCTCGGACTGTGCCAGCTCAGCGCTCGCTCCACGAGTTGTTGTGCGGCGCAGGAAGAACCTCTCAGGGAGATGGTGGGGCAAGAAACACCGCTGCTGTCGTGAGGTAAGCTGGATATGCTCATTAATCAGCCTCCCTGCTAGCTATCAGTAGCCTCGTTACTGTGATCGTACAGAATAGGTTTCATCAGAAGCAAGGAGAACGCTGTCCGTATAGTCCGTTCTCCAAACCTGTCACATGGACCAGTAGCTTGCTGACCCCAGCTATTCCTGTCTTGTAAATTTAACTCTTACTGTCTTAATTCGTGATAAAAAGAGACTGCAAACCTACAGTCCAACGTCTAAAATTAAAATATCGTGGAATTAATAACAGATTTATGGTCATTTGACAAATAGGTTTATTATTTGCGTGGATAACGTACGAGATTGTGTTGAAATGTGTGTTGAAATGTCCTGTTATGTGTAGCAGGCAGAAGCAAATAAAGGATTGCAGCGATTTCTCGGTGTGTTGTTTCTTACGTTGGTGACTAAACCTTGCTCAGCTGAAGGTCATACTGGCAATTTATCAAAAGAGCAAGAAGTACTTAATTGCAAAAGATGGAGAAATTGGAAAGGCTGTCATCTTCTTGAAAATAATTAGACTTGCACTCCTGTTTTTGCTTTTCTCCTTTAGACGAAAAGTAAAATGATATAACTCACGGAAATTACAGAGCATTTATGTCTTGCGTAGATACGCTCTTTGTAGGCTTGGGAAATAGGGGTGATTTCTTGTGATATGAAAGCAGAGTTTGTGGGCACAGTACATGGTCTGGAGTTGTCTTAAATAAATTTGACAGAAAATAGCTAGTACGCTGGACTATAGGTTCTACATTTACAATCGCCTTGCAAGCTTTGGATATTAATAGAAAAGTGATGCTTATAACTTTCCTGATGAACAGAAGAATATAGCAGAATGGTGACTGAGAAGTCGGAGTAGGCCATGCTTTTTTGTAGCCTGGGTGGAGAGGGCAGCGGGTGCAGAACTCCAGCCGGTGTAGTGCAGCAGGTCTGGGATCACGCCTTACAACTGCTTGCCCCATGGGAAGCTGGAACGAGGCTGTGTCCCCTCTTACACCATGCATTTCCCTGCTTTCTGTACTGGTTGCCAGGCATCCCTTTGTCACTTTTAATCCTTGGCCCTGCCTTTGAGTGGCCGTGTAACCCGGAGCGATGCAATTCCTTCCTCTGACATCTTCCGAGTCCTTGCGCTGCGAGCGTCGCTTTGCTGTAGGAGCACCTGGACCTGTGCAGCATGGCTAAACATCTGTTGCATGCTTTGTTGTTTTTCTCATCCTTTCCCTAGGGAGACAACCGCATGTGGAGTGTGAAGCGGAGTGTGTAATGCTGATAGAGACTTTCTTCTTCTTAAATATGGCCGTACTGTTGATTTTAGGAAGGAAAGCCTGAGAAAGCGCTTTGCACTTGAAATAGAAGGCGGGGAAGCTGTGTGGAGGTCCGTGCTCACCGAGTCGGTGTCCACATCTGTAAAACAGGAACAGTCTCATTTTAGGGGCTTCATGGGAGTGTTGAGAGGATGAATGACTGTTCATAAAGTGCTTTGACCTGTAACCTGCTGCATTATTACAACATTTTTTATTGAACATAATAGGCCATCAAGCATTTAAAAGTAGTCATTAGATATTAAAAGCTTCACAAAGCAAATTATGCTGTGCTGCCATGGTCCCTTCCTTGTCCTCTGGAGCAGTATGTATCTTGTCAGTATTTTAACTGGGGAAATGATATGCACTCAGGAGTAAATCTTCAGCTAGTGTTATTCATCATAGATTGTTTTTTTTTAATTCAGCTGAAGATTTGCCTGGGGCGCCTGACAGAAACTTTGCAAGCTTCAGTTCTGCCTTCAGATCCCTGATTGTATATTCTTCTATCTATGTAGAATCTAATTTCATGCTATTTATACAACCATTTTGTAATTTACATTTGTGCAAAGACACCTTGTGTATGAAAATGCTATAAAATCCTTGTAAGACAGGCGGAAGTTAAAAGCCTTGGATAGGTCTCATAATGCTGGGCCACATCCAAACCCATGGTTAAATAATTAAAACAGGAACACTAGCAGCTGGTTTGAGCATGAATGGCTGTCTACAAATTAAAACTTGAAAATACTACTAAGGCACTTTCATCACTTTGAAATGTTTTGAGAAGAAAGATGGCCAGATCTGTCTGCTACTTCTGCACAAATTTTCATGTTCTTCATCTAATGTGAATTGGTGAGGAGCTTATAAAAGTGTGATTCTCTTTGCTCTTCGTGCAGGGGAGGAGCTGGATCGTGAAGCGGAGTTATGAAGATTTCAGAGTACTTGATAAGCATCTTCACCTATGTATTTATGACCGGCGCTTCTCCCAGCTCTCAGAGCTACCCCGCTCCGATGCCCTGAAGGACAGTCCGGAGGTAAATTATCAGCTCCGTAAACATTTAAAGCACAGTCACCAGCAAGGGGTTGGAAGATATTTTCAAGTATGTACGAAGTAGTTTTAACATGGCCTGGGTTAGATTTGGAAATTGATTACCAGTAATAAGATCAGTATGTGTTTTCTACCCTTAATTTCAATGATCTGAAGGGAAACGCCCTGCAAGTTCACATGAATTCATGTGCTGCTAGATGTGGAATGGTTATGGAGAGGGTCAAGAAAGAAGCTGTCCCATTAGTACCTTAGATAAGAATTTTGTTATGTCTTCAGAAACTTTTTCAATGATGCGGGTATTTTCTGACTTAATGTTAGCAACTTAACATTCCTGGGAAATCGTGCTGTTCTAGGGCTGCCGCACTGCGAGAGTAATACCATTTGGAATGCTAGACTTACATTTATAAACTGAAAATTACCGAAGCTGTTTTTTAAGAGCATTTGCATTAGTGCATTATTGAAATGGTCTTTGAAAAGCTTGAAGAGTGTTTTTTTTCCCTAAATGAATAAGAGGTATTTTTCATTTCTTGACTTACTGTCTTCACCTGGAACATGGTGAGCTGGAATTCCTTCGGCTTCTTGCCTGTTGATAATTCAGAGATTTATTCATGTCCAAAATAATCTTCTGGAAAGTAGCAGGTGCATCTTGACCGCATCATTTCAGAAGATGTGGAGAGGGAGGCAGTGTGATGCGTGGCCACAGAGGTTATTTGAGCCAGTAGAGCATAACAAAACTGTTTGGCCTCTGTCTGCGGGAAGAGCGTGTATCACGGTGACGGACAGTGCTTCATTTCACAGGTCGCTTATCTCGGAGACCTGCAGTTGTATGTTTGCCCCCTACCATCGACCACAAGTATGGAAAAATCTTGACATGCTGTGTCGGACGGCTCTTGCTGCCTGCCCACGAGATGTGTAGCTGGAAAGGGAAGTGAGGAAGTTGAGGGCATTCCAAGCATTCAAAGAGGAATCCATCCAGGAACTATAAATCAGAATCTGTGTTCTTTCAGTGCTGAGCAGGCGAGGATTGATTGCTTTCGAGCAACACACAATGGCTGAAATCAGTATCCCCCTGAAGTCTGCAGGGCTTTTGCCACTGAATATAGAAAGTTGATAGTGTGGTCCCATTGCTCATCGGAGAATCTGATTTATTAGTTGCTTTGGTTTAATACAGGCTATTTCTGAAGAGAATTTAAAGCTTCTAGTTTCTTAAATTCAGCAGAAGCAGCAATATTCAGGATAATAAATTCCTGGGTTTATTTTTTTAAATTATATTTTAGGCATTCCTATCTCTTACATCTTTATTTGTACAACTGATATAATATGGACTTTTTAGCATGAGGCTGAAAATCTGCATCGTATCTGTAAGCATAGAAGATGTAAAGATGTTGAACCGCTCTACTGCTGTGAAATGTAATTCTGCAGCTGTGTGGTGTCTCATACGATATTTTTTATTTTGAATTGACCACATTTGAACAGATGTTTGAGGAGAACAGTGTTTTAAACAGTCCTACAAACGCTGGGCTACAATACTGCTTTATAACACTGTCACTGTGAAGCTTTGGAAGGACGTCACTAGCTTCGCTTTAATAAAAGCAAGTTTACTATTATAGAAGGGACATTGCTAAGTGTATTTTTAAAACTCTCTTCTACTATTTGAAATATTGCTCTGCTGCCAAGGGGTCAGCCTGAGTTGCCACATTCTTCAGGGTTTGCAAGTGGGTGGAAATGGCAGCCAGTGTTTTGTTTCGCTAAATGGTTCTCAGATGCGTTTGATGGCCACAATACAAATGATTCATCTGTATGTGAAATTCATGATGAAAGGAGGGCTTTTGATTTAAGGTATCTTGACAAGGGAGATGATGAAAATCTACATATCTTATAAAAATAACATTATTACTTTCAGAGGGAGCTGCTGCTTTACACATTTTTTTTTTTGTGTGTAAACATTGTAACACTGTATATAGTTTGCTGTCCTTCTTCAAATGGCAGATTTCCTTGCAAAAGGGAATATATTTCTATAATGCTTGCCTGTGGCAATGGATAATTTGTGGTCTCCAAGTCTGAAGAAGTCTCTCCAAACCATGGTGTACTAACAGAAAAACTGTATGTCTCTTTCTTTCTGTTCCAGCTTGTCACCCAGATGCTGATGGCTTACCTGTCACGTCTCTCAGCCATCGCAGGCAACAAGATAAACTGTGGGCCTGCTCTCACATGGATGGAGGTACAGTACAAAGCTCACGTTGTTGTTTCCTCACCTTAGCACCAGAGCAAGCCACAAATGTGCTCTCTTGCCTTTCCAGAACGAGGTATAATCCTTCCAGACCTACTGGTGTCACCAAAATGCTATCCTAACAGCTTTATTCCCCTGTTACAGGCATGTAGGTGGCCACAAAAGGTATAGAACAAACAGAATCAGCTCTGAAGTTAAGAATATAGGAGTTTTTTCCCCTCTTGCTTGGATTTTGTCACCCAAAGACATATCATTCTGCTGATATTCACAAAATAAAAGGAGGTGGTGATTCTAGCGAAGCAGCGATTGGGTCAATGGACCACCTGGGAAAGTCCAGTTCATGGCTGAAGTCTCTGAACAATAAATTGCAGAAAGCGCGTACGTTCTTACGCTCCTTTTTGTCAAGGCGATACTGCAAGTGCGGCAAGTTCCTAAAACTATTGGAGCTGTCTCAGTTATGGTGTTTGTCTGCCCTCTTTTTTTTTTTTTTATTTTTCCTTGTGATAGCTACAGAAACAATAAATATTATCTGCTCCTGTTTGCCATCACTGTTGGTTAAACCGCTCAACAGAGCCTGCGTTGTGCTTGCAGTGGCACTGTTTGTATATTGTGAATTGCAGCTGCAGCTTTGGTTTCTCTGTTAATGGTCTTCTACCATCTTAAACAATAGACCTTATTGGGCAAGGAGTGCAGGAAAGAATGGGGCTAAGTGATCAAGGCCACCTGTCTGTGTCAGCAGTGCTGTTGCTGATTAGTCTGGGTAGAGATATGTGTGTCTTTCCATTGCCTGATGATATTGCTGCACACCAGGAATAGAAACAACTATTATTAGACTGTTGCCAATTCATTTTTAAATGGTTGTGATAAGGATTGAGTGCATTTTCCTGCAATTTTCCCTGCTGGTATCCTCCTCAGCCTGAAATCCTTTGGGATGAGAAAAATCTTGGAAACCTCAGCACAAAGGGAGGAAGGAAGTTATAGAGAAAAATGAAACTGTAGAATTTACAGCAACACAGCGGACCTAGAGATTACAGCAAACCTATTGGACATGCAATCCAGAATAACCTTTCCGATTAACTGAGAATCTTAGAACATTTTACACGAGCACAAAAATCTAGGAATTTTGAAAGTAGGTTGATGATTGCAGCAAGGGGTGGGAGCCATGTTTTCTTAAAAAAAGCAATAGAAGGGTGGGGGAAAATTGAAAGCAACACTGGTTTGGGGGTTTGACAGCATTTCTTCCTTACCTCGGTGGCTGTTCTTGAGCATTAATTCCGCCTCGTAGAGAATTTTTGTAGTCACTTTTGTATTGCCATTTTAAGTACTTCAGGAAAAACAATATGATTTGGTGTTAAAGGAGGTGTAAACATTCGCTGTCATGTTACTGTTTGTACACAAAGATGCACAAACACAGCATTTTTCTCATTAGCTGGATGGGGACATACGACCTTCTGAAATACTCTTTAGGAATTGTTCCTCCTCTTCCTTTCTGCGTGCGCTGTTCCCTACGCTGTCTCTCCACACTGCTCTCCTCGGGGGGCCCCCAAGCTGTGCTGTCTCTCTGAATCAGCTTGAAGCCTCTGCCATGTATGAGCACCAATAAAATGCCTCCTCACTTGTCCTCAGCTGCCTCACGGTCTCCTCCGCTCTTTATTTCAGATTGATAACAAGGGGAATCACCTGCTAGTCCACGAGGAATCATCCATTAACGTTCCTGCTATTGCTGCTGCCCATGTTATTAAGAGATATATTGCTCAAGCAGCAGATGAACTGTCCTTCGAGGTAAATAATTAAAGGAGCTTACATTCCTTGTTGTCACATACAGAAGAGAGTAGCTTGTGTGTCTCTGTGCGTGTGTGCGCACAAGGAACATATTCAGACACTTTCAGAATGTTTTGTGAGGTGAAGCTTAGAAGATTCAGTTAAATATTCAATTTGCAATGGGTTGGATACAGAGAGGAGTTCAGTCATCTTTAAAATATAGCTTTACTTGGCATTAGCATCTTCTGATTCAACAGATGCTGCCAAGTACTCTAGCCTGGTCTCTGAGCAGCAGCAGACCCTGCATAGTTTGTACTGTACAGTGTATTAAAAGTATGTTGTATCTGTTCGGGAAGACTGTCCACATATGTGCGTATGTGGACACGTGCCAATTTAATTATTCATTGGCCAGTTTACACAACCTGTGTTCCTGTTGGCAAGTCCGTGTCTAAAACCATTTTTAAGAGCTTCTGCTCCCATGAAAAGTAAAGAACCAGACTGTCAAAGAATTTGGTACTTAAAGGGCAGGTGATAATCTAAAACTGTTCTGAAAATCTTGCTTGATGCAGAGGAGGAGCTGCTGTGGAGCAAAGATCTGGAAGATCAGGCCCTGGAAATCTTTGGCTATCTGGCTCTTGTCTGCTCTACCCAGAGAGCAGTGTTTTATGCTCTGATTGTTTGTGTGCAGTGGTACTATCAATGGAGCATTCACAGTGTTATACAAAAAAGTGTGAAGGAAAACAGTTAGTGCCCGAAGGAGGTTTTGTGATCACATTCTTAGCGTGCAGCGCCTGAAGTAAAAATAATAGTGATAGTCTAGGGCTGCCAGGGTTTTGCTCATATTCAAAATCGAGGCAATTATTATTGTACGCCAAAGAACCGCACTAATCAGAAAGACATGTGGGTATGTCATCTTCCAATGCATGCAGTACGGGACACAGGCTGTTTGGCAGCGTCTCAGTATTAATAAAAGCACTAAGATGGCACTCCCTGCTTGCAGATCTCGCAGCTCTGTGCCAGCAGGCTAACTTGGCCTTGCAACTGTCATGCGGTCCAGCAAGTTGTTAGGAGGCATAGTGTGCAAGCGGGGAAACCAAGGCACGTGTGGCTTTCCAAGTTACGCAGTGAGAAGCCTTGGCAGAACAGAAGTGGAATACGATCGGTTGTTTTACCATGCTACGTTCTGTTCCCTAGCCCAAACTCTCTCTTTACGTTTAGGCTATTGTTAATTCGTAATCGGCAATTGCAAAAGTAGCTGACTGGCATTTGCTCCCCAATACTGAGGAAAATACCTGGCTTCTCTGCTCATTGTGGTGACAGCAGTTTCCTTAATGGAAATTTGCTTTGCTCTTGGTTTGCTATTCCCTTGAGGAAATCACTTCACTTCCCTGTGTCTCAGTTATCCCTGTCTGAAAAATGTAGATGTGTTATCTTCTTTGTAAGGCACCTTGAGATCCATCAGTGTAAAACATCTGGTAAAAGCCGGGCATTACTGTTAACAATTTTTGCTGTACCTGGCTGCCTATTTAAGTTCTGCCCCTTCGGCTCTGGCCTATCTCATTTTCCTCAAGAGAGGCCACACAGATCTTGATTCCCACCAAGCCAAATTTAGTATTGATTATACTGATTTCCTTTTGAACTATGGCAGTATTACTTTTTTTTATGGGAATGAGCAAAGCTTCAGAAAACCTGTTTGGTCTCCTTGGTCATTTTCTTTCCTGTTGCTGTAACACCACACCACCTTTGTTCATTTTCTACTTAAGAAGAGCATGTCTTGGTCAGTTTGTGAACTACAAAGGGAGCTCTTAACCTTTTGCTGTGAAAGGAAACAAGAAGACATATGCCAATGCCTACATAAACATATATAGGGTGTGTAGTAAAAATTAGTTCAGCTAATTGGGAATATTTTCACACCATCACTGCTTACTTATGTCTGCAGTTTAATCAGAACACTTCTGTACCCTTTGGCAGAGAGCCTGCTGCTTTTGAGAATTGTTTCCTTATGAGCAGCTGTATCCTGTATGTTGTATAATGCAGTAACTCGTCTACCTCACAGTTTGATTTTACAGAGGCAGATGTCTCGAGATTGGCACTGGTGCAGTTGCTCACAAGTTTTACAGTTTTTTGCCGCGCTGAAGAATGCAGTTATTTGAATTGTGCTTTCCTCCTAGCCACGATGCGAGCTGTGATTGATGTTGCCAATCTTTTGCAGGTGGGAGACATAGTGTCTGTTATTGACATGCCACCAAAGGAGCTGACCACATGGTGGAGGGGCAAACATGGATTTCAGGTAAGCGCGAGCATCAGACACGATAGTGCAACTTAAATAAAGGCAGGATACTCAGCAGTTTATCGAACTGCTGTGCCTGCGCAGGATTGCTCACGGGTACAGGCAGAGCGTCCCTGCGCTGGTGTAGCAGGACTTCCCCTTTCCCTCTGGACGTGGCTACAGCAGGCGCGTGGTCTTCGTAGGAAGTTATCTCCCTGCCTCTCTGTGCGACTTAGGGATAGCCGTGACCCGTTGATCGACAGCTGGCCTGATGTTAGTGGAAGCTTATGTTGCACCCCCTCAGCAGCTGACACTGTTATTCAAATCATCCCATTCCTTCCACTGTCTAAAACTAGATCAGGCAGAAGAGAAAGGGTTCAGAGAAAGCCAGCTGAAAGACACTGCCACTGACTTGGACAAGCCACCTAACTAACCTGGGCTTTCATGTCTGCATTTATTGTGTAGTGGTACTGTTACTGGTCTCTGGAAATGTTATAGCTGAGAGATTTAGACTGAATTTTCAGAAGATCCTAAACATACCTGGGAATTAGGTACCAAAACTTTTGCGTCGAAATGGCACTTTCCTTCCAAAAGAGTTTTTATTCCCTAGCTTGTGTTTTCTCATTAGGAAATTAAAAAAAAAAAGTCTCTATTTACAAAGCAAAGCCCAAAAGCTGCTGAAGCTTGGCGTAACTGACTTTCTACCTCCTTACACTGTAGTGTCTCACATTTCAGCTTCTTTCAAGTAGGAGGGATCTTCATACTGCAGTTGCTGTGAGTAGGTGGAATTATGAGTTTGCTGTGGAGAGGGTCAGAATTGACCAGACACTTGTATATTTTGGCCTGGAAAGTCTTCTCAAAGTACCTCAGATTTTCCCTGACAGACCTTTCTGTGCCAGATCCAGATTGTGGTTCTGCTGTCATTAATACCAGAGCTGTGTGTGCAGTTGGATCTCCAAACCCTACAAATCCCATCTGAATGGAGTGTTAGTTATACGATTACATTTCTGTCCGATTAGCCAGAGCACGTGAGATACAGCTTTTGTTGGCTTTGTATCAGATGTGGGAGTTCAGATAATATCTCATTTGTAAAATCAGAGCAGCGTGGACATATGGTACCTGCTCTGAAATTAAATTTGTTTCTAGAGTTAACATACATTTCTTGAACAAACTTGACTGTTCTAGTTTTGAACTGTTAGGTCTTTGTAGGACTTTTGTTCTGGTCTTAGAAGCCCTAAAGCTGTATTTGCCATACGATCCAAAAATTAATGAAATGCTTTAGTACTGCTTGGAACGATCAGGCTATGCCGCATTTAACTTCCAAGTGAATCAATAAAACAAAACAAAACTACTGTGTGATCTGTGCGTGAGTGCAGACGCTTTGCAGAAAGCTGATTGATGGCAAGCGCACGGTATCCCCGTGCAGGACGTAGATTCCATTACTCAGTGCGAGCTCCCTGCTTGCCAGCAGGCTGGCTGAAACTGTGACTAGATAGGAAGAGCATCACTGGTGATTAAAGACACAAGAAGCAAGGGAGCTCTTTCGCAGTTTGTCAGTGCCTTCTGTCTCTCAGATCAGAGCAATCCTATTGTGCTTTCCCAGCATAAAGAGATGTTGATGAGCAAACCCCTTGAAAAGGGGTTTGTCTGTATCCGGGCACAGTCAGTCTACTGACACAACAGATCTGAACAGCTGCAGAAATAGAGCACCATATTTTTGCTTAACAGAAAATTAGGGGTGGAATAATCTCGCGTCTTAAATTGTAAGCAAGAGTCTTTCACGATGCGAATCAGATCATGGCCACTGAACCACACTATTGGAAACGCAGCAGCCATAATATATGTTTCAGTAGCTCTCAGGATGTGTTTGCACAAATGCAGAAAATGAAGTTAGTGTGTTTTAAGAAGTTAACTGCCTGTCAGCTGAGACAGGGTAACAGACCATCTGTATGCTTTCTGCTCCTGCTGACTGCAGAGTCGAGCTGGTTAGCTCAGAGGTGGTTTTCAACAGCTGTATCTCAGTCGACAGGCAGTAATTTCATAAGCTATGCTAACTTAGTTATTACTGCATAAACATATCTCTTCACACAACCATGGATCTGATTTGTAGAGAGGTGCATTTTTCCTGTGAATCGACAGTTTTTGTCATTTCTTTGAGATGTACTTATCAGAGCTTTTCATTTCCATGAAACACCATCAGCCACCAAGAGATGCAAATTCTAGCATTGTACAAAGAGGGAGAGAGGGTTTTCTAGTCTGTGTTTCGAGTTTGAGGCCCGTAAGCTGTGAGTGTACAGAAAAAGTACATTTCCTGTTGTAATGGAGTTTTTTGCCCATGCTAACTGCTGCAGTGAAAAGAGAACTCGGAGAAAGGAGATTTCTCCCTGGTGTTGGTACATCAGACCTAGAGATGTGTTACAATTCAGTACAGAAGTGTACTTGGCGAATTCTTAAAAAGAGTGTATAGGTGAAGAATGTTGTTATAGTAATATGTACAAGAACTGATGAAGCCGTGCAGCCTTTAAAGCGTTTATTATAGGCAAACAATTCTGTTCCCATTTAGGAACAATAGCCATTGTAAATGTGATAGCAATCTGTCGATCCAGTCATTTTAATTAAAATAAATCAACAAAGACTGTCTTGCCAGATAGTTTTGATTCTGAGAGCAGATAAAAGGAGGAGGTCCAAAGACCAAATGTTTGGACAGTTTGTTCATGTTACTTCTCAGGTTTTAGCTTTGTGCTAAGAAAGGAGCAAGGTTTTATCAAACGGACCCCAGCTTACGTTGTAAATCATGTCTTGATAGGAGGAGAGCAAGGTTTCGCTGAACGTGGAAAAAAATTACTTCTTGACTTAAAAGAACTTACCTGGTTTCGTGCGTTTAAACCAGCTGTGACTTGTGTACGTCTGGGCAGAGGTGCACTCATTTCTGCATCTCCCCCCATCTCGTAGAACGGGGGTTCCTCTGTGTTGTGCAAACGAACAAGAGGCAGGCCTGGAGACATCAACAGAAACCCAAACCTGATAGGTTGCAGGTATGTTCAGTTTGAACTGCAGCTTCGATTCGGCATGGAAGTCAATTTATTCTTTGCCAGCCAGAGCTGTCCTTCAGGAATGAATCACCATTTTCCTTATCCTTCAGATTCCAGTGTTGCAGTTGCAGGTGCCTTGCTCCCAATACCTGATCTAATGACTGCATTGCAAGACACTTAATCCTATGTGGAACAAAACAACCCACTAGGCTTCTTATCATTTTCTATGGTTAAAGTAGAATTATTTTTTAAGACATTTTTCCTCAAGCCTTTTTCTTTTCAAATGCTCTCAGTGAGTCACTGCTTTCATTGTAAGATTGTTACCTAAATTACAGCCACCTCCACATTAACAGCCTTCCAGCCCTCTTTGTTCTCCTTTTTCTTCATGCTTTGTCTTTTCAATCAGTAACTCTGTTTCAGACAGCTGAATCACTAGGGACAGGCCCTTTTTTGATGCACAACTGCCTTTTGATGTTCCAAATAATTCTGTCTTTTGGGTATAGTTTCATTAGTTGCACTACTGCACAACAGCAAGCTGCACAGCTGCTAGAGGTGACACAAAACGATGCACAAGAGTGTGCATAACCAGGGTGCACTGGACTTTTTCGGAATCCGCCTGTGCTTAAATGAGCTTGAACTGGTTGTGAAACTTGCTTTCAAACCACGTTCCATGCTTGAACCTGAACACAGGCTTTAAGACTGAATAGGTCCCCAAAAAGGGACATGTTCTGTCTTGGATCGGTCAGGAGTAAAACAAGCTGTTAGTTGAGAGCATTATTTTTTTCTTGTGCATCATCTTGTAATAACTAACATGTATGTGATGGGAACATAGAGCACCAATTAGTAAAAATGGCCTGGGAAGGCAGAGCACGTTTTTGTGGCTAGTGTCGCTTTGGAAACACCAGTTCTTAAATGAGAAGCCAAAGTTTGATTTCTGGTTCACGTGCATTGATTTGGGAACTCGGTGCGAGAGGCAGCCATCTGGCTGGTGAACGATAGCACCTGCAAAACAGGCGACGTGCGAGAGCCCAGTGGACATGTCACCAGTGACGTCATTTCTCAGCCAGATGGCCACTTCCATTTGCAGAACAGTGCCAACGGCAGTAACAGATTGGGCAAAATTATGTCTGAACTGATTTGCCGCGAGTTTCCTACTCTGCACGCATCCACGCTGCCCGTTTTCTGTAGGCACATAGCAAAAGTTTGCGCGGGCACTCGTCCACGCGTGTGCTGGCATTTCCCTTGCCGTCCCCAGCCAGCGAGCGCCGTAGGAGTGAGCGCATTTCTCGAGTCGAGCAGCGGAGGTTTCTCACACCTCACTGCAGGAGCGTGCGTGACCTTTGGTAGTAATGTTCAGCATTCAGCTGCCTGCTTGCTCAGCCGCTCCGGCAGGTGGGAATGTTAAAGGAAGAGCCTTTGACCAGCCTCACCTAGTTTCCCGGAGTACAGCTGGCATACCAGTCAGGAATGGATAATTAACCGCTACCATCCCACGCAGACATTCTTTTTGCGAATAAAAGAAATCAGAAGTTTTGTGGCAAAGATGTTCAGCTCTCTTTTACAAGAGTTCAGGATAAGAGGCCTAACAGTCCTGTTCCTCCTGTAACTGGTGTCCGTCTAAAATGGGTGAGTACCTTCTCAACAGGAGCTGTACTGGTATGCCCGCTGTACTTCGGGAAACTCGGGGAGGGTGCCCTGCTCTCTGCCCTAGCCACTACTATGTAATTACTTGGCAAACAGCACAGCGAAAATTGTGCCGATGAAAGCCAAACAAGCGATAAAAAGTTGGTGTTACGCTGTTAGGTTTTGCTACCCTATCACGACTTAAAACTACAAGAGAAAAATTTTTGAATGAAGTTTAATCCATACTTCAGCCTATGTCAAAACAAAAAAACAATCAAAATGTCTCAAACAATGTTTCCTTTGCCATTTATGTTGCTGCCGCTTTCTCGTTTGTTTGCGTTCCCTCCTCGTACACTGAAAATTATTACTGTTACTTTGACTTTTCCCCTTAAATCCTCATGTATCTTCCAGTTTTATCAGACGCTGCCATAAAAGTGAAAAAAAAGATAGAGCAGCTGTTGCAGAAACGTTTGCATACAACAGTAGCCTGTACTTTCCTCCTTTGGTTAAGGTGTGTAGTGATTTTTTTAACCTTTAGATGACCTTGTATTTATCTAAATATATACTACCCTGGCTATTAATTTTCAGACGTTGCCAAATCCTTTAATCCTGGCTCAAGCTCTAATAGTGCCTTGCTACATCTGTTGAGATTAAGTCTTGGACTAAACTAATTTATTTATACAAAATCATGGAAAACTTTCCACGAGAGGAAAAGCAGCATCTTTTGAGTGGGTGGGATTGAGGCACAAGTTTTAGGTTATGACCTTGAAGATGATCTCTTGGGGATCTTGCAAGAAAAGTTAGAATAAATTAAGTCAGAAAATGTAAGCCATCAGAACTATTACCAGTAAGTTAACATCAGAGAGCCTGTCAACGCTAGCACAAGTAAAAATCCTCTTTCCTTGAAAAAATCCATTATAATTATTGGTTATGAACATGGCAAAAATGGTATATTGAGAACAGGTATACTGTTTTATTAGGAAAGGGTCCGAGATATCTGGAAGCAGTGACATAACCATCCTGGGGCTTCTTTCATTTCTAAATCCAGGTTTAGCATTCTATATGGCATCCCAGAAGCAGGAGAGACATTATGTTAACAATCAAAGGCAAACGAGCTTTTGATTACAGTATGGGATTTTGGGTTGGATTTAGGTCCACCATTTCTCATTATGATTAATGGAAGGTTGCTGTCCAAGTACTTCAGGTTTCTTTGCACATCTCAGGCATAGACGTTGCGGGCAATTAAAAAAAGTTCTCAAAGCATTGAGAATGAAAGAAACTACATCACTTCAGCTATTGAGTCTCCCAAATGCATCGTTTGTGTGATGGGGCTGAGACTTTCACTGGATGTGTACATTTTTCCTAACTTTAAAAGTGTCTCCTTGCACAAGAAACGTCCAAGAGAGACTCTTAGCTATAGGAAAGTATTTTAAAAACATATAATGTATTTTGTTTAAATACCAGTACTTTTTGTGTATGTACCGATCAGCCTGTTTCTCAACATCTCCTAGCAAAGGAGCATCACTGAGCTATGAGCTGCCTGATGAAGGGCCCCTGTATGCGATGCTAGTATGGTTTGCTTGTGCTAATCGGCATATTTTCTATCTATAAACTGCACAAAAATCACCGTGACGTTATGTAACTCCAGAATGTCATCTCCTTGCAAAATTGGCACACGCAGCTGAGTGGTTGGGTGAAGCCATACATTATCTTGGTTTTTGGATGGGTTCTTCAGCTCTGTGAGTCACTTGAGCAGAAGTGTAATGCACAGGCCAGTCTCGATTACAGGGAACCATAGATCAGAGAAGCAAGGTCTACCGAGCCCTAGTGCTGCTGTTGCAAGTCCTGTTCCCGTGCTGCCATAGTCTTAACAAAAAGCATATTTCGAGTCTTCAGCTTTAAGTATGATGGATTACAGTTTGTCCTCTTACTTGGACGGAAGGTTGCCTTGCTGGATTTTGGGGGTGTGGGAAGAAGTTATCTGGTATTACTATTAACTGTTGCTTCCCTTGGGGGATTTGGAACAGTTTCAAAGTCTGGAGTGTTTACCTGGACACACCGTGCACGACACTGCTGCTAAATTGCTTGGAGGTTTATGGGTGAAAATCCACTTGGAGTAGGAAGGAGATTTTCTTCTTTTTTTCCTTGGAGACAAAAGGGAATTGTGTAAGATGAATAACTAGAGAAGGGACTGTGTGCCAGACTCACAGCGCTGCCTGCCTTGTGGCTCCAGTGAATGTCGTAGATGTGCTGCCATGACTGGCAGCGGTCCTGCCCCACTTCTTCTGTCGAGATGAGCTTGGGGCCCGTCCGCTGGCTCTTCGCCATGCATTGTTGCAGCGCCTTGACCAAACTGTGGCTGCGTGAAGTGACTTGATGCTTTCAGCTGTCCGAATCGCATGCCTGACGCGGGAGAGGAAATCCTGCTTCTGGCATAGACGGGGTGTCTCAGAGGGGTGGTGGTGCTTGAATTACATGTCACAACACAGAAGCTGTGTTGGGTTAGGAGGTAGGATAGGAGAGAGAAAAAGGTCTGGAAATACGGACTAAGGACAAAAGTTGCTCTGGTCTGGCTTGACTTTCACCTGGGACGAGAGTGAGAAGGAAGGCACCGTGAAGTGGAGAGAAGGTTGGGGTGCTGGGAAGTGTAAAACTCCTATCTGGTCACATCTTAGCCTGAATCCTTCAACAGTGAAAGGGAAATAATTTCACTTCTCCCCAGGTCCAGAGACCTTTGAGTGGCATGGGCATTTCTGCAGGCACATCCTATTTCAACAAAACACTAAGATCCTCCCCATGCTCTAGTCTTTTACCCTTATGCTGCTTTAGACAGTCTCTCCAGCATTTCTGAGTTAGAGGGGATGCAGGGAAAAATGACGTGTTAAAGGTCAGTGCAGGAACGCTGCGAATTAGCATTTGAAAGTAGTCGGTCTCAGGACCTTGCTGGGAATTGGGCGCTTGGAGATCTCTTCGTTGTCGGTGATGCTGGCAGCAGAGAAGCAGCCGCATTCAGCGGTTGTCAGGATTTTTTGCACAGCACTGCTGTGTGGTAGCCCAGGGTGGGGCATTGCTTTTGAAGCATCTTCAAATATTTGCTAAGGAGAGTCTTGCCTCTGGGGTTTGTTTCTGGAATATTCTTTCTGTTTCAGCTTGATTAGCGGATACACGGATAAATCCTAACAGTTAAACAGCCTGGGCAGTGTGTTTGTCAGCTGTTCGCTCAAATCACTTTTCAGTAATGGATACGTGGCACTATTCTCCCTGTCCTTTGCTGATGGGGAAACTGAGGCGCGATGGTTGCACTGGCTTGTCCGTGTTCAGGAGCAGATACTAGAATACACACCAGTTCTGGCTCTTGTTAGAGATTTTTTTGCTACCTCATGCTGTTTCTTCTAAAAATACTTGTGTTTACTTCTAGTCGAATTACTGGGTTCTTACTTACAAATGTAGAACTCATTTTGCTGTATGTATATTTTATTAAACTTGTTCTCAGTTCTAAGATTGAATTCAATTTAACTAAAACCACGTTGAACTTTTTTAGCAAGATTTTTAAACATGCTTAATTTGAATGCTTCAGGAGTATCACTTATTACCCACGCTCATCAGATCAAGCACACGCAGTAAGGCTAGGACACAGTAGAGAGCTTTGTGCATTCAAAGTGTCTTCTAATTTATCATAAGAGAATACACATTTTTCTGTAATGGGGCTACACAGACACGCAAATATATTGACCCATATTTGATTTAGTTTTCTAAAGGAAGAAAATGTTAAAGTACTTGTGAATACAATATTTTGACAGTGAAAAAGGTCGTGTTGGTGAGATTTGAGTACCATCGGGATGCTAAGAGCTGAAATGTCTTGCTCTCTTCGTTACATCCCATGTTGCATACACGCAGCCGGGGCAGGAAACCCAGCTAACGTCTTTCTGTCTCTCTCTCGAGTTGCACTTGAGATTTAAGGGTGTGTAGCACACTTGGCCTCTCCCCTCTCTGTTGCAAGCTGAGTATCTCTGTTCTGTGGACCAGGCTTAGAAAACAGACTTATAACTGGATTTTACAGAGCTAATTATTGTGTTTGTAGAATTTTTGGCTGCATCATTTTGAAAAATTATTACTCTTATGCTGGTCATCTTAGGTTGGATAATGTTATGGAGCATCAGGCAAGCAGAGTTTGAGGAAAATGTTTAACAGTCGCTGGTTTAACAGTTCAGATCTTAAAAACACTACATTCAATGTCCTGCCTCTCTTTCTGTTTTTACTACAGGTTGGATTTTTTCCTAGTGAGTGTGTCGAACTAATTAACGACAAAGTTCCTCAGTCCGTGACCAATTCTGTGCCAAAACCAGGTATGTACATTAAGTTTTATGATGAAATGAAATGGAGTTATCTTTTTGGTGTTCCATGTTTAATACCTCCTTTATACATACCGTGTTACACTTTGTGTGTTGATCATCATTTATATGTACCATGTTATCCTTTCTACATGTCGGTCATCCACACATTACCTCTCTGTGAATAGTTGCCACTGTTGAATGTCTTTTGTCTGCGGTGTTTGTAAGCTCGTATCAGTGTCCATCTCCTGCATGATTTGAAAGATTTTAAGCTTGTAAGAATTTAAGATTCCTTTAGCAATCTGTAACTAGTGATTCCCTGCAACATCCCAGTTCTTGGTGTCCAGAGAGTGTTGTAGGTTAGATTTTTTTTTTTTTTCCATACAGAACATATAGGTGACCCAAAAATGTTTATGCTGACTTAGATGGAACAGATTAATTCGGTACTGAAAGCTTCTTTCTGTTTGGGGATTGATGGAGAAAGTCAGATATAACAGAACTTGGAATCCTAATTGCTTCTGCTCTGGGTATATGACTCCATCTACTTCCTGCTGCTCCTGGACAGTTTTGTGTTGTATGAAATACAGGCAAATTAATACCGAGCTCTGCCGATGAAAGGAAAAATAAATAGAAAATGAGGTCTTGGATCTGCTACTACTGTCATCTTAGTATACACTTGAAGTGATTGCAGTTAGATGTGCTGGCAGAACTGAGATCTCTGCAGAATTTACTGGTGGTGAACCTTTTGTTTTATTCTTCCATTTTTTAAAAAAAAAATCTATATATTCATATATATATAAAGATATATCTGTATATCTTTTGTATCAAGAGAAGCGGTTTGAAATTGCTTTCTTAAAACATTATGCAGCTGGCAAGTTGAGTTGGAAAGCTGGTTAACTGCTGTTCTTTTCATCTGTTTTCTCTGTTTTAATGGTGTTCCTTATCTTATAAGATTGCTGACTTGATAGTTTAAAACAAATAGATGTGGTTCAAAAGTTTGACTTTTACTAAGGGAAATGCATTTTATCAGATCTTGTGTTACAGCTTGGAACTTTTGGTTCAGTGGTAAAAAAGTCATGAACACCCTAAGCTGTCCGTGCGCTGCGTTAATTAATCTGCACGCTTCAAAGAGCTGACAGTTCAGGGAAATAGTTTTCTCGGCCATTGGTATCTCCAGCCTTTGTTCTTCCTGGGAACATGCAACCGTATTTGCTAGAATCAGTGTCACGGAGCTCACTAGCAATTCAAAGCGCTGCAGCAGGTGGTCATTCCATAAATCCAGTATCTGCCTTTTGTTGTTTGAAGTTGATCTCTAAATACAGTGATCAGGCACTTCTCTGTACTCTTATCAGCTAAAGCATGTAGACAGGGGCAACTTTAAATCTAAATACAGGCCAGGCTGGTAGATACAATCATAAGCAAGTGTTTATTCTTAAATATGGCTAATATTAATATTAAATGTTGTGAGCTGCTAGTGAGTAGTTTCTTGCTATGCTTTAATCGGAGATAATGAAGCAGCATAGATTAATAGATTCTATTTGGCTTTAACAACACACCAGGGGGTGGATTTCCTCTTTCAATCCTGGGAAATGTTTTTATGAAGTCGATACCAAAAGCCCAAGTCCTATTAAAAGTAATAAGTTGAAAGATATTGCCAAGTCATGAGGCTGTCCCTGTTGACCTTCCCTGATAGTTGTTCTATGCGTGCAATTAAAGGCAAAAGACTGCTCTAGAAGAACACTAATGAGCTTTCAGATGTACGGATTGCTAGAACGGACGTTGCAGCTGTTTCTGTAATCCTTCCCTGGCCTTCCTCTGCACACAGAATTTACGCTAGCATTTCTTTGTAGCGTTATGCTTTCTATTTTTTCCACCTTGGGAAGGAACAGTACTTGTATGGTGGAGGCAGAAGTCTGGGAAGACTCTTCCTTGGTTTCTACAGAAGTTGTGCCTTGGTGGGAGCTTGACGGAGTCAGGCAGGAGGTTCCCATAGTTAAGGCATGTTTGATGAGATGTTGGAGAACTCGAGGAACCTATCTGCCTGGAGGAAAAACTAAAATACAGAAGGGATGAGAAGATGAAGGGAAGGAGTTTCAGTTTCCCGGGCTGGGTTACCAGGCAGCTGCAGAAGCTGAATGCCTTGTCCGCACGGTCCAGGAAGGTGGCCCAGGGGCAGAAATGAGTTGCTGGAGCACCCTGAGTGGCTTAAGTAGCACCGCTGCGAAATGTGAAATTGGATCTTTCCAAGGGGCTCCTCCAGAGCCTCACTAGGAATTGCGTTGCTGGGATAACGCAGAAAAGCTTGCATTTTCCTCAGCCCTATTCCGTGCATTTAGTGCGTTCTCATCTATGGCTTAAACATACAGGGTGTTTCTCATACGCTTAAATATCCACATCAGTTAATTTGCTCCCTTTACCTATATTTGAAACATCAGATTGGCTTTTCCCAAGGAATAGAGACTTTTCTAAAAGGAACTACTTGGAGCTTTTGTCCTTACTCAACATTAGCAAGGTATTTCATCTAGAATTAATGTGAAGTCTTAGATTTGGGCTTGATAAGACATACTTATCAATATGCAAACTTTATTTTTTTAAATCAAAATATGATGTGTAGAGCATCTGGGACATTTTCTATCTGCAGCATAAAGCTCTTTGCCATGAAGGAATTTACAAACATAGAACTCCTTGTGTTGTTTAATTGTCCATAGATTTGGCTGGGTTGAGTAATCTAATGAAAAGCAGATGGAAAGCAAAGAACTTCCTGCCCTGCGTTTTTATTATTATTTATAATTAGAGGTTTTGATTTGCAGAAGTGATGGGGACAGCGTTTTAATAGAACCATAAAATATTGCGATGGTCTCTAATGCAGTACAAATAATGACCAAGTTCAAATGAAACTGAAACACAGGGAATGGGAGAGGAGAGTCGGGTTTAACGGCAAACTCTGCTTTTAGAAACAATATTTTCTTAGACTGTGGAAGTACATGCTTACACCAGTGATAATGCAGCCAGTGCCCGAGGTAAATGACAGAAAATGGACTGTACAGGGAAACTGTCCTTTCTATTCAATCCTGAAAATTCAAAGTAATAAGAAAGAATATTGGTTTTGCCTTGAGTCACCTCTGAAATGTATTTGACAATAAAGTTTGGATTGTCAAAGCTATCACATCCCAAAATACTGCTAGGGGTAGGTATGCTTGCAGAGATGTATCCGTATGTGTATATCTATATACATATGTATATGCATATGTGTCTATATGTGTGCACGCATGTGCACACAAGCCATCACCTGAAAATTAAATGTCCGTTTCATTATGGCTTAACAAAATTGTTTGGCGTTTCCCTTTTTCAAACTTTGTACTTTGTGAGAAAGTCACGCAAGCAGAAGGGGTGCTCAGGAGGTCTTGGAAGTTACCTGTTGAGTGTTGTTTTCCCTTCAGTATTGTACTAAGCCCGTACCCCATTTTTTTTCATGTTCAGTGCTGTAAGAAAATGCTTTTTTTGTTCAGGTGGGATGCAAACTGATATCCTGACTGTTTCTATTTATGTAAAAACACCGTAAAGATCCAGGAAGGCAGCGTGGGCTCACCAAATCCCAGTTTTCTTGAGCACTTGCCTTTTTTCTAAATTCTTCCTGTATTCCTACTCACAGACAACACTCTAATGATAAATTCTCAGCCTAAGTTATTATATTGAATTGATATCTAATATTTCGTAGCTAATACCATTTACTGGCAGTTTAGCTGAAACTCAGTGCTACAATAGATGGAATCAGCTCGTATTTATAAAGATTTTTAGAGAGACGAAAGGTTGCATTTGAATTTCAGATATCCGGTGAGAAGTGAATCTTTTAAATATCCATTGTGCTGCTTAGAAGGAAAAAAGTTAATAGCTGTTTTGCCTTTTCCTTCTAAGTGAACGTTTGGGAATCACCTGTAGATTGTGGCTGTGTTTACTCTTCTCATTCACTTCTGTTCATCTCTGGTTGGTCTTTCCTGGGAACAGCGTATATCTGTGTCTGTGTCTTCATATTGTCCCCACGCATCGTTTCGGCATAGTTAGCAGCATGTCTCAGCTATCTGTTTCAGTCCATTCTTTCTCATAATTCTGGATATTCGTAGTTCAACAATATTTAAAATCACATATCACACTTTACCTCATCCACGCAATTTGTTTCATGTCTTTTGCTAACAAGTAGCGTCTTGCTGCGGACCAAATCATGCCTTGGCATGATCATTTGTTTGAAGGTTTCTAAACGTGGTTGCTGCTGGGGAGCATCTGGTTTCAGTGGGGAAACAAAGAATAAAGATGCAGTTTGCAGTGGGACAGTAGAGCTTAAGTGAAGAAATAGGGGGTAAGAAGGTAATGTTTCCCTTTCTTTTTTTCAAAACTGAGCGTTTTTAAAACTTTGGGGGTCATTCTCAACTAGTTCCTCAGTCTCACTTAGGATAAAAGAATGAATAACCCCAGCAGCTCTGCCCAACTTTATGGAGGATTTTTCAAATTCCTGTCTCATCCATTCATTTAATTTAGATTTAACAGGTGAATGTACTCTTACGATATGCAACTAAGGGCACATTAAAGGGTACTTGTTAGTATTAAAAGCCGTTGTAAATCAATAATTTCTTTTTAAACATAAATAACAGATTAATCTGGGTCAACACGCCAAATACAGATAATCCACTCAACTTCAGGAGGATTGAAATTTAGGTCTGGATGAGGCAACAGACTCTGTTCTGACCTCCTGAAGGCTCTGGTACAGCCCTGAATGAATGAATTTTAACTGCAAAAATACAAACTGAGTTACATTCATTGTGTTAGAGCTATTGCAATCATAACACTCTTAAGAGGTCATGCCTGGTTTGAGACAGGCTAGTTGCTAATCCCTGGACAGAAAAGATTGTGAGGTTTGGGTTAATAAAATCAGGAAGATGAAGGTGCAAATAGAACTTACACTCTGCAGATGCCTGGGTTGAACAGCCATTTGACACTGATGAGTGCATAATGTCTTAATTAGTGTTTTTATAAGGAAAATATGGAAAGATAAAAAGTATGTAATTAGTACCAGTCTCGTTAATCTTATGTAAACAAACCAGTTGTTTGGTGTTCAACATGCAACTGTCTCATTAAAGCTAAATTAAATGAAAATTTTATTGAGCCAAGACAGGTATCCATTTCCAGCGTGGAACCAGACAGGGAATAAACATACTAACATGCTCAGGGCCGCCAAATAGAGTTCTTGATGCGGAAGACGGAAAATGTGCTTTCAGTATTGACAGACCTAAGGACCAATCCTTCAAGAAATCATGGTCTCTTGGCTCCTGTGAAGCAGAGCCGTGAGTGGGCAAAGATTTCGGGATGAAAGGCCAACAATGTGAGTGCAAAAACTACTTCTTTATGAGACTTGTGCACGTCTTTGAAACGTGCTGCAGGTATTTCTCCAGGGCTCTGAAAGCCACCGTGATTCAGCCTCGTGTTCTGGGTGCTCAAATGGAGACTTCAGCAGGACAATGCCAACTTGCTTAAGGCCCAGATTTGAGCTCGGCTGATCTGTGGGAAAGTTATTTCCTGGACTTTGTTTTTTCTCTCTTCCATCCAAAAAAAAAAAGCTAACACTTGGGGCTGAGGCAGCAAGAGCTAAGTCTCTGCCTTCTCTGCAATTAATGATTTTCAGGAAGAACATCTCATTTTGTCAACAGGAAAACTCTGAGACAATTTTCTTTTCTTTTTGCAATGAAAAATCAGATAAAGCAGTTGTCTGCTTTAGCACCGTTACAAACGGAGGAAAGCTAAATGTGTAAGGAACTGAATTACGCAAAACGTAAATTTACAAATCTGGGAGTTGTTTTCTTTTGTAAGTGGTTGGCATTGTCCGTCTATATAAAGAAATGTTACATCTTCCAGCCCTGTTTCTGACTCAACAAAGTACTTAAACATGGGCTTAACCATAAACACATGCTTAGCAGACACTGGAAGTAATGCAAACAAATCCTATGCTTTGCTGTGTTGCTCAGCAGGGATGGGCCTTGTGCTAAAAGTTCAAACATGCAAAATGTTTGGGGTTTTTTTTTGAGCTGGGACACACTGGGTGGGGAATTCTTGGATCCTAATGGATTTCCAAAGTGCTTAGGGAATAAAGCACCAAACAACTTGAAGGATTGGGTCTGCGGTCGTATTTTGCGCTGTGTATAGCCTAGCTGAGCTTTATATGAAATTAGCCCATTTTCAATGGGTGCGTGTTTTAACCAACCTTTTTTTGTTTGTTTGTTTTCTTTTTTTAATTACACCTTCCCAGTCTCCCCTGCCCACGGAGCCCGTCCAGCGTCCTGGAGCTACTTCCCCCCTTGTACGTTTTCATTTATTCCTTTTCTCTTCTTTCAGTCTCTCTCTCCCTGTCTCTCTCGGTGTCTCTTTTTTTTTTTTTCCTTCTTCCGTACCTGCAAGTCAGTTGCACTGATGCTTTGAAGGATATTTAGGGAAACCAAAACAAACCTTTAGTCTAACATGCCTTTTTAAAAACTCTTTGGACATAAAACAATACAGCAGGGAAACAAAGAAACTGATTCTAGCTCTTTTCTGTTGGAGAGGATAGAATCATTTTGAATCAATAAAACCATAACTGAAAGAAATTAAGTGCCAGGCAACCAAATACAACTGTCAGTTTGAAAGAAAGAGAAGTTAAAAATGGGTGACGGAGAGGAATTAAACATGGCTCTGAAAGTTTGTTAGAACTTGAAAATCTTCAGAAGCAAGGATTCCTTTTTTTTTTTTTTTTTTAAGATCAGAAAATGCTGTTTGTGCTCAGCATCTCAATGTGAAACTGTCAGGTTATGTGAGAGTGGCTTATTTATCCAGAGAGTCCTGCTTCATATTGCTGTGGTCTTTTTTAGATTCTGCTAGTGCTAATCTAAACCTCGTAGCAATAACCTAGCATCGGTAAAATTGGAGGCTGTTTCCATAGATTTAACATTTTTTACAGTAAAGGTCTCATTTACACATACTGACTCCCCCCTGGGATGTTGTTTGGAATTGATAAATCAGTCTTAAGGCTGGATATGCAAATACTGTGGATAGATATAACAAAATATATAATGTGTGTATATATATACGCACATATACGTATGCTTTCCCCATGCACATACACACTTCCAGCCTGTTGGCATAGAGACTGTGCGCTGATACCCGTGTAACGTGGGAAACAGGCACGTGGTTCCTATGGATGATGCTTCCTCCAGGAGAAGACTGTTATTTGACAGCAAACTTCGTGTTTCGGCTGTGAAGACTCAACTTTCTGAGCACCTTCCTGAGTGTAATCCAGCATTATCAAATGCTCTCCAGACAGAAAGGTAGAGACTTCAGAGAGGAAGGGGAGAACAGGGTTTGTATTTCAGATATGATCCTGGAGAGTGCGTGTGGTGAGGCTTCTTCCACTGCACATATCCAAACCAACAACCAGAGCCAGGGAATATTTAAACTGGGGTAGAGTTTTTAAGAATGAGGGCAAAATTTATTGCTATGACTGGCTATATCCACTGATAAATAAGTAACCTGCCAAAAAGTTTGGGAGGAGCCAGAATAGTGAATGCTCGTAAGATCCAGGGAGTTTCCTTTGGACATACAGGTATGGAGAGAAGATTTTTCTTCGTTTTTTCCTCTTTTATAGTCAAGTTCCTTGAATCTATGAGCCCTTCAAAGATGCCATTCCTGCTAAGGATCAGTAGCAGTTAATTTCAGATAATAAAGGCAGGGTTGGGTTTTTTGCTATTTTTAACATGACTACAAAGAATGGCCAGATTCCTGGTTACTTAATGCAACCTGGAAGGTTCACATTCAGAGTCACTCTCCTTTTTAAGCTGTTTGTGAGAAGGAAGAGTTCAACACCAGAGCAGCTGTAATATTTCTGCTCAAAGGTATAAGGCTTATTAGTGGTTCTGCCTGTGTTTCATGTGAAATTAATTTCTTTTGACAGCCATGTCCCTTTGTGAGTCATGTAATTGCAACAGAGACTAGAAACTTGGCTATCGCTGCGCACCGAGCACCGCTAGAGAGATCATGTGCCACATCCCTCACATGCCTGAGCACTCCTCTGTGGTCTGCGCTGGTGGTTCTTGTTTATAATGTTTCTGTGTACCAAAGATCATGGTTGCACGTCTTCTGTTACTAGTAATTTAGGAAGATACTTTATGTATTTTTATTTTTTTTGAGTATGGAAGCTTTGAGGTCCGGTGCAGACTTTGCTGGTGTTAGGGGGAAGTTACTTTCTGGGCTCCTGAAGCAGTTTTTAGATGCTGAAGTTCTTTTTTGGCCCTCAGTTTCCCCAGATGAAACGAGCCGAGATCTGAATAGGGAGGCAAGGGCTGAGATACGGTTTTGAAACTGGGACAGAGTGCCTCTGAAAATGAGCTCTAAATCTTTAGTCTCCCAGCCATACCAAAGACCATTATTGTGCAAGTTGCAGCTATGTTTAAAATCACTAGCATTCGCCAACCTAAATTGAGATCTATTTTATATCGTTTTTTAAACTCTTTTTACAGTGAAAACTCTGTTTACGGTGATACGTGCACATAATACATGTGTTTGCACTGGAATTGAGAGTTAGGCTGCATACGCTGTGGTCACACCTGAGCCAGGTTTAAGCCCAGTTGTTCAGGTACCAGTAGCATCCACCTTCATCCTCAGCAGCTCAAGTTTTCTTGGCATTTGGGTGTTTACTCAGCTTATTTCATCTCACCTCTTCTTTTTTGCTATTCATCCTATGAGCTTGGCATATCACTTCACTTAGACTTCTTTTTGCACATAGACATTGCTAGTTAAGAATACTTCTGGTCTAGAACGTGCCAGAGAAGCAACACCTTGAATGCATAACACTGAAATCTGGATTTCTCTAGCACCGTTTCTCTAATTGCTGTCTCTACAAATTAAATTATTAGTCTCCTGCAGTTTGTTCCAGGAGATATTTTAACTTTGTCCTTTCTCTTGCCTTCTCTCTGTCCCTCTGCCCTCTTCCCACCTGACCTTAATTATGTGCAGATTTGGAGATGGATAGTGTAAAGCCAGGTTCTGCATGTGTTACAGAGGCTCTGAACCAGTCCCAGCTGAGCTCAGGTAGAGCCCGTTATGTACCATTAGTCTCTCGGTGTCCTAACCAAGTCTAACACTGTACGTGATAGCAATAACCATTTACTAACACCCTAGGTTTGGTTACAGAAGCTAGATGTAGTTGAAATAGTTTATTATTATTTTTTTTATATTAATATCTGTTGGCTAGAAAAGCCAATGCCTGACTCTGAGAATCCCCCTCCTTGCAAGCAGATTTTCTGCAAGTGATTTCATTCAAGTCAGTGAGTCCAAATCTTCAGAGTACTGCTTAACAAGACTGGGTCTTGCAGTGTGAATGCTCTGCGGTATCAGCGGCTACGTGGCTATTAGTCTGTGTATCACAAATTAGCTGCCTTTTTTTCCCCCGACTGCTGAATTTCTAAATAAAGAGTGTTCTTCTTTTCCCAGGCTTTCAATTTGTGCCTCAGAAAGATACATCCAAAGAGTGTGCCAAACCCTATTTGACCATGTTCTGGAGGAAAGAACTTGCTTGAATAAGAGAGAAAAGAAATGTGGTTAAATACTATAGTTTTATGGCAATGTAAATGACCCTAATGTGTACCCAGTTGCACAGTGATAGCAGAAAACAACTGTGTTGTGTTGTCATTGTCATGACAACGTCGCTATAGCTTTTCAGAACTAACATTAGGTGGAATTAAAGTGTTCCAGTGGAACTAAGGAACTGAGATACGTCTCTGGTACATTTTATGTACTTAAACAATTTGATCGTCGGTTATTGAGCGGTATTTGATAACAGACATTTCAATTTTTTTTTTGTTTTGTTAAATCATATCTGGATTTTTTTTTTCCCCTGGAGCATCTAAGTGCTTTGAAAGAAAATGTAAGTGGAATTTTAGAAGAGACTGAGTAGCAAATTGTGTAAGTTTTGTTTTCCAGCAGGCTAGGTCAGGGCTTTCCAGTAAGGCAGGCAACACATCATATTTCTTGCAAAGCCTTCAGACCACACGTTGTCCTTTTATGTCCCTCTGTTTCATCTAGTCCCTTTGTACTGAGGTTGAAATGAATTTGCAGGGCAACTGTACCTTTCATAGAGATCATCCCAATCAGTTCTTTGGGTAAAATGAATAGGTTAGTGGATATTTGATATTGAAGTGATGCTAATAAATACAGCCAGTCAGAGCTCACTTGGGTCCTGCTGTCCACAACGCTGGTATTATGTTTCAGTTTATTAAGGAGGCTAATGTTTGTGCAATTCAGTGATTTTAAGTGCTTGGTAAGCGGCAGGCGTCTTTTCTAATTGTATTTCAACTGATTGCAAATCTCCTTCTGGTTGCCTATGCGTAAAGCTCTGCCTCTGCTGAAATCCTTGTCTGTATTTCCATTGTTACCTTCTAAAGTCACCAGAGGAAGATTTATTTTTTAACTAGGCTTTAAGGCTTTATTTTATTCCTCTAATAAGTGTTGTATGCTTCCTTTCAAAAAAAGACATTTTTTTTAGCGGTATTATTTTGCTGGCAGTTTGCATCTTGGGTACGTTAGGAATGCCAAACTTAGCCTCCCATAATTATGTTGCAGTGCTTGCTTTCAGTGCAGTGAATTCTGATAAAGTGCTTATTTAATCTGAATTGCTCCAGTAATTACCTGTTTTTAGGAGAAAGGGATTTATTGCCGTGACTGCCCAGGACTGCGCACAGCTATAAGACACGTTATTGCAGTGGTTAGTCTCTTCAGATCTTGAAATTCATGTACAGAATTGAAGTACAAATCAAAACTGCAGCAGCGTTTTCCCGTTAGTTTTTCATTTCCTTGGAGCCTTCCTTTCTCCTTGCTCTCCCTCCCTTGTTTCAAGTGATTCTTCCCCCCCTTTTTTTTTCCTTCCCGTTTTTTGGCAGAAATAGAAAGGGACAAGAACTGTGGGCTGATCTGTGGAAATGCTGCTATATACAGGATTCATCTGGTCTCCTATGAAAGTCGCACCATAAAATCTGTGATTCTGCCGGAAAAGTATGAGAGAACAGCTCCCTAGAGCCGGTGTGCTGGGAACAGATATCGACAGAAACTCTGAATTATAGATTCTGTGTTCGTTGGGCAAGTACGCGTGGGTACGCATGAGCATCCCCACAGCAGCAACGTATGTCCTGCCCTGGGTGCTAAAGAGTCAGTCTTCGACCCTCTCTGGGGGAGTGAATTTGGCTAAAGCCGAGTTTTGCTTCAGCAAGCCAAGCGGCGCCGAGCCGTGTGTTTTGGTTTGCTTTTTCAGCAGTAGTTTGGGAGAAGGAACCAGGCAGGCCTCTGTCTGGGTCTGCGGCTCCAGTGCTCCCTTCCCCACGCCGGGGGCACAGCGGCCCCCGTGGCTTTCCCCACAGCCAGCCTTTAAGGCACCGCGTTTCCAGTTCGATTCGTACAGCTGAAGCTGTGAACTCTCTTCTAAATGCCCCGTTTTGCAAGAGGGCGAGTTTTTGATACCTTTTCCTCTAGAGCTGCACGAAAAGCCACCTGAGGATTACTGAGGTTGCTCCATAATTTATCATTTTAGGAAGCTACAAGAGAGTTGCAGGTACATACGGATGCAGATGCTAATGAATAGCAGTTTTGGGAGTCCTTTACCAAACTGAGACAAGTAGGGGATTTACGTGGACCGTCAAAAAAGTTCTCAAAGAGTGTCAGACGTGTTTTCTGCACACTGCAATGAGCCTCTGACTGCGAGAACATATTTTTGTATGTAGCTTGCTTTTGAATTTAGCCTTCAGTGGCAAATCTGAAATACTTTTCCTGTCCACCTAAATAAAATCTATAAATCTTGGCTAGCTCGTAAGTGAGAGACGAGCAAGAATTTGAAGTATTTCAAAGAAGTTCCTAAGGATACATAGCATTAGGAAGTCAATGTATTTTTTTTTCTTCCTTCATAATCCTTTAATCCTTTAACAGTGCAGATGTTTTCGGACAGTAGTACTAAGAACCAAGCATGCATTTTGGCAGTATTTTTTAAGCACCCATGGTTGTGTTTCTTACCCACAGACTCTATGGAGTTTTAGGCAGTGTTTGTAGTTGATGCAGTATTTGCAATCTGAACAAACAGATATTTTTGTAACATTTCCTAGGTGCTATGGAAACACGTCTTCGTGGTTATCGGGTATTTGTGAGTAAGTTGGTTGACACTTTCTTCAGGAGGCCTGGATTTGAAAGCATGGAGAAGAGAAGGGATTTGGGTATGACTGCTGTGTGGGAAGGGTCCAGGGGAAGCAGGGTCAGCGGCAGAGGGACCTCGGCAGGGCAGGAGACTCCAAGGTTTGGGGGAGGACCAGGAGAGAAGTCTGGATAAACCAAAAGGGTGTCTGCAGGCTCTAGGGACCCAGGATAAGGAGAAGGATACAGTTTGGCTCTGCTGTTTCATTTATATCTTTTTTTTCTTTTTTAGCTGAAGTAAAAAGAGAGTTTTCTAATCTGTTACAAGACCTGCTTGCCTAAGCCCTGCCAATCCCCAAGGGGAGCCTTTGTAATTTCAGAAACAGATGTCATGTGTGCAAAGCAAGTAGTTTACAGGGATAAGTTATTGCACATGAGCATTGCCTTGTACCCTGCGTAATTATTCGCACAAGTGCAAACTGAGTGAAAAAGGTGATTGTCTTGGTGACCTTTTGGCTTCTTTGTACAATATCAGTACCAGCACAGGTGTAGGGCATCAGTGAATGAGGCTTCTGTCTCCAACCTCAGGCCAGATTTGCACTAACGTTTTTCCTGGCATAGCTGAGTCTGCTGTAAGGATGAAAAAGATGGCACCCAGAGCTGACACAGCTTATCTGCCAAAAAAAAACCAACAAGACCCCCCTAAACACCCAGTTGGGGTGTAAGCAGAGCGGTCCTGGCAGAAGAGCCCCTTTGACAGCTTAGGTTATGTCAAGGGGAGCAGCAGAAACATCTTCTATCAGCATATCCCGCATCTCCACTGGGAGGCACTACTGGTGTAATTACAGCACTGGAAATCAGCCTGGAGTCTCCTGAAGTCACAGGGAAATGCCTGAAAGGTAGAAGGAAGAGACGGATTAATTTCTGTATTCCCTGTAGTGCAATTTCTTCCTTGCATGCGGTCACTCATAGCTTCTGAGGCTTTCTGAAGAAGTTGGACCCGTAGACAGCAGCTTCAAGCTTCCCACATTTTGACAGGTAATTTTGTGGCAAGCCTTGGCCATGTTGCTTGGGGAATTTTAATTGGAAAAGAAAACGAACAAGCACGGTGTATGGATCTGTGCACAGTCTGTATGCATCAGTTGAGAAATAATTACGTGGATCTGTGTATTGTGTAGGTAAGAAAGAGGTGTATTAGTGTGTCTGTTATGGAAACATTCGCGGCGTTTGGGGCTGGCATGCTTAACCTTTTTTGAGAGGCTGAATCCACCGAAACAGGCTGACTACTTGTGAAGTAAAGCGGTAAAACTTGGCTGAGCGCAGGGGTGTTGGAGGCACCAATGTGCTATTAATAAGGCCAGCTTTCTTTTCACATGTTCTGTGCTGCTTTCTCGCTCTGCCTGCTCTCCACTTATTCAGGTTGGGGGGGGTTTGTTATTTTTAAACTAGATATTTTTTCCTTTCTCACAAGCTCTGTCAAAATGGGACTTAACTCTAATAATAGTTGGCTTGAGCAAAACTCCGCAGTTATGCTAAGAGCTTTGAAATCATGGGAAAAGGTAGTTTGTTCTGCTCTGTTTTTCCTCTTCTTTTCTCCTGAATAATTCTGTAAATTAGTGTGGGAGCCAAGTTGTGGCTTAGAAATACTTTCAGGCAGCTTTAACCTTAGATTGATAGCAGGTAGCTCTGATCTCTTCTTGCATTGGCATATGGATTTGTCAAGGGTCATACGGGTGCATATCTCAGATCTCCAGTTAAAACCTGGTCCTGTTAAGTTCACAAAGGCTACGCCATCACCCCTCTGTATGCAAAGGAGTGGTGCTTGTGCTCTGACTCCATCTGGCTATGGCTCTGATGCCCGTAGGGATCAGTGATGTTGCTGCATCTGCAAGAAAGCGTCTGTGTGAAACTATAAACGAATGTTAAAGTGAGTGGAGCTAGAGAAGATATGCTGGCAGATCCGTCGTGTTTGTTTGGCTTTCTCAGAAGGTCTTGGTTTGGGCACAGCTATGGTGTATGCTTGGGAGGATCCTTAAGTGAGCACATAGAAACGCATGTTGTCCGCTGCTTGGACAAGACCTGCGGCATGTTTCCACCAGAAATCCTACGCAAGCAGCCAAGGCAAGGCTGCTCCTCTGCCCCTCTCTGTCTCTCCATCTCTCTCTGTCCTCCCTCCTTTTCTTCCCCTCTCCCTGCTAGCGAATTTAACTGCTGCAAACTGCAGATCATAACATTACTCTGGCCTTTAGGACTTGCTTTGCTAGCTCGTGAATCAGCCTCTGTCTGTGATTAATTCAGAAGGCTCTGCTGATCTGAAGGTTCATCTGCCGGATTTCATTTAAGAGCTTGTGTCAGTGCCGGGCTCATTCTTCTTCAGCGTTTAATCCTGTAACTGCAGTGGGAAGCTTGCATCAAATTCTTGGACTTGTTCTCATGGGAACTTGCTGTTGCTAAAGGAAAGGCAAGTGAAAGTAGTCCTCTGTTACCCGCTTGGCTACATATTACATCATTCCTAACTGTGTTTTTACCTTTGCAAGTGGAATATTTGGAATATTTTTCTTGCAAACCCGGACAGCCATGGCTGACCATGGCTACGTCCACCAAAAGAGCAAGTCACCACATGGTTGTCCAGGCGCTCTGACATGAGATACCTTTATGTCAAACCTGGTTTCTGTGAGCTCTGTGAATCGAATCAAATCATTTTGAGGTTATCCCATGGCAGTCTATTGCATGCTGTGCCGTTCTCTTGGTTTTTTTTTTTAATCTCCCACTCTGCTTTCATCTGTAATCTTAGTTTCTCCCCAAAACCCTTTTTTAAAAAAGGGGGGTGGTTTGTTTATTTGGGGGTTTTTGTGTGTGTGTTTTGAGAATATTTGATTGCAGGATAAACCTAGCTGAGTAAGAAGCAGCCTCGAAAAATGCTGGCTGCCTAACTTCTAATAAGGGCTTGAAGCTTCCTCCAGTGGTTAAATTTGTAAAACCAGAAAGTGGAAGAAGCTATGAGGTGTATTAATAACATTTTTTTAGGTTACTCTGCCTTCCCAATACTTCTGTCTGAAGTAACTTTTGGAGGATAGGTTAAGCTTCAGAATGCTTTAAGGACTGAATTTGTGACAAGCGTGTGGATGGAGCCTTTTTGTCTGTGATTTCAAATGCTTGGGCTTGTTAGCTGTGCTTAAAAGCTAGACATTCATTATCTACCTCTTTTGCTCCACTGCAAGCTGCTGAACACGTAAGTAGCGGAGAATGTCTCTCTTTCGCTTGCTTTTGTTCCTTAAAATTGTCTGGCAAAAGAAAATAGGAACAGAAAATAAGACCCACATGTGAAGAGTATTTTATTATTTTCAATCGAGATTCAGAAGAAGCAAGAGGGCATCCCGGTACGTTCAGTCCCTGCGGTGATGGGAACAACCTCTTTAGCCGTGATGCAGTGCCGTGCCAAAGGCAGGCTTGTTGTTTCCAGGTGTGGAAGAGCCACATCTCTGGTCACTCGGGTTTCATTCCGATAAGAAAGGCCTTTTGTAAAAAGTATTTTAAAAAAATTTTATATATATATTTATATATATATATATATTTAAAATATATAAAGGAAACAAAGTGCAGGTGGGGGAAAAGTGTGCCGTGGTACACCACATAGTAAAATACCTCCTCAAGCACTGTTGATCATCAGAGCCATAATTTTCAGGGGTAATACCTACATCTAGAGTTGAGGGAGCTCTGTATTACTGGTGATCCAGCTGTTCTGTTCCTGCTCTCATTGGCAAAACCAGGATTGTGCCATCTCCAGCCCTAGTTTGAAAGCGTGCACCAGCAAACTGTGCGAACCAAACAGTTCGTCACGACGTGGTTAATCAGCCTTGTAGGATTCTGCCTGGCCTACATTAAAAACCAAAAAAACCACCCTGATGCAGGGACCGTATAAGACATCCTGGCAGTTTTGGGTAGCTGACAGTGATACTGTTCTGCAGTCCTGTATACTAATCTGCTATTTTGAATTGTTGTATGTGCATTTTGCATGTAAATTTTGAATAGCGTTGCTTCTGTTGTATTGATTCCCCATTTGTGTTGGGGTTTTACCAACTTTTATCGATGGGTTCGATAGGAAGAACGTTCCTGGAGTGGTGAGTTGGTACGAGGAAGAAGGTTTTGCATTCAGAATTGTACATAAGCACATATAAAACTGGATTTAGGAGTCATGCAAGGAAAAAAGTGATGTGACATTATGATCGTTGTCCAAGCAAAACAATTCCAGTAATAAATACCAAGTATAATAAGTAGCTGGAGAACAAGCATTATTTGGAGATATGAGTCAGCAAACAATTTTGAAAAGAACACGTTTGCTTGAGGAGAACTGTGAACACCAAAAGAAATGAGTTTTGCCCTCCTGATCACCAAGATGTCTGCATAAATAGAAGCAGATTCCTCTTTAATCCTTCTGACCCTGAGGTTGTCCAGCTCCTCTGGTGAGCCCACGTTTTAAAGTCTGTGACAGCAATTACTGAGATTGATAAACTGCACTGCAGCCTCGCAAGAACTGAGGGGCTTGGGGTCAGCACGGTTAAACGGAACAGCAGCAGCATTTATTCCTCGCTGCAATAAATGCAGGTAATGCCAGCAGCTTCGCTGGCGCTAGAAGAAGGCTGGAGGGCTTGGGTGAAGTTTCCTGAGCCCTGTGCCCGTCTTGGCTTTTGTCCCTGGTGCTGGCTTTGGTGTGGCGGAGCAGGGATGCCATAGCTGGTGGTAAAGTCCAGTTACGGTGCGGTGTGCTGATGGAGTTGGGTTTTGGAGCTGGGCTGTAAACTAGGTCACTGTAAAATGATCCGCGTCGTTTTTGAAATAGCAGAACTCCCAGAGAATTTTTAATTGAGTTTGTTTTCAGTGATCTGATCAATGAGGCCCCAAACCGTGCTGATTAATAGCCACTCAGGGTGGGAGGGGGCATACTTTCTGTAGCACTGTGATTAGATTAACCGAGGGGACACCCTGGGCGCAAAGTGTCTCTGCCGTCCCCAGAGCCCGGGGGCGGATGGGGCTCAGCTGTGCCTGGCCCAGCCCGCGTCCAGCCTGCAAGCTTGGACGTGCTGCCATCGAAGCATTCAAGCACACTCAACCCCTCTCCCTTCCTTTTGGATGTGCGGCGACAGCCTTTTAGCATGGACTTGAGGATTTGCCGTGTGAACGGTGAGTGAGACCTGCGCTTCAGTGACGGCGCAGGCGTACCCCTAACCTCTGCAGCCCTTATGAAACTGGGCTTTGGTCCTCTGTAGTTTTCGGGGCGTGAAGGTGCAGTTTGGCTCTGTGCAAGGAATGAGAAAGCCGCGGATAAACTCGAGCGTAGCTCTGCTGGCCCCGTCCTTTCCGCCTGTGTGCTTTCCTACTTGCAAGCTAGGAGAGGATGGCAAGCCATCCTGATAACAGAGGTCGTGGGTTATGACCAGAGGGCTGATACTCCCCAGACGGAGCTGTGTTTTGCCCTCCCTCCCTTTCGGACCCTCTGCCCTTTGTCCACCGATGGACCGAGGGCCATCGCCCGGCCGGGGTCGAAGAGGCCACCAGGGAGCGGGGTGCAGCGGTGGGCAGGGGACAGGCAGCCCCCCCAGGCCAGGGACAAGGGGACAGGCAGCCCCCCCCCCCCCCAGGCCAGGGACAAGGGGACAGGCAGCCCTCCCCCAGCCAGGGACAAGGGGACAGGCAGCCCCCCCAGGCCAGGGACAAGGGGACAGGCAGCCCCCCCAGGCCAGGGACAAGGGGACAGGCAGCCCTCCCCCGGCCAGGGACAAGGGGACAGGCAGCCCTCCCCCAGGCCAGGGACAAGGGGACAGGCAGCCCCCCCGGCCAGGGACAAGGGGACAGGCAGCCCCCTCCCCCGGCCAGGGACAAGGGGACAGGCAGCCCCCCCAGGCCAGGGACAAGGGGACAGGCAGCCCCCCCGGCCTGACCGCGGCCCGGGGCTGGGCTTGCCGGCTGCGGGGAGGCAGGGCTGTCCCCGGGCAGGTTGCACCGGGGGGGGGGACGGGGACGGACCCGCTGGCTGCCGGCTCAAGCGGAGCGGAGCATCCCGGGCGGGGCGGGGGGGGGGCACACACGGACGGACAAACGGGTCTACAACCGGGGAGCCGGCGTGGCAGGAGGCACCTGCGGGAGGTGGAGCCGGGCCGGCGGGGCTGGTTTGGCCGGGGAGGGGCCTGGCAGGAGCCGCAGAGGCGGCGTGTACCCGCCCGCACCTCCCGGCTGAGCCGCGCTGCCGGCGCTGGGTGCGGGGCCGAGCCGCCACCGCCGCAGCCGCTCCCCTCCGCGGGCAGAGCTGAGCCGGGGACCCCGGGCTCCCTCCCTGGGCTCGGGCGTCGGTCGGGGACAGCCGCCGGAGAGGTTTGCTGGCCTGAGGCGAGGAAGGTAAGAGAGCTCTCCTTTTCTCCCCTGGCATTAGCGTCTTTCTTATGTAAGACTTGCAGAGTATTTTTAGGTTCCTGAGCCCACTTGTTGCTTAGTAACTTGCCAGCTATTTAATTTGCGGTTTCGGAGAATTAATGTCTTTGAAGGAAGATTTTTCTTCTCTGGCAACGTTGCGTCGGGAAGGAGGCGGCTTGGCACGCACTGGAGGTACAGACCCCCCGGCTGGGCACAGCGGTGCGGGGCTGTGCTGGGAGGTGTCCTGCACAGGGACGCGGATGGCACAGGACATCGTGCCTGGAGCAGGACTGATCCTGCGCAGGGGCAATGCAATCGATGTTCTCAAATGTCTTCTGCTGTGGAGGGGTAGCCTGGGATCACATTTTGTAGCCAGATCGGTAGGATCACGTTTTTAGCCAGATGAAAAAATACCTGATGCTCAATAGTTTCCAATGACGCTCTCTCATCTCACACCCCGGCCGCTGGTTGTAGACCCGTTTGTTTCTGCTGGGAGAGAAGCTCCTCGGGGATCTGTGCCCTTGGGCAGGTTGCCTGGCTTGGTGGTTGGCTTCTCCTGCCAACTCAAGACTGATTAACACCGCATACTTCCCCTCCACCCCCCTTGCTAATTGTTTTACTTCTGTTTCCCCTTTTACTAATCTCTGACTTCAGGTTTCTATTGTGCCTTTCCACGCACTAGGTCCACAGTTGTAAACTGCTTTATTGGACTTAGTCTAGGGTCATGGGTGTGTGTAGCAAGCCGGGGCTGTTAAAGGGAGCCTCTTTCATGCCTGGGGTGATTTGTGTGAGGATTTCCCACCCAGATCCCAGGGGAGAAGGAATTTCAGCTTGCAGGCCCCCTCCTGCGCAGCGAAGTATGCCCGCACGGTCCTTGGGGTTGCCGAGATGCGAGATCAGTGCTTTCTGCTCGGATTTTATACCTAGCTCCCAAAGAGGCAGCTGACAGATGGGAATGTCTAGAATTTGAATTTCAATAGATTTTTGCATATCACTTCATCTTTTTGTTTTCCCTCCCTCCCCAGACCGGCACTCGGAGGACATAGGATGCATTCCTAAGCATTAATATTATTGATGCTGTTGTTCAGGAGAAGGGGGCTTCCTGTTTAAAAATGCTAGTCCTTTGTTTGCTGGAGCCCCAGGGCAGTGAATGCACACTCTGAAAAATAAAATTCCCAGGGAGAGCAGTTACCGTGATCATAGTAGACACTTTGCGAGTAGCCGTGGCTCGTCTGTTCATATTTGTTCAGAAAACCTCCTAGAAGCTATAGTCCATTTTAAGGACTAAATGCCCTGCAGGATCTTATTATTTATGACAGAGAAGACAGGAGGCCTCCCCTTTCCACTCTTCCCCGACCGCCTTTGTTCTGGGCACCACACAGGCACGATAAAAGAGTCTCGTTTGAAATCAAAGCTCTGGACTGGTAAGATAAAGGAAAAGAATAAAGCAGGCAAAACAATACAGTATCTGCCTTCCTAAGTCTTAGAAAGCAGATTTAGTTCGTCGCAAATCCCCAAACGTATTGGGCCCAATTTTCATTTTCAGTAAAGCTTTTTCACACTTCTTTAGCTGCGTAAGGAGGATGTATGAGAAGGTGGCATTTTCATCCTCTTTAAAGCTCTTGCATCCCGCCGGTGCCGTATAAAGTGACTGCAATGTGAATGAGGCTCATGTCCGTTGTCTGCAATATTGTTTCTGCTCCAGGTGAGTGGGAGTTTGGCTTCCAAAGGCAGAATCATCTCAGGGCTTAATGCAGGTGTTAATAGCTAAAGTATAAGCAATTTTAGAAGGTCGGGGTTGTAAATAGAAAAAGAACCAGAACGATATCAGTCTTGGTAGAGTAGGTTACTGTAACTTGAAAGTAACTGGTCTGGGCTGTAAACAGCTGCCCTCTGGCTAGTGAAAATGGAGATAGGCATCTTTTGTGAAGGGATTGGGAGAGCAGCAGTAACGTTACTTGTCGTACTGGGAGTACCGCATACTTCAGAAGAGTCTGTATGCCGAGGATTGAAGTAACGGCTGTGCCGGGTGGTTTAAGGGAGGTAGTGTGCTTTGAGCCGAGTCTCCTCCTTATTCCAGATGGATTGCTCATGTCCCTTCCTGATGGAATAAAAAGGTTCCTTCCCAGTGTCTTCCCAAGGCCTTGCATAAGAGCAAACACCCTCTCGCTCGAGGATTGGGCTCCATCTGCCAAACTCCTAATTATTCAACTCCTGTTGTTTGTTGATTCATCTCAGATCTTTTTTCATTGCTTGCCTCCTCCCACCACCCAAGCTGGAGCATGCTGCCATGCAAAACTAGAGTAACTTGACTGCCGCAGTCACTCCGGTTATCCTGGTTTAGCTGATGCCAGGATTGGGCTGAAGCGTTATTTGTGTTTGAGTGACTCGTGAAAGCTCTGGGCTGCGTGCATGGGTCCAAAGTACTTGACGTTATTCAGGGTTGGCTTGGGTTACTGTCAGGTTTTTGGAAAACCTCCTGCAGCGCTGCTACCGTTTGTAGCAGAAGCAGAAATAGTGTGGGTGATGCTCAAGCAGCCGTGCCGCAGCTTCGTTTAGAGCGTTTTGAAGCCTTTTGATCAAGGAAGGAGACTGCGTGCAGCATGCGGCTGGTCTTTGAATAAGGGAGGGCAAAGGCAGTTTGCCTTCAAATGAGCATGAGTTTGAGAACGGTCGGTTCTTGACTTCTCTGAAGCCATGGCCGCTGCAGACAGGACAATAAACATTTGGTTTCGATTGTATTAAAGGGAGGTTGAGGTCAGCCATTAAGAAACTCCATCTGTAAGGATAGCTAGCAGCTCAAGTAATTACCAACAGAGAATGCGTGGTGGCGTTTTCATCGCTGGAGACTGTTGAGTTGGAGAAACTTCTGGCAGAGATGGCTGAGGTACGGCTGAACCTGCTCTGCTGTCACCTAATGGGTTCGGTGGCATCTTGGCTCTTGCTTGTTCTCCCCTCTCTTCCTTATTTGCAAATATCTGGAGAGCATCTAACATGCAGTCATCTGCTTGATGTTGATGCTTACTTGGTTGTTGATGTTATACTTGCCTGGTTGTCCTTAATGCTCCTTGAGGTGCAAGGTAAGAAAATGATAATGATATCCCGAAGTGATATGGGTGAAAGATTAACACTGTCTCCCTGATGGACAGATCTGATGTTTAGTTGCGCTAGTGATACAGTTACCTGAGTCAGAACGTTGTTTTTCAAGAGGATCATTAATCTCCAAGGTAAGCAAGATAAGCAAAAGGACTGCATTAAACTCTGCTAGAACACACAGAGTTTAGCAAAATGTAGGATGAATGAAAGAGGAAAAAAAAGATATTGCAGGTGTCCCTTTTGCTATTTTTCTTCTAGCTCTACATTTCCCAGTTTGCTCCCATTGTGCCCAGTCCCGCTGCTGGCCTTGTGACTCCTTTCATGTCACCTGAGCTGCTGACGCTACTGCCTTGCGTGCTGAGTGCCCTCATCTCTACCGTTTTGTTTTAAACTCCCACTTGTTTTCCAGTTTTGGCCTCTGCTAACTTGTTTGTTTTGAACTACAGCCCCATTTATTATTATTTCCTCACCTCCAGCTGCAAGCCCTTGAGGCCCTTGCGTTACCTAACCAAAGCCCATCCCTGCTGCACTGTCACTAAAACTGTATTAGTCAGCGGCTGCTTTTTTTTCCAGATACAATTCAAACCTGTTAACAGAATTAATAAATTGACCTTGTCAGCCCTTGTACCTTTGAAACCTCTCTCCTTTCTCAGTTAGCCTCCAGCTAACTGATTTATATCTCGTAACCACATAGTGCTTCCCTCGGGGTAGGTATGCTGTACTTCAGGGAATTAATTCAGAGGTGTCCTGTGGTCTGTTTGTTCAGGAGGTCAGGTCATATTATCTTAATGCTCCCTTGTGGCCTTAGAGTCTATGAAAAGATCAAGCATATCTTTGGCCTGGAAGGTATCGCAGATTTCTTGGTCCCAAACTTTGCCATCTGTGGGTAGGTGACATGCTTGTGCATCTAGCTAACCTCGCGATTTTTATTCTTATCCAATTATAAATAACAAATTTGGCAATGAAGAGCACGGAAACAGTTTTTGCCGTTGTAAATCGTTGATGGTTCTCATACACGTTTTCTCACTGACATAAAGAAACCTTCTCCAGACAGGTCAAACTGTAGCTAATCCTTGTGCATATCCTTACAGATGTGTGTGTGTTCAGTCAAATAAATAATTTTGAAAGCAATCAGTGCTGCTGGTCAGATATGCTGTTAGCTTTTGAATTTGCAGTCTTTTGTCTCTGGAAGAGGACTCATTAGACCCAAATGCAGTGGAAGCGGACAGAGGTGGTTGTATAATCCAGGCGTGAAAATGCACCGAGTGAGTTGCCAAGCTGGTAGATGTCCGATGCCAGGTGTGCCTATGCTAACCAAAATAAGCCAATGCTCCAACTTGAGCCAAGGGCTGACGTTGGCAAGGACAAGCAAGAGTTGCAGTTTTGTTGAGACTATTGCTTACAGGCACTGCCCAAAGGATGTCTCCAGAAGCCTGGGCAGATACAAGAATAAGTGCGGCTTCCTTATTACAAGACTTTGTAAATAAGAACGGCAACATCGCTTATCAGTTTTAGTGACCGACTTTACTCTCCATGTGCATGGTGCTCTTGTGATAGCTGGAAATACGTGCTTCTTCTTGGCTGGTTCTTGTCATCATAGTTCATTTTAATGGCTGTTATCTAATGACACTGAAACTAATCACCTTTAACATATTTCATGACTTCTTGTAACAGAGAGGCCAGCCTTAACTGGTGTCAGCCTGGCACAAGATAAATGCTGCAGCGTCAAAAAGCACGCAGCATTTTTATTTTCTTTTCTCTGTAGAGCAAATCAGTAAGTACACATTTATGAAGGTTCTTGGAGAGAGAAGGATATCTTTAAACTCTCACATCTATGGAATTTTAAAATCTCTTTCTGAAAATCTTTATGGCCAACGAGGGAGCCCAGTGTAGAGATTAGTGCAATTATTGATGTGGTGTTGCTTGGTCCTTCTTCAAAACCAGCATCCTGTTCAAGGACTAAAGGACGGTGCTTGGTGGTGCGTGGTTCCAGATTCTGGTTGGGTTTTTAGGGCTGTATAAATTAGCTTCCAAAATAGAATCTGCTGTGGCGGGAGGAAAGGAGTAAAATGTCTTGTTGCTTAGGAACATGACAGAGAACTGGGAGATGTGACTCAGTTCTTGGCTTTGTATAATTTCTCTTCAGTAAGATGTGGGTCCACAGAGCATGTCTTCCTAAGCGTGAAGGGATGGATATTAAAAATATTTACGGAGTTTTTAAGGAGGGGCCGAGATAACTGATCTTGTGTGGGGAAGCAGTTGAACTCCGTCCACTCACTCAGTTAAATGTATTCCCGAGGGTTCGCAGAATCAGGAGCATAGGAAACGTGGCAAAACCAAACCCGGCTTCTCATCTCCCGATTCCTGGTACTGCTCCTTCTTCAAAAGAGTCTGCTGCTGCTTTTTTTCTCCCTGCAGTAGAGTTTAATTTTAGAGGAGAATGGGTCTTGAGGGGCTAATAGCCTGGAAAAATTTTAGCTTGACTTGCTGTAAATCTCTCTTCAGAGAGGCTGGATTTCGCTTTTGTTTTGTAATATCTAGCTGTGCTTTTTTTACGACGTTCCCACACCTTTCTCCATCTTTGATTTCGGGACTGGATATTGCAGTTTGTTTATAGATTTCTAAACTATGCAGCCACGCGTGTTCTTGCTTTTGACCTTAGCACCGGGCTCTCCTCGCAGCAGGGGACAGCTGGGCTCCGCAGCCTCTGAAATCCCTGGTAATAATAAGAGCAACAAACACCGGCCGTGCGCTGGGAACGTGGGTCAGCATACACCCCCAAGATTTTCTCTTAGAGTCAAAGTTTATCAACCCTGTATTAGGAAGCATGCTGCTGTCAAGGATCCTGTGAAGAGGATTTTGGCTAGGCATGAGTTCAAAACCAAAAAGTTGGCGATAGCAACAGGAGATAAAGCAGGTGTCCTGCGTTTGTTTAGCAGGGGTTTGTTTTCCCTTGGCAAAGTCTAATAAGGTTGCAGGGGGACAGGGGGTGGCTTTGGGAGGAGGCTGCCAAAATCCTCTTCAGAACGTGTTGCTGGGCCACCGTACGCCGGGATGGCCGCTGGGCGAGCACGTACCTTTTTTGTCCACATAAATGCGCAAGACTTGAAACCTGTTCACGTTTGCTTTTCTGTTGGTTGTTTCCCCTGGTCTTTGAAGAGAGGCAGGGTGTGTGAGATGGGAGACGCTGCAAGGTTGGCTGTATTGTATTTTGTTCTCAGAGCCTTTGCGTCGTGGGGGGTTTCTTACTGAAAAGGGAAAGAAAATGCATGTACAAAATAATTTTGGGGACGCAGTGAGGCTGCGTTTATTAAAAGGTTTCTCCTGTTTGGTCACCAGGATTCAAAGCCAAGGAGTCAGGAGCCAGTGCTCTTTTCCATCCTACCTTTCCTTTTGTTGCCAACACTTTGGGCAATTGTAATTAAATATTACATTTTAGAAATGGTCTCAGGAAGGGTTTTACGGCCCAGACATGATACTTCTGCAGTTTGGGCTGAGACACATGCTATCGTTGGACTGTGCTCTAATCTTAGGGGTGTAAATCCAGAGTAATTGCATCCCTGTCAAATCTGTACAGGCGCAGGAGGGATCAGAAGTTGGCGCTCCGTGGCTTGGTTGTGCCTCAACGAATTCAGCTTGTTTGCCAGCAGCCTGAGGGTCTGGTTTTGCAGCGTGTTGGCTTTGGCAGGGAGCTCAGCCTAAGAAGGTCCGGCTTGCTGCGCTTTGCTCCGCCATCCCCTCACTTGGGCTTCCACAACCGCTCAGGCTCTTCTGCCGTAAGAGCATCAAGTTCAGCAGATGATTTTTTAATCTGGGTCGCCGCAGTGGCTTAGCTCGCAATGCAGCCCCGCAGAAAGGTGTCGGAACACAGCGGAGTGCCACGATGGCCCACGAGGGCAGCGGGTCGGAGGAAGACTCAGCATACCCTAAGAGATCCCCGTGAGCTTTTGAGTGGATTCCCAAAGTAACCCAGGAAAAGCGTATCGTGCCGAACAACAGCCATAAAACTCCTTTGAATCAGCTGATGGCTGACACATTTCTCCAGTAAACAAGCTGCATAAAGTATATCCCGAAGTGCCTTTTCAGTCTGCGGTATTAGGGTGAACAAGCCCTGCTTTTAATGAAGTAATTGTTATTTAATAGTTTTTATCAATGTCGGGAATTTCAGGCCTTGCTTATGCTGCAAAAGCTTGGTGGTATAGCAACAACAGCATGGTTTGATTGATAAATGTTCCTCGGGGAGGTACAGTGTATGGCAGTTGCCCAAAACCACAATAAACTACCGGGCACAAATATTCCTTTTTCTTCCCTCCCTTCGCACTGTAGAAAGGCTTCGGCCAGCGTAGATATGTCACCTAAGGGTGTGATATTTTTTCTCACTCCTAATTGACCCATTCGTGCCAGCAAAACTTTACAAGTAGTCTAACCTCAGGTGGGTTTTTTTTGTTTGGGTTTTGATTGTTTTGGTTTTGGGGGGTTTTTTGGTTTGTTTGTTTGTTTTTTTTTTCTTCAGCCAGTATCACTATGCTAGCTGGAGAATTTGTCTTTGCTTGTTCAGGCCAGAATATTTAGCCAAACCTGCCTTTCTGAGGAAAATTAGTCCCTGCTCCTTCTAGGAAAGCCTCCGTTTCTTGGTAAGCAATTTGTTTTATAGCGGTTAAATCTGAGGTGGGGAGTAATATGGATAAATGTTAGGGGTTTTGTTTAGTTTTGTTTGCCTTTCAGTTGGTAATTCAGCAGCATCTCTGACTGTAGGACCCGTGTAAAATTGTCTGGTAGTAATGCTGCTTTATCCTCTGAATTTATTTCTGTGTCGCTTGTCAACCTGAACACCTCACATGGAAACAGAAACTGTGAATGGTTCAGATTTACCATATCCCCAATTTATTGGGGAGACAATAGAGGAAGGTAGAAAAGGGCTAATTAGTGTATTCACATCTCCACAGCAAAGGTTTGGGACCAGGGTTTTGGTGCAGAAAACATTTATTCTGCGGGATTCTTGGTAGCAACCTTGGCATTGGTGCTTATCCAGAAACTGGGGCTGCTGTGCTAGCTTCATCTAAACCAAAACGCATCAGAAATTAAATCTTTCTTAGGGTGCGTTGCTGGTTAGAGGGTCAAATGATGCCAGAGGACCTGGAAGCAGGATAGAAAGCGTTTCACCTTTTATTGTTATTGGCAGAAAGACAGGATACCTGACAGCCTCCTGAGCTCTTACAGCTTATAAGGATAGCTTGTCCTTATCAGACACCTACTTGCTTTTTTGTTCTTTTTTATAACCTGTCAGCAAAGAGATGACTGCTTGGATTTTCTCGCTCTTCCCTTTTCTTCCCCACCCAGGAGAAGCCTAACTCCTATCGGTGAATCATTCCTGCGTAGGTATAAATCTCTGAAGTCGGTTTAGCCTGAGAAACCCTCATACAGAGTAGGCAGTGATTCAGAGAAGAGCGGTGCGGGAGGCTGTCTTTAACCAAGGAACCATGCAAATGTTTCAACAGGCCGGTGATAAGTGAATTTCTGGTTACTTAACCTGCTCAGTGTCTTGGACTGTTGCACAGGTTTTGTGGGAGGCTGCTTAATGGTGCAGCCAAGAAGACAATTATTTTAACCCGTACCGAGTGGCTGAAAGGCAGAGCAGATTTATTGTGTTTAAAAACCTCAGGTCTCCTTTCTGGTTAGGGATGTAAACAAGTATCAGTACCAAGCAAAGTGCATCCTTGGATCATGGAAGTGTATCCGTTGCACCTTTTTCTGTTTTTAATGCCTGAGGTGAGACCCAAAATTCACAGCATTAGTAGAATTTTTGCAGCACTGGAACTGGATGCATTTTTCTCCATTTTAAGTCCATTACCTGATGGACTCATTTTTCAGTAAGTCAAGCAAGATACTTCATGAAGAACTGTGTACGGAGTCTGTGAAATTATTCAAGTGAATACATACGTATTAGTAATTGCTTTATTTGTCTGTTGTAAAAGCATCTGTCTTGGGTCTATCGCCTCCAATAGCATTATCACAGGAGCCCCAGGGTGCTAACCCTTTGAAATTCCACACAAGCCAGGATGAGACTCTGTCTCCCTTTATTCGTGAGCGGGACTGATAAGAGATGATAAATGAGCCCTTACTTTGCTATGATGATGGATACAACCAAAATCTACCCTAACTTTGTTTGGCATGTCAGCACAATCTGTTCACTTATTGTGTGTAATTAAAAACCCCGTCAAACTGAAAACATTCCTTTAATTAATGCCCCCGTCGCCACAGTTTGTCATGCTCAATGCTTCTGCGTTTTGTTAAACGATTCGTGTTTGGTTGTTGAGAATGCAGACGTGGGGTTTGTTGGAGGTTTTAGGATTTCAGGTGTTCAGATGTATTTGGCTGCTGCAGGTCAGTGTGGTGTCACGCTGCTAAAAGGGACTTTATCCAAAAGCAGACCTCTGCTCCGCACACATAGACAGAAATATGTTAAGGTCATTGGAATCAGGTTTATTATAAATAGGGGGACTGCATCGATACCTGGTAAAACAGAAGGTAAAACGCTCAGCAGTTTAAAGGGATTAAAACAGCATGAAGCATAGCACGGTATAACCTTGTTCCTGGGACAAGGTTTTTCGTGTTGTCTGGTTGAAGAATACCCTGTCTGCCTGTATAAAGCATTACAGCATAAATCTCTCTTTTGCTGAGTCCCAGCTTCCGAGGCTGCTCACTGAATTTCAGGTTGTACATGTTACCGAGCAGTAGTGACACCGAAGAGATGCACCTTTATCACCAGGGTCTTCACTGCTTTTCTTTTTTGTTTGAAATAGCCTTACTCTGCTGAAATGTGATTGCAGTACTTAGGGTTTTAATGCAGGTGAAATATACAGTTGTCTTCCCTCTCTGGGGTCCGAGAGAGGGGCAGGGCAGTGATTGCTGGTCTTGCCTGGCGATGCTGCGGGAGCCTCTACGGCTTCCTGGGGCCGTGAGGCTCCCTCACAAAGCGCAGCCTTTTATACCTAGCGATTTGTTCTTTTCAATAGAGCTCTTCTGTTGAAGTTAAACTGCTTTTAAATCATGTATACAATGGCACTTTTGTTGGGGAGGCCAGAGCCCTTTTGCTTTCAGAGTGGGCCTCCGGAAGAAAAGTTGACATTCAAGGGCATTGTTCTGCTGCCCATTGAAGCCTGTGCTCAGCCTCTCCTCCCAATTTGCATGAGTTTATTTCTGTCACCCACTTCTGCCCTTCCTTCAACTGCGGATTATGCTCCTTAGCGTGGTTTTAACAGAGGGACCGACTCGGTGACACAGAGACCGTGGGCGTTGCGGAGTGAAACGGGGCAGAAGGTTTGGAGGGGTGGCTCCTGAGCTACGTTCTCCTCTCTTTGTAGACTTCCTGTATTTATTCTGGAGGGGATAAACTGCGTCTCTTCAAATCAGCTGCCTTAGTTTTTTATTAAATAAAACAAAGACAGTAATGCTTTTATCTTGCAAAGGCTTGAGAAGGCTCGGGAGCTCAATGCCCTGGAATGGACTGTACCTCCACAGCTGCAGCGGGGTTCATTGAAATTGGAGGTGTGCTGGAAGGGCAGCCTATAGCACTTAGAGCTAAACGTCCTCTACGTTCAGATATTATTAGTCATTCGTTTGTTCTGGAGGCACCGAAGACTACTAGAATGAGAGCCAGTAACAAAGCATTTATTTCTGCTTGTAGATTATATGCCATGTTTGTCAAGGTACATGAGGTGACTGGTTTTGTAAGTTTAGCCTTGTTCATTTTTCCAGAGATGAAAATTGTAGCTCTCGGGTGCTGCCCACCATCCAGTATGCCCTGACAGTCCTTTAGTACACTCCCACCTGAAGCTGCTTCGCAGATAAATGTGTCTTTGTGTTAAATTCTTCCATTACAGCTGTCTCCTGTTATTTCTGCACTAGCCAAGAATTAGAACAAAAGCCAAGTCTCTGATTAGTATCGGACCTTGGAAAATGTGTTTCTGTAAATAATTGATACTAATGTTACTACAGTTCTTACATGCTCTGTAGAGTGTGTTATGCTTAGCCTTGCCTAACTGAGCTAAATCTAAAATGAAGTGGGGTTTTTTTGTTTTTTATTTTGTTGTGCAGTGTCGAAAAAACACGGCAAGCTCATCACCTTCCTTCGTACATTCATGAAGTCGCGCCCAACAAAACAGAAGCTGAAACAGCGGGGGATCCTGAAGGAAAGGGTGTTCGGCTGTGACCTGGGAGAGCATCTTCTCAACTCTGGCCATGACGGTAAGAAACAATCCATTCTTGAGTTCTTCCTCTGTTAGGAATCTTATTTCAGGGTGATCATACCTAGCAAAGGGCTAGTGGGTACTAGCAGAGAAATGTGTAACAAAAATCGATGGCTGAAAGATAAATTGAGGCTAATGCTAATAAGAAGCAAGCATTGTGGTTCAACGTGGGAGCGCTGAAGATGGATGGAACTGCTGAAGATAAGTTCTCAACCTCTTGAAGTCTCCAAATAAATGTTTTTTTGCAGGGAAATAAGCTTTATTTACGTGTCAGTGTCAATGAAGAATTAACTGGTATGTTACATCCATACGTTTCCCTAACTCAGTACCTTTGTATGATTCTTTGATGATGTATGATACCCTTGTCTGATAGCACAATTGGCAGTGTAAATCCTTCATCTGCCTTTTCCCTTGATTTCACAAGATTTACAGGAATTAACTGGAATGTTATGTTTCCCATGATTTCACAAAATTTACAGGAATTAACTGGAATGTTATGTTTCGTCACAGCTTACTTTTCTCTCAGTTTGTCATGGTCAGTTTTCTGTAGCTTTTCTCGGTCCCTTTCACCTTCCCATCAGCAGTTTAGGGAGGTAGCGGAGAAGAGCTGTTTGTTCCAAGAAAAAATTACACAGTTGTTCCTACTCTTCCTCAGATGAACTTTCATTTCACGGGCTCTTTCCTACCCTCTCACTGTGGCATCTCTGACCTAGGCTGGGAAATCGGGGAGGCACCTGATTGCTGGGAAGCAAACAGAGGACCCGAATCCTTTCACAGCTCACTAGCCGAGGTCATTCCCATAAACGGCCGACGCTGAGGGTTATTTAGAAAAGCAGCATGGAGCAGCCGTGGGCTGCAGCCAGCTTGCTCAGGAGTTAAAGCCATCAGGAAATTAGTGATGGGTTAGCATCACTGTCTGGCTATGTCAGCTTGTCGATCTCCTTCGTATTTTTGCTCCTTGCCTAACGCAGTAGATTTTTGCAGTAGACCTCGTATGCCAGAGTTGTTAATCTGATGGCTCCCAGCTTTTGCGTGCGGGCTGAAGGAGCAGTGATGTGTGGAGTAGGGAAGGAGTTTCTCTGTTAAATTTGTCTTCGGTGGTACTTCAGACTCCTTGTTCATATGAGTGCCTTTTGGAGAAGGGATGGTAAAGGGTGGGGAGCTGTTTCGTGCACTTTTTCCGACTGATTCAGTTGGTAACAGCAATGTGCACTCCCTTGCCTGACATGAAGTGTTTTACTACCAGTTGGTGAATAATATGAGCTTGTTCTTATGGAATCAGGACTGTGGCAAGGCTCATTGGCTTGTTAATTGGAACCAGTAGAGATCGTTATTGCTGGGGCTTGAAAAGCATCAGAGAGCCAGAAACTGAATGGTTTGGAGACAGAAACAGACAGTAACCCATGTATGAGCTACATCAGGAGTAGGTAATGTACACCACCGGGTAGCTATAGAGCTGGGTTTATATTCATGCTGTGGGAGCAATCTTGGAGGGCAGGAGACGTGCCAGCAGAGTGAGCTCATTAATGGGAAAGAGAGAATTCTCTTTTATCCCCAGCCCTCCTTCTGCCCGTTTTAGCTAGGCGCAAGTCAGCAGTAATTAAAGTTTTTTCCCTGCCCTCTGCGCTGACTTCTTCCCCTGGCTTTAAGGGGTGGGCATTTTATTTAGGAATAAAAGACACGTCCTGAGCTGAAGTAGGCTCCTGTTTGACAGTCTCTAGGAGCTCACTTCTTCTTCTGGTCGCTCCCCTCCCATCACGTGCAACCGAGCGTCTGTGACTGAGCTGTGCTAATGAGGTCTCTTCATCCGCGAAGTTACCAGTGGCTTTCACCCTTGATTTAATAACTCTTTCCTAACTCCTTGGAGTGAAGCAGATCCAAATTGAACGTTGCTAACAGGGGCATGTCTCCATTTCACACAGCAGGATTGTTTTTTTACTGTGTGATTCAGCTCTCTGACCTGTATTCCAAGTGACGTAATCCCCGGGATTGGTTTTGTGGAGACGTTTCTGGGTTCCTGTGAATCAAGCTCCGTGCATGCACAGCATTTTAAGATTCCCTCATTCTGTAGCATTAACGTTTCTCAGTCTTGGAGCCCGCTGCAGTGCTGATCTGCTGCAAGGGGATGGAGATATCACAGGAGACCCTAAGTTGGACTGGAGAGAGCAAAGATGCAGTCCTGCTCCTTCGCCTCATAACCAGAACATAAACGAGTATTTTTATAGGAGCACAGAGAACTGTAGCTGACGTCCGCGCACGGTACCTGCTGGTAATACTTTGGGATTGCAACCACAAAACATCTTAGTTCAGAAAAAAATAAAAAAGACTGCAATACATTTAGAGATCAGTTTAGGTTAATGCTAGCTTTGGTGGGTTGCTGTCCAATACCTAAAAGATTTAGCAAGACTGAAGGAGAAAATGACACTGTCCAGTGTGTGAAATGAGTGGCAAGGCATTCATGTGCTCCTCGGAAATGCAATATTGACTCAAACTGGAGTTATGTTAAGAATTTTACTAATTATCAGCTTTGGGAAGCTGACAAAGCTTAAATTCTCAGAATTCGCTGTGAAACAGCATGAGAAGTACCAATTTTGCAGTCATGAACATCTGAAACTATGCTTGTCTTTTCGGTAGGCAGTGGTGAGAGAGGAGCAGACCGAGAGACTAAAAGGGATAAGGAAGGACGAAAACTGAAATAGGTCTGACATTTTTTTACTAAACACTATGTTGAGGCAGCTGGCTCAGATTGCTTAGCTAGGAGAAGAGTGTATTTGCTCTCCTGTGTCTGTATACCCAGAAGGGAATTGATAAACACAGAGGAAATGTTTTACCTACTGCAGTCTGTTGTCTTTCTGTGGGCTCAGCAAGTAATTGCTCTCATTCTGCATCCATTGCGCCTCTTTCAAAAGGAGAATCAACTGGCATGAGATGTGCAGGAGGAAAGCGATACAGAAACGCGAGCCGCCTTACCGCTACGGAGCGAGAGCCCAGGTGGTTCCATCCTGCAAAGCTCCGTGCACGTGCTTGACCGTCAGCCTGCGCCCAGTTCTGAACGAGCAAAGCATTTGTCTTCGTTTACCTGAGTTTTTGAGGTTACTCTCGCGCTGAGGCAGCGCTGGCTCTTCTGAAAGGTTCCTCTCAGGCTGGCGTGACAGGACTTGCGTCTGCCAGACTTCAGGACATAATATGTCTGTTTATTGGAGTTTCTCCCTAGGGGAGGGTGTCTGGGTGAGATGGGATGAGTGGAGCGAGCAGGCTGGGGTTGCTGCTGCCTTTTCATTCCTGATGAGGATGCAGTTTGTCATTTTTTTTGAATTGATGTGTGTGGATCTGAGAAGTAACACTATAAGCAGGTATAGGGAGGGAGGTAAGGATTTTAACAAATGTTTACAGTGACAGCGGTAGGGGTGAGTACGGCACCTTATACTCTTTCTGGATGCCTGGTGATTCACGTTGGGGATTGCAGTGATTATTGGGCTGGCAACTGGAGGCAGGCAGTGTCCTGGGTTTGGTTATGTTTTTTTTTAATTCCAGTTTGTAGTGTGCTGACGCTTTGAGCTCCCAAACGACGACGGGGCCCTTCTGTGGTAGGAGTTATTCCTCCCCGTGGTGTGAAACTTTCCCCAAGGCCCCTGCAGACAAGACAGCAGTGAGGGGAAGGAAGCAGCGTTGTCCGGTTTCTTAGATGAGATCCGAGTCGTGGGCAGATCACAGGATCATTTTTCAAAATCATCCGTGTTCTAAGCTGCTCTTGGAAAGGGGAATTGGGAGCCGCATGTGCTCCTGGTCACTGGGCTGGGGTAGGCATAGGTGTGTTGCTTCCAGGGAAGGTGACAGCGGTCCGTCCTTTTTGTTCCCCTTCTCTGTCGCGTGTCAGACTGTTACGGGCTGGTACCTGTAGGAGTAAAACCAGTTTTGATGCGAGGGATTGACTTCTCTGTTGGGTCTAAATCTAGCAAAGGTTGTGGTGCTACTCCCTTCAAGTACGTTGGTTTGCACAATACCTCTCCGGTTGGCTCCCGTCACCCGGTGGAGCCTGCCTTAAGAGGCCCGTCTCCATTTAATTTTGGTGCGTTATTCATTTGTTGGCTCCTTCTGGGTTTTGAATACTTCCCCTGCCAATGAAGCGTCATTTGGAAGCAGACCAAGCTTAGTAGGGAGTAGCTGTTTCTTCATCGCCCTGAGAGATGTTCCCAGTTGGTTTGGTGCTGTTGACACCTGCCATGCTGGTTTGTTTTATGGAGCTGTGAGATGCAGCAAATTCAGCATAATCCCTGACTCGTGAAGGGGCCTTGTTCCCTTTGTAGGTAGGTAGACTTTTTTCCCCCTGATTTTTTTCTCTCAAAGGAAACCAAATAGAACTTAAATTTAGCTCGACCCCAATTAGAAAGAATTGTGCTTGCAGAGGATGTGTTTGTTTGGTGTGGGAGCTGGTTAAATAAATGCTGCATTGCAGCATCTGTACCATGTCCTCATTTGTGCCTCAGAATATTTCGGAACGGAGCTCTCCACAGCTTCTGAATTTATGACGAGTGTAGGAGTCCGCAGTAATGTGCTTAGCAGAAACTTTGTGCCCGGCTGCACGGAGAGGCCAGTGGATTGGAGAGCTGGGCAGGTTCTTGGCAGAGCAACCTTGGCCAAGGTTACGGTTTTATGGGAGGGACCGAGGCGGGCTGGATGGAGCCGCAGCGTCCGCGGGGAGGCTAGGCAGGCGCAGATTTGGGGTTGCGGTTGCGGTGGTGCCGCTTCTCTCCGGCTTCGCGAGCTCACCGATGGGTCGTGGTCGGTTCGCCGCCACTCAGCCGGGTCTCTCGGAGAAAAGCCCCGTTGCTCTTCGGGGAGTCGAGGAGTTGTGAGCTGCAGCAGATGAGGGATTACCTTACAACGTACTTTATATTGAAATGCTGCTGGGAATAATGTGCTGGAATTGCTTGGGCTACAGAGGATGGGGTATAAAATACTGGCGGTTCTTTTTCCGTGCTGAGAATGTTCCTGTTGCCTGGCACTTGATAAAGATGATCATCTCTCGGCAATTAGAGCAGAGCACAGGCTAACCCTGGCATACCCTAAAATGGTGGTATCAGGTGTTCGTTCCATGAGGTAATCCATACAATACAGTCAGCTCTGTTAACAGAGGATTTTGTAGACTAAAAGCAAATGGTATTTTTTGTACCTCTTTATGCATTTCTTGCATTGGTACATCAGCTTCTGCAATTGGAAAAGATGGATTTAGAAATGGCACTCATTTTTAATCGACCAGTTTCCCATCTTGAAAGATCTATACCTCCTTTTCCAATTATCAGAAAATACCAGTGATCTGTAATCATCAGGAAGAGCTATTGCTTTTCTGGCTGAAAAAGTAAATGCCTACGAAAGACAAAGTTTACTAACACCTCGTTCTTGCTCTCTGTCCTTCCCATTCTTCCAGTTCCCCACATTTATTAGCAATTATTTTGGACAAGTTGGGTAGGATTAAAGAAAAAATCAAATGAAAGCTGAGACTTTTCAGAACTGCGTGCAAGGTCAAAATATAGCAGATAGGGGATCTTGATCCTGTTATATACTGGGCGCCAGCAACAACTGTTTGCAAGGGATGGTTTTATTCTCTTGTGCTGGTTATTATGCTCTTCAGATAAGCTCCTTACCAGCACCTTGGGATTTCTGGTGGCATCACAGCTTGTTCTGGGTCCTCCGGTGTTACCCTTCCCTTCCAGCGATCCCCTGGCTGCAGCTGGGTGATGTAGCTGCCTTTGATGCTAATTTATTGCAGATTTGCGTATAGGGAGAACACTGTCACCAGAAGAGAGGAACACAAGGAATGAGATCTCAGGCAGCATCTTGGCAGGCATCTGTAAAAATCTGGTTCCCCTTATCTCAAGCATAAGTTTGGTAATCTATATGTCATCTCTTTGGTTCCGAGTATTAATGTGAGGAGTCCCTTTTACTAGCTAATAATTTTCATTATAATAAAAGTCTGCCTGGCTGGCTTTGGCTCTTTGCCATCTGTGAAGGAAGCCTTGATTTGGCATTCAGGACAGCTGAGTCCTACATATTTATTCATTTTAGTTTTTCTTGATGTTTTAACTCTTAGAGGGTGAATTTAACCAGTTTCCACTCTCCCTGCTAGAGAATTAATTTGAACAGGACAAACAAGAAGCAAAGGAAACTTTGCTGAAAAGTAGAAAGTTATAAATATTTACAAAATTGTTGCTTTTTCCCCTTCCTTTCTTTAAATACTACTTTTAACTGTAAACACAAGGCAGCCCCTGAAATCCAAGACCTTCCAGTTTATGTTCTGAAGGCCCAGGTGAAATCCCTGCTCATGATGTCCTTGGTAGGGAATTGCTTTGCTCCGAGATTTTCGCTTCAGAAAGGCTTTTTAGCATTTGCAGAGCTTCCATCAGAAATCAATCCTCAAGCTTTACCTGCGCCCACCACAGTTCAAATAGCAAACAGTTACGTGGCGGCACGGCAGCGTAGTTCCCCGAGTATGCTTGGGAGTGTTACGGCTTGAACGCTGGCAGCCACAGCAATAGATTTGTGTAAGCAATAACTTCTTGCCCTTATACAAAGGTTTATTGAAATGCTGCACGGAAAAGGTAGGTCGTGTGCGTTAGCCGTAACACTTCGAGCAGAACGATGGAGTTGGCCACAGTCGTGACGATGGGCTGAGGCGAATGTTGGCTGGGGACGAGGCCGAAGGTTTATATTAGGCACATTCTTCCTGTGAATGAATGAGCCCTTGGGGCATTTTTGTACTTTTAATAGGTATTTTCAGAGTATCCAAGCCGACAAGTTTGAATGTGAACTAAAAAGTTTCAGACCTCAAATAAGGTTCAGATCTGGCACCCTGCTTTTACTTCTGTCTCTATTTTTAAGCATTTATATGCCTGAAGGAGTTCACGATTAGGACATAAACCTGAGTTTTGAAGGATTTGTTTGCATTTCTCTTTTCTTGTGTGACTTTGGGCAAGTCCTTTGAAGTAGGATTCATCTCCTTCACTCTTAGATATCTAGTGTTTTTCCCAGCAGATGGGTATATCTGGAGGGTGATTCACCCTGTCTGCCATAATATAGGCGGCTAAAAAAAAAAAAGTGGATCCTAACTTCTCCGTTGGCACAGCAGCAAAAATGATGCATCCTTACTTATCCAATAATTTTTATAATGCCCTCCTTGGTACCTGGGGAAAGAGAGCCATAAATAAAAGACACGGCAAGCGGGGGATTCATATACGGGGCTACAGCTCCCAAATCAGGGGGTGTATCTTGGGTTGCCTGACCAGCCTACCTAACGCAGGCGTTGAGGAAACTGGAAATCTGCCTGTTCTGCCTCCCTTAACAGCATTTTTCTGTGCGCTGTGGTCCTATCGAGAAAACTGAGACTGATTGCATAGTGCGTGGCTCGTCACTGTGAAAGGGCAAAGCCTACACCGGAATATTTTATTTAGTTAACAAGCAATTGCAACTGCTGTGGCAGTGCCCATGAATGAGTTCAGGAGACAGCTGTCTATAGATAGGGAGGACATGGTTTTACATCAGTAAATTTTGTCCACTACTTGAAACTTTAAAAGTTGTTTATAAGCTGCATGCCATAGAGGTACATTAAACTTCTTCCTCCTCCCCAAGTGATTTACTTTTGTGCTTGAGAAATCGTTAAGGAAGGGGAGGATTTGACACATACTCTTGGTGATTCGCCTCGCGTGGTGGAGCCCAAACTGACCCTCTCTGTTTCTTAGCATCCTTCGTCGTTTCCTCCTTGTTTTGTGTTAGGCAGGGAAGAAATAGCGGCCTGTCTCAGCACTTTGGCTTGTGTCCGAGTCCATGCTTGCCACGGCTCTGCGCACAGTGTAAATGGGGGGCAAAAATGGTTGTAAAGTTGCGTCTGGGGCAGTAATTCAGTGGGGCTGCGGTGACCCGAGAGCCCCGTTGAGCTCACAGGCGATGTTAGCCATACCTTCCACTCATCCTGCTGGCTGTTAGTTCATTTGGCTGTCCCTTTTTTCAGGAGATTGGCGAGGTATTGAAACCTGTTGGCCTCAGACATGCCAAACCCAGTTTCCTTTCAGTGTTTCACAATTTATAGTAAGTTTTTTATCAAAATCCATCTCCAAAGGACTTGGGCAATCAAAGACCTCCAAGTTCTGGCCGGTGAGCTGGGAGCCGGGCGCTCGCCAGCTCCAGCCCCATCTCTCGCACACCTTTCGTGGCCTCGGGGAGCTTGCTTGGTATCTCCGCTTCCATCTCCACGCTTGTAAAATCGAACTAATAGTCCGTATCTGCCCCCGAGGTGCCACAAGGGGAGGTTTCTAATACTTGTGAAGTACTTGGAAGATGAAGAGCGTGATATAAACGTGAAATAGTATTTATTCAAGTGTTAACACAGGTTGGCATGCTAGATCCAGAGTAGCCTTGTGAATGTCTGTAGGAAATAAGTAAACTTATCTCTGCGTATCCCCTGTATTTGTTTTGTTCCTTGGTTGCATTTGCATAATTTCATAAATCTAAACATGTCAGCCATTCTGGGAACCGAATGGTGCCGAATTCGTTGGAGCACTTCTGTAAATCGTGAAAAGCCTGTGTGTTTTAGGTGCCTAAATGTTTCTTCCGAACTGGTAGCGTGTGCCTCTGCACACCCGAACCCCTGTAACGTAGAAGAGGGAGCCAGCAGCCTGGGCCGAAGTGCGATAGTTGACCCAAATTGCAGGGAATATTCCGCTTCCTGCAGATGCGTTCTCTGCTGCACAAACTCCTTCAACACAAGTTGATACTTTTAAAGGCCAATAGTTTTGAGCTGTTTTGGGCAAATTTCCAAACATAACAGGCACTGTTATTGCTTCACCATCTGCCCTCTGAATTGCTGGAACCCAAGATTATTGGGTACGGGGTTAGCATTACAAAGAGGTACATGGGGTCCCTGTGGAGAATTACTTGTTTGGGGGAAGTAGTTGCGGAAAGGGAGAACAAGCTTTTGCAGTTAAGAAAAGAGACAATTTCTGTCTCCCCTTCTTTTTTACCCTGCCTGCAGCTGTGAGGAGAGAAATGCGTTATGCCCGAGTGACCCAGAGGACAGCAGGGAGTTGAAAATTAATTTGCATTTCGAAACACTGCAGCTGTAGGGGAACAAACATGAGAAAAAATGTTGCAGTCGTGCAGGAATTGCCTGTGCTCTTATCTCTCCACTCTTAACGAGGTGGATACTTTTTTCCCTCTCAACTTACTGTAGTAAGTGTAGTTGGTCTAAACAGAAAAAAACTAGCACACAGTCCAAATATGAATGTATTAGTAGTATCTTTATTCCGCTTGTGGATATTTTGTATTAAAAACAAAAAAGGCAACTCCACAGAATGAGGTGGATGCAGCCTGGGAGATCACGAAGGCTCCAGTCTTTGACACGAGTGCGGTAAGGTACCACTCGCAGTGCAAAAACGCCCTAGCACGGACGTACCCACGACATCGGGAACGTTGCCGATACCAGAGGACATGAAAAACGTGGTTATCCACCTTCCTAGCTTGATGCGACGCAGTGGGATTTATGTTTGTCAGGCTTGAACTTTGCACTTTGTTTCTACACCGTTCCTGGGTAAGCTGCCATAAAAAAAAAAGTCCAGTCTTAAAAAGCAGAGTCCAGTGCCAGAGGCCAAATCCAGAAATGGGCACTGGTGGTATCTGCTCTTGGAACCGACTCGTGGTTTACAGCCCCTCTTGCATTATTGCACTTTCCCAAGTGCAGAAGTCACGCTTCACATAAAAACGTGGCACGTTCCCAGGAAATAGTGCAGCTTGTGATCGCTGGCTCGGACTTTACTCAATTCATCAACAGCATAAATAATTTTAATGTGGGTCACTTCTTGGAAATCGGGAAGAGAGCATCTTGGAAGAAGTGTGCTGGTTTTTTGGTCTTGTACTTCGCTCTTACTCCTGGTGATTCAAACGTGAGGACACGGACTTAGGAGTGGGACGGAATCTTTTAAAGTTCGATTTTTATTTTTTCTCTGAATGTGCAGGGGTGGTGGGGTCTGCGTGCTTATAAAACGACAGATGCAGGCGACCGGCTGGGTGGCAGGGAGCTCCTCGCAGAACAGCGAGGAGGAAATCTTTAACCTCTCTGTCCCGTGCTGGTTTGCACCTTCTGTGCAACTTTCACTGTAAGGCGGAGGGAAGAGTTTCAGAAATGAGTCGTTCGAAACGAGGTTCCTAGAAAACCTAGCAGTCTGAATTAGTACAGGCTTTTTACTGTTGTTTTAGGAAATACTTGGACCTTTTTTTCAAAATTGAGCTTAAAAAAGGAAGAATGACTGGGGTAAAAGCAACTATTTCTTCAGGTGAGGATACGCGTTGTTGGGTTCTTACCAAACCATACGTTAATATAGCAAGGGAGACAGGATTTATTTGGCTAATTTCAGATGTCTGGAAGTCGCCAGAGCCTCGGCTGGTCACCACATCTCCAGACGGGAGCACACCCATAACGTACTTCGCACCTTTTGCATTGTACTGGGTGTTGCTGGGCGCCCTGTCCTCTGCACGTCCCCATCCTTCCTCACCAGTTATAGAGGCAGACTGGGCAATTAAGAGTGAGCTGCCTCCACCTAAACTTTATCTCGTGGCCGATTGTTTACATTTATATTCTAGCCCTTAACCTGTTATATTCCTTCGCTCAGCTCTGTTTTTTCCACGTGCTTCCGAAGCATCGGTGCACGTTCTTGCTAGCGGTGGTTGTTACCTTTGTTCAGGCGGTGCAGAGCGGCGCTCGGGACAGTTTATTGCATTTTCCTTGTTCCTGCTGGGCTGCAGGTTTGGCTTTCCGCGTGCGTTCGCTATGTGTGGAATTCAGCTGAGCAGCTGCGTTTCAGCCTGCTATGCTCCATTAACCAGCCAAGAGGCCTGGCTTGCGCGGCGGTTCACCTTATTGCTGTAATATTGTGAAAACGACGCTGCTAGAGGGGAGCTTGATGGGAGGCCTCGTTCCCCAGGCTGAACAAATAGTTCTGATTCCAGCAACGTACTAAGAAAAAAAAAAAAAAAATAAAAATAAAGCAAGCCTCCCAAAACCCAAGGAGGGAACATTACAAAAGGCTAAAAAGGAAAAAATAAACCCAAGAAGATAGGAAATGAAATGTGCCTGATTTCAAGATGAATCAAAACGTTCTTCAGAATGAAAACCATAAAACTTCTGCTTCCTCTTAATGGCAAAGAATTAAGCAGTTAATGAGCCCTAGGAGATGCAATAAACCTTTCAAACCAGCTGAGAGATGCTCAGGAATGGGTTGAAAAAACTCCTTTAGCTGCTACAGTGATGAAATGTGCTGGGGTCTCCTGTGTTGATGCCCCCACGTTTCCAGCCTTTCGCGCCCCGTTTCCTGGAAATGCCTGTTATTTGAGACAGCGAAGGGCGGCAGGGAATGGGGGAAGGCGACCGATTTTGGAACGGGAGACGTGTACGGTGCTCAGGTTCTCACGAAGGGGTAGGTGTTCAAATCTAGCACTTGCCAGTGGGTTTTAGCAGGCTGCCGCTGAGTCAGGGACTTCGCTGCAGAGAGATTGTCTGGAGTCAGTGGTTGGAGGCTGTGTTGCTCCGAAAAGGAATAAAACCAACAGTGAGTATTAGTGCACATCTGTTAGTTGCCTGGGAACGTGGAAAGGGCTGTGTGCTGGGTTTAATGAGCACAGACGCCAGTTCTGGGCACAGAGGATTGTTGGGGCTGGAGGAATATTACCCTGGGCTTGTTCCCTCCTTGGGTCTTTCCCAAAGCGGCCTGCTTGTGGCGGTTGTCGGAGAAGGGGTGCTGAGCTAGGTGGGCCTTTATGGCTGTTAATACAAACCACCTGCGTCATCAAGCCTGGTTGTTATAATTGCAGGAAACCACAGTAATTAATGAACATTAATAGAATTTTAGTGTAGGTGCTGCTGCATCCTGTGAGAAGAAATCTCCATCAGTTTCCCGCTGCGATGCAGCTGCGATACCGTTCTGATTCAAATCTGGTAATTGGTTTGGGATCTAGAAGCCAAAATCAGGGCCTGAACACTGAGAAGTTCACCTCTGCAGCAGGGAGGGATTTAGGCAATGGACAGAGACGGGTACCTGAAAAAGTCACAGCGTGATGTCAGAAGCCCCCGCAGGTGGTCGTCTTGGCACACTTCACATTCGCAAAATTAAGCCTTAGCTTGTGCTGTCATCCTGCCATTTCGTTCCGGTGGTCATAGACGCTGTTCCCGCCGTACGTGTGTGTATGCATGTGTATAAATGTATATTTAGCTGAAGGGCTTGGGATTCAAAGGGGAGAGGGAGGTTAAGCGCGCACGTAATTGTCAGGTGTCATCTTCGCTGAAAAATGAGAAAAATGAAGTCACCATTCCAGCAAAGGGCCTTCAAGTGTAATTGTAGCCCTACTTGAATTTCTGTCACTTCTCCAACCATGCAGAATTCCCCCAAAATATCTGTGGTGCTGGCATGATATATTTAGCTTAAAGAACAGATCGTCCTGGTAACCAGATTAGGAAATGCGTAGAACAAGCCTGCTAGATTTTTTTCAGCGCGTATTAATTCTTCTAACTGTGCCCAAGATCTTCCATGACAAATAACTCCTTTAGGAAGCGTATCGTCGGTGCTACATCCCTCGCCTTCCCCCCTGTTCTCCCTTGACCAGATTCACATTGTCACAACAGGTTGCTGCTCCGCTGAACTGGTAGGTAAATACCGATCTTAGCAGGCAGTTTGTTTACACAGCTAGATAAACCCCAGGAGGATAAGGCCTTGGAAGCACACAGAGCGCGCTGCCCGTGGCACAGCCCTTCAATTAGGAGGCGGAGGCGGGTGTCCCGGCCGCGTCCATGGCGTGGATAAACAGGAGAGCTGTCTGTCGGCTCCCCGCGCACTCTGTGCATCGCCCTTCTCGGTATCAGCCTCCCTGGTAGGAATTGGGCAGGCAGGGAACGTGCTATTTATTTATTTGCTTATTTCTTTATTTCAATGGGTGCTACTAACTCCAAGGGGACCCCTATTGAGATTCCAGTATGGACCATTAAAGTCTTTGGGACTTTGCAGCTAAGCCTTAGCAGATCTTGCCACAAGACTTTAAAACTTGGGTAAACTCCTTTACCCGATCCTGAGCGACTCTTGTAGCCGGGCGGTTGGCAGAAGGAAACGCCGCTGATGAGCATCCTCGCTCCGTCCTCTCGCCTTCTGTGACGGGCGGTGGTGGGCAGAGGACTCGGGTGGGCGTCTCACGTAGTCGTGCTCGGTTCTCAGTGAAACCCAAATGAGCGTGAGTCTGGTGTGTCTTACAACCGAGGGTGCTCTCTTGTCTCACAGAAGAAGAGACACCGCTCTGTCAGCATCTAAAGCCTTGTCCTTTGCCTTCGCTGCAATGGATGGTGCTGTTCTCATCTCCCTGCTTTTCTGCACCGATTTACACCGGGGTCACACTTCTCTCCTAACGCCGTTTGCAATGCAAAACGTATTTTAGCCCTTTTTGGCAACTGCTTGAGTATGAGATAACTCCTTCCCTGTCCACTTAAAGCCTTTAAAACTTTCTTCTTCAAGAGGCCTTGAATCTTTTTGTGTGAAGGGGTAAGCGTTGTCCTCCAAAAACGTTTTTTGAAACAGTATTAGAATTTAGGACCATCGGTCCCACCCGCTTTGCTCTCGGACGTGTAGCTTACAGTGTTGTGGATGCCTGATCCACGTTTTACCGACCTGCTCTCCAAACGTGTATTCACTCAGCGGTGAGAAGTTGTTGCTTATCCTGGCTCAGGTGCCTAAACGTGTGTCCGGTCGATTCCTAACAAAGCCAACAAATGTGGTGCTACTCAAGGCTGTGAGAGGTACCTTCAGCAGGTGCTGAGGTTTCTTTCTGCAAATGTCTTCTGGCTGCATTAGTGGAAGTTGAAATTTCCATTGCACCTCTGCTGGTTTTCCTTCCCCCAAAAAAGCAGCACTTGGTTTCCAAGGCTCTTTCTATGCTGTTGCTTAATGTACAAGGGCTCTGTTTGCCCCAAAGCCTGCACCTTGCTTTGGAAAACAGTGTAAGATGCTTGTAAATGCCTAGTAGCATAATGCTAGAGTCTGGCTGACTCCGTTTTGGCTGTCTCTTGGTGTCTTTGGGTGTCGTGGGTTACTCCTGTAGCCGAGCCTGCATGACTGACGTGCCACACGGATTTACAGGTTTTGTTCTGCCCTGTGCTCGAGTCCGGAGCAGATGTGCCCGTAGCCCAGGGTGCACCTCCCGATTTCCAGGGAACCATTTAAAACGAGTCTTTGCTCTAGCTGCCTGAGCGTCTGCTGCAAGCCGTTCAAAAAGCAGCGAAGCGGCTGGGGAGGGGAAAGCGCAGAGCATCTCGGTGCAGCAGCACTTAGGAGAACCGACTGGCAGATGGCGTTTGCTGCTTGATAGGAGGGGATTTGCCACATGCCCTATTCAGAATCTGCGTCACAGGGCAAACCGATCAGACCTGGCATCTAACGTAAGAATAAATCTAGTTCATCGGAGGAGCTGCAGCAAAAAGGTGGCTTGCAGAGGAATCCACAGGGATCTGAGCTTTTTCCATGAAGATTTGCTGATGCTCACAAGCGCTCAATCCTAATTTTTTTTCAGTGCTCAGGGCAGTTTTATCTCCCTTTTATAAATAAAGTAATTTGCTCCTCCTTAAGCTTACAAGGACGGACAGATAGCTCCGGCAGTGGCTGCTGCATGAGGCTGAGAAGTCAGCTGGAAGGAATCGGTTGGTGAAGCGGCTTGAATATTAACTTGACACCTAATTATATCCTCTGGGCTTATTTTTTCCATTCTGTCATACCCCGGTCTGTCTGCAGTTTCTGTGAGTGTGGTATGTTGTGTAGCTATCTAAATCCAGTCACGCTCCGGTGGACATTGGGGATGAAATTATCACTTGCAAAAACTCTCCTGGCCCTGGTGCAGAAAGTAGCATCTCCTTAATGTTTATATTTGCTTAAACCAAGCAGTCTAGGTTAATCCTGTATAGATTTGAAAACAAAGGAATTCTTTGGCCAAAGAGAGTGCACTCACTCAATTTTATAGCTCTTCTGGAATGGAATTTAACACCAGAGTTCTTGTGGGAGTTGTGATGGGACCTGCACTGTCTCTGCTTGACCAGAATTGACTTTTTTCAACCTGATTCATATCCTGGCATTTCCTTAAAGCAAAGAACGCCTCTGACCAGTGTCCACACCAACTCCTAACGTTAAATTTCTTACAGGCTTTCTCCTCTAAGGAAGAACGAAAGCAGTAGCCCAGCTGGGCTTACTTTATGGCACCTGACAAGACTAGGACTAGGACTTTAATAACGTGCTCAACTAACCAACAACACTTGTTCTTTAGTCCCCCAGGTCCTCAAGAGCTGCACCGAGTTCATCGAGAAACATGGCATTGTGGATGGAATATATCGTCTGTCTGGGATTGCGTCCAACATCCAGAAACTACGGTAAGGGCGCTGGGTTTGACGAAGCTGTTTGCGCGGGACGAGCGAGGCCCGCGCTGGGCTCCAAGGCCGGGCGTTCGCTGTGGGGGGTGCAGGGCAGGCTGTCCCAGCAGCTCCCACACGGGTGTGCGGTCTGTGCTCGACGGATGGTTCGCTGGGTTTGCCACCGTTTTGGAGCAACGCAGGGTTGTGCGGTAGAATTCATTTTGCAGGAAGTTTTCCTTCAGGATAGAGTATCGGAAGGCTCTGGGACCGTGGTGTCACTGCTGTCACATTTCATTCCTGTTTCCTCTTGCTCCCGGAGCCCTTTTGAGCAGCTGATAGTTCTCCTTGCTCCTCGGGACTCCTGGCATATTAGCAATTAGTTGATGACATGCAAAGAATACGTGCATAATTCTTGGTGGGTGGCATTGCCACGCTGCGCGGCTGTGCAGGGAAAGGCTAGGTGTGTGTCCTCCCCAGTTAGGAGCTGTTCTCATCCCAGTAAATGGTCTTTGTCCTTTTGCGAGGCTGTTGTTCCTCCTGTCATTTGGTATGCGTTTTTTTGTTGGGAAGGGACGGAGAGAACCTAGTGGGATGTGACTAATTCCAGCGTTGATCCTAGGCCCGCGGCCTCACAGAGGCGGCAAAGGGGTATTTTCCATATGAAGGATATCCTATTTTCCATATGAAGGATATCCTGTTCCCAAGTTCAGTGGACAGGTTGGAGCTGGTACAGTTACTGTATGGATGGGCTTATTCTGGTTCAGCTTAATCCTGTTTCTCATCACAGCAAGTTCCATTTTAAAAACCTGCTCCCGAGGCTTTGATATGCAGGCTCCGAAGCCTCTGATTGTAGCTGTTGCCCACAGCAGTCTTGGCTGAATAAAATGTTTGCCCTTGCTTCAGTTACATCCCTTTAATTCCCCATTTTGACTTGTGCAGCACCGTCTTTCTAATCGCTGCCCTAGTCCGTTTTTTCCCTTTGCATTTACATTTTCCCCTTCCCTGTTTTCCAAAGGTGCTTTAAAAATGGTTGTCTAAAACTTTTAATGGCATAATTCCCTGGTATAGTACAGAGAATGAAGTGACAGCCTATATTTCAATTTTCTGAGACGTTCCAAAGCCAAAAGGAAAGGAGCACCTGACATAACTTGTAGACACTGTCCCTGTTGTTCATCTAAATCACTACAGATTTTCATAAGTGTTTGATTAATGTAGGACACGTTGCACTGCTGTAGTTTCCAGCTATATAAACAGATCATTAGGCTTATTTCAAAGCTAGGGCTGCAGTATCCTTATACGTGAGTCACTGTTCTTAAGTTGCACATAGAAGAATTGGATCTCCCGGATTTAAAGGGCTTTTTGGTTGGAGAGAAAGTTAGAGAATTTGTTCCACGTGGGAGATTTACTCCAGGACGGAGGCTGGCTCTTCAGTAGCGCAGTAGCCGCCTTTATTTGGCTGGTAGGCAAAACAGCGAGTGTTGAGTTGGTATGTGTGCCCTGTATGCTGGCTCCGGCTTGTTTTGAGAGTTGTATTCTTCTACTAACAAAATCTTCCTTTGGGGGCAAAAGAAATAACACGTAGTTCCTCCAAACAGCCAGTGCAGAGAGAAGAAAGGCTGAATGGAGTAGGGCTTCCCTTTCTTCGCTCCATATTCTGCTTCTGCAGGGGTAGGTCTCTGTCGTGGCGTGAGATTTGTTCCTAGGAGAAGTATCCTGGAGTACCAGGAGTACTGGGGTAGGGCAGGATACGGCCGGAGGATTTCAGCCAAGGCTGAGTGTATTTGTACGGGGTGGGCTGGTGTCTTTCCCTGATCTCCCTTCTGAGCTCTCTCTTCTTCTGTGGAGCCAAGCGCAGAAAATACGTTTCTCTCCCAGATATGAGTAAGTAAGTGATGAGTCAGAACGTGCCTGCGGGAGCGGCGTATGCTGAACACTGAGGCTTGTGGCAGGGGCCTGTATTTATTTCCCTCTTCTGTGTTGTCTTTGGGGTGAGGCGCTGGGGTGGACTGTTCACCCTCTTGTCTGGAGAAGTAGAGACCCCTTCTGCCCCCCAGCCTGGCTCAGTATCGGTGGCTTCCCTCACGCAGCCTTCGTGTCTCGGGGAGGGAAGGACGGACGGACAGAGGGCAGGAGCTCCTTCCTGATCTTGCAAGGGGTGTACAGTTGACCGCTGCAGGTACAAATACGCCTGGTGCCTTGGACACGGGTACAAACTTGGTTCTGTCCCGTCGGCAGAGAGAGGCGAGCTCGGCGTTGGAGCTGTGCTGAAGGCGTGTTTTATCTTCTGTGTTACAAATTGCCTGGCTTGGACGGGGAAGAAGCCGGGGATGTTGCCACCAAGCCCCCGATGTGGTGGTGGTGGTAGTGTAGACAGGACGACTCTCCGCATCGATGATAAGCTTAGAGCTTTTACAGGGTTTACATCTTAAAGACCCCTTGTAGGGAAACGGAGCTTCAGCTAGAGCAGCCGTGTCCTCGCAGCTCCCTGCGGCCTGACTCACCACGCTAGCCCCTGCAGATCTGTCCTGCTAATTTGAAACAGCACTTTCCATGCACATAGTCTAGCAGCGAGCCAGCCCTTGGCCTTCTAAGCTCAGCTTTTATTTCATAAATGCTTGTGATTTTGGTTTTTCTCTTGCTGAAAACCAAGGGAATGCTTAGGGATTTTCTTCATGTGGTTCCTGGCTCTCTTCACCCTGTAGCAGAGGCATGCTCGGCTCACCAGCTTGTCCCCGAGGAATTTCCGCACATGCTGGTTTCCACGTGCCGTAGCTGCCGATGTTCGGCATTGCTTTATCACTTCAGTTTCCAGGCCTTTGAAACGCGAAGGGACAGCAGCCTCGTTCAGACCTGTGGGCGCTCCTCCTCCGGGCAGCTCCCGGTCACAGCCCTCGGGGGCGAGATGCTCAGGTCGCCTCCGTGGTCTGGGAAGACGTTCTCCTGGAGACTTTGTGAAAGGCCCTGTCGCAGCAAAAGGGATTGCAGACTAGCCAATCAGTTGTAAAACTAACTGAAAATGCCTTATTAGAAAAAAAAAAAAATCTCATTTTGGAAAAATCCAGTCTAGCAGCAGCACAACCATGGGTCATGTGGCTTTGGTGACTAAGTATTTATTTTTTCCTGTAAAGCAAGAAACCCTTGCTTTTCTTGACTGTAATTTGTGCTGGGTTTTATTTTCATTCCTCCTTTTCAACCCCCCTTTGCCCATTTTTCTGTTCTGATTTCCAGCCACGAGTTTGACTCCGAGCAGATTCCTGACTTGACGAAGGACATCTACATCCAGGACATTCACTGCGTGGGCTCCCTCTGCAAACTCTACTTCCGCGAGCTCCCGAACCCCCTGCTGACCTACCAACTCTACGAGAAGTTCTCAGTAAGTACCAGGCAACGCCTTTCGCTTTCCACGTCAGCGTGACTTCATCTACACAGGTTGAATAGAGAAATACTGAAAAGGATCCAGCAGCAAGCTGAGCCTGTCTTCCACGCGCCTTTCTTTCTGCTTAAGCTAGGCTTTTCAGAGAGATCAGAAGTGCGTATCTCCAAAATTACCAGCCTAACACCAGTCCGCTACCCGCACACCGAATTCCCGCTGCTGGTAGCATCCTGCCATTTCAAAAGCGCGGCGGTGCCCCAGGTTTGAGGTCCCTTTTCTGTTGCCCCTTTAGGTTTACGCCTTTGTCCCCCGTGCCACATGTTAGTGATTTTACTTTTGGGGCCCCGGCAGAAGGTTATCGGGACACTAACGATGCTTGCAGGAATTCCCCTGTGGTTTGCCGTTCCCCAATGATTTCTTGAACAGGCGTGGGATTAGAAGTAAATGCTATTCGGAGCTGAACGCCCTGGACGAGGAATTGCTCTGTACAATTAAGCCGTAAAGTAGCCCAGATCTTGATTTACTTGGCCTTTCTCACATTATCATCTATCTGCGTGCCGGTCTGTCCCCAAGAGACAGACGAAGAGCAACACCGTCGGCCTCGCTGCTGAAGAACAGTACATTGGACACGCGGTTCACGATGCTGCAGCAGGTATCGAGTCTTATTTGCAGCTAAATCCCTTCCTGCCTTCTTCCAGGACGCTGTTTCTGCTGCTACAGATGAAGAACGGCTGGTGAAGATCCACGATGTCATCCAACAGCTGCCCCCGCCTCACTACAGGTTAGTGCAGCCGTTGCTCGGGTTATAGCTCAGCATTTCGTTACGGCTAGCGTTTCAGGAGCAAAGTGATGCGATTCCAGCTTTCCCTCTGAAGACAGCCGCACTGTGCCTCTGTATATCAAAATGGTTTATGGCTATATAAAGTTGATGTAGATTGTAATTAGCTCATTACCAGACAAACACTGTATACTTTGCATAGTCTCATTTGACTTCCTTGGAGGCAAATACACGCTTGCTATGTCAGAAGTGGCTGATATCACTAAGGAAATCGTTTTATTAGGGGGGTGCATAATACCAGCTCTAGGAATCCCAACTTAAAAAAGTGAAATGTAGCAAAAAAAAATTGGTTCAGGCCTGCAGTTTAATTTGGTCAAGTGTATTTTCATCTCCAGTTTCCCCCCACCACTAATAGTAACTAACTAGCAAATTAGAACAATGCTCTAGTGGAATAACTAATCATACTATGGTGTTCAAAAATCACAGCAGGTATGGTAAATAGGCTAAAAAGTATGGTGATTGGTATTATATATAATATATATAATATATATGTACATATATAATATATATGTACATATATAATATATATGTACATATATAACATACATATATAATATGTATGTAATATATATTGTATTAGTATTAGTTATAATAGTTATATTAGTTATAATATATTAGTCAAATATATATTATATATTAGATATATTAGTTATAATTATTTATTAGTATATAACTCATAATAATTAGTTATATATAGCTATAACTAATATATAACTAATATATAATATAACTATAACTATAATACAATTATATATTATATATATTTATATATTAGTTTATATATTATAAAGTAATATATAACTAATATATAATATATTACATATAATTAGATATAATATATTACATATAATTAGTTAATATAATTACATATAATTAGTTATAATAATATACTATATTATATATATTACATATACTTAGTTATAATATATGTTATATATAACATATAAATGTTTTATATATAGGGATTATATATATTATAACTAATATGTATTATATATTATTTATATATCTTTTATATATACATAAATATACATATAATATAATATATTATTACATATATTATATTACATATAATATACATATTACATATAATTAGTTATAATATATGTTATATATAACATATTTTAACTAGTATGTATTATATGTATAATATATTAGTTATATTAACTAATTATAACTAATATATATAATGAATTATAACGCTATATATCTTAATGATTCTTTAAATAGTATTAATGACTAATAGTAAGTAGTCTTGATCAGTTATGTATTGTAACTGGTACAAATAGCTAATTGCAATGTATGTTGAAAGTTAATAACGATTGTAATTAGCTGGACCAGTTGTGATGCTGTGTCCGGCGTGGTTTAGATGGCCGCTTGTAGTGCATGCAGATGGATATTTGGCTATTAAGACCTAATTATGATACTTTATGATAATCAATTGCCATACGGGTTTATGATCACTGGCTAGGCAGTTGTGATGCCCATAGATGGTATTTGGCTATTGGTAGCTAATTATAATAGTTTATGATAATTGGCTAATTCTAATTGTTTATGATAATGGTTTATTATCATGATGTATGTTAATTTGCAGAACCAGTTATGATTCTGTACCCTGAGTGGCCATTTGTAATGCATGAAGGTAGTGGCTTAGATGTTGATAACTGTTTGTGTTAATAGGTATTTATTAGTGTTAGTAAATATTTAAGTATTAATTATTGTAATGGCTGGTGATTAGCTGGACAATTGCAATTGTACCTGAGTGGTATAAATAACTAGTTATATGTTATTTGAATATCCATAACTTACTATATCATAATTAGTCTTTAATTGTAATGGTTAATTAATGTGGTATAAGCTATAAATATGTGCTACTTGCTATTTAAATAACTAATTAGTGTAATAGCTGGTCATTTATATTAGCTAATTGTAATATTTTATGTCTGTTCAATAAGGGGGGAGGGCCTTGAAGTGGACCTTCTCAAAAATGAGCTCATTGCGCCTTTGTCTAATTTTCCCTGGTGCATGCCCCGTTTTCCCTAAAAGGACTCCTTACTTTATGGGGGTCACAAACTTGTTTAACTTGGAGAGTGTGACGTGTGTGTGCGTCTCCGTCTTAGACCAGAGAGGGGGTATAAATGGATGCAAAATGACAGAGACAAGGAGAGCAGCTTGAAAAAGGGAAAAACTTTATTTTTCTGCTACACGGCGATGAGAAGCTCCGTGCTGGAGCAGGGTGCCGGAGATGTCCGTCTGTCTTCACCTCAGGCCTTGTCCGTTTGTAGAATTTTGAGCCCCCCGTCCGCTCCCCCCACAAAAAAGGGTACGCAGTGAGACAGAGACAAGCCGGGGCTGCTGCCAGGCAACAGCGCGGAGGAGGATACAGCAGCATTTTCATTACCACCTTGTGCTCCCTCCTCCTCCTCCTGGGTGTTAGCAGTAGCATTTAATACACAAAAAACTTTTTCTTTTTTAATGTGAAGAGAAGCCTCTGAAGTTTACCCTTGTATCTGCTGTCTATACCTATAAGTAACCTGTAGCCAGTAATTTCCTAAGTAGAACTCAGGTACAATGTGCTGGTTTTCAATATCGGGGTGTCTAATATAATCTATTTCAATATCAGGGTGTCTAAATAAACACTCCCCCCCTTACCAAGGCTAACAGTCCACGTCCTTTCCCACCCCTATCTAAGGAGCACTGCAGTGCTACCACATACAGCGCAGAGGGTGTATTTCTCTTGCAGCGTTACAGTAAAGCAGCCAAGCGGTGGCTTTCCAGGGCGCTCTGCTTCTAGATCCTGCTGTGCTGGTGGCACTTAGATTGCTCCCCTCCGCCTCAGCGTTTGCTGGATCCAGCCCCTGGACTGAGAGCAGATGCTTTGGCCGTCTCTTCATTGAGCCTGGACAAATCAGAGAGACTCCCCTCGCCCCACCCCAGTGTAATTATTTGCTAAAGACAGCTTTACCATCAGTCTTGGGGGACATAGTTCAATGTTGTTTTTTTTTTCCGTGAGCTGTCAAACCAAAAGAAAATAATGAACCGGGGTTTGTTTTGTACATTGCAGCATGGCTTTGCTCATTGGTGCCGAACATTTGCCTCTCTCCTGTTTTCCAGGACACTGGAGTTCCTAATGAGACACTTAGCTCGTCTAGCTGATTACTGCTCCATCACAAATATGCACACTAAGAACTTAGCAATCGTCTGGGCTCCAAACCTCCTAAGGTACTCACTTTTTTTTTCCCCCCTTTCAATACAAGATAAGTTTTTGTATTTATAAATAACAGACAGATACCTGTGCTCCAGAAAATGATAACTTTCAGCAACTGAGAAAGCAATCTTCCTTTCTTCCATCCGATGTGCTCCTCTCCTCCTGTGAAATTCCTAATGGGAAGTCATTCTAAGCAGGGGCTTGAGACCAGCTGGCAAGCTCCTGAACCAGCGATGCAAAACAGCCCCCCGCTGCCGTGAGCGGAACCACCCAGAGAGAACACCCCGATATTATTCTGTCTCACCGCAACGCAATTCCTCTGACTGCAGTTCAGTAGTGGCAAGGAAGGGTTCCCCCAACCCTCTTTTCCCCTCTCCTGGTTAGAGGAGACTAGTGTGTCCTTGATCATCCAGGAAAATTTGTTCAGTGGCATCACTGGTTTCTCCTTGCATGAGTCTCTAGAGTCTAATTCAACAGCTTTTGGCTGCAAAAATTCAAATTTATGGAAATGATGTTGGATAAATCTGTCCCCTAAAATTTGTTTTGAAAGTGTGTAATAAGGTAGTTTAAAATTAATGGTGTAATTTAAAAATTTTGCTTCAAAAGAAAAAAAAAAAAAGTCATCTCCCTGGCCTCTATTGTATTGATTTCTGGGCTGCTTTTGTTACCGACCTGAGAAACCCGAGTCATAGATTCCCCTGTGTGCAGTTAATGAGGGTAAGCTCTTTTCTCCTTTCTGGCAATTCACCCACAAGCAGTCAAATGGTCTCTTGTTTGAGTTTGCCTTTGTGAATATTGGGGTGCTTGCTGAGCAGGGTCGGTTGGAGACGTTCCCTGCTAGAGGGAAAACCGCATTAGAAGGCCGATGTACAGTGCCACTGCATTAAACTGCTGCCCTTCACAGCACCTGGAAATAAGTTAACGAACAGCTGCCCGCTTTGTGGGTGCAGCTCATTTACCTCGATCCGGTAATTCCTCGAGTCCGGGACCAGTGTTCCTCTTGCCCTTTCAGTAAGACTCAAACCTGAAACCAAAGTCCGGGTATAAATCACTAGTCAGAATGACCATTTGTGTAATACTTTGCTGAGATTTAATCTCCTAACTGCCCCTAAAGTCTTGTCTGCTTGAGCAGCCAGGCACAGTAGCTCACCACATGCCTGACCCGAAAGGAGCGCATCTTCCCGTGTTCTTCTGGCTGTTCACGTTTCATTTAATCTGCTTTTTCTTCAGGTCTAAGCAGATAGAGTCTGCCTGCTTCAGCGGAACAGCTGCCTTCATGGAGGTGCGGATCCAGTCGGTGGTTGTGGAATTCATCTTGAACCACGTGGACGTCCTCTTCAGTTCCAAACTCAGCTCAGTCATACGAGATGGAGCAGGTGCGTGTCCTCCTCCGCTAGCTTTACCTGGATCAAAAAAGGTAGCAGACACTTAATCGGTATCTGAGACATTTGAAATATTTTTTTTTACGATAACCTAGAGGACAGATTTCCAGGGTTATGCTGTTAACTATCACCTGGTTTTAGAACATGCTATCAGTACCGTTCTTAGAAGACAAGGATGCTCTACAGAAGTGCACATCTTAATGTTTGGCTACTACTTTTGTGTCCTAGCACCGAGAAATTGTAAGGAATCTCTTCAGTCACCAGGAAGAAAGTTTACTCTGTAGGTTAGATCAACAAACGTGCATACCGCGCGCTATTATTACTCCTAAGCAGCATTAAGTGTGTACCATCTGCTTTGATAACCTGCCCTTCCTATGAAACGTGCACAGTCAGTGCAGTCACCATCACCTGTGGAGTACAGGTAGCTGTTTTTCCAGTATATTTGCCGCTCCCCACTTTTCAGCAAGTCCTACCTCTACGTAGGATAGCAGAGTTGCTCCAAGTCCAGCTTTTGTTCCTACTGGAAGGCACTTCTAAGTCACTAGGAGCCAGAGGTTAGCTTGGCTGAACAGCAATAGCCCACAGCAGGCTGAGCTCTGCCAGGGGAAGATAAGCACGCTAAGAATCCGAGCCAAATGATTATCCAGGCTTAGAAGGGACGATGTAAATTCAGCTAATTGTTTAATGACTTGGTCATTCGCATTCAGTGTGCTTTGACACAAAACTGGCGGGGAGAAGGGTCGGGCTATTTCACAGCGTATCAGCTAAGTGCAGGAATACTGCGCTACAGCAAGGCAGCATCCTCTTTTTGCGCACGGCTGCTTGCCTGTCCCCGCCCGTAAGAGGTGAAGGTGGCATTCCCAAGCCTGCTTTAAGCCATTGCAGGTAAGGCTATTGCAAAGACAGCTGGGACCCGGACAGCACGCGCAGCTGACAGACACAGGCGAGAGCGTGCACGCTTCACACGGGAGCTGCGGTGCTAAAAGGATAGGAGCAGGAACGGAAGCAACCAGGATGTTGATGCGAAGGGATGACGTACTTCCCCCCACCCGCTTAGGTCATGCGAGAATAACCGTATAAATACTTGCGCAATAAGCCACGGCAAACAAGAGACAGCTGCTCTTACACCAGGCTCCTCCGCCTCCTCTACGCTGCAAGCTGACTTAGCAGATCCTAGCAGCAGGAGGCAACATCAGCTACTTTTACAAAAATGTACATGTTCGTCTCCAAAAACAAGCCCGAGCTGTAAAAAGGCCAAGGGCAAGACCCACAGCTAGATTCCTTTTACCGTGTCCATCTGCACGTTAGTTTGTAGCCGCTTCAGTCACACAGGGCTTTTCCTGCCGCACCGAGAGGAGCAGCCTGGGAATGGCTGAAGCCAGGCTTTAGAAGAAGAAAAACCATCGCTTTCTGTACAGCCTTTTGCATACAGATGAAGCTTAAGTGAAATATGTCAGTGAAGGTTTCTAACCTACCTGCTTCCCTCTGCCCTTTCTTTTTTTTTTTTTAAATACGCTAAGCTGCTCTCAATTATGAGAATTTTTTTGTCATAAACATACCTCTGAAAAAATGGTTATTTTGACCACATCTTTCAGTGGCTGGGATAACAAAGATTTAGAAAAACACAGCGCCTCCCTAGACACACAGACCCAGAGCTTTGATCTCTGTACTGCTGTTTTCTGATTCTCTTGTTGCCTGCGGTTTTCCCTTACAGGACACAGTTCTTTATCACGGCCCAAGTCTCTGTTGGTGTCCTCTCCTTCCACAAAGCTGCTCACGCTGGAGGAGGCGCAGGCACGGACGCAAGCCCAGATCAACTCCCCCATCGTGGCAGACAGCAAATACATAGAAGTGGGAGAAGGCCCTGCAGCTTTACAAGGGAAATTCCACACGGTCATAGACTTTCCATCCGAAAGGTAGAGACAAGTTTCCTTTCCAGCATGTGTCATAACTGGGTTTTTTGTTTGATTACAGCAAACACTTGCTGATATCGACTTAACGCTAGTCGTACGTAAAGTATTGTAGCCAGTTTTCCGCCCGCTTTGGACTCTGTGAGGGTTCAGCTTATATCAGTTGTCTCGTGGACTTAGTTTAGCCATGCAACTTCTGTGCCACTCCCTCCTTTTTAGCAGGGTTATCATTAAATGTTTAAAGCCATGTTGCATGTGATGCGTATAGATGCCTGTATTAGTCATGCGCACAGAAACGTAAACAGGGCAAACACCTGGAAACGTTGGGGGTTTCCAGATTTCAGGACTAATTGCCTGTAACAAATCCAGGTTCCCCTCAAAGTGGAGCAGTTGGACAGACTTGATGACACTGGAAATTAAATACGGCAGTGGGAGGAGACGAATGTGATTTTACAGCATGAGCGAGAGATGCTTCTGAATACCTTTTACGGCTGCACAGTTCCTCAGAGAACTGGTGCATCTGCCAGCTAAATAAAAGCCGTCCCTTAGCTGCTGTCCTGTACACGTACGGAGCCTGTGCTCACCTGCAGTGCACCCGCTTCGCACAGTCTGGTGCAATTTACCCAGCAAGACTTTAGCGCTGAGCTATAAAAATGAAAACATCCTCAGCTATTTAAAAGAAACCGAGTTTCTAAGCTTTGTTTCAGCAGAAGCCAGGTAGCGCTAATAACAAACCACCAGTAGCGGGGAACTAAGTGCAGCTTCCCCCTCCAACAATTTGCTCTATTTTCTTACTCCAGAAAAAGGCCGCCCAGCAAGATGAAGAAATCGCCAGTTGGCAGCTGGCGTTCCTTCTTCAACCTGGGAAAATCATCATCCGTGTCCAAACGCAAACTGCAGCGCAATCCCAGCGAGCCCTCAGAAATGAAAGCCATAGCCCTGGCAGGTAAGGGTGCAAATCCAGCTTCCAAAACCTGGGGTTTTCAGCAACGCAGAATTTCGTGTTTGCAGTGTGCTTCTATCTCCTTCTAGCGTTCAAGCCACGCATAACATCTTCAGTTAACTGCTGTCTGTCCTAAATGGATCTCCCTTGAGCTCAAGAGCTGAACCTGCTAGTGCGCACACCTCTAACGCTTTTCTCAGAGTAGCTTTTGAAAGGCTAGATATATAGATATATATGGGCATCTCTATAAGAAGTCTCAGAATAATTCCTTCTGACACTGCTATTATGAAATAAGAATACAGTTCTGGCTCCCTCTGCTGCTCTCTAAAGACACACAATTATAAACCAGGTAAAGGCACTTTTCCACAAACACACTCACCCCGAAAGCTATACCAGCGTAACTAGAGAAGGCATCCAACAACCTTTTGTAGCTGCATCCAATGCACGCAGACTCTGAATTCTCAAGCCCTTTCCATGTATAGTTTACCGTCTCTTTCCAAATTTAAAAATAGCAACAATATGTTTTTGCAGTAAAACACACCACAAATCCCTAAACCTGGGCCAGTGAGGATTTTTATCCCGTTTTCTTCCTGGTGCCGCTTTCAACTTGTAACCCTCATAGTCTCCAGTATAATAAACGCATTCTGTGACACCTCCTTGCAGCACTGCAGTCATACTTGTTTACTACACATAGTTGTGTAAATGTTACCGTCTTCCCCATTTTTAAGGATTTTTGTTTGCTGGTAGGAGCCAAGCAATTATCACAGGGACATCCAGAGCAGGATGATGTGGGGAGTTGTTTCCCAACCCGTCACCTGCAGCAGTTACCATTTTGGTAGGTTACTTTTCCCTAGTCTGTAAAATGAGTATGAAAAATTGATTCACTCTCTTGTAATTGCCTCTTGCCCGGTAGTATAGAATCATGGGTTAAAAGGGACCTCCGTGGGGAAGTCTCCCGTGCCAAACAGGACTGCATCTGTCCGAGACAGCAAAGCATATTAACAGTGGAACAGGATAAAGGTTTTCTTTAAGGGCTTTGGAGTAAAAACAAAACCAAGAAAACCTAACCCCAAAACAAAAAAGCACAACTGCTACTCTGAGGACGGTGGTTCTGTTGCTAGAACCCCATTTGTGTTTTTCCTGCCACCATTACGTAGCCAAATATAAATCACTTTTATAATTCACCTTCTCGCTGTCTCGGTTGCATTTCCTCAGGTGGACGAGGCGACAGCGGGACTCTTCGCTCAGCTAAAAGCGAAGAATCGCTTACTTCTCTGCATGCTGTTGATGGTAAGACCAAATTGTACCTACACTTTTAATGTGTGTGGATTGAAAAGATTTTCTGCCCCTCCAGTAAAAGCTGGACTTGCTAATTAATGAAGCAGCTTACCGCTGCCAACACGCACAGGTATCACAGAGAAAGGCTCTTCAGGTCTTTGGTTTCCTTCTAAGGTAAAAAAAGCAAACTTCTTGCTTTCACATAGCCAGCACCCCTTACATTCATTCATTCATTCATTCATTCCTCGCCATCTCCTCTTTCTATTCTAAGGTGGAAAAAACGGCATCGGGAGGGAAAATGCTTTCTGAGAAAGCCTTAGGTCTACAGCACACTCAAACTAGTTTTGTTTTTGCACATAGCTTAGTTTCAGACTAGATCGGAGCTGACAACTCCTGTAAAAGAGTTCGAGCAAACACAATTGACAGTTACTGCTGACTACATTACTTTTGTGTTTAGAGTTCACCAGGTGAGCATCTTGCACGCCGCCGTAAGACTACTTTAAAAACAACACCGAACCATCACCTCCTGGACAGTAAGATTTTGACACTAATTCGTACGTTTCTACTCGTTCCTAGGTGAATCTAAACTGTTCCGACCCAGAAGACCTAGGTCCAGTAGCGACGCATTGTCCGCTTCCTTCAACGGAGAGCTCTTAGGAAACATGAATCGCTGCAACTCTTACGACAACCTTCCCCACGACAACGACAGTGATGGGGACGAGGGGCTCATCCACGTTCCTGCCCTGATTTCTCCTCGATCTGCTGAAGATGTTGACCTGAGCCCGCCTGATATCGGAGTCGCTAGCCTGGATTTTGACCCAATGTCTTTTCAGTGCAGCCCGCCCCAAGCAGAGTCCGAGTGCCTGGACAGCAGTACCTCCCTGCTGGAGTCAGTTGGCATAAATAAGGAAAAGCCAAGCCTACTAAAGAAGGACTTAGAATCAGGCAGCCAGTCCCAGACACCAGGCAGTGCCACGAGCTCTGAGCCAGTCTCCCCTTTCCAAGAGAAGATGAGTCCTTTCTTCACTCTGGACCTGAGCCCAACCGAAGAGAAGGCCTGCAAACCCCATGCCTTCTCACCCAAGATGGGGCGAAAGCCCATCAAGTCTCCGCCGCTGACTACATCAGAACCCGTCTCCTTCGCCCTGCCCAGCCGCATGTCAGAAGCGATTGGAGGAGCGCCCGTCACATCCAGAAACTCCTCTGCTTCCAGCTGGAGCAAAGGGGTTGGCATCACTGACATGACAAACAGGTCCCCAACCCAGATGTCCTTGCCCCTGAAAAACAGTGAAACAGGAGCAGGGGAAGGAGCCCACCAAGAGCTACAGCATGCCCAGCTAGTGGCTGCTGGCAAACCAGAGTTGCCAGAAGAAGGGGAGAGACCAATGTCAAGCAGTCAGAATAAGACTGTACCCACTGGACACACACAGCCAGGTACAGTGCTTTTTCCTCCATTCTTTCTTTAAGTTCCAAAGGGGACCTGCTCTCAAAACCGTCCTCCTCTGCGTGCCTTTTAGGAGAGGGGATTGCCCGTCAGTTCTGATCACAAGTGTCTCGCAGGGCTGTGCAGATCAGTAAGGTCTTAACCTCTGCCTTCTCCCTACATCACACAAATCTCAGACAAATTTTCCATAATACTTTGTATACCACTTTTTTTTTTCCCATCCTGTCATACGTGAAAATCTATTTAGCATGTCCTTCTAAATCATTTCAGCCAATAGACCATCTGAAACTTTTTTTTTTTTTTTTAATTTTAAAAACCTGCCAACACTCGAAGAAGGGACCTTTTCGCCTAAAACCTTATGATCAAAATTGTGTAAGGGTATCTCATTCTCTGCTGCCTACTTCCTACCTCTCTAGAAATGCAAGAGGAGCCTTTAGACAATCTCTTGTGTTTTTTCCTTTTTGTGATGAACTGCTGTGCTATTGAGCAGCGTTTGCATGTGAGACAGAAGAGATAGCGTTTCACGTCAGAAGGAATTGCCACTGTGAAAGTGTGGAGAGCATCTATTTTTTTATAATAGTCATTAAGGTTAGGTCACTCTCCTTATTGGGTAACATAAAATCACTCTCTCTCTCAATTTTCCCCCCATTAGGAGCAGTTGCCCTCGACTCCCCCCAGGATCCTGTTCCCGTCAGTTCTGTGTCTCTTATCCCTCCTCCTCCTCCGAAAAATGCAGCGCGCATGCTAGCCCTAGCGTTAGCCGAGTCCGCACAGCAAGCATCCGCTCAGTCCCAGAAAAGGCCAGGAGATGCTCATTCTGAAAGCACAAATTACGGAGAGACTGAAGCTGGCACAGCTCTAGAAAAGCTCCATCTCTCTGCTGGTGCTCCAGACAAGCTCCACCTGTATACCGGTCTGCCCGAGAACCGACTTCACTTCCAGACGGGTGCACCCGTAGAGCAGGATTTCCAAGGTAGCAGCACACCCGGGGAGCAGAACCACCCGCCAGGTGCACCTGGAAACCGGGACCCCCCACCTCTCCACCCGGGCATGCCTGGGGACATGCCTGGTAGCAGAGATGCAGAGCAGGAGCAGTCCAGCTTCCATCCTGGTAAACCGGGGGACAAAGATCCCTTCCCCTCCCACGCTGGGGACTGGGAGCACACACACCACCATACTCCAGGTGCACTGCCTGACTGGGAGCCACCCCCAACAGACTTGCCTGTAGATAAGCCCCACCTCCGTGCATGCGTGTCTGGGGACAAGCACCACGTTCCTCTCTCCGCGGCTGATGACAAACTTCAGTCTCCTCCTGTCGTAACTGCCGGGGAGAAAAGCACCCCGGCTTCAATGCCGTATTTAACAACCATCCAGACAACAGCAGCAACTGAGCCTAACCGCGGGCCAGCCGGTCCAGCCGCCGCTCAGGCGGACGTCGCCGTTACGGCTGCGCAGCGCGCACTCACAACCAGCCAGCCCGCCCCGTCGCAGAGGCAAGATCACCAGTCAGCAATGGGACAAGTGCCAGCGGCCTCGGCAAAAGCGTCGAGTAGTTCCAGTCAGGTACGTGGATGCGGCCCCCAGCCTCGCGCGTATTTGCGAGCGCAGCGTCCGGGCACGGCTAATCTGTAATTGTAGGAGGCTGAGCTCCGGGAGGGTCGGTCCAAATCCAAATGGCAAGAGGCGGGGGGATTCACAGGTTACTGGAAATTATGCATGTACAACACAGCCTTACGGGAAAGCAGCGCAGAATTTCCTAACTGAACATCCCGATAGACCTGCTCTCCTTGGTTTTAAGGAGAAAAGTATCTGCTGGGGTGACTGGTACAGGGAACGCTGGTCTAGAAGTGCTCAGGAACAAGTAAGAATTTTTACATCCTCTGTTCACAAGATCCTCTTTAATAAAGCAGGTCAGAGTCCCGGTGGGAGTTAGACATGGAAGTGTTCACTCAGAAATCCAAACTACCCGCTGCCCATGAAACATGCACACTTGCAGCCCATCTTAAGCACTGCAGCCACGTTTAAGGAAGGGATTTCTGCTGTATTACACTACTTGATCTGCTCAGCAGGGCGCGAGTTTAAATCCAGGCACATCTTCATTAAGACATTTATAAGCAGGCCACCTAACAAAACACTGTGGGCCACTGCATAAAACCTGTTGCTATAAAGAGACGGCCACCTCCTCCCCTTCCTCCAGTCTGACGTTTGCAGGGAGAGCCCTCGCAAGGCCCTCGGCTCCCTTTTGAAATCTCCCAGAGGCACCACGCTGCCCTTGCTGCCAAAGGGAACCTACGCATCTTCTACAGCGAGCAGCACTAGCTCTCCACAGCAAACAGAAACCAGGCACAGAAAAAACATACATTGAACTAATCCGTACAAGCATCTGTGATATTTTAACTACAGATTGGGGGGGGGAAGATGCTTGCCTCTAACTTCTTCTGGTTTCTTCCCTGTAGGTATGGGGCGCAACTGCCCCTGAAAAGCCACCTGAGCCTGCTCCTGTTTTCGTCCCAGAAAGCAGTGCCACCACTCGCTGCTCGTCTTCTGTGCCCGCAGGCCACCCGAGCCATTTGGAAAAGCCTCGGGAGACTACGAGGGCTCCCCCGCTGCACCTGCGGTCCGAGTCCGTCCCTACTCACTCCTCCTACAGCTTTACACCCCCTGTCCCGCCTGTGAGAACGCTGGAGAGCAAAATTGCTGCCGCCATGCACTCGAACAACGCGGACGCCATCAACAACTCCAATTATCACGCCTTCCTGTCTTCCTCCATGCTGGCCTCCTCTGTGGAGGAAGCCCTGCTGCCACCGCCGCCACCCCCGCCACCCAAGCACGCTTCCCTGCAGTCCGTGTACGTGCCGCACCCCAAGCCAGAGAGCATCCCCGAGCCCTCGGGGCCGGACAACTACCTGCACCACAAGCCGCCTTCCATCCATCAGTACAGGCCCGAGAGCGTTCCCCCTCACGTCTCCTACCACAGCAAGCCTGAGCAGCACCAAGCCTACCCTCCTCGGTCAGAGACGCCCACTTCTGCGAGCACTCGCTACAACACCTACACAAACCAGGGGAAGAGCACCTCAGCCCTGCACTCCAAGCCTCGCAGCCGGACAGAGTTTGTGTCCTCCGTGAGCCCGACGGGCCTGCGTAACGCCAGCTATGCCGAGGATGCTCCGCCCTACCCCACTATCCGCAGGGTTCAGTCGCTGCACGTCCCCACCCCTGCCGCCTCTGCTATCCGCTCCGTTCCCATTTCACGGACCGAGGTGCCGCCGGACGACGAGCCAGTGTACTGCCCGCGGCCCCTCTATCAGTACAAGCCATATCAGCCCCACTCCGACTACCACGTCACTCAGCTGCAGCCTTACTTTGAGAACGGGCGGGTACATTACCGGTACAGTCCTTACTCCAGCTCTTCCAGCTCCTCTTACTACACCACTGCTGATGGGAGCTTTTACGACCTGGATCCCTACAGCACTGTGCGGGTCAGGCCTTTCCACCCGCTGCCCAGCCGAGACTTTGCATCGTACGCCTCCCGGCTGCCAAGCAAAGGCCTGTACCGCTATCCCAGCTTGTCTGCCTACCCTCGGGGTGGCCTCATCAGCCACCTGGCAGGCAAAGAGCACAGCTTCATCAGCAGAGACGTGCCTCCTGCCCCGGACATCAAGCACACGTACATGTCGTGGGACCTCGAGGACATGGAGAAGTACCGCATGCAGTCTATTCGCCGGGAGAGCCGCACACGCCAGAAAGTGAAAGGGCCAGTGATGTCCCAGTACGATAACGTGGCCCCACTGCTGCAGGAGGAACTGGGAGGACTGGACGTGATTCACTTGCGCAGCAAATCGGATCCTGGGAAAACTGGCCTCCTCACTGTGGCAGAAGGGAAGGAGGGGAGGTACCCGGCCAAAGCAGCTACGCCCGATGGGGACGAGCGTTACTACATGCAGCACCCCGAGCCAGAGCTGGACAGAGCCCACTACCACGGGGCCTACGGGAACGGGCAGTCGGAGAAGCCGTCCCTGCCCCAGAAGCAGAGCAGCGTCCGCAACAGGAAGCTGCACGAGCCGGGCTGCAACACGAACGAACACAGGACGCACTTGCAGCAGGAGGCAAGCCATAGGCAGCCTTCCGAATCCAAAAACGGGCCCCCTTATCCCGACTACAGGCCCAAAGGTGGCCCAGAGCCCTCCGAGCCCATCGGTTACCAGCACCCGGGCGGGAAGTACATCCCGGCAAACCAGGAGACCCTGAGACTGAACCACAAGGAGGTGAGGTTGGCCGAGGACAGGCCGGATTTGGAGAGGTCTCGAGCCAGGCCGACCGCATCCATGGAGAAACACTCCAGAGACTGCTATAAAGAAGAGGAGCACGCCGCCTCTCCCATGGCACCGCCGCCCAAGCCCGAACGGAGCCACAGCCTCAGAATGCAGCACCCCGAAACCATGGAGAGGGACTCTGCCCTCCTCTACCCATACCAAACCCTTGGGAAACGCCAAAGCACGATGACTGTGGTGTCCCAGTATGATAATTTGGAGGATTACCATACCATGCCTCAGCACCAAAGAGGGGGCTATGTTGGAGGAGGGGGGTTCGTGCCCCCCAGTTTTACCCATGTGCACAGTAGAACTTATGCCACGGCCCTTGGCCAGGGAGCCTTCCTCCCGACGGAGCTGTGTTTGCAGAGGCCTGAAACAGAGGTCCACGTTGAGTGAGCTGGTGTGGGGGGAAGGAGGGATAGAGTCTAAGCAGCCTCTGCTGGACAGCGGACTGTTTTATTTTTTCAGTGACGGAAAAAAAAAAAAAACCCAACCCTGCCCCGATGAGCAAAGCAAACCCACCTTCAGCCCCACCCCTACCAGCCCACCACTCACTGTTTTTATGTAGTAGAGGTAGAGCTTTTTCGTGTAGTTTTGAGACAACTGGAACGAGAGGGCAGGCTGTTGGCACACAGATGTTGCCAGAGAGGCCGGGCAGAGCCGAAAGATGCTGTTGGGGCAGGGGGCGGGAAGGAAAAGTTTTTCCTTCCCCAGGTTTGACATTGGCCGTTACCACCGCTTCCTCACCGCGCCTCCATGGTCCCGTGCATGATGGACCATGCATGCAGCTGTTTTCCCTGCGAGCCCCGCGTGTAGCAAGTTGCCCATCCCACTGCTAGCTTCCAAGAAAGGGTCTCCATGGCATGCCTTGGAAGAACTGTTGTTCTGCCCCCTCCGAGGTTATGCAGCAACGGTGGGCTAAAAGCTGGGCGGGGGGGAAAGACTTCCTAAGTATCTTCTTCTTGATAAATGCCGAGGTCCTGCCTCTCCCTTTAAAATTATCACTTAGGCCTAGTGGATCCACTTCAATTGCTTTGAAGCAGGTGGGAGCCTGTTTTGACTTCAAGCCTGCAGAACAGGCTCTGAAGCAAGTTCAAAATACAACGCACTTTTTCAATTGCTTGCTTAACAAGCTGCTTCTGATTACAAGAAATCAAATTACTTCAAATTTCTCTGTCATAAGCAGAGGCCAGCTATGGAAGCCAAGTAGGGCAGGTTTGCATTTCTCATACCAAAAGAAAAGAAAAGAAAAGAAAAAAAAAAAACAAAACAAAACACAAGAATACACCAAACCATACACACACAGTTGGGAACAGCACACCCATTTCATGCTAATTCCTCTTTACTGCTAGGCTATCTACAGTCCAGAAGATTTAATACCATGTTGTGGCTGGCCAGACAGTATCATCTCTCTACCAAAAAACCCACTATAAAAATAAAAAATCTGTAGCCTTATGTCCAGCTTGTAAAATGGAGCCCAGCTTACCAGCTGGGAATGGCTGTGTAGGTGCCGAGTTGTCTGCATGACCAGCTGTTTGCCCTGGGCCAGATCCTGCAGCTCTTAGATCAGGGAATGCTCCGATTGACCTTAAACTGAAGGTCTACAGGACCCGGCTTTCTGTAGCCTTTACGCTCTGTGTTGGCAAGGGGATCCCTGTGAAGTTGTGGCACAGACAGAGTAGTTACGTGCTGCCTGTGCGCTGTGAAATAGCATCGCCTCCCGTATCACAAGCGTGGCTCGTACCAGTATTCAGTTAGCAGTAGGGACAGAAGGCCAGTGCGCTCTCTATAAACACACTAACAACTTTGTCCTATGTATTTAAAAGCTTTCTGTATCGTAAAATAAGCCAGGCAGCATCTCCTGTGCAGCCTCTCTGGCTTCCCAGGACTCACTACAACCCCACCTTATAAATAAAGCACATCCATTTCATTAGACAGGGCTTGCAAGCAATACTTGAGATTTAGGAGTTTTTAAATGTTCACTGATAAATTCCAAGGCCATTCCTGTTCTGTGTGGTTGAAGAACTTCTCTACCTGTTTTGAATCTCTTAATGTTTTATTAAAAACCTGGAGGTCCCGCAGTTAGCACACAGCTGTGAAAGTTAAAGGGAACTTAGATAGTTTTTTGAGCAAACAAAAAAATTTCATGGCTATTTTGAGGCTTTAAAATCATAAGGAAAACCTGCTTCTAGTAGCCAACTAGTCTTTAGCCTTTTGCTTCTTTTAATCTTGTAGCCTTTTCTGGGGCTGTTCCAGTAACGCTACCTTATGGTCCTGTTTTATTGTGCAATGCTCTTGTTTTAAGCGTTTTGTTTAGAAGAATTGTCCTTACATGTTACAGAAATAAATCTGGCAGCCAGGAAAAAGGGGGGGGGGAAAAAAAAAAAAAAAAGAAAAAAGAAAGCAGCACTGTGATCCAGGTTACTGCAATCTCTTTGTGAGTAATGACCAGGTAGAGGGGTTGGGTTTTTTTGTGAGGGAATGCTTTTTGTAATGTTTTCTTTTAAGGAAAATTAACAGAAATCCATAGAAAGGGGCCACGAGGTGAGCCACGTTGTGGGCCACCCTGTCTCCATGGCTAGCTAACTCCCTAGGAAAGGCTGACCTGTCCAGATTCCTCGGTGCAAGCTCGCCAAGGGAGTCCAGTTTAAGTACACGCTCTCTCAGTAGAGGTGTGTACTGTGTTAGGACTAGTACCAGTCCTAACCCTCGTAGCACAGTCTCCCCACAGCTGCCAGTTACCTGCCGAGGTCTCCAGTTGAAGCAGGGACAGTGTGTTTGGTTCAGGCTATTTGGGATTCAGGTAACGAGAGCTGTAGGTCAAACCTCCTCTCTCTCTCCATGAAAGCCTTAACTCCCCGCTCCTGCCCCCCGCAGCAACTCTCCTAACCTCCGTTTGGGCCTTACCTTAACCAGGACTATCCTACTATGAGGGGGCTGAACCCAGCTCCCGCTAATTGTGAATGCCTCTCTGGATTTTCCTGCTCAAAGCCACCGTCTCCCTCTAGAGATCAAGTGCCATCCCTGGACAACTTCTGTTCCTTAGGGTCTTGTGCTTCTACTGCCTGAGCCTGGGCTCTTCAGCTCACTGCGGTGTATGAAGCGCCAGGTGCTAAGCACCCTCGCATCCCCTGGGAAACAAAAGCTTTCAGCGCCTTTCAAAAAGAGCTTCTAGCAGTGCACGCCCATACACCTGGATGGCTGCTACAAACAGCCTTCCCCTCCAGAATGAGGTCTCCATTAAAAAAAGACACACGGCAGAAAACTTAATACCCGTCGTCCTCCCATCCCTCTGCACACAGCCACGCCAGCGTGTACTTCAAGGGCTGGAAGCTCTCAGAGAACCTAAACTAACTTCTGTACGCCAGTGTTGAGCCACAAGTACACAAAAAACCCACCCAATAAACAAAAATGCGAGGTTAAGGCAGCAGCTTAATACAGATTATTCCCAGACAATAATACAGATGAGCACCTTTCTTTTGGCGTTGCTACTGCCCATGGCTTAAACATCTAGTACGATTCAGCAGTCATCCCCGCATCCACCCCACGCAAAGCCATATCGTGAACTATGCAGTTCTGCTCTTGCACTGTGGTTAATCAGATGGTCCTTAGAGTTTTACATCCTCATTAATTGATTCACTATAAAGTCAAAACATCCAGCTATATCTTTGCAAAAATCATAGCCGAGATTCAAAAGGGCGTTGTGCATCAGAGCGAGGAGGGGAGGTTACGCCGGGTGTCTAAGTAAGGCGGGTGATCTGGAGGTAAGTTGGAAGTTCAGTTCTTCGCGTCCTAGCAGAGAAACGGGAGAGAGCGAGGGGACGGCAACGCAAGCAATGCTCTATTGCAAGTCCAGTTCTGCTCAGATGAAGTAATTTATTGCCTAACCTTATCTCCAGAAAGATGACAAGCAGCTATGTTCTTAAATAATTCCCTTATAGTTGCCACAAGCTATCTGCATCTCAAATTGCTGCTCCCTGCCAGGTTTCTCCCTAGTGCACGCAAGAGCTGGGGTCCGGCAGCGTATTCCAACCTCTGCTTTGAAGTGGAACGTGCGACCCGTAGGAGACCTTCCTTGGCGAAGGGAGAGTGCAGATGTTAGGCGAGTAAGGAGGACCTAACCCCTATGAAGTCTTAAGTAAAGCATTAATTTCTGATTTTTAAACAGTCTTATCAGGTGAAATCTATATGCATACATGACAACACACCCACAGCTTTGTGCCTATGTCTTTCCAGAGATCCTCGGTTTCCGCTCATCATTTGAAGGGGGGTCAGTAAGGATTGCACAGCAGTAGTAAGTTGCTACACAAAACCAAAACCAACTTGAAAACGTACTGTTCCTCTTTAACCCCAGAAAGGGACAGAACCTCACGTGTACTCTGCCATTGCCAGGGCACTGACTGAAGCGACGTGTTACGTGTTAGGAAATCTGGATGAGAAATTGTTTTACTTACTTTCGTTAAAAGGCGGCTTAGGCATGCAACTCTCTTCCCAGAGCCTCGTGCTACAGAAACCCGACGTTGAAAGGCATGGTCTGGCTTAAACAGACATACATACACCAGGATACCTTCGTGTGCAGAGTCTTGCCTCGTCCAGTTGGGGGGAGGGTGTGGGGAGAAAAGGGTTGTTTTGCAGTTCATTTTCCTGCTGTAAAAGACTTGATTTTTCTTTCCCTGAGCCGCATGAGAAACATCCCAGAAAATCTTGGGTTACCTTTGGAGTTCCCTTCACTTTAATTTATATAGTGTCTTTTTTTGTGAACTGGTGTAAAATGTATATGCCGACAAGCTCATGTATTTTTATGTAAATATTTTTTGTGGTTTCCCCACTTGCCCTTCTCTGTAAATATTTAGAATTCTCATATTCTTCTCACCTTGTATGATGCAGATGTGGTTTTGTTTCTGTTTTTTATTTGTACTGTAATGCAACAATCCAGACTGAGGTGTCTTGTGGTATTAAACAAAAGCAACAGTCCCACTGAGCTCACACTCAGATGTACAACTTGACAGCATTAATCAAGCCAGGTTAAAAACTATTCCGTTGTGTTTGTGTGTATTTTTGCCTCTGCTTCATTAATTAACAGTGTATTAAAAAGAACGGCAAAAGGCAGTTTAGAGCCGTGCCTTGAAGGGATGCTGGCAGGTAACTCTAAAGGCGACGGAGGAGGTGACTTTGTATTCGTATGCCAAGGCTATTGCACAATTGCTCACCGTAAGCCCATGCCACTGCTTAGCTGTTCAGTTACACCTGTGGCCATGACGGCTCTCTAACAAAAAATAAATCAGCCTGGGCTTTTTTAGTCTCCCTTTCTTCTCACCCAGCACAACAGCGCAAGGAGAAATAGCTTGGCACTTGCACAGAAGGCACGGGGCAGATTTAAGTTAGGACTAACAGATGGCACAGGCCACGTTGGCCTTTGGAGCTGGCCGGGAGGGACTCTAGGCACCACACTAGTGTTGTTCATAGTTAATTAATAGCAAAAAGATGATTAAAGGAAGCTAATTGCATACGTTTTTAACATTGCAAGAAGGACTTCTAGCAGTCTTTTCAACCAGTAAATGTTACGCTCTTTAGAGCTGCTGCCAGTAATAAAGCCAACCTAACAGTCCTCTCTCTGGAGGCCGGGCCAGCCCCACTCTCCACGCTGAGCCCACGGGACACAACCTGCCAGGGGCTTCTTGCCACTGTGTCCGTCCATCCGTCAGGCCCAGAAGCCTTTAGTGGGAGCCCAGAGGGGCTGCCAGGTGTTAAGGCTCATGTTAGATCTATCTTTTGAAATCTTTGTCTCGCCCACTCCCCAGTCCTCGCTTTACAATCCAGGTTTACTTACTAACGCACATTCAGCCTCTCCAGCTAGACGCTCGTCCTTGCGGTCCCACCAGCAAGCTGAGCAACCCACCCCTTCTCTGTTCTGCAACATCTGCTCTTCCAGAGCCACACGGACGGGACAGGGGGACCTTGCAAAGGCCGCCACGCAAACCAAGCGCCGCGCTACATTTCGGTACAAGCGACACCTCTCCGACCGCATAGATGTGCTCAAAGCAGCGGGCACCGAGCTTTTTGTCTGCTGAGCACTGTCGCAGACACTGTTGCCACATCCAGACTAGGACAAGAATCAGACAGGCTTTCACGCACCTCCATATGACCCCCCACTTATCTGTGCCTGATGAAGTCCTCTGTTAATGGCACTAACACTGAAGCTGTCCTTGAGGCCAAAGGCAGAACGCAACCAGGATGACTTAGCAAACAACAATCTCAGCTCTTCTGAAGGCCAGCAGACAAATTCCCATCTGAACTAAAGCATTTCTGGCAGCTCAACAGATTTTCTGTGCATTAATTGTCAAAAGGACAATTGTCAGCAATTATCCCAAAGCCTCAGGTTCGGTGGGTAAGGGAGCAGCAGGGATCCGAACCCGCTGCCTCAAGGAGCGTCCCCAGGAACTGACACACCGCCTCCCCGCTTGGGTTGGCCTAAAGCGCTCCAAAAGCGAGGACGTTTCCTTTAGGAACACTCTCAGGATCACGTGGAAGTCCTCAGCTGGGTGTTTAAAAAGAGGACTCGGTGTATACAAGCAATGCTGAGAGCATTTCTCAATTGCACACCCTTATTTCTCCTCCCACAGCTTTAGGAAAAATAAAATTAAAAAAAAATTAGAACACTCCAGTCTTCTCTGACAGCCATCCCGAGTAGCAGAGATTTACAGGCAGAGCAGGTTGCAGAGGGGGGACAAGGGCAGATTTAAACTTTAGAGCGTGTCTAAGGACTGGTAAAACCCTAAGCATAAAACTGATTTTTCTGAAGAAGTGCTTCCACCAGGTAGCGCTGTTAAACCACATTTGCTGCTAAAAGCCAACTTTTTAGACCATTTAAAAGGATTATGTTCCATTCTAGTAGTTTCTGTTCACGTTTCCGACCCCTGATATCTAGAGGTGGATTTTTTTTTTTTTTTTCAATTTTAAAAAAGGATATACTGAGCACCCCGTGCTCCTGCAGCCCGCACGCGGTCTCCTCGGGAGCTCTGCTTGTCTCCCTAAAGCAACGCCGGCCTGCGGGTGCCACGCACAGCGCCCAGCTGAGCGGGCTGACTTAGCGCTAATGCTGAAGCCTCCAAACTGAAAAGCGAACTGCAGACCTAGGCAGATCGCTGCTGCTTTTCAAAGCAGCTATCAGCTGTTCAAGGACTCCATCCCTGGAGAAACACTCCAATATGTTTGCTTCAACACTGGAAAAGTCATCCAGAAGCAGCAACTGATATTGGAAAAGCCGGGAAGATGCAATGCTGCTCAGTCCCTCCCTTGTCTTCCTCCCATCAGCAAGGGTGCCCTGCTGAGATTAATTATCAGCCTACACACCCAGAAGACCCCCCAGCCGCGAGCACCGAGTCCAGCATCTGTCAGAGCAAAGCTTACGCCAACGCAAGAGCCTCAAACCGCACGCACGCAGGGTGCGACTCGCTGAACCGCGCCGCCCAGCGCAGGGCTGGGCACGAGCCAGGATTCGGCTTCTCACCTTCACGTTAATCAGAGGCCGAGCATCTGCTGCAGGCAGGCTCCTTCCCCCGGGTCCAAGCAGGGCAGCAGGACAGCCGATATCTTTCTGCCCTCGTGAAGGGACCTGGGGGGGCTTCTGGTGCCCTTCACGAGCAGGACTTGACAGAAGCTTGGCAGAGCGGCACAAGAGTAAGGGAGGGACGCAGGGAGGTCACGCAGGTCCCCCGGATTAGCATTCCTGGTGCAAAAGCAGTGCTTGGTGCAAGAAGAGCCTGCCATCGCCTCAAACCACAGGCTGGCATGGATGGCAAAGCGTCCTGCCCGTCGCCTGGGTCACAGCCCAGGAAAGCCAGACCGGCCACTTCCAAGGGAGCATTTGTGATGTGGGGGCCAACAGCAACAACCAAAACGGATGGGGTAGACGCAATCCTCTCCGCTCCTCTCATCCTCCCCCAGGCAGCAGGAGCAAGCTCCCTGCTCCAATGCTGTCAGCCCCCTCTCACTCCTCCTTCCCACACCTCCTGTGGGAAGAACAGAGAGGGCCTGGTCCTGCCCCTTAGCTTTGCCTGTGCAAAAGCTTTGAGCCAGGTCTGCATCAGAAACTGTCGCAAAAACATCCACCTGCCCCTCTGCAATCACTTCGTCTCCCTTTCCTGAAGGGTTTTTTTGTCCTCTCTGGTCAGCTGGGAGCACCCATGCGGTGCGACAAAGCCCCCAGGTCAGCTCAGGGGCACAGCTGGCACCAAAGGGCACCATTTAAAACAAGGTAAATGGGCCTGCACCACAGCTCGTCTTCCAAGTTACAACTTTGGCTCTTGGAGTCTCACAACAAGCCCAAACAAGTCACCTTTCCCTGCTATCAGCCAGCCCATCTTCCCACCCAGCTGCTGTTCATCCCCCTGCTGCGGGCAATGCCTGTCAGCCTAACTGCAGGAGGTGTAGCGTAGGCTTTTCGCACTGCAGATCCATACCTTTGGCACGTCAACAAAACACACAGATGCACATTTCCCAGCTTCTGTTGGTTGAGGTGCCACTGGATCTCAACAGCTCCAGCAGGCAGGGAGGAACGGGAATCAGAAACACAAACACTCCTGTGTAAATGCTGTTGGGAAACATTGGGGTGTCCTGAAGGAGCCTTGCCAGGGATCCCCCGCTGCCTGCTTAAACATGGGGTCTGCAGGCTCCAGCACTGCTGCTGAGCACACACAGTATCACTGCAGTCCTGCAGGCAGCTGTAACTGCTTTGTCCTGCCGTACAACCTAACTACACCCCCTCCCCACCTCTCAAATCATTAAGGCTACAGAGCCCAAAGCAAAGATGCAGCCTGCAGAAAGCATCCATTAAACAAGGAATGGGCTGTCCCGTAGCAAGAAGGGGAAGGATTGATGCAACGTACAGTGAAATTAAAGTTACCTCAACTCTGTCATGAGCATCTTGACCCTTCAGGTTCAGAGCCCCTGATCCCTCCTTGCCCTAATGGGCCAAAGTAAATCATCAGCCTCCAGACAGGCACCCTTGCCTTCAGACACTATGTCTGCACTTGATGGTTCAAATTGGCAGTCGAGACAGGCTCTCTTACGGTATTTGCCTTATCACCTGCCTGGAAAGGTCTCACTGGCCCAACACAGGCCTCCTCCAGACTCTTTGCAGAGCTGGCATCCAATCTGTCTTGTCTTTACATCTCTTACTGTGGATTTCCCTCCCTGCAAGTGCTCAAAGTTACCGGGCCTCTGCCAGCAACACGGCAACTTCAGCTCCTAGTTCAGGGAGGTCACTGTAGTACAAAGGGACAAGAGCTCTCCCCAGCTTGTGACAAGAGAAGCCCATCAAGCATCGGAATCACACTGGAGACTCCTGCTTTACCGTGTAACACTTCCCAGTATCACAAAAAGAAACTTCACCGGTCTGATTAACAGGGGACAAGGGGAAGAGAAAGGCGGATCCCCCCAGAAGGACAGCATCCTGTTACCGCTCGACTGAATTTATTAATTGTGGCCAGATACAGTCAATGAGGCTGCCGCCTTTCTGGACAAAGAAAAGTTGCCCTTCTGAATAGCAAAGGCAAGAGGCAAGAATGAGATCCTGGTACAAAAGGGCAGCTAACCCTAGTGGCAATTGTATATTTAGAAAGGTGCAAGGTTTGCAGAAAGTGTGATGGCTTAGAAAGGGGAAACAGGTTGCACAAAGGGCAAGGGGAAGGTTTCCAAGTAAAAATGTACGTATCCATCTTTTAAAGATCTAAGACGCTAGAGAAGAATATTTGACTCTAGCAAGTGCTGGAACTTTATGCATTATTCAAACCGCGTGAACGTTTGAAGACCGGAGACTTGGAAAGCTTCAATGAGAACAAGTCACCTGGCAGGTTCCCGGCGAGGACGCGTGGGTGATCCGTGCCGTCCGAAGGGAGGCGGCGGCTGCAATGTTCTCATGGCTCCTATCTATGCTCTGTACCTCAGCAGCACACAGCGGCCCCGTTCCCTCTCTACTCCTAGACTACTCCGAAAATCCCAGTGAGATGTACTCAGGGTGCATCTAAGGAGAAACCGTTCCTGACCCACGAGCAAACATAAAGCAAACTAATGCACAGAAATGCGGTAGTAAAGCAGCAGCACGGCAGCACCAAGTGCCATAAGAAGGGTAATACAGCCAGCCCACGACAGACGTGCAAGTAAAAACCAAGCCTCCCCTCCTCCAAATCAACACTCACCCTCTAGGGCAGACAATCTCATCAATAGTAATGTGCTAGGAGAACCTCATTCTGCTGCACTTCAAGTTATAAATTCAAACACAAGAATATAAAAAAAAAAGTGCCAGACAGGGCCAGGTTTTCAGACAGGCAGGCAGCCAGCAGAAACACATACATAGACCAGGCCTTGCTTCGGAGGATGGGAAGACATCTGCCTTGCCCCTCTCCCTTCTATCAGTGCTTGCCTTTCACAAGTTTCATTTACTTTATTAACATTTTCTATTTTTCTTCAGACTTCCTCTAATTGCTTTTTTGGGGAGGATCTTAATCACCTCGCTTAAAGGATTGTTTGTTTGTTTGTTTGTTTGTTTCGCACCTTTGGTTTCTTTTCTCTGAATCCAAGGCTCTGCAAGCCTTTCGCCCTTTATCTAGCCCCAAAAGGATGGGACCTGGAGCATGATCTGTCTCATCTTCTACCGCAAAAGACAGGGATGCTGAGGAGGGATGGCTGCACAAGAAAAATATGGGAATGCATCCCACCACAAACATGAATAGCGCACTGTGCTGGCCGTTAATATTTCACCAATATAGAGAAAGTGGAAGTTTGTTGATAATAACGCATAACGCAACAACTTCCCAACGAACGCTTGCCGAGCAGGACAGTCGAGTACAGAGGGTATGTTAACATCCTACAGAGCAGTCATCAACTGCAACAGAGCAAGAGAAAGAGAAGCTGGTCTAAACTTTCTCGTATTTCCCCTATATGAAAGACTCTCTTGGAAAAGAAAACAATGTTAAAGAAGGACCCCTTTTGAAAGCGGAAAATATTTTCCTCAATCAGCAACACGACTTCAAAAGCAAGACCAAAACACTTCAACAAAACCCTCAATCCACAAACTTTCCCCTTCCACCTCAGGGATTATTTTAAGCTTCAGGGTGAGCACAGCGGTCAGCATCTCCACTCGGCAGCGAGCTCTGCCGCTCCGAAGGGAAGCGCAGTCTCCCTTGGGGCCGATGCCGGCTGCCGAGCCGGCTTCCGCAAGAACCAGGCGCCGCCTCAAACCACCGCTACGGCGAGCGGCAGGCAGGGAGAAACTGCTCGGGCATTTCTTCGGCTGCATTTTCTGGGTGCCTGACAGGAGACTTTGTGGTCTGGTCTGCAGAACCACTGAGCGCTTGGAATTGCTACCCAGGGCTGCAAGAGCCACGTTTTGAATACCTGAAGGGCTGAGGCCGCGTACCTGGTGCTGTCAGGTCCCTGAATCTGCAATGCAACTTAACCGAGTAATTTTCACATTAGGTTTTGAGGGATAAGCCATCAGGAAAATGGCGAAATACCCCTTCTTAATACCCTCTTAAGAGCCAGAGGGGTTATTTACTGTTTGTGAAGCATATAGATGCAATAGCAAGCAATGCCATAAAAGCCCATTAGGCTCTAAGTTAACCATTCTTTTTCCAGAGCAGGATTTCAATAAGTAATACAGGGACAGACGCACCACCACAGAAGAAAAATTATCGAACAGAGGCTGAGCAAGTGAAGACGATCCATTCTGCACACCAAGCGAGGCAGGCTGGGAGCTTTGGAAAAGCATAATGTAGCTGCAGAGTTAAAGACCATCATAATGCATACATATAAAGGTGCAAATTGAGATTCACCAGAAATCTCTTCTGTGGCAATTCCTAGCTTTTAAGTACATCACTTTGTAACCTTAGGACTATGCTTTTTTGTGGGTTTGTATTATAGATGCAACCTCTGCTCTCTGCTTCTGCACACATATTAGCATTTTTCCACCGAGCATGGCTCTGCTCCCACCCTCAAATATAGCAGCCTAAGTGTCCTTGTTCTGGCTTGCTTTCATCTCATCTCCTGGAGGATGAATAATGGAGCAGTGGTAAGGAAAAGAGGGGAGCAGACATGCTTGTTTGGAGTTTCAGACCAGACAGTGAGAAGCTTAAAATCTGAACTAGCCAAATTACAAGGAAGCTCTGTTGATTTGCATCTACCCACAATAACACCACTGGGAAGGAGGCTCTGTCAAAGACTGATTTAAAGCCCCCATCATGAAGGGGAAGAAAGAAAACAAGGAATTCGGGTTACATTCTTTTTTTCCCTACAGATATTGTGGTTTTCTGGGTGTATCACAGATACACTCAGATCCAGAGCCTGGGATGAAGGCCTGCACATTTCAAAAAGGTCAGACCCGAGCTGTATGTATTTACGCACGAAGCTGGAGAAAAGCCAAGGGCAGGTGAAGCCTTAGTGCCAAGCGAGGGCCAGCCCAGTGCTTTAACCTCAGTGCGTGCCTTTGGGCAGGCTTGACAGTTGCCTTGCACGGCGTGGAGCAGTCCTGCCAAGCCTCACTGGCTGCACCGGAGATTTTGCGCAGCGGGTGCCTGCCACGTGCCTGCAAGGCATCCTCCGGCACTCATGCCCTGCCAGGTACAGCATGTTGGGGCATCCCTGGGATGGGCAGTCCCCTCCAGAGATGATCCAGGCTCACCTCTGGGAGTCACAGGAGGGTATCATGACTTTCCCCCATCAGGACATGCCTTACCACAGGCTAGTTACTCACAAACAGTAAGCCACGCTCACGGCATTCATCATTTATAAACAGGAGGGGGCCAACAACATGAAACGGGTCCAGCAGATCCTTCATATAAATGCCCCGCTCCTGACAGGAGCACGACTTCAAACATACCATTCACTAAAGCATTGGTGGAGATGGATTTCAAACCACCCCAGTTTCTAATTAACCAGGCCTTACTGGGAAGCAGGTACCACCCCGTCATACCGGCCCTCCAGAAGTTCCTCAGCACTCAGCAAAGCCCGATGCAGGGGGCTGAACATCAGCTTAGCTCAGACGGCACGAACAACCAAGGCAGTATCTTCAGAGGTAATTAAGCAGCTAATCAATTTTAAGAAGCCGAGCCTCTAATCGCTAGCTGGAAAGATGAAGCAGACTTTTTTCTTGCTTGTTTTAGCAGGCAGAAGAGTAGGATGGAGAGCTGCAATGACCTGTAGCAGATGCCTGCCCAGCCTTTCCCGTTTTGGAGGTTTGCTTTCGTACGCTCCCAGGATACGCACGCTAAAGCGTCCTGAACACAGGCTTTGATACTCTACAATTGTATCGGCACTTGAGGTATAGAAATGTCGAAGCAATTAAGTTTGAAGAGGTTCTTTTTCCTCTATATCCCTTCAAATTCTGTGGAACATTTCCCAGTGTAAGCTCTTCTGCAAAAAATTGTTAATATAAAAGTCCTGATTTTCTTCTAAAGAACAGGGGAAGAGGAAAAGGAAAAGCTGATAGCAAGGAATCAGAGAGATGGGACAGAAGAGCCTCCCCTAAAACTGCCAAGTTTTCCACTCCAAATCAAAAGATTGCCCTTTTTGTAATATACAGGCCTGTTTCTTCTGGCATTTTCCAATAGAATGACATAAGTTTTATTAAAAAAAAAAAAACAGCTGCCAAGCTACTTCAGCTGATCACTTTACCTGCTTGCACCCCCGTTTTGCCAACTGTGAGACAGAAATAACAAAACCCTGCTAATGACAAAGCCCATGCAGGAGCCTGTTTGCAGGCTCCACCTGGCAGCTGTGAATTGTCTCCTGTGTACACAAAACATTTTCCATTTAAACAATCATTAAAATGTTTTCTCTGAACCATAACCAACAGATGAGGCAACGCTCTTCCCTTCTGCAAACGGACTCTATTAGGTGCCTGGAAACCACCTGCATGCCGCTCTGCATACCTCGTGTATGGCCTAAAACAAGTGGCAAGAAGTCAAATTACTGAGCACCAAAGCTTGGGCCAGCAAGCTCTTAACAAGAGTCATTTGGCCCGGGGCCACCAGCCATGCTGGAAAAGAGCTCAGGAGCCCCGACTCCCAAGTCTTCCTGCTCTACCCGCTAGACTAAGCTATTAATGACTTGCTGGTTCAATTACCTTTTCTGCTCTGTTCTTTCAAGGATGGAGTCAGCGGTAAATGTTTTCTGCGAAGGGAAATCATTACGGATATTTCCCAGGACACAAGCAGCACAAGGCAACTCGGCGTCCTTGTGGAAAGGAACAGGAGAGAGACTGTGCAAGGAAATGGCTGACGTTATCTTTTCGCAGCCTTTTAAGTTTCCTTTGCCTCAGCTGCCCTGGCCACATCAAATCCCACCCAGTCCCCCTGCCATGACCTCTGCGTGGCTCTGGTTTTTCTGCTGAGCCTGACTGTCTCATTGCAAGTCACGAACTGCCTCCTGAAACCGAGTTAGGAAGAAATAGGTGCACCCTGCATTACATGTGCAGTGAATTATCAATCCACTACGGAAACTTCAAGGAAAAACTGCAAGAAAAGGACATTTCTTCCAAGACTTCTCTAAGCAGCAATAAATCTTCCAGCTGTCTTCCAAGCTAATTCTACACTGCCCTTAAGGCCTCAGAGTGGATGAGCTGTGTCTTGCTCCTAGGACAAGGCAGATTAAGGGAACCACATTTCCACCCCCCCTTTCCTACTAGGGGGCTGCTGAGAGTGCAAGAGTAACCCGGCTTAGACTATCTGAGGCGGACAGGATAATTAGCTGTCTGACCATCACCCAGGCAGCAGCTGTATAAAAAAAAAAAAAAAGTCTAATTTATTCAGTCTCCAAAACAGGAGAGGGAGCAGAACTGCAGGACGTGCATACCAGCCCACCCTGCCTCATGCTTGGCACCACAACTGGGCAGCTCTGATGCCCCAACTAAACGATACCAATTCAAGCATCTCTCAGGGATAGCACAAAGCTTCACACATCTATCTTTGTAGTGCTCAAGGCCGACAAAGGCTCAACACGACTGCGAATCCGTCATTACGCGCGTAATCTCACCCTCCCCTCGCTCCACTGGCGCGTCTCCCAAGACAAGGCCGTCCGCAGGATGGGTGCGGCCCCTGCCATCCAGGGCTGCCCGAGTCACCGAGCGCGGCTCCGGCAGCCAGCTCTTGGACAGGCGGGAACGCAACAAGCACCTTGTGGAGGATTTAAGCAAGGACTGTTGCAGCTCAAAGCCCGAGTTCAGAAAAGAAAAGCTTAGGAGTTGAGAGAGACTGATTAGATACCACCACAGACCCCTTTGCAGGCCCTTGCCTCTGTGTCCCACAGAACATCTGCCACATCTCGGTCTTTCTCCCTTTCCGCAAAAAAACAAGTGGATTGCTTTCCTGCAGCACATTGGCTTTTTTTTTTTTTTTTAAATTCACATGTACGAGGACACTCAAAGATTAAGGTCCCTCCACTGGCACAACAGGGACGACTCTCCAGTCCAGTCTGCTACACGAGTATAAAACTTACGTCAGTTAAACACGCACCATGCAGAACACAAAACACGCGCAGCAAGGAGGCAAGCATCGCTAACAGACACCTAAATGCAACCCAGATTCTTCTTTCCACCAGTTAAAGCTTGCAGCTAAGAGCTCCATTACAGCATGCACTTTCCCAAACCCCCTTAGCCACAGAACCTATTCCCCGGTCAAAGAGGGCTCATAGCTTTCAGAGCTACCCCCAAAAAATGCTGTTTAAGCACAGGACTTGCTATAAGCGAGCAGAAAAATGATCTCTAGTATCAGCTGATCAGGAGGCAGGTACTTAGTCAAGGTTGTGCTACAGTTTCTGCTTTGAGTATCAGTTTAGACTAAAACTTTTCACAACATAAAGGTACAACACCAATAACAACAGGGTCCTCTCTCAGCTAAGACACTATCATACCACATATTCCTAAGTCTAAATGCATGCAGAATGGCGCCTTTTGCTCCACAATTACTTCTAGCAGGGAGGTCCACAGCCTTTGGGATTAAAAAAAATAAATTACTTTGATCAGTTCAAAATTAGCTTTTTCTTTTTAAATTTTGTGCCATTCTTGCTTTGCTTTTGTATTTTACCCCTCTCACTGGCTCAGGGACATGACATTTCCATAATATACTTGGTTCCACTGAAATCAAGATCATTTCCAGGCTGTGGCCTTTCAGAAGGTAGAAGTCATGACTAGCTTTCTTATATCTCAATATATATGTGCCCTTTAGTCTTTCCTAAGACAACTGCAGAGCTGCTGGCAGCCCCAGGAGGAAAGGGCAGGAGCTATGGCACGCACATGCCGCTACGCTTTCATTATCACAACTGCAACACGCTGCCAAGTTAGAGGAGTATTTTTAGACTGGAGAAAAAAAACCTGGGGATTTATCAGAGACTTATTAATACAGAAGGGACACTAATACACTAGCGGTGTTCTCTCTTCCCTATACTTATACAAATTGGGTTTATTTCCTTCCCTTCTCCAGCTTTTCCAGCCAAGGAAATTGGTGCTTATCCAACGACTGCAAGGTCTTGGGCAAAGACACCAAGACAGGAGAGCGTGGATGTGGGTCTCTGCTAGGTCTTAAGGGGATGCAGGGTCGTCTTCGAGACGACAACTTTCATTCCTGCCACGGATAGCAAGCTCGTCACAAACCACCAGGTCAGACAGGGAAACGAGCCTTGGTGCAAGCGCGGTGCAAACACACGCACTGATGATCGCCGATGCACGGACCAAACTTCCACGTTCTCTGGAATATCCTGCTCTGCAGGGGTTTGTTGACATATGGATGATCAAGGCAGTTAATCTGAATAGGATTTGCATAGGTAAACTGGATTAAACCCCTGTGTGGACACATTTATCTAGAATTAGAAGCAGGCTTCATTTAATTTAGCTTTGAAGTAAACAAATTAAGGCCACTTTTATTCTGAATAAGAGCAGCCATGCTATAGGCCAGTGTAGTTGAAGTAATCCACTTTAAATTCATGCTGTTAGTTAATTAGGACTAATTTTCACCCAAATATCCCTGTTTAAACAAGCTTGAAGCAAGGCTACAGAACAGCATCCGTGAGCGAGGCGATTTGGAGGCAGCCAACACAGATCCAACATCAACCAGCAGCGGGATCAGGCAAGTTGGGGAACGATTTCAGCTCCTTCTGTGATGAAGTGTCAGTGATCTGCCTTGGTCCTTGGAGGCGTACTGAAGCCACAGCAGAGCCAAGCCGGTAAAATAATTTCTCTGGATTTGCTACTCCAAGTTAGCGACCAGGCAACATTTGGGCTTTCAGCCCATTTTTCTACGAGAGCCATTTTTGGCTTGGCTGTGCAGACAGATTATTTAACAGAAGGACAGGGGAGAAGGGGGAGGGAAGGAAGGATTTTGTTTCTCCAGAGAAAGCTGCTGACAACGAGCAAAATAAAATACCCTAGAGAGAAAGTGCTTGACAAGAGACTAAGCCATAGGAATTGTGTTATCGGCATCGCAGGAGCAAACCTGGATGGAATTACTGGCTGACATTTGAAAAATTGAAAGCGCTGAACAGGCAGCGCCGTGCTAGTAAACCAACGCATGGGAGAGCAAAGGTGCGCGGGCAGGCAGGAGAAGGCAGGGTTTCGCACACGACGGGCAGGCAGCGATACGGCTCATTGTCAGCCTTGGGGCTGATTAGAGAGCGGCTCCAGAAGAAGCTGTGGATGGTTATATCTCTTTCCCCTCGCATAATTCTACACCCCCATTGTTTCCCACAGAAGCTGATTTCACCCGCTCTGTTTTCAATACAAGGCTGTTGCAGCAGCAATAGCAAATATTGAAGGAAGCAATTCATTGAGCTGGAAAGACACATTACGGAGGGAATTTCATCAAGATAAGATAAGCAGCAACCTGGCTGCAGAGACAAAAACCGATCAGAATATATGACTTGTTTTGCCCCTTTGAGCTAATTTATATCTGGTGAAAGAAAAAAACACAGACATAAATATCCAAGACAGATGCTGTCCTATCCTCTAAAAGGAAAAACACACCTCCCAGAAACATTAGCAGTTAACAAGTTTTAAGCTTCAGTGTATTCCCCCGGTACCCTGGCAAAAAAAACCATACCAGCCAAGTCTTACTGGAAAGCTTGATCCAAAAGTTAGTTGGAGGGCATCATTTTGGAGGACAGAAGCCCCCAAAATAATTAAGTTCTGACCAGTTTTGTGGAAACAGTGGCTGGGGAGAGGGGAAAAAAAAGCCTTTGTAGCATCCCTGTTGCATGAAAGGCTTTCACAGGAGGCAAATTTTATTAAGCTTCAGAGACCCTGCCTTGAAGCAGAAAACCGCAAGAAGCTGGGCTTCGCTGCTCCTCTGCTCACAGAATGGCTTGTTTGGAAGCTAATGTCATTCGTCATGTGCAAATGCTTACCATAGATGCAATCGGTTTATAAACAGCAATTAAGTTTGAACCTACACTGGAACGTTACAGTTAATGAACTAGTTCAACTTTTGAACTGATTTAGTTAAAGGATCAGTTTTTTCCTAGCATAAACAAGGCCACGGATTACGTACAGCTATTCCATCAGGTACGAGAGAATAATCAGTTTTACCTCTTTCTGTTCACAAATGGGTTGGAACAACTTACAGTTTTCTGGAATCTATTTATGATGGGCAATTTGCAAGATTATTCCTGCAAATAATTAGTTATTGATCTCTAAGTTTGCTTAGGGAAAAGCGCTCATAAGCAAGTCAATCTATTATTCAAGCAACATTTATTGTCTGGGGATTTGTGTCACTGGAACCACATTTTTGGTCTATTACCGACTAGGCACACCTTCAGGTTCCTTAACATGGGAGGAGGAGGAGGGAGGTGTCTGAAGTCCCATTTTTCAGAGTCAAACTTTTTTTTTCTTCTTCTTCCAATAAATGTTTTTCGCCAGTATTTGCTTAAAAGGTTTTGAACATTTCTTGGCAAAAAAAATATAGCTGTTTTATTAATATTCTAGGAACATTTTCCCAGCATTTAGATGTTCTAACTAATAACAACAGCATTAAGCGAGACCTTGAATTCCTCCTAAACCTGCAGAGCGCAGGGACAACTTCAGATGCACACAGCTGGCGACGGATCTTTAATTTCTGCTCAGCTTCCCACTTCTTACCATGGCAGAGAAAGCTCTGATCACCACCAACACCCACCCATCGCACTTTTGGTACAAAACCGCGGGAATTTCACACAATCGGGCAACACAATCTTTTCCCAGCAGCAGGACGCAGCGTGCTACGTATACTTGTGATTCTTCAACCCAAGGTAACAAAAAGCCAGCCAGTCCTCCCGAGGTCAGTAGTTTCGCCAGGAAAGTGCTGAGCCCCCACCGCAAACTCTTTTCCTGTCAGCCTCCGGTCCCTTTCCCCAGAGATGCGTGAATTAGCGCTTTTCTCCTATCCCCATTTTCAAGAAGCATTTTATCGCCCTCAGATTTGAGTTCAGGTTGTATTTAGGCACTCCCAGAAAAGCAGAGCAGACTTTCAGTCTGCAGTAATTAAAGAGAGGCAAGAAGTAAGCAAATTAGCTATCAAACTTCAACAACTCTGCTTCACGCTTCCCTGAGCTTTGTCAGAATAAGCTGCCAGTGCCTGATATTAATTTTACAGAAAAAAAAAAAAAGGTGCATATGGGGGTGAAGCGGCCGCCGATAGACCGCTCGCCACGTCTGTGTGCGCACGTGGGAGACCGGCAGCGCTCGCGCACCAGCCGAGCACGCAGAGGTGAGCGGTCGCAAGGCAGTAACCAAGGAAACCAGCTGGGACCGACCGACATCCTTGCGAATGTCGGAACAGTCTGGAAAGATCGCATCCCGCCCTGCGCTGGCACCGGAGCACAGGCAGCCCAACACAAAGCCTACCAAGCACATCTCTCTTCAGCTTACAAACGGGAGAATCCCAAGCAAGCGCTTGGGTCTCCAAGCATCTGTGCCGGGCTTGCACTGGGGAATTGGGAGGAAAACCACACCTACTGTAAGCATTTGTTGTTCTGAAGGAGCAAAATGGTTTTGCAACTTGCTGAGCTTTGTGTCAGCCAGCGTTTCTCCGCACACGGGCTGACGCTGCGCAGCAGCCATGCCCTGACCTGCGGCAAGGCAAGAAACGCAGGTTGGCGGGAGACGAGCACCTTGCTCTAGGTCACACATTTTAACAGCAACGAGCTCGGTGACAAGAGACCTGAAAGTCAGTCCACAGCCAGCCCCGTACTCCACGTGACAACGATATCGCATAGCTTTCCCTCCTGCATATCAAGTGTAAAAATTCCTTTGGAATCGTCTCCTGCGCCAGCAGTAGACCCACTGGTGCAGCTGCATCGCCAGTCCTTCCACAGCCTTTAAGTGAATACCGCTTTTAGAGATCTTATAAAACTACCTGGTACAGCTCTTTCCTGACTGTCTGGACTCTCATGATTTTAAGTGCTACTTGAGCTCCTTTCCATCTCATCTTTCCTGCTCATCCCCATCTATACTACAGCAATTCTTCAAATTGTAGGCAACAAAAACCTCTAGAAGTATTGCTTCATCCTGCTGCAGCCATAAGAGATGCTAGTGTGAAAAGTACTTTTTGAAATTATCAAGTCCAAACCCAGCAGCGTTTGTTAATGCAAACACCTTGAACTGTCCTTAGGCCTTCAGCTTCCCTCCTTCCCACAACCGCAATGCCGTTCTCAGCAGCAAGAACAGCTTTAGCGCTTGTTCCCTTTACAGTCCATGCAAAGCAGTGTTACCACGAGATGATGGGTTCAAGAGAAAACTGCATTTCCTGGGCAAAGGAAGTAAATTTCTGTTTGGGGTGGTTGGTTCGTTGTTTTTTTAAAGGCATGTTGTGAAAAACAAGAGCTGCTTTTGGAGAGGTAAGAGATAAATACGCCTTTAAAGGAATATCATCCTTTGCAAGCCAGATAGGAAAAGTATGTTTCAATGTGCAACAGCCCTCTTTGATAGCGCAGGATGGGCTTGATTGCTATTAATTCCATTAATGATATTATATATTATAATATATAATATTATAATATATTAATAATATCACTCTCATTACTGTCCAGATTCACACTGTGGGACTCGGTCCTCCCCTTCCAACACTAAACACGAGGGAATCTATTTGCACCATCAGGTCACCAGCGGGATTCACGCTTAGGTCAGCGCTAGGGTACTACAGATCCTAAGCCGCGTGTTTGCTAACCAGCAGTCACATGCTGGATACCCTTGGCCGAGTCACATCTTTGTGCCTTTGCTTACTGTCAGGGTATAGATCATCACCTACAAGCGTGTTCATACATAGCCCAACCCCAGCAGGCTCTTATCTCTGCTGCAAGTTTCAGGAGTATGTAGAAAAACCTGGCTCTAGCGCAGACTGAGAGCAGATAGCAGGAAGCTGAAATCTGTATTTCACAAATCAAAATTGCATTTCACAAGTAATTTATCCTCACATTAGGATGAGCACAGAAACTGAACTGCAGATAACTGGAAATATAGAACTAATGTATTAATAGGAACTTATGAACTTCTGTATAATTAGTAGCATCTCGTAAGGTGCCTTTACACAAGTTAAGTACCACTAGTTCCATTATAGAGGTGGGGAAACTGGGACACAGATGTCCCCAAGGCCACAAAAAGGCCAGTAGCAGAGGACAGCAATACTCAGGGCTCAAGCTTCCCAGGGCAATGCCCTAACTTGCAAGCTACATCTGCTCTTACCAGAGTAATGCTTTATTTCAGTATCAATTCATCAAGGAAAAGCCCCAACGCTTTGTATAGGAGAATCACTCACTAATTCTCACCACAGCTATAGAAAAGTCCAGCAGCTTTAAAAAGTCACCATGACCTTAAGCACTGCGACAACTGCCTCTTAGAAGCTCTTGTGCTGAGCAAGATGATCACATTGTCCGTCACCAGCATCTAACAGAGCACATCAGAAGACCAATTTTAGAGATCCAGAGTCCCCTATGCGGTCAGTCAATGGTGAGAAACGATGACCACAGACCTTTAACGCTATGTTTTGCATTTCCCATACTCAAAAACCACAAAGAGGAAATCAAGAGCTCAGATTTCAAACACCCATAATAAGAAACTCTTTAAAAAAAAAAAAATCTGCATGCAAAGCACCACTGTGCTACAAATGTGAAGTCACAGAACAAAGTGAATGAGTAAAGAACATCTCAGACTTAAGTAGCATCCTGGATGCTATTTAGTGAGGTGACACTTTATAATCTTTAATATACTTCTAAAACATGCCCTACTGAAGTCCCTGCTAAATTAAATGGGCTCATTGCCTTGCAATGAAGTAGATAGCTGGAACTGCTACAAAATTACACTGCTCCTCTGCCCCAGATAAGCTTGTCACCAGTGAATTCTTCCACCCCCTTTTTTTTGCTCCCATATTAATGCCCTCCATCATAATAAGGATTCCTACCCACTGCCAAAACTCAATTTACACTATTTACTTTAATGACCTCATTTGTCATCCTAGCATGTGTGTCTACCTCTGGGACTGCAGCCCCGTCAGTCTGCCAGAAGGTCTCATTTACAGTTTGCTCTTTCATTATTATTTTTAAAGATTAAATTGCTTCCATTTCAAGGCAAACAGTCTGGGAACTCCCACAGCCCAGAGGATACCAAGATACATTTGATCAATATATTTTAGGGTTACATACATCTCAATCCCAACTGACTCTCCCCCTCCACACCGGCCCACTGCATCATCCATCTATTTCCATCACCTTTCACTTTGTTACTCCTTTTAATCTTTGCAAAAGATACACACTGGTTATGCCATTTGAATATTGCCATAACATTTCAAGTTGTAGGAGGAATTTTAACTTTTTTCTTTTTTTTTTTTTGGGGGGGGGGGGGGGGCGGAGGAGTGTGATGATTTCCTTCCCCAATGCATCACTTCATTTGTCTGTTCCAAACCACGTTTTTTATCTCACAGCTTGACTACTCCAGAGAGGTATATTCCTTCCTATTAGATTATCTTCCTCTCTTACGGCGTGTCTCCAATCCCGACATGCTCAGTAAAATTCAATGTTAATTAAGTCATTTAAATAGGTTAGGGAAGAGCATAATACTTCATGTTTCATTATGCCGCATGTTTTGCGGAAACAGCATTACACGAACTGCTAGAACTATGCTAGAGGAAGCCTCCAAAAATACAGCACCAAAACCAACACAACAATCTGCCACGCAAAGCAAGGGAGGGAGGGACCGGGTATTTGAGAAATTGCTTATGTCTGTCTGCAGCGTCTCAAAAAAAACATTCCTCAGCTCGTTTGCAACATCTTTAAAAAGAGATATTATAAGCCATTTTGTTGCTTATGAGTAATCACTCCATCCATTTGCCGCCTCCCAACTCAGCCCCCAGTCGAGTGACTGGGACAAAACGCATCTTACCAATGCAACCCTTGCCACCTCTGCGTTTCCAATTCACATGCAAACATTTGCAAGGCAGACCAGACATTTGCTAGACATCGTTTGCAAATCCTGGTATAAAGCTTAACCAGAACAGATTAATTGCTAGGAAAGCAAAGATAGATAGGTGCCAAACTTAGAATCACAATGTTATCGGTTCCTTAGAAATGCTTTTCTTTGGCTAACAAAACCTGTCTTTTAACCAAAACAAGAGAGCAGTGAAACTTCCCTCATAACAAAGTTTAAGCACTCAAAGTTGTTTCAAAGTTACTGAGCATCTATCTCATTTTCTTCAGCTCATACAAGTACATGACTACTCCTTTCTTGTTTTCCTTCCGTTGCAAAATTTGTCTTTAGTCCCAATAAACATTAGCAAAAACCTTTACGTCTCCCATTAGTGATTTCCAATATGCGGCTATGTTTCTTCAGAAGCCTTTCCAGTGAATAAATTCATCCCAAACTAATAGTACTTGTTATTTATACAGAGACATCCTTGCTTGGGATGTCTTCTAAGTAGACTTCAGCAGAGGCGTAAGAAATAACATCTTTATATCAGACTCAAATACCTGTGGAAAACATGGGTATTTTCTACAGAAAAACGCGCTTCAGATTTCTCATCAATATATATGTATAAAGCTAAACCAAAATTTTCAAGTTGCTTCTAGATAATATATGATGATAACTTGGCAATAAAACAATTTTACAGGTTATGTATGGTGTATAAAAGCGTACAAATACTACTTACTGTTAGATGATTGGGTTTCTGGTACGTAGGGAGAAGATGGGAGATATTACAGCAGAGTCTTCCCTGGATTCCCTCAAGTCTCGCCCCAGATGATCACACGCAGACCAGAGCAGCAGCGAGGCTGAGGAAAACAAAACAAGAATTGACAACATTAGACCAGCAAAAACATTACTAGCGTGGTCTAAAATAACTTGCTAATACAGAAGCAACACAGCATCATCAAAGCTCTTAGGAACATCAGGTAGTGCCAAAAAGATGCAAACTTTTTAGAAACTGTGCGCTAGAACCCTGAAAAATAGCTTTTAGACTCAAGGTTGTTATTTCCCCCCCCCCCCCCCCCCTTTTTTACTTTATCTGTGGAGGACTTGTGTCATTAGCATACTCTGTTCGCTGCAGCACAGAATGGCTGATGCCTGTGTAGTCAGCTCAAACCTGAGACTGAAAAAGAACTATTTACCATTTCTGTGGTAGCTATTTTCTAAAGAAACATAGGGGGAATTTTAATAAAAACAGTAAAGCAGAAACCGCACAGAATTTGCATGTGAAGCAGGGAAGACTTCCTATCGTTCTTGTTTTACAGGTAGGGAAACTGAGGCACAGCCCACCAAAATCATTCCAGCAAAGCTCTAAAAAGAGAGCTGGGAAGCTTAAAAACCCAGAACTGTGGTTTACAAGCAAAGCCCATCTCACACAGCCTGAATCTTCCTATGATCTAAAAACCCAAGATGAAGATTTTGCCTAAGCGGGTATATTCCTGTAAAGTGTCGTGTTTAACAAACCAGACTTTTCTGTTACTCTCTGTCAAGAGTTTCTGATCCATTTAACAAGGGGTAAAGGCTCTTTCCAACAGACATGAACCTGTCACGCTTGGCATATTCTGACACCTACTCTAACTGTAGAGAGGAATATTTGTAGTCACAGCAGGTAAACGAGCTGTGGACAGGGAACACAACTAATTTAATAGCATGAATTATTTACACATACATTCAGGAAAGCCATCTTGCTACACAGCAGTCCCAGCAGCAGGGATTATTAATTTATAACTCAACTACAGCTACATTAAACAGAATGAGGCTTCCATAAAAAGTTAACTGTGGAGACACAGAAAACACTGCCTAGCCCATCTAGAAAGTACAACAGGGCTCCCTAACAAAGCCTCAGCCGTTAGCCAAAAATCAGTCACCTCTCTTGGGCAATGAAACAACATCCACTAGCTTCCAATTTCCATCCAGACATGCCGACTTGTCTGCTGCGCCCATGCAAAGCAATGCATCCTAAAGCGGGATCTGCCTTTAAGCTTTCCTTAGCTTCCAAAATAGCATCAGATTCCTCCCTTTCAGAACAGCAGTGCCAACGCACCTTCCTCCCTCAGTGAGCAAAACCCGGGACAAGATAACAGGGAGCACCCCCCCTCCTGCAATCTCCCCGCTGGGCCCCACTCAGCATAGATCTGATCAGAGGCAAAGGGAAAAAGAGACACCCCAAAGGGAAAAGAGGAGAAGCATTTGGGATGCTAGGAATAACAAGATTTGGCGAGAAGCTGCAGAATGTACGGAGGAAAGAAGGGAATGGGAAGTACCAGAGCAGAGAGAGCCAAGGAGAAGGACGTGGGGCACAGAGCCCAACTACAGCAGGAGCCTGCAGAGAGAGCCAGAGCGGAGATTGTGGCTATGGGGAATTTGGGCAAGACGAGCAAGGGAAACTAGGGAGACAGACTGGTCCAGTTCCCTCCGGAAAAAGAAATGCAGATGATAAATCTGGAGGGCGAAACCTGGTCAGCAAGGAGAAGCCTGGAGACTGGAAATAGATAAGGAAGAGGCAAGACTGAGCATGGGACAACAAGAGGAGCTCATGCTTCACGGAGCTTCATGCACCACTCTGCAGCTTTAACCACAGCCTTTTAAAGTTAGGTGTTTACACGACAGAAACCCACACCGTGGCGTGCCATCCCAAGACATGGTTTTAGACAGACATGGTTTTTTTTCCTTGGTTTAGCTCCCAGCCAGACACTTCATATTCTTAAATCTTGCTTGTGTGCATTGTACCGTCTGCAAAGAAACAGAAGCTGCCTCTCTGTGCATGTTCCCAGCACAGTATTTAGCCTGATAAACATGCTAACGGCTGGACTGCCTGCATCCTCACATGCTTTTTCGCCCAATAGATGGCTGATGCAGCAAATTTAATCTTCATACGGTAGGAACTCAGTTCCCATTAATGACTAGAAACCCTCCATACTGCACCATGATCAAGAAATAATTTCATAAAGCACAACCTCGTGGCAGAGCCAACTCTGCTGTTAACTCTTTGCTAAAGATCAAAGGACCGAAAAGGGCAGGCTGGATTGCCTGGTCTTGGTGATTTTGAGTGCTACTGTTTTCAGGAGGTGTTTGGCTCTTCCCGAACGTACATAAATGATTTCACATTGGGGCCAGAAGAAAAGGCACCCAACGGCACTTCAGCCCCGCTGAATGGTAAGGAGAAAGCACGTGATCGACCCAGTAAAGCAGTTTTTCCTCTGCCTTGTACAGGTATATTCCTGGCACTTTCAAGAAGCCCGTGTTTGACCTACTTCGAGATCGCTTTGTGGTACTGCGCAAATCGCCAGCCAGTGCATATATCGTGGGCCGGTCCTCCTAAACCCCAAGCCTCCCTGCACCTGGGCTGAAGCAGCACCCTACTGTGCCAGCACCTAGCAGACTCCCTGTAACAAGGGGAGGTGGGGACCCTCTTTACTCCTTGTCCTGAACCCTAGGAGCATCATTTTAACTGCATGCGAGCTACTAACAAAGAGAATTTGGTGTCACTGCTGTGATTCCCACCATGGCGATATCTGAGGCTATCATCAGACCCCGGCTGAGGCTACATGGAATGCCGTCCCTGTGGACCAGGACAGTTAGACAGCAGTCACAGAGCCTCAATAAATAAATAAAAATTAAAAAAAAAAAAAAAAAACCACACACAAAACCCCACCAAAACAACAAAGAAACTACCTATTAACTGCAAAAACTGGAAAAGCAGAAGGTTAAATCCCAGCAGGGTGGAAATTCTCCTGTGTCAGGGATTTCAAGCACCACGAAAGGCAGCTTCACACTGAATTTGGGAGGGAAAAGAAGAGATGACTGCTTCTGAGTGTCTAGAGAAGGGCGGGACGGATGCAAACAGGAGACAAAGCCTTCGAAAGCTGCTGCCCTTTTGGTATCAAAAAAGAGGAGAAGCCGCACAAGTCACTTTAATACCAGCTATGCCAAGGCATGAGCAAGGACCCACTCTGCCACCCAGTATCTTTCACTAAAAGTTCTGCACAGTTTCCAACAGGCATCTACCTGATGCTTGCACAAGCAGGGATTTTGCAAGCCCTCGAGATGACCCAGTAGCTCTGTGCCTCAGTTTCCCCCTCACAGACAGATCAGGGAGGGAACCAGGCCAAGCGTGCCCTATGCAGGCCTGAGAGCAGGTGTGGGCGAGATCTCATTAGCTCTTTGGGCCACCACCTGCACAGCCAATAAGTAATTTTTTTTTTTTTTTGTGCTATCACAGCCCTGGTCAGCAGCTGAGGAAGAGGTCAGAGAGCTTAGCAGAGGGGGCATAGGACTCATAGAAAGTTCTCAGATTCAGGGCAAGTTCCCTTACAGACTTGTTTTGAAAGCTTAATCACATTATCTGCTGCTCTGTGCTCCAGTTTCTCCTTCTTTACAACCACTCACATGAAATACTTTGAAAAAATCGTGAAACATTAGATACAGGTCATATTATTGCTGCGTGTTGTGACCGACACACGCTCCAAAGAATGTAGTCTATTAAAGGAGGGGTAGGGGCATAAGGGGCTTTGGGGGCAGCAAGTCAGTGTTGTTAGCAAGAGCCACAGGCACAGAGCAGAATACAACCGGTTTAGACTCAGAATACAACTGGTTTAGACTCAGAATACAACTGGTTTAGACTCCTACTTCAGCGCAAGGAACAGGGATCACTTAGCAAAGCAAAAAGCATCTATTAACAGAGACACAACGTGCTCTTGATCATTGCCTGGTGCGAAGACCAACATCATTCACACCAACAATAGGCAGCACAACCAGACTCCAAAACACAACAAGCAATTTCAAGTGTATAACCCACTGGTTACCCACACCACAGTACAGGGCACGGACAAATCCTGCCTCAAGAAGGGCACCATCACTGGGTACCCTAAGGACAAACTAATTATGCCTCTTCTGAGGCATGGGACAACCTCAGAAAGAAGCCAGCTTTCTTTCTGCACACCAAAATAAGGGCAGCATGCAAATTCCTTGCAGGTTTCCTTACCTCCTTTCTCCTCCACAGCTGTTGTTCTTTTTCCTCAAGGAATCAAGGTAGAAGGCAGCACTAAACGCTCCCTCACAAGCACACAGAGAGCTCAAACCAGCAGAGAAATCCAGGAGAAGCACACCACGTACATCAGGAGGCTTCATCACCACAGAGCTCCAGCAAAAACCAAATTCAACCCATACTTTTCATCACAAAACAACACAACAAAAATAACCCAACTACCTCTCCACCTTCCTCTCCAACTGCTGCTCGCTGGGCAGCAATCAACAGCTTAAGAGAGTCCTCCTGAGTGCTCCGGAGTGCTAACAAGGCCCACCTGTGAACACAGCCACGCTGCTCCTGTTTGTCTCTTGCCGGTCAGCCTGGGTTGCTGGGGGGTTAGAGCCGAAATCCACCAAAAAGAATTCAGTGGGGTTTTTGAGGACTTATGAAAATGCCAACTTAATTCCTCAGCACCTCAAAAATGAGCGAGCTTTTACATGTTTCCTGTTTGTCCACAAAAATATGTGTTGCGAATTCATGTTTTCTCTCTTTTTCTCCTATTTTTTCCCTCTTGCAGGACGCCAGGGGAGGAAACAAGCATATTTTACTTTTGAGTTCTTGTTCAAGAATGTAATGAAAACTTGGAAATTATTTTTTCATGAAAATGTCCACTTAGGAAAAAGACAATTCTCTTCTCTTTCAGGAAGAAATCGTTTCATTAAAAAAGAATAAAAAGGTAAAAGGGTACTTTCTAATGAGAAGCTGGAGTCTCTTAATTTATTAAGTAGCAACCCCAGCCACACAAACATAATTTCTTTGTTTGTTTTTCTCCCCAGTGTCCACACTGGCAGCAGGCAACATTCCTGACAGTACTTCTGAGTTACCAGCAGCGCTTCGGTTAGGAAAAGAAAAAAATTGCACGTATTTCTGATTTACAGTCAGGCTTTCAAGACTTAGCCCAGGTCAAAACTCAGCTCTGTCTTTCTGCCTTATTCAGCAAAGGGTGCTGAACTGCGGTCCTGCCTATTGCGATTCCAGCAGAGCTATGCCGAAGAGGCGTTTGGCTCGGGGAATGTATTTTGCATGTTTCTGTTCTCATGGTAGCTCTGCAGAAGGTAGCCACTATCAGGCAAAGTTTTTTTGTCTAGACAGATGCTAGGAGACGGTAAGTAAACCATTCACCATCACATAACTAACAGAATTCCCGTGACAAGCTCGTGCCGTTACAGCTAGGTCACGTTGCCTCCAGACTATAGGATTTGCAAATGGCAGATATTTTACTGTACCCATTGGCCCCGGAAACAAATTGCAGTAGGAGCATTTATGGGAGAGATGAAAGATGGGAAGGGTCAGGTTAAATATCAGGAGGAGGCTAATGCATCAGTTCTGGAGCTGCAATGGGTGACACATCCCGGGGGGCAAGCGCTGGCTGCCCCTGCTTGTCTCCAGCTGTGAAATACATTGGACTGGAGCCCTAAAACAGCGTCGCCACGCACGTCCTTGCAGCAATAGCCACAGAAGTGGCCTGCGATTGGCAACACAAGGGAGGTAAAGCTGAATGTTAATGAGCAGGACCTGGAAACAATCTCTATCTGCAGTCTACAGATCTAGTGCGTTACTTCCTTAGCTTAAATTAAAGTCCTTACTTAATGGGGTTGGGCACAAAGCCATTTTACCAGAGTTCTGTCACTAGCATTGTATTTATAACCATGATATCAATATGCTCCACCCAAGACTGAAATCCCTTTCTATTTTGAGCCGTGCAAGAAGAGAAGGACAGAGTTCCTGCCCCAGAGAATTTACAATTTAAACAGGCTGCAAGAGAGGGAGAAAAGGACTCCGTGGAGTCCCGCAGTACGGCAGCATCCGAGTCAGGTGGGCATGAGAACATGGCCTGCCAATTGATTGCATGTTTGCTCCCTCAGTTGCTGACCAAAAAAGCATGTCCATAAATTTGCAAGTCCAGAACATGGTTCAGAGCCATGCTTTAGCACTAAAGTCGGGGCGGCTGTAAGCTCTGAATCAGCCATTTCCTTACCCCTTTGGTTTGTCAGCTAGAGCTGGCAGCACCATAGTCCTTGCCATGTGCTGCTCTGTCAGCTTCAGAAATGCTGATCTCCCTCACTAGTGATTGAAGTTCTCCCAGCACCTCATTACCAACTCTCCCAGTTGCCTGCCCCACATCAAAGGGGTTTCCTGAGGCTTTGACAACAATCTCCCTGCTTTCAAGGGAAAGCTGTTGCAAGCTTTTTTTGTATGAAATGATTTAAGGGAGCTGAAATAGGATTTACCCATAGATGGAAGAAGCCCCAATTTTGCATCCTGCCACGCACAGTAGAAGACGATCCCTACAGTCGGTGGGGAAGAGAAGCCCTGCGCAAGTCAGCACTTTCAGCCTAAAGAACGGGCTCTCGGAAGATGCTGCCCCAGGATGGTGATGCAGACACGGGCTCCGTCACCGCTTCAGCAAGAGGTTAAGCTGCAGCGTGCGTAAACATACAGCAGCTCTAATCCTGCTTGCAAAGGTGGAATTGCTGCCGCTGGTGTGAAGCTATGGAGGTTCGTGCTTTGGTGCGGACTGATCAGACAACTATTTATCTTGAGTGAGATGGAAGTAGGTGCTGCTGCACCACCTCGGAGCCTGAGCTATCTGGATAGGCCCTCCTTGGCCTCACACACAGACACGGCAATCCCTCCTTCGATTGCAAGACAATCAATCAGGACCGAGGCTTACACAGCAGCTTAAGTGCCCGGACCCACACCGTGCTTGCAAAACAGTACCAAGCATGAATGCGTGCAGACCTGTCCGCACTGTGACAGATTTTCATCATTGCTATTCATCTTTGAGCACAAATTTTAAAGGAAATATTTCCTTTAAAATATGCCCTTATTTCCCAGCACTGAAAATGCCTTTAGGCATCGCATCCAGAGCAATTTCCCTCACTGGAAGATTTTGCATCTAATGCGCCCCTTGTAATAGTCACGCCGGTGCACTGGCTATGGGAGCAGAGAGAAAACGTGCACAAGCATGTGTGCGTGATGGAGTCTGTGTGCAAGCACAAGCAGATCCGAACACGTTCAGACCCCAAATAGCATGGCAACAGGAAACTATGCCCTTCACACTGTGTATTAATGGTCATTCCACACAGCATGTTGCTATGCAAAACCCAGGAGGGCTGCACACTGCATCTGTCTAACTCCTAGTGAGCATTGCTTCAGGCAGCTGTTCAAGGGAGATAATTAAAGATGGTCTCCAAATCCATAAATCAAAGAGAGAAAGACCTTGAAATGGGGGACAAAAGGAAGAAAAAAGGACTTAAAAATATGCCCCGTGCTGTATAATACTCAGATAGGTTCTTTCCAGGCACAATTGTGTTTCAGAACCAGCATGCTGAGACTCTGCAAGTTACTTGGGAATCCAGGTGGGGGAGGCATTGAATCTCCGGGTGTTTGCGTGGCTTTGAGTGCTTTGCTCTGCTGTTAAATCATAGCCCTTCTTTCCTGCATGGCCTGCCAGGGAAAAAGCAGACGATGCTAGTTCCCCAAGGAAAAGCTGTCGAGCTGAGGGGACGTGACTGGCTACGAAAAAATACCAAGGGAGAGTAGCAGGGAGATTTTTCTCCACAGTCCAGATACACAAGGAGAAAGCTTAACCAATAACAAAGCTCCATTAATGCCTCCCTTACGAGCATTAACATTTTACCAGCATCAGTAAAGTCACAGGTTAGTCGAGAGGGAGATATCCCCTTTCATAGCAAAGGGGAAACCGAGGCACGAGAGGGCGAAGGTCCGTATGTACGGAAATGTTTCCCAGCAAACACCACGAGTGGCCACTTGCCTGCCATGAAGCAGAACTCTGTTAGTTTATAAGTGGCATCCTTCTGGCTGCAGCACAGGCCTGGGACCTCTCTGCTGCTTTTCAGCCCCGCGCACCAGCTGCTTGGTGGAGCAGACCGACAAGCTGTGTCAGGCAGCTGACGGCCAAAGCAAGGAAAGCCCCTGATTTTGCAGGAATCTCAGATTAAACGGGGGTGGCCTGGGCTCCAAACTGTCCTGGAATGAATCACTTTTAAAACAGGGAGGCACAGAGGTTTCTTGCTTTGAGTACTCCAGACGGATGGGCGCTTTTGCAAGCTTTAGACCAAATCATCTCCCAAAGTCAGTCCGAGCTCCTCGGGCAAGGATTTTTCAGCCTGACTGTGAGTGCGAGAAAGGTCTGCGAAGCCCTCAGCACCAGTATCGGGCTCTGGGGAGCAGCCGGTGAAAATGATTGACCCAGGAACATGCTCTGCCAGAAGGTTTGGAGAACACTGTCCTTGTCTGCTTCTGAGAATGCTGCTCTTATTTACTTTTTTCTTTTCCCCAACCCAAACCTCTTAACCTACTCTCTCACACTGCGGAGCTGGGGAGCTTTTCGTTAACTATTTCCTACCCTGGTTTCCATGGAAAACAGAAAGTCACCTGCACCATCTCCCAAGAGATGACAGAAGTGCCTCTGGTCTAACAATCCTACTTGCCCTTAACAAATGAGGCCAGAAACAAAAATTATCAAGATGCAAACCAGGGATTTCAAGTCCATTTGCTCAAGTGACACAAAACCTCAGCCTTTTAAAACAATAAAGTGCTAAAAAATTTCCTAGGTGTTTAGATAGGTCCACACTGAGATATACTTTCACAAAAAAGGGCAAAAGGGAGCATCAAGATGGTATATTACTAGAATGCTTTTGGAAGTATAATATATTGTTATTTAAAGCATTTAACCTTGCTTTTTTCCCTAGTGCGAGCCCTAGATAGACACACTTCTCTATTTCCATTATTTCCAAGGTCTGGGCCAGGTCCGTGCTGTGACATTAGTACCTGTCTTTTCTACTGTTTAATCTCGTTTCCCCCAGAGGCTTCTGCTGGCTCTCGTATCACGTATGATCCACCAGAACGGCACTTGAGAGCATCCAAAGTCCTAGAAGTCAGATGTTCAGTGCCTAAAGACGAGGTGAGGCGGCTCAGAAGTAGGATGCCTGTTTTGCATTCTTAGCGGTCCTGTGTATTTGAAGACTGATTTTCAGCATCTTTGCATCTCAGCTTCTCCATCTATGAGAAACACGTGAATGCATCTAACTGCTCGCTCAAAGGTGACAGAGAAGGGAAATTCAAACATAAGTAATGTTTGCAAACTAGCACGTGTTTCTTTTCTGTGTAGACATCCATACAAGGCTTCATAATTCTGCTTTAGGCTAAAATCAGCTCTCTTTTTAGTGGTTTCAGCTGAGCAGCATTTGCCCCATGACATATAAAGTACAGAGGGTAGCAGAGGTTCAAGTTCCAGGAATGAGAATGAATGCGGAAAAGACACCAAGCTCTGAGCAGCTGCGGGTTAGATGAGGCCATTTTAAAAATAAAAGATCCTGCTATGCTGTGCATCAGGCAGAACGGCGTGTGGGTCTTTTTTGGGGACAGATTCTGTGGAGTCTCTCTGGAACTAAAGTAGAATTCTTAATGAAACAGAAGTGCAGCGCTCTAAATTTAGATGCACTGTTAATGCTTTTAAAAGCATGTGCAGCTATAGCCATGGAGTGTCTGAAATTTCATTCACAGTGTTTGCTCCCATCAGGCCAAATCTGAAACCCACCGAAGCCAGTGGCAAAAATCCCATTGATTTCAACAGCCCCAGTGCTCGGCTCACTTTTCCTGTCCCTCCCCATCTTTGGTTGCCCATTCGGTAGATTGCTACGTGTGCCTACGTGAGACAGTCTGCAGTTGTTGATACTTGTAATTCCATTTTATGCTTTAGCCTTTCTGGCAGCAAAGAAGAAAGGTTAGAGCTTGCATAGCAGCTGGTTGAGCGAGACAGCAAAATAAACAGCAGGCCAAATAGCTGAAATCCAAAGGAGATATCTATCTTTTCAATATCAGATCTGTTAGTCTAATACTCTTTCTTTGTGTTGCAAAACAGGCTTCTCTTATTGCACTCCAGCTACATTTACATCAGATGTGCCATATATCATATCATAATACAGATAGGAACTGTGACTTGTCTGGTAAATCGCTTTCTGCTTGTAATATGCTGGTCTCTGTGGGATGGGAATGTATGAGATCTGCGGATTGAAGGCAGTATTGCAATCTGTAGTATGACGGCTATACATGAGGGACGTTCATATCAAACCCATACTGCAATTCATTGTTTAGTCAAAAAAAACCCCTTGATTTATAAATATTTCACCTGAGAAGAACATTCACTCTAAAACCAAGCACACAGACAAGCTCTCCGGTGCCAAAGGATGATCAAAGAGGATCATCTGGATGGATGCTAGGGACTCAGGAGCTGCAGCTCCTCCACAATAGAGCCCACCAAAATCAAACAGGAATAGAGCTCGTGCTTTTTCATGGGATCATTAATAGCTGGTAATCCCTTGTCTATTCTCTATTCCAATTAAGCACGTTATGTGATGAGCAGGGGTTAAAAACTGGTATTGGCTGTTCTGTGTAGAATCAGGAGAGGTGCATTTCTTTCAGTGTTAAAGAACAAATTACGAACTCACCTGTCCTGCCAAACTCTCTCCTTCCTCATAAGGTCAAGAAACTCAGACTGATGCATTAATAAAACAAAAACCCAACTCCTGTCAATCACTGCTGGGCTTATCTGTTAAGAGACACCTCTTTCTGCCAACAGCCTAGTTCTATTTTTACTGAGCAAATGCTTTCACACCTCAGCTTCCATGTGCGTGCCCACTTCATGCGTTGTTCACACCTAGTTTACTCTTAGCACCTCTCAAGGACCTTGCAGATAGGCGTGAAAGGATCCCTCCTCTGGACAGCCATGTGCTCTGATAGGCAGGGGAAAACAAATAGGAACCAGAGTTGCTGTCAGCACTTATGGCTATCTAGGGGGGACAGGAGAGGCAAGCGAGTGTATCTTCACTCCTTCACAATTGCTGGCTGCTTTCTCCCTTCTCTTTTTGTAAACAGTTTGGAGTTAAAGCCATATAAGAAGAACATCCTCTCACCAAGGGCCTGTATCTTTGGGGCTTATTTCATCCAAGCTGTAACTTTCCTCCAATTTTCCACGTGCAGCAATAGTGGGAGCACAACCTTCCAGCAAGGGGTCAATGTGTCCACTGGTACGTGACCAACCAGCTGAGGAACCAAGTTCAAGCCTCACAGTCCCAAACCAGTAATTTAAGTACTGAACCAACTTTCCTGCATTGCCAGATGTGCTAAAGATTCACTGCGTAACCACGAGGAGCACAGAGGGCCGGGCTGCGTCAGCTCATCCTAGAGCCTTTAGGATTGCCATGCAGGACATAACATCACTCCCATCCTTCACCAGTTGCTACGACTTCAGTAAGATGTGTTCAAAGTGTGGCTACTAACCCAAGTGTAGTCTTGGATGTATTCCCGAAGCATCCGTCTCAGTGACAATTAGGTAAGAAATATGAATCCCTTTGATATCAGTTTAGTGTTTTTCCAGTAACTTCCTACTTCACCTTTGGAACATGCACCATTTAAAGAAAGAGGACCACACGTTTAATTGGGATGGAAATAAATGTATATGCCAAGTATAATTTGACTTTAAAGAATGATCCTAGTATTCGAAACCTATCAGTTTTCCCCTTCCACCTCAGTTATTAATAGCAGAGGTGCAAAAGAAATCAGACACTTTTCCTGGGATGAACCAAGCTAATGGAGGGTTGGCCAAGCTGCACCCTGTATGTTGGGCTCTTGAAGGGTGTCTGGATGCCTGCATATCAGAACATCATGTACAAATGCTTTGCTGAATCCAGCCTGGCTGCGATTTACCACCGCTAAGAATACACACTTCCTAAAAATAAACCTGTACTTCCCTGGCTTTCTTCCTTTCTTTGTTTTCTTCCTTTCTCTGTTTTCTTTCTCTCTTTCTCACTCTCCTTCTACCTACCTACCTAGCTATCTTCTTTTCTGCGCTCTGTGCGGATTGAATATTCAAAAAGACCTCTCCTTTTCAATACTGTCAGGCTAGGGGCCTCCCAGCCCCCTAAGATTACCTACAGTGAAGTGAAGTTCACTTACTAACATTACTGATACAAGAATAAAACATTCTTGAGCCAGGCCTCTGTTTTACAACCATTTTAAATCATCAAGTTGATTTGGATCAGGAAGAGGCTGCTTCTTTATGTCAGAATTACAACAGGATGAATTTAGAACCTATTTTCAATTGAAAAAAAAACCTAAAAACCCCAATGGCTCAGAGACTACAAGATACTTGCAGGTAGATGATGGAGCATAAAGTTCAACATCATAAAGTGCTTTCCTTATTGTTACTTCAAGTCAGACGTCTCTACATCCCTCTCTCTCCCTGAAAAGAATAGTAAGATTGGCGCAAAAGGCATGAGAAATTTTTAAGACTCCCGCTTCCCATTCCTCCTAAGGGAAAGTCACAAGTCCAAGGGAAAGCTACCGATCCTCGCCATGTCAAAAATAAGGGTTGCTAGTTCTTTCCTCTACCGTGGAGAGTGAGACCAAAATTTTAATTTGTGACTGACGGGTCACTTTGGAAATCCAATTTTGCATGCCTCAAGAGAATGTGATTTTCATAAGGCATCAGAGCAGTCTTTCCTAGTTCACTAGAGCATGAATCTCACTTATAATTATTGAGGCCATTTCGTATTCAGCTTCTACTCTCCCTCACGCAGAGCGACATCAGCTTAAGTGTTCTCATCTCATTTTTTCTTTTCTCACAATTCAACCCTTTCACATTAGCAGTGATGGGGGGGAACCCTCTCTGAAATGTATTATTTCATTGAATGTTTCCAACCAGGCTACTTTTTTCACGGTCTTTATTTGGATCAATCATGTTAAAAGCTGATGTTGCATTATTTAATCTTTGACAGGCATAGAATTAAGATGCAGGTTTATTCACTTACAGAAAATGTCAGACTAGAATTAGATGATCACTTTAGGGATTGAACCTAACTACTAAGATAGATGCTGTTTCAAGCAGAAAATGTTAACATTCTTGCCATATTTTTTCCCTGGGTTCTAGTGCCAGGAGAATAGGATTTATTAGAACCTGGAGTAAGTTTGTGGAAAAATTATACTGTTCTTTTCTTCAGTGCAAACAACCTATAACTGGATATTCAGTACCGATCTGTACTATACCAGGTTTGGTACTAACATAATAGAAAGCACCCTAGATAGGTATACTCGCACAGGAATTTTAAGGACTTATGCCTGAGGGCAAGTCAGACTGTCTGCTGCAGCCTACTGCCTTGTCTGGCGTCAGACAGTTCTATAAAGCTGTGCTGATTTACAATAGCCGGGACATTTCCTCCTGCGACTTCAGTTTTCCACATAAAAAGCACAGTGCTCTTCAAGTTTAGTTACAAAAAGGACAGAATTCAACACCACCTATGCCAAGGAGATTGTTATTTCATGGGAGAGGCCAGGACATCAACAAAACTTTCCTGCTCTTGATAGGCTCACCTGGGTCAGGGAGTCCACTGCAAGTATCAGGCCATATCCTCAAATACTGTTCAAACATCTCAGTCGTGAAAAAAGCAACTGCCTAGCTCACGGTCCTGTAGCGTGCTGAATTTCCACTTTACTGGATGACATACCCAGCCACTGAAATTTTCGTTACCTTATGCATTGCATACCAGATCGTTAACCTCTCCAAGAAGCACAACACCCCTCAGAGCACGGGAGCTGCGATGGGAAATGACAACAGCTCTCCAGGGGTCCCAACGCTTCATTTTTAACTGGGCCTGAGCCACCTGGCCAGCCTCCCCTTACCTGTTCTCCTGAAGATGCATTTTATAAGGACCAATGTGCTCTGGTAACGAGGGGGTTAATACGCAGCTATACAAATTTTTCTCCTCTGTAGCTGAGTTGCCCTACAATCAAAGCAACAGCCTGTTTTTCAGCATGGATCTTATCTTCCTACTCAAGAGGTCACAGATTGCCAGCCTTGTTTTAATGAGCTGTGTCCTGTGATTTTCACAGTCACTTCGAGTCTAATAAGGGAACCCACAGGGGTAGTGTTTTCAATTTGCTCCTCTTTCCTGGAGAGTTTGTACCATACATCACACGTAGCAGTTCACAGCTGGTGAAAAAGAAAAGAATTAGCTTGTATTCCCTATACAGGGATTTTATAATTCAATATTTATTAAGATTGGGGTCCTCTCATTTGAAAGGCCAAACAGTTTGTTTTACTATGTGTGGGATATCTTACGTTAATGTAGTGAACAACTGCTTCCAAGAACTAATTTAGCGATGGTGTTGAAAAGCCCTGTGCACTATAGAAATATTATGAACTAAGAATCCTTAATACTTTGTCTAACCAAGCCTTGTGAATACAAATTAAACATAATTGGAATCCCTGTTCCCACCATCAGACTAAGGGCTACTTTACAACTGAAACACCACCTAAACGCCAAATTTCAATTTCAAATTCACTCTATAAAAGCACAGCCTGATTGTTTTCCTCCTTTCTAAGGAAAGCTTACGAAAAATGAGAAAATCTAAGCTTTACTTAAATGTGTATGAATGAACGCAGCTATCAGCTGAAGATCATTGCAAAGCAGTATAATAATAAGATTCATTAATTCTTCCAGACATCTGATATTCCCTTGTACGCAGACTTGCAAAATACTATTGCTCATTAAATAATACTACTGTCCCATGAGAAATTCAGAGATCTGTTTTCAACTTTCCACCTAAAAGGAATGTGAAATATGCCATTATTTTGGAATATAGAATATATCGATCTCCATATTCATACAGCAAACTTTTTATTTGAGATGCTTTCTCTTGGCATTTGGAGATTAAGTTGCTCTATTGAACAGAATTAAAGTATTTAATTTTAGTGAGATTTGGCATTAGTTTATGCTTCTCTACCGTCCATTAGTGTCAGAAATGAGCTATACATCTATTTCCAATAAATGTTTGTATAAACGTGCTTGTATACAGAATAATATAGACTATAAATTCAATGTAAGACACTTCACAGTGAAACATGCACAGTGAATCACCAAAAAGATGGAGAGATTTTTATCTTTTTGAGGCAAGGATTTGTTAAGTAGCCGGTAAAACACAGGAGACAACACATAATCTGAGTGAAAGAAGGCTTCTGTTAATTGGTAGGAACCTCCCAAACAAAGAGGAGCTAATGCAAGTGTTTCTTCATCTGCCTCTCACAAATATTCCTAGCTGTTTTGGATGTCGTCGTGAATAGTCCCTTTACTTGCTTTTCTGCTTAAAATAGTTTGAGTTAATGCGATTTTTCAGTTAAATGAGTAACAACAAGAGATTCGTCATCTAAGGGTGTGGCAAATACGTTAAGCACGGCTGGAAGACTTCAACATGTGTCTCTCCGTCATACCCAGAGGCTAATGACGTGCTCCCACTTTTTGCACAAAATGGAAAGAGCGCCAGCCACACGAGAAGTGGGAGGTGCAGAAGGGTTTTCCAGTGACCAGCGGATACCTTCTGGTGTGCTACAAGAGACTGAGGAACACACTTAGACCCTGCAGGTCAGCAAGGAGGCTCATTTTCATGTACCCACTCTGTAATTCCCATCAGCTCAAGGAAACATCATTAACCTTAAACCCAGTTTTAACTTTCCATGTCCTGCTGGAAAATCTCAAAATGTCAAGAAAGAAAATTCTCCCATGTGTTTCTGGAATGACAGTTTCTATTGCCTAGAGAGCAGGAGACGAACACAGTGTAGAAAACAAAGAAAAACAGCTTTACCTCCCTACGCTGCCGTTAATAAAAATTAAATGTCAAGCAGGACAAGAAAAACTGATGTGGTAACATACAGAGGACAGGATCCATGAGAGCTTCTGAGTAATGAAAAGGTCAGGGGAGCCTATAAATAAAGCCTGGAACAGACAAGATCTAGGGAGGGGGAAAGCTCATCAGAAGAGTACAACCGCTCAGGCAATTTAATGAATAAGTTTTATGTAAATGGAACAATTACTATTCCAGGTACAGAAACTGTCCTTACGCTGAACACTACGTACACGCCATGTCAACCATCAAAACAAGGCAGAAGCTGATCGCTTCTCGTACGGACTGCACCGTGCAGGGACACAGCTCAGTTGCAGGGATGAAGAGCAACTCCTGCTTCTGTCAGGCTGCCCCATGGAAACGGTTGGTTTTCCTGAGGATTTGGTTTGTAAACCCCACCTTCTCCATGTAAAAGCATGCGGGCCTGCAGGTTTTCAAGGTCAGAAACGTACCATCCTAGAGTTTGCGTTCGGCTTCATTCTCCCCTGTTTAATTCTCCCCTCCAATTTGGTCCCCCCTATCTGGCCACAGTTTTTCCTGGACAAGCCTGGTTCCTATCCACATCAGTGACCGCGCTGATCAGAGTGAAATCACAGGGAACGTGACCTACCCTTCTTTTAAGGGCTATATGATGCCCTGTGACAGTGTCCCACCTCACTGTTTTTTGCATGAACCCAGAATAAGAAATAGCTCCAGCCTCAATTAAATCACAGTAATAAAGCCCCGACTCAAAAAATCAACCAGCTTAAAATTCAGGACATGCTCATGGGCCTTCCTGAACTGGAGCCTGAACAGATACGACAAACAAAGCGACGTATGTAAGCACCGACTCGCCCAGAATTGTACGGGGGGTCAGTGGAAGTCGGGGATAAAACACAAGCTCTCTGAGTCACAGCCCATTGCCTTAGCCATCAATTACGCTGCCTTCTTCAATATCGTATATAACGAAGCACAGCACGTTGTTCTAGGCTAGCTGTTCATTTACACCAGGTAGGACCAGTTATTCATCCAGTTCATTATTATGATTGTCTACGACGTGCATTACAGGAATAACTGCAGGACTCAGCCCCGCTGTGCTAGCCACTCTGCAGGCACAACAGAGGCAGTCCCGCACCCCGGAGCTTGCAATCGCACTGCAAGAAGGCTGAAAGCAGATGGGTAGAAAAAACAGGCAGGGGAAGCACAGGGCAGCAAGACAGCTACGAGTCAATAAAACCTGACATTGGGAAATTAAATGCGAAAAAAAATGTCTTTTCTCTGCTATTGAAAGGTGCTTGGAGAGTTGTTCCAACTGCCCCACAGGATCTGGGGTCCTGGTCCTACTCCCTCTCCGTTGCCAATCGCTGTTTCAGCCTTGCAGTCTGTCTCTTTATTCAGCTTGGCAGCGAAGAGAAGCTGCGTGCTGGGAAGGACAAACCCCTCATGGCCTTCCTTCAAGGGTCCATCAGGCAATGACTCTCTCTGCCTGCACCTGGCATCTGTCTCTCCTCTTTCTATTCTGGGAGGAAGAGAAACAGCTGAGCTCTGCTGCCGTATGCGAGGGAGGCAGATGGGGCGTGAATTCAGTAGTGATTGTACTGCTCATTTGTTTGGCATAAAAATGACGGACACATGATGGAACAACCCGGAACAAGCATGGGGGGGGATGAATACTGAATAGCTTTTACCATCGTTAATTTTCCTATTACTGAGGTTTTCTTCTCCTTCAGTGATAAATCTGCATAAACGTGGAGGGTTACAGTCGTCATCCTGATTCTCGTCAGGTATTTTATGTCCTATTTCTATGATTTCCTATAGTGCATTTCTTTCACTTCTGGGCAATGGGAATAGACGCTGCAGTTTCACTCCTTAGTTAGCTGCACACACAGATACGTATGCACTGCTGGATATTTGGGTAGCAAAGGCAGAAAGGGGGAAGCATTTGCTTCATCCATGGGATAGAAACACAGATTCCTAGGATTTTTTATTCACCTTTGGCTTTATCTGCATTTAGGTTTGTGAGCTCTAAATCCATGCAGGATTTGAGGACCACAGTAAAATTAAAAAAGAACCTATTTTAAGATTAGGCTTTTCTGCCATGAACCCCAAAAGCTTTCACTGACCAGGACAATGAGTTCGGGGGTTTCTCAGCCTAGCCCATAGCTGCTGTTTGTGCATACTACAAACCCACAATTTCGTTCAATCTGATGAAAAGCCCCTGAAGGGAAAATATATTGAAAGAGCGATAGGTCAAAAATACGATGCATTTGCACTCAGAAAATGCAGGCTAGTGTTGCTGAATTTGCACATTGTAACTGCAAAAAGCATGAAATCCTTAAAATATTCCTGCAATGGTCTTATGCTGAATGAGGAGCTTTGTGAATATTTCAATTACAAGACGAGGCTTGAAAAAATAGAGTTGTTTCAATTTTGAATCACCCTTCCTTAAATAACTTGCCCTATTTGGTATTAAATTAGACTCGGTTAAATCCAACAGCCACTCCACATGTCCTGGCTGATGCTGGGACCTCAGGAGCTAGAACCACCTCACTGTCCCTCCTGCTCTTGCTTTGAATAGAGCAACCACGGCTTCATTCAGGGACACTGAGCTCTTGCCATCTTCTTTGGCAACCAAAACCCTATTTAGATGGCTCAGCCAAGGCGTTTCCCCTCCTCCTTGCCCACTGTTATTTACAGTATTTGAGTCTTAATTCAAAGGCTCAGCTTTTTGCTGTGGAGTACTACACCCACCCCCCTCTCTGTATCAGAAGCAGCAATAGTGACTCTATATCAGACATGCACAAAGCCGGTCTTGTTCTTGCAGGGTTGAAGAGATACCTAGAGAGTGGGAAATAACACTGTGCTGCGCTGACCATCTCATCTCTACTTCCAGGTAAGGAAAGGTCGCTGATTTTCTTCTCTGTGCCTATTTAGAGAGATAGACTATGATTCAAATACTTTATGAATAAAAGCACAGCTTTACAACCTTTTTACCACTTCATGTCCTGGTTCTGATCTTACTAAACCAACCAAAATATAGCATTAATTCTGAGGAGTTACTCCTGATTTTACTGGAGTTAATTAAAACTGGCTATTTTTTCACTCATTCAGCTCACCCCCCGAGCTAAATTCTGCATTTGCTTACACCAGGTGACCTTCAGTGCGTGCTAAACCAGTGCCATCACTGAGGTCACTCTAGAATTGGGTTTGTATCAGCACGTAAAACACTGACTTCAGTGGGACTTCAGTTAGATGTCATGCTTCTTAGGAAAGTAGTTGCATGTTTGTGCTACCTGGCTCTAGCTTAAGCAGGATGCCTGGACAGTCCTGTAAGGCAAATAACAAACTTCCTCCAGCAAATCTGCAGAATTAGGCTTCTCTTTTTAGCACAAGTGATTCCACCAGCACCCGTTGTTCAATACAAGCCACCTTCGTACACGTTTTCTTACGCACAATAAGGTCTGAAAATGCATCCCTCCCCTCCATTCCCTGAAAGCACAACCGCTAGTCCTTCAGGGCCGAGTTCGGGCCCGCTAGGTGTTGGCAAAGCGGAGGGACCCCCTGGGCTCCACTGGAACGTCTCCCCATTTCTCTGAAAGAGAACGATCTCCTAAATGAGATCAGAATTTGGACTTGACTTCTTCATATAGTAAAATGCCAACAGCTAGATTCTCCTGCTTCTCCCACCCGTCTAAATGACCGTGCATCCCTGGAAACAAAGTCCTGACAAGTGTCAGTCAAAATATCAGAATCGGACTTTCAGTAGTTATCACTGTTTCACTAGCCTTGAAATGGAAACTGCTGCCACTTTTACGCACGGACTGAAAGCTTGCCTAGTTTCCCTGTAGCTTAATTAAGTATCCTCTCCATCATCCACCAAACTGCTGCCTAGCGCATTCTGGCAACATGCCTCTCATATATTGCAGCAGATACGGCTGGCAATGCACAGAGCTTATCATGGGGTATTAACTACTTGAGCATAAATAACATTCCCTCTTATCTCAGCTTCACGATCTACTATTTCTGATGGAAATATATTCATAATAACAAGTGAGAGAAAACAATAAGGGGGTAAATTCAAGCCTAAAAAATGAATGACAGGTCTTGAAATGAGTGAAAGTTAAAGCCAGGCAAATTAAAATGAAAAGTAAAGGTACGTTTCTAACAGTCACGTTGATTAACCCCTGAAATGAACTGCCAAGGAAAGAGCTGGATTTTTCAGCTCTAGATATCTTCAGATCAGTCTAAGAAACATACTTCAGTTAAAATGAGTAGTCTTAACAAGCATAAGCATGGAAACTCATACAAGAGCAAAAAGGATGCAAGGCATACTGGTAAGCTTGGCCATACATGAGCACCAGTCACATTGCACAAGAACAGAACAGTTAAAAAGCCAGGCCTAGGAAAGCAACCGATACAATAAAATGACTTGCTTGCAGGGCTCCCTCCCACTCCAATCCCCAAACCCTCAAACAAAATCAAGCAGAATGACAAAGCCTTTACTGTAAGCAATTCTCCGTTCCTGCCTCCACTCACAGCTCATTAACTCTCCTGCATTAGAAGGGTGGTTCCCAACTATCCTGTCACAAGGAGAAAAATAAAGAACAAGAAAAGTAGCTTTTGTTTGCTCAAAAACTCTCATTAATGACTGCAGGACAGAAACACACACCTGAAATTAAATTACTTTCACGACTCTGCACTGCTGAGGGTTACACGACGTGTTTGTGTTGTGCAATGCAGGGTTTAGCTGTGCGGTGTGGGAAAATCATTTGAACACGTAGGTTTGCCTGCCAGAAAGACGATGCGTATGGCTACGTCCGTATGAAGGCACCTGGACTCACGAGGAATAACACAGTCCTCAGGCGGTGTTTTAAAACGCGGGACTGAGGTATGCAGCTTTGGGGGGGCGTTTGTGAATAACCGCACACTTTGTGTACGTGCACAAGAGGGGCAGCTTTGGAGAGCTACCGTCACGTGCGTGGCAGGAGAGCCAGCTGTTCATGTACACACACCCTTAGACGAGCGTACGCTATTGCGGATGGGTACTGCTGCGAGGATTTCTTATCAGTGATACATTTATAAGGCAGATGTAATTATTCAATGTTTTGCATATGTATTTTTAGCCTGCTTACTAGGTCCGTTATATAAATGTGAATGGTTGTTTGTGCATGAATAGTGTGTTTACAGGTTATAAATGTTTCCCATGGAGTATTAGTTAATGTTTTTCAAAGTAGAGAGGCTGATGAGTGTATAGTATATATTGGATATTTACGTGGGTGGACATATCTGCGTGAGCTATTTCAACTCACATAAGAGATGCAGACTTGTATTTAAATGCTCATTACAGCAAAGAGCGGGTCTATGATGCTTTTATGCCCACGGTTTACTGTCCTGCACACACTGGCGGAACAGCAGGGAAACTGATATAATTTTCAGAGATGACGATTCTGGAAGAGGTTCTTTCCCTTACTTTCAGAAAAGTTCAATACACCCGCTAAATTAAATCTCTCTGTGGGATACGTTTCAGGAAAAGGAGAACACAGGACAGTCCTGGGGCCTGCCTGAATGCTTTGGAAAGGGTACGACTTGATCGCATTACCAAAACCCACAGAACTGATTGCCGTGCTACACAACTTGAAAATACGGTTCCCCACCTTTCTATATCAAATGCAAAGTGCGTTCAGCTCTGGAGGATATCCTCCTCCAGATCTGCTCAGCTTATTAAAAAACACAGGAGGATGTTTCTCCTATTCTACAGAAGTCAGGGAAGGTCTTTTGCTGCTGCTCACACTGGCGCTGTTTGAAGCATCGATTCAACAAGGTACTTAGGCATATTTGCAAATTTCAAACACAGAAATAGTCTGTGAAGCCAACAGAGTATGCAGCTGCTCAAGAGCTTTGCTCAGGAGGGGAGAAATACACTTCTTGTCTTACTTCCCAGGCACTGCAACGGATTTGCACCCCGCGCCACTACGCACCATTCAGCAATTATTCTTCTAGCAATACCTGATGTGCAACAACAACAATTCCTAACACATAGGATATGATTTCTCAGACTTGACAGTATTAAGAAGGAGCAGTTTTGTGTGATGAAATTTCGAGGGCAATGAGCAGATGAAATAACTTTTTGGGTATTTCAAGATGGCTAGCTTCTCTCTGGAGGGTAAAAGCCATGAAGGAGAAGAAAGGTGCAGAGGCAATCTAGCGCCATTTTCCAGGCTCTCTATCTCTGGCGTCACGTACGGGACCCAGCAATCCCTCTCACGTTGAACTGAGCTGAACAAGTCAGCTCGTTGGGTAGAGCTTAGCTAACATCTCTCTGAGGGGCTGAAAGTGCCTCTGACTTGCCCAGATCAGTTACAGTTTTACTTACCATTACCATCCCCTACATTCGGAGTTCACTTCAGCTACAGAATAAAAAAATTCTGAAAAACAATTTTGACACACAATTATTTTGCAGAGGTAGGGTGAGAAGTGAGGGTCTCAGAAAAAGAACAAGCCCTTCTAAGAAACCTCTCCTATTTTTCTCCCTGTTTTCTTCCCTCTGTTCCTCTGAGGCTCAGTATGGAAAAAGAGGAAGCTGAGCAGAAAAACTAAAATGAGACCTTTCTGAAAAATACGGCGCGCTCCAACTCTGCAAGATGTGTTCTAGAACTGACGAGCATTTCAAATGAAGTTACTTCACTTCTAAACTTACTGTATAACATAATGGTAATTCCTGTATCCTGGAGGCCAAGCTGACTGCTGGCTCTTAACATGCTATTAAGTACAAGAGTCATGTCAAGTTTGTTTTTCCACCCCCCTCAAAGAAATACAAATTTCTCTTTTACCTACATTATAACATTAGGTCTCTAATTAAATAGTATCTCTGACCCCTATAGATAGTATTCTCCTCTTTGTTTACATGTCAATAAGACCATTGCTTTCTATTTCCAGTTTATCTTGTCTTTGTATTAATATCAAGAGGCAAAACCATATTTAAGATCCCTAGTGTGCAGCTCAGCCCATCCCTACTACAATGTGTATTTATTTCATAGATACACGTACAGTCCTTCCTATATGGAAAATAACTCTTGCGTATTATATATTCTTCATTCCATTTTGATAAAGAAGTAATTCTGCAGGTATCTTATTTTTTCCACCAAATTTTGGGGGGTAAGGGAAGAGATTTTCCCCAACAAAGCCTTTTTTTTTTTTTCCCGTGTTGTTCAAATCTGTGGAAATTTTTCATCTCACAAACTAGTTTTCTTCACCCCTTTTCTGGATGCGACAATCCTCTTTGGGGAAGGGTGGTTCTATGCTTACCTCTTTGTAAAGACCGAAATTGTTAACTCAATTTGGTGCTTCACAGGAATAGCAATCTTAATTGAGCTGCTGGGCAAAGGATGCCTAAGACGCTTGAAGTTGCTGGCGGGTTAGCATGAGACCTCCAGAGATGCTCTTGCTTGCCGCTGACAGAAGTGGGGAACTGATCCCAATTTTGGACACCAACTAACGTGCTTGCGCTAGCCCGACCAGGTGGCGTCAGTTATGTCAGTGCTCGTTCCCATTAGCTATAGGAACACCAGCATCTAAATCTTTATTTTAATCATGTACTTTACAGAAGAGCAGAGAATTTTGCAAACTGTTACTTACCCAGTCTACCTACTCCAGGGACCTGCCTGAATTCCAGAACTTTTCAAACTCTCAGATAGCTGCTTACTTTGTTTTAAATCATCAACTGGAACCGAAACTGGGATATCCAGGCCAGAAAAAAAACCTTCACTGGGGCAAGATCTAAACTTTCTCTGACCATGGATAGCCTATGAAATGTGTCAGAGATTCCATGAAAAGAGGACACAAAGATAGCACTTCAGTTTGAGAAGACAGTCAAAAATATTGGACAAACATGATAAAGGTTTGAAGGGAAAGTTGTCCTGTTAATATCGGACATTTCGCAGGAAATAAATCACGACGACTGTGATCCTGGAGGAAAACGCCAAAATCTATTCATAAAATTCATGAAGGCAAAACACTTCACTACATACCAGAGAGGTTTTTTTCCTCTTCTTTTAATTTAGCAGTAGCAATGTCTACAATACATTGACTCACAAATTAAGTGAAGGTATGAAAACACATTCTTCATACTGAAATGGGACATTCTGGACTTTTACTTTTTAAATACGCTCTCAAGGGGGGAAGAGTTCTGAACGTCCATTGAACATCTTTTAAAACAACCAGTGGTGGGAATTTCAATTTTAACAGTGATCATATTTAGTGAGCCTTGTCTATAGGGATCAAAATGCTTTGCAAACAACTGCAAAGCTCAGAACCTCACTGTACAGATAAAAGGGGAGGGAAACTGAGGCACAGTGCTGCGCAGTGACTCGCCAGGATCAAGCAGCAGGCAGCAGAGATCTGGACATAAATCTCAGCTCTCTGACTCCCAGTCAATTCCTGACTCGCCAGGCCACAGTCTCCCAGTAACCGTATGTGGGTATCTACCGCCCAGCAGTTCGTGTGTTATACAGGCATATCTTCTTTCACCTCTCCTGCTGTCCCGTTGGCTCCATTCAGTCCTGCTGGCTCCCTGCCGCCTTCCTCCTCTTCTTCCTCCTCTTTTGCTGTCTCTGCTTCTCTGCCTCCGCTCAGGAGGGTGGCACCGGAGAGGTGGCTGAGGAGCTGGCCTTCCCGGCGAGACTCGGCCAGCTCTTTGGCACAGCACACGGGAGTGTTGGTCTCGTAAGTGCTATGGAAGCTGTTATAGTCGACTTCGTAAAAATCCTTCTCCAGGGTGAGGACGGGAGTGAAGCGATGTCCCCACAGCACCTCAGTGTCCATGTAGGAGCTGCGAGCCTGGCAAGTCATCCCTGGGTAGAAACAGAGGGATGTTAAATGCAAAGCTTCCTTACATGCTCACCCAACCACTTCTTTCATTTAAAAGCGCTTTCATGTTATCTCCATACCTGATTGCTCTGATGGGACACAGAAAAGGTCTTCGCTTAATAAGCCTCACAAAAGCCTCTATCATGAAAAAGCTGAGCACTCAAAGGGATGGATTCATCGCCACGTCTTCAGACTGTTTCCTGAACCTCGCGCTTATGGGTTTGAAGTCTGGTACCACTAAGCAGCTCCTCTCTGTCCTCACATTGCTCTGCCGAGGTGTTGCTTGCGCGGCTGATATTAACAGCGCTTCTGGTGAATCGTGCTAGAACGACATCCAACCCTGCCAACGCACCTCAAACCCTGGCCCACGCAGCCCCCGAGCAGAATGAACCACCGCCCTGCGCTCCCCCCAGCCCTCTTCATCTACAGCAGCATCGGCAATTCCCTCCTGCATTTCGGTTAAGACACTAAGTTTTATAGCCCGAAAGGTGGAGAGGGCCACAAATCCTAGTGATTTATATGGCAAGCCGGCTTTTAAATACCTCTGGAGTGTTCAATCCAACTGTACTGGCTTGGCAGAACCAAAACCCACAACACCAGACAGTCAAGCTCATAAAAGCATATTGAATTGCACGTATTCATGGATTTTGGATTGAACAAACAGTATGGGCAGTATGAAACCGATTTTTGTCAAGCTGCTTCTCAGCCCCAAGGATCAGAGGTTATATATTTACTTTGAAGAAGTTTAAAGAGCAGCTTTGCAGAGCAGGGATAAGCGTTCAGCATTGGCATGACTGCGAACAAATTCTCTTGGAATCACCTGCCAATGTCAAGGCTGACTTCTCTACCAAATATTTGTCTGTTGTTTGTCCTAATTATGTTATGATTTTGGAATGGTGAAATTTGCAAAAGCTGACCTCACAAAGTCCTCCCACTGTTCTCTTTTGGAGGCTGCGAGATAGGCCTGACTGGAAGACATTCAAAACATGCACTTGATCCGGTTCCTGGCCAATACTTCCAAGTCTAACTCCTGCAGCCCAAAGTACACAGACAGAAATCTAAAGGAATGCATAGGGGGAAAAATATCCGCGTCAGATGCTTCAGGGAAGAGCATATCATGTATTCTCACCACGTGAGCTCAGCTAAGTGACTGAAATCTCAGAGTAATCAGAAAACTCCTTTCCTTAAAAAAAAGGCACCTTTGTGAAAAGCTGAATATTTTGTTCTCATAACTGCTACAGTCCATTAAAAGACACCCCCACAAGCCAGTTCCCCGGAAAGCTTTACTTGTCTCTTACCACTTTCCTTAGCTTAAAGCTATCAGGCCAGGAGTCTATGGTTGCTTTTGGTTCTTGAAAGGGGGAAAAGAGGGACAGTGACACATGCAATGCTTTGAGAGATTTCCAGTTTTCTTTCGCAGACTGAAAAGCCAATTCTTCCCCCAAGAAGATCTGCAGGAGTATTTGCTTGTGGGCAGGAACAAGCAGGGTTAGTCACAGTGATCTGGCGTGCCCGCTTCCTGGACCAGAAGGAACCAGGGAACGCAGAGGCTGCTACGAAAATTACCCCAAGTGTTGCCGTCAGGAAAGGCTCTACTGAGGTACAGCACCTCCTCAGGAAACTATCAGCTTTTGCTTTACAGGTAAAAAACAGCGTGGAGACCACGCCTGACTGTATGCTTCGGGTGACGCTGCAATGTGCAGCGTCACCTGCTCTGGCCTCCTCAGGTTTTTTACCAGGTAAAAGCTGGTTAACCTTCACTCCCTTATATCAGCTAGCGAAGAGCAGCTCGCCATGCAGGCAGCTCATGGAGTCCTGTGAATTTCTGAGTCCCGCTACAGTTTTTCTTAGGAGCGCTGTGGCACTGACACTTAATCACACCCCTGACCTCCCTGGGCAAGGGCTTTTATTACAGGCTGCTTTGGGGGTCAGTAATGCAGGGCTAATGCCATTTTCTGATGCTCCCTCATGCTGGGAGGCCAGAACGCTAGACAACCGGCAGCATGTGTGTGTATGGTAAGGAGACAGTTAAAATAAACTAGCCCTTTTTCCTTTAGACAGCACTGGTTTTGCACCAGAAATCACAAAGGCCTTCAAGTGCCTCCTCCAAGCTCTGAGGCTTTCAAAGCCCAGCAAATAAAACAGGAGAAGAGACCACTCGGGCTCCCAGAATTAGGTCCTGTGAGTGAACTGGCTGATTCTTATCATGGCTTTCCGAGTGCTGCATAAAGGTAGCGTGTAGCTTTGGTCCCCAAGGCCAAGAGGGGGTGTCCCTGCTAAATGTGGGGGCCTGAAGCATCCTAAGGGAACTCCTGCCTTATAATCAGGGCCCGAAATAGCTCTTTCCCTGGGGGGAGTACCTGACAGTGAACCTGAACCCCAGAGACACAATCATAGTTATCTCCTGCTGTAAGTATTCAATTAAGGAAGGAACAATAGAAAGCTTTCAGCAACCAAATACTGCGCACTGCCAGCTTCCTGCAGTAGCTGCTTTCTGTAACCCCAGGGGTACACAGAGCCAGCACAATAAGACAACTTGTAATTGCTCCATAATCCCATTCAAATATTCCTTTTTAGCACATGTGCAGTGGTGTTTTAATTGCATGGGGACATACTGCTTGGCAACTCCTACATTACCCAGTAAACAACGGCATTGTCTCTGCTTCAATTTCCATTAAGAGCCTGCTTTGCAGGCTGCCCTGTGCTCTCCAGCCTGGTTAATTAATGCATCTGTAATGTCCCTAGCTAATTATTGCCTCCGTAACTGCAAAAAGATGACAGAAGAGGTGTGGAAACAATAAACCTTACTTAAGAGCACATGGATGCAGCCACTTTCCACTTGCATACAATGTGCACTGTGCCCTCTGTGCTCTGAATATCTAAGTTTCAGCTTGCGGTGGGGCTGAGTAATTGCTAGACTAACATCTGTCGTACACGGCTGTGGGCTCTCTGCAAAAATCAGCAGTTTCATTTCACAAGCCTTGCTTATCGAAGTCCATGGGACATCTTGGGTGCAGTGAATCATTATGCGGCATGCTCCTACCCATCGCGTACCACGCCGACTTTGCCACTGCTGCTCTGCTTCCCCGCAGGAGCGCTGTCTTGTGCAGCCCTGGAGCGCTGACATTTCAGAGAGCACAAGAAATCGAGGGAAATTTCAAACCCCCAATTACCTTAGAAAATAATCATTGTACTTACGGCCCTGATAAAGGCTGTTAATCCTTTTCTTAAAGTAGGTGTAACTACACATATTGGTTAAATGGTACAGATATTTGGTATAGTTACAGAGAAGTGGTATTTGGTGACTTGGGCATTTCATTTAAATAAGCTTCATGCCAAAAGAATATCCTCATTTCCCCTTTGTCAGTCTAAGTAGATGTGCTTCAAAACTTATTTAAAAATAAAGTCATATAGATTTTTATTTTTCAAGTGTATCATATTTACCGGATAGTAAGACCATTAGAAGTTTAATTTTCTCCTAAACAATCTGGTTTAAAAATGAAAAAGTATGTTTGATATACATTTGTACAATCTGTCAACTGTGGAAAATGTGAAATGATATGTGAAATCTTCAGCTTTCAAGTGTTAGTTACAGCTTTCTCAACTCTTAATTCAGCAGCTTAGCTTTCAGTTGCAAACAAAGCTCAGTTTTAATTGAAACCAGAAAAAAGTTTGTACAAAGTTATAAGTAGATGCACCAAGTTTTCAATAAAGCTGGAACCAGTTCCAGGCTTTTTAGAAAGCTGGAGACCAGAGGACCGTCTCCTCGTTTCAAGTTCTGCAATAAACATTTCATAGTTTTAACGATAATTTCATTATAGCAGAATCGTAAGAGGCGGATTTTTTTGTCTGTTGGCTGGAGTCACTACATCACAGATCAATAACAGAGTTTGTGCATGTTCCTGTTTAAGGCAGCCATAGATGCCTTCCTAAATGGCTCGTTTCTGGTTTCCAGTAGATGAAAAGATACAAAATATATTGCTATGTGTATTAAACCAGCTGTTTCATTACATTCGAGAACAGAGAGAGTCACTGAGGAAAGACTGGTGTGTAAAATAGGTGTCAGGGAGCTCTACCAATAAGGCACTTTTCTGTCGTCAAAATCAGTTGGGATCAAGCCGGCTTGCATTTCCCCAAAGACAAAGGAATGTTAATACGTGCTGACAAAAAGCAGTTATTTGATGGCTCACTCAGTAAGGAGCCTGGTTTTTCTGCAGCGTACTCAATGGGAGTTGCAGATTTCGGAACGTTTCACTGCTTGCAGTGCCGCTGATTATGCAACTGGAGCAGATGCTGCTAGGAAAAGGGGAGATTGCTCCTGATTTCCAGGTCTTGTATACCCTTAGGTTACCAGTTAAAATCAAACTTCATTATCACTGGCCAAATCTAACTGCATTTGCAGCTGTTTGGTTGTCCAGAGATGAACCAGCAGTCTCTCTCCAACTGTTGGAGGATGCATATTTTTGTCAAACATACCATCATAGCCAGTACCTTTACTGGAGGTTTAATGGGAGAGGGCAAGGGGACCACCAAACATGCTCTACCAACCCAAGAAATTGCCACAGGCTTCGATTTGATCACATCAACAGTAGAGCTGAATCTCTCAGTACTGCTACACGGTCTGGACTTTCTCAGTGGGCAGAGATATCCCAACCCCTGGGGCTGTCAAGACAACATTTTTCATCAGCCTAAAATTAACTCTCCTCATTTAAATGCCACAGAGCTCAGTGATTATCTGCTGGCAAAATGTCATGTGGCTGCTGACTGTACGTTAGCCGTATTTGCAAGGCTCTCTGCAGTTCAGACACAGATATCACTGGAAGTGATTTCACTTCTCTGTCCTTGTTTTCACACACTACTGTATGCAGGGTGACTTTTCCCCTTTTACTGGATGCACATAAAGCTACATAATACATACTCTGCTCCTTCAGCTGAGCTTCACCTACGCTACAAGAGTACAGAGAAAGAGCTGATGGCCTCAGAGGTACAGCGACAGGCTGATATAAGTTAGGATGGCAAGGAGTAGTTATGAAAATTTTAAGTTCTATCACTCTAATTAAGCAATACATGTCTGTAGATTAGCATCAGCATTTGGATAGTTATAAAATTTATTAGTCCCTTTGCGTTAATTAGACCAAAGAACATCGTAACCTCCAAAAAGTCAATATTCCTCCAACTTGAAAAGGAATATTAGAAGGTAGGAGCATGGTCCTCCAATTATTTGTGCTTGTCTCCTTTAGAGGAGGACATGTCTGGGCTTGATTCACTTTGATTTTTATGCCAGAGGAGAGTAATGGGATTTTAATTTATCTGAATGCTCTCCAGGCATGTGAAAGCTCATAGGCACTGAAAAAGGACCTTATGATTTAAAGATCTTGGACTCAATTGCCATGTCTCTACCAGGCAGAACCTGAGCACCAAGCTCACACCATGTAGCTTTAGGCCCCTCGCAAAGGCATTCGTAGTGACTGCAGAGGCACCTAAGATGAGTAGCCTGCCAACGTCCACCTCTGGAGGACAATTCAGCTCAGGAAAGGGAGGACTTGAGACCTCTCTCTCTTCCCCGTAATTATATAAGCAGTTTCTGTAACAGTTCTGCAAGGTCCTTCGTGCAGAAAACTTATTTACATGCAGAATGCAAAACAAACCAACACGACAACCCAAACAAGATGATGAATGCATGAAAACTCCATTTAGTAATTTCACCCTTCCTTTGTTCTCCCATGAAAATCATGATTGAGTTCAGGATGTCTTATGTTGTGGCTACTTCTTTTTGTCCTATATTTACAGCCAGGACATTTTACTATGTTCTCTGTAAAGGTGGAGAAATTGAGGTGCAAAAAAGCTGCTGTTTGCCTACACTCTCACAGGGACAGGATGAGGTAAATTACTTCTAATCATTAAACCACTTTTTATCACACAGACTCTAAGCCAGAAATATGCATGCCTATCCTTTCCTAAGAGTTTACTAAAACTTCATTTAGTGACTGGACTAATCAGGCATCCGGCCTGTCTCTCGTGGTTTATTTAACGGTGGTGGGGAAAAGAGGTAATGAAAACCAGTGAGGACCCAGAGCGAGGTAACAAGCACCGCTGTCTCTATGCCCAGACAACAGCAATGCTGGACACTGTAGGTACGGAGGGAGGTTTGCAGGACAGCTACTGATAAATCAGGTTTGGTTAATTGTCAGTGAATAGCAGCGGAAGGGTAACGTTGGAAGAGAAGAGAGCCTCTTCAAATTATCTGCCAGAAAGTCTTGTAGGATATGCAGACTGTGTCACCGCACGGAGCGATGGCTTACAGAGCCAAAAAAAAAAAAAAAAGGACTCTGCAATGTTCTCTAATTGAATCAGCCAAATTCTTCATCATAACCCAGCTGACTCTGCACGCACATGGAAGTAGGGGTCTGAATCTCCACGGCTCCCCTACATTGCAGCAGCCTTGCTTTATACACGACGTTCAATTCAGGATCAGGAGGGTAAGGGCAAGAGGTCTGGCCAACAACAGCCCAGGCCTATTCTGTCAGCAGGATGGCTCTAATGTTTTGTTGCTACCGTGGGAAGCAGAAAGGCAGTGAAAGCGAAAATGGATTCACTTTGCAAACAGATTTTCCACCTTTCTCTCTTCCCTTTTATTGCAGGTCAAATTTGGGCCAGCTGATCTTGACAAGTGTCCCTTTCAGATACGGCAAACGAGAACTAATTCCCTAAAGTAATCTCTGTGACCAATTCATTAAGTAGGCACTGTGAGTGATGCTGCTACTGCTCTCAAGATGCCCACGAAGCAGCACTGGAAGTCAGAACACTTGTCATCTACATTGATTTTGTGGTCATGTCACTCAGCAACGATCACGACAGATCTGCCCAGAAACTTAGTCTCCCTTTGGCATTTTTTAACCACCCGTGGAGTCACAGTGCCTCAACCATACTAAAATATTGACTGGGAAGACCCCTGTCAGTGGGCTTTCTGCCGCAGCTGGCTTCACGGGTCAGGTAGCAGAATAGCCGTGGGTCCTGGAGAGCTCTCACTAGAATACTACAATGTTGCTTTACTTTTTCTGCAAAAGAAAAACAGTGCATTTTAGGCTGGCTGACAAGTTTCTTGCATGTTGCTGTTCTTCAGTGTGTTGTTATTTATCCTTTTAAAACTTCAAGTCAACTTGAAAACAAAACCATGGTTTTAAAACACAATGTTTCACTTTGTAAATAAAACAACTTGAAGTGTTTAGGAAATTCAAGTCAACTTGAAAACAAAAACATTGTTTTAAACCACAATGTTTCATTTTGTAAAAAAAAACACAATGACTTGAAGTGTTTCAACTCTTCAGAATTTGTTCTACACTTTTCATTTGAAACTATTTACCCTCTTTGCCTTCCGCTGGATCAGAATTAAACTTAAATGTCAGTGTGTTTAAAGAGTCACTTGTGTGAGAGGAGACAATACACTGCATTTGCAATATGTGTGTGGTTGGTTACAGCTATTGGAAATAGTTTTATAACTATTTTTATAATTGCTATATAACTATTCTTATAATTGCTGTCCCAAATTTTCAGTGAAAAACATTCATGCTTTTAGTCAAGACATTACACTTAAATTTCTTTAGTCATTCGTACGTTGGCAATTGCTGTTTTGACCTGCTTTCAAAACACCTTATGAAAAAAATATAGCTGTCTTTTCCCCGCCAGTGCAGGATGCATTCACGGTATGATTTGCCATCGTCTGTAAAGACGAAATAAGTTTCCATTAATTTTTATTCCTGACAACAACTGCAGAGCTGAGCCACCTCTGAGACAGCCCGCAGGACTCAGCTGCCTCTTGTGCACCATGAACGCAGCTATATATGCTGCCCTGCTGTACCTCTGAACACTGTGATGGTGGTTCCTAATTTTTCATAAGGGTTACTAAGGGAACAAATGGTCTGTTACCTTTTTATACCGCCCTGAACCTGACCAGGTTGTAACAGTGTCATGATTTAATAGAAGACACGCCGCAAGTAAATCATACCATTCCCGAAAGCAGATAGGGCTTGAACAATACGATAGGAAGGAAAGAACCTGAAGAATTTGCTTGGAGCAAATTTTAAGGTATGGAGGTAGGGATTAAAATCCCCAAACTGCTTTATCAATATGACAAAGTGTGAGAGCAAAGCACTGTGCTTCTGCAGGCCACTCTCATCGTGGCAAAGTATCACCCCCCAGTTACCATATGGCATTCAGAAAACCCTCTCAGCCTCTGAATCAGATAACGGCATCAGCTGAGGTCCACTCTGCTCTAAGTACAATGCAAACCGGCTCTTCTAGCTCCAGTTTTGGAATTTCACAGCCTGTCTTCCAAGACCGGAATAATTCATTTCCACAGATGTATGCTCCTTAACATCATTACACACTGGCCTGTACAATCCCTCTGGGCGAGGAGCCCATTTGTAAAGCAATATTATTCCTATGCCATGCTTTTAATTTTGAGGTTGTTATTGATAATGACTTCCTCTCATATATATCTAGCAGAGGCTGAGCTTTCATAAGAGGAAGGCAGTGCAGTAGCTGTTCAAACAGAATTCGATAGTGTCACTGGGTGATGAGGAAAGAGGCTTTGGACAAACAAGGAACAGCATCCCATGCTCAGATTAGGAGGTTCTAGCATCTAGTAAATGTTTAGGGTACAAAATAAGCTTCTGTTACAAATCTTTGCCTTTGATAGTCTTTTCCACCCACCCCTTCTTTTGCCACCTCTCTACAGTACTCTGCTGGGAAAGACTATTTGCCTAGTAATGCCAAATGAATTCTACTTCTACAAAATACAGTACTCCAACCTAGGTACAGCGGAATCTATACATAACTTCCCATTAGCTCTGTTTGGGAAAGTCAGCTATGGCTATTCACCTAATGACTAAAGGGAGATACCGGGAAACTGAATTAGCTCTCTAGAGAGCTGTCTTTAAGAGCAAAGGTCTGGGATGCAGGAATTTCAGAGACTATTTCCCCTTACATCTGGCTGTTAGGAGACTAACAAGGACAAATCTCAAGAAGGTAACAACATTAATAGTAAGCAAGGGCCAGAATGTGTGATACAGGGTGCTGATACCACCGAGTACTCACATCAAGCTGAAAACCCTTGCTAGTGTTTCAGAGAGAACCCATGCCTTATCAAGATGGCAAAAAACACCCAAACACCACCAAGAGAAAAAACTTGGGTTCACAGTGCCGTCTCATAACTAAAATCCTTAAACACCAAAGGACAAAACTACTTATAAAAGCTTTTTCGCATCTCTGACTCTATGTTTCCACATCTCTAGATAGCAATTCTCTCCTCAGTGCTGCCTGTAGCCCCGTTCCCCTTAAAGGCCCTGATTTGACCAAGGCTGCCAACCCCAGGCTCAGAACGCCTGCCTGAAGGGAGTGTCAGCATCTCGGGGTGCTTCAGCACCCTTGCCGTGCTAGAAGCAAAGCAGACAGAGCCTGCTGGCTCCTCCTCAAAGCCTAGAATAAATGAATTAGCTGCAAGGGGTAAAACGACCCCATGGTGCCATGCCTTTTAGGTGAGACTCCAGAATAAAGGCATCCTCCTCCCTGGCCAGACCCCTGGGAGACACACTGCATCCCACCTGTGCAAGGGAGCCTGGAGGCCTTTTGGCCATCCATTCACTTGCGAGGCACGCTGCCACCGCCCTTCTCTACACATTGGAAAGCTGAGGCACACAACTTCTCCAGATTTATTATATATGGACACAGACTCCTTTCATCGCCTGCCACAAATACACCCATAGAGGGAAACTGGGAATCAGCTGAGTGTATCTCCTAATCTACCCATTACACAGGATTGTTTTAGGCTGTTAAACAGCTGCTGGGTTGCAAGAGTCACAAAAGCAGTTTCTGTATTTTTCCTCTTTGAGCTCCTTTTGAAAATATATGTCCTGCATCACGTGCAAGTCATTCAGTTTCAGCACATGCTGTTTTATGGGATATAGTAATACTTGGGCACTTCCTTCATAGCCTCCATTAAAAAGCAACACTACAGCAATACCTAAAATAGCACAGTTAGAGCCAATTTTTAATACAGAGGAGAAATGGAAAGAGATTTGCGCCATGAATTTTGATCACTGGAAACAGCACCACAGGAGACCTCATGAATTCCTTTAGTCCATTTCTATTTTCCCATGGATCAGTTCTAAGTGATGATGGACAGTGCCTCAACTAACCCCTTCGTCTGAATCCCGGACGTATAAAAAGAGTGTGAAACACTACGACATGAGCTAAAGGACCCGTCTTTTAATTTCTAGTTATCTCAGACCACAATATTCCACCTGAATCAGTCACTAGAGAAGGACAAATCCCAACATGTTCTTCAGTCCAGGTAACACTGACAGTAAAATCTTAATGCCAAACTGCGCTCCATTTTTCCCATTCCCCCCTCAAAATTGTGACTGATTTTTGGCAAGTCCTTACCTGTCGCTTCCACCATTCCTTCCAGGATGACCACAATTTCAAACTCCTCCTTCTCCAGTTGGGTGCGGGACATCTCCCAGAAGGGGCTTTTCTCGTTGATTTCGTGTGAGATGATAAGAGGTGACACCAGGAACAATCTGTCGTCTCCAGTGTCAAATCCCACGTTGATGTCCGTTTGGTTCAAGGGGATAAACTCTCCTTCTTTGGTCTGTTTGGACTTAATCAGTTTGGCTCTAATGGAAGCCTCGACAATGTGGGAATTGCGGAGGTCTCCAACCCGGAACATGAGACAGAGCTTCTCATCCCTCATGGAAATCACTGCGTTGTTAGAAAACATGAGGGTTTCAGCCCTCTTCTTTGGTTGGCTGATCTTGACAAACATGCATCCCACCATGAACGCATTGACAATGGAGCCCAGAATAGCCTGGATCAGGAGCAGTACGATGCCCTCCGGGCACTTCTCCGTTATGACCCTGTAGCCATACCCAATTGTTGTCTCAGTCTCGATAGAAAACAGAAATGCAGAAACAAATCCACTGAGATTTTCAACGCAGGGGATCCAGTTCTCATCTTCAAGATGGTCCAGGTCTCCTCGGATATAGGCAATGAGCCACCATATGAACCCAAAAAACAACCAAGTGATGGTATAGACCATAGTGAAGACAAGAAGATTAAAACGCCACTTGAGGTCCACCAGCGTAGTGAAGAGGTCACTAAGGTATCGATAGGTTTCTTGGACATTTCCATGGTGCACATTGCACTTGCCGCTTTTCTCCATGTAACGCTGACGTGGCTTCTTACCTTCTGCTGATATGAGGCGGGTTCGGTCAGTGGCGATGGGGACGTCATCCCGAGCCTGTTTGGGAATCTTCTTAGGCTCTCTGGATGTAACTCCGATGTCCATGTCCTGGTTCATGAAGATTCTAGAATCTCCGGCCATGGCTAGGCTGCAGGAGAACAAAGAAATAAAGTTTAAGATAGGAGGAAAAGAGCTGAGACAAAAGCCATTTCCTTTTACTGTCTGAACCGTTACGACAGACCAGGGCAACAAACATTGCAAATATTAATGCTACACTGACAAACTTTGCCCCGTGCTTGGGCAGGGCGGGATGCAGGCTGGCTCTACATCAGGAAAGCTTTTCGCTAGGGCCGTGTCTTTCCTCCTAGTATGGTTTAGGGAAGCACTTTAAAAGGCTTCCGCACTTCTTTCACTACAGCCACTTGCTAAATATAATGCTGCATTGAACCAGATGTTAAATACTGAATTATAATACACAGTCTCTTCAAACATGAACCAGCTGCCAGTCGCTTTGCTTAAGGCACTACTGGAACCTCAAAAACTATGGTGATGGGCATGGTCTGGGAGTCATGAAATAGGTAAACCTTGTTACAGTTTTTTGGGTTTTGGTCTTTTTTTTTGGTCCTCAGATTTTTTTTACACCCAAAATTTACTTGAGATCACAACTAGGAGCAAAGTAAAGATACATCAACATATTTTCAAGAGGGACTGGAGTTTTTTGATGCCTCAGGTTTTGGGTGCATACCAAGAGAAACCTTAGGAATTAATAGAAAACACTGAGCACCACTGTCTACCGAAATCTTACATTAGGGTAAATTATGCATGAAGGTTTCCCTTACAGTCAGCAGGGAAAGGCACCTCCAGGGATCATTCAGATTTCAGGAGTGCTGAATCACCTTCTGGAAGTACCCACCCCCCTCCACAAATTATTCTGGGAGCCTGGGCTCCAAATGTGAAATAGGCATTTAATTTAGCATCTTGAATTACATGTCCGAAGGTGTGATGGACCGAGGCCTACTGTTAATCAGATGTATTGGAACCTACCCCTATACTTCATCTGACATTTTAGAAATGCAATAGACAGCTATTAGAAAGCCCGCTGTCAACACGCAAAACTATACTTAGCAAGATACAAATAAATAATACAAAATGATGGCTGCAATGATTTTTGCAGGTTATAATGTAACATCCTGTTTACCGAGATGATTAGATACTCCTTTAAAAAAAAACAACCACACATGCTCTATTGAAAAATGAGAGTCTTGACTCTGAATGCAGGGCACAGACAAAATCTCTGTGAAAGACTACCTAAGAAGCCTTAGGGATATCAAAGATAGAGTAGCAATATTCTCTATGGCGTTCATTCTTGCATTGTCCTCTGCAAATCCTATTAAAACCTAACTAAATCTATTACTGCTCCCTCTATCTTTAATCTTCTTATGTGTCTGTGAATGAGAAAAAGTGTAGAGATACAATTAAGAGTATCTTGGGAAAGACAATTTTAAGATTGAGCAAAGTAGCTTCATCTTTTCGGTATTAAAAAGCACAAGGGGTGGGCGGGAAGGAAGCAGAGGCAGGATGAATAAATGAAGCAACAAATTTCCACTTCCATTCTGCTGTAGCCAAGCCTGGTTAACAGCAAAGAATTACTCTTAGCCCTTGTATAAGTCACCATCAATCATTACTCCAATGAAGCAGCCAGAGCCTGTTGCTGGAACCATACCCGCTGGCTCTGTTCACCAGGGAGCCCAGCCATCTGTCCACAGCACAGTCCCAAAGCTTCTTTGTGCTGGCAAATTTGCCTGGTTTGAAGGGTTTGGGCCAGGGCTGAGCCAGTGCAGGGGTAAATAATAGGGATTAATGACGCTGGGATGGTCAGTTAGGAGGAATCAGGTTTGCTACCTGCACTGCGTATGATCCTGGACGTGGGACAGATAACCCCAGCGCTGTGCTGTCCCCTTCCTCAAACAGCAACATCAAGGATTTGGGCAGAATATTAATCCCTACCTCTATTTCTTTCACTTCTGAAGGTAGGACTCCTGAGAGCTGGCTCATGGTTTAGTTAGGTATATTTTCAGCCATTTTCTACTGCTTGTTGCAAATTCATGTCTCCTGGACCATTGGCCTGGCTCTCTTATGGTGTGTGTCTATTTACACGCGTGCACAGTGCCTGCTAGATGCTGTCAAATTATAAGGGTACATATTGCCTCCCACTTCACAACACGTGAAAGCTATGCCAAGTGCAAGTCAGAACAATCACACACTTTTTTTCCTCTCTTTAATACAGAAAGAAGCGTCCCCATCCACTGACTTAAAGAGAATTAGGTACAGAGAAGAACTTCGCTTTCTTCTTACGAATACTACTTTTGATCTTTGTTTGTGTTGTTTGATTAATCTAAAATTACTCCATTTGGACTAAAAAGCTTTTGATCAATCTATGTGTAGACATGTAAAAACAGGCAAGTGTTGCATGTTTTCAATTTAAAAAGACTTGTTTTCAAGATAATTTCATTATAAAAGTTATATTTGAAGCTGAGCTTCACTTATGCTGACACTATGTAAGAGAGAACAATCCATTTCAAGACATTAATCTATAGTGTAAGGTTTCATATTTCAGATTCGTACCAAAGAGACCAAAAGGATCTTGAAACATATTAAAAAGAACAGAACAGAATAAAAACAATCAAAAAGCCTAAATCCCTAGAAATATCACTCTGGTGAAGCAGGCTAGAGGGACTGCCCATTAATGAAAGTACAGGGAAACCTGCTTTAACTAAACCACTCAAGGGACTGGCAACGTCACTTTTCTAATGCTACTGATCTTTAACAATAGGTCAAGTGAAATCTTTCTGGAAACCTTCAGGAACACCTTACAAGTGTCCATTAAAGCAGAAAAATTCCTGCTGTTTATGAACTTTACTGACAGCTTCAGTGGCATTACAATTTCTCCTAATATTTCATCTTAAACTCTCCCACTGTAGTATAAGCATAACCTCAGTATGTGGTTATTGAAAATAATTAAGCAGATGAATCTTCGCATTAGAGTCTTTAAAAGGAATAATACTGGTTAGCGGTTTGAGCACAGGTTTGGATGTCTGAAGACTAGCCAGCTTTCTGATCCAAATCATTCCAGTATTTTTTCTCTAACCCTGAGCAAATCACTGCTTTTCCCTCTGCCTTAATTTCCCAACTGTAAAATTTGTGACACAGATATAAATGTTCTGTGAGATCCTAAGCACAAGAATCTTCTAGGAAATTTGCTGTCATTGCCTTATTATTTTAAGGGCTCTGGGAAACTTTAGCACAAATGACAAGATACTATAAAAGGAGCACTGTACCTGTGTAGGGATTTGGTTAACTCCTTCATCGTATAATCTACTGCCACCGCCATCAAGTATACACATCTTTTCTAGATAATGGTCATTACGTGCAAGCATCTCACAGAGATTTAGACTTCAGTTTGTAAATCGCTGCTCCCTCCAGCAAAGAGATCTCTGAGATGAAATTGCCTCTTATAGCCACGTGCACCGTCCTGTTTCATTGGCATTTACCATCTTTGGTTAAACGAGGCCGGGATAATAAAACTGTCACTTTTGTACAAAGCTGCTTTCCTTTTGGACAGGCTACTGCAAAAGGAGATGTGAGTCAGTGTATTATCAGCCTTGCAAAGAGGCTTTTTATCAGACTTGCTGCTGCTCAGCTTTAGCCCAGACAACAGACTCGGGGCAGGCGGTGACATTTAGGGCTCTCAGATTTCCTGAAGAAGAGTCAAGCTGGGGTTAGTTGTGTATCTGCAGGAGGCATCGTTTTGCAGAGCTGTCCACAAGCCCTGCCTCACAGAGCCGATGATAGCACCAAGTCTTCAAGACAGAAATTTGCTGAAGACATCCCAGAAGGTAAAACAAGAAAAGTCTGCAAGAAACTCCTTTCCCCTGCTGGCCATGGTGACTTTTTCAGTTTAAAAAATCACCGATCTCGCTTAAGTAAGTGCAAGTTTCAGTGGGGATAGGATGTGCCTCTGGAGAGGTCTAAACTGGCAGGCAGGAGGAGTCTGAAGACATGAATTTGTCATCAAGTTTGTTTGTGTAAAAAAAAAAACAAACAAAACTTCTTTTTGTTTGTTTTAAACCTGATGCCCATGTTTTCTTGCATTATGAGAAGAAACGAGCAACCGTTCTTTAGTAAACCCCCTACACCTACCCAAATCAGGATTCTACTTAATTCTGCCATCTCTTTTCCCAGGCAAAGAGTCCTATACTACTCAACGAGCAATTGATACAGCAGTAAATACTAAACAGCTCATTACCGAAAAACTTGACCTGGTTCTTTTGCTGCCTGTTGGACAACACGACATAAAACGGAGCCTAGGTTGCTGTCCCCAGATTCCTCTGGGGCACATATTCTCCTTTGGGTTACACTGCTGCAAGGGAATGAAATTCTTAATTGACAGACACTAGCAACATGGGAAAGTTGGTAGAGGAACAGAGCAAATTAAAGCAGTAGCACCTAAAGAGAATAAAAGCATTGATCGCTGAACATTGAGCACTAGTGGGAAGGTGGAGGAAGAAGAAATATTAGGAAAAGATGGCCTTTGACAACCTGAAGATAAATGGCTATTAGACTGACAGGTGGGGCTTTGATTTCCCTCAGAAAGGCATCTTTCCCACTATCCTTTTATTTACTGCCTGTGTATGACTGAGACCCAACAGTCAACAACACCAACACAAGATTACCTTTTGAAGCATACATATGCATGCGAGAAAAAGAAAGGCAGGTAGATTTTGTGCAAATCATGTCATCTTTCAGTTTTCTGACTTACAGAGATTGCAGCAGCTGCCTCCTGGGAAAGTGCTTGGAGATCCACAGGTGGAGGGAATGATGCAAAAGAGTTATGCTATTCAAAACCAGGGCAAAGCATTTAAGGAAACTGCACAAGAAGGGAGACCTGTGGCACTTCACTAATAAACATCTAGTTCAAAAGCCCCCTCATCCAAAGAATTGCTTCTCAAAGCGTAATCTCACTCAGCACAGAAGTAGGAAGATGCCTCTCGTTTCCTCTTGGAGTTTTCCTTAAGTCGCTGCACTGCTTTTCTAACATGCTGACAGGCGTGATTTTACAACGGAGCTCCTCTGGGGCTAGCGGAGACACCCAGCCACCAGTACACAGAAATGGGTGACTGATGAATAACTAGGCAGTTACTGAAGACGCAGGATGACTTTGTGCTTGTTACAGAGCTGGGCTGATGACAGCGCCTGTCTGCTTAGGCTTCATTAGGCTCAGAAATACCGGAACACAAGGTGTTCAGCCTTTCAAAAGAAAATACCTTGTAAGAAAATCTCTCTGGGTAGGAAGCTAATATGACACAAATAAAGACAGAGCTTATGGAGATTTGCACTTTACTTCTATCTGCTAATTACCTCCCAATCTATCCTTCTCCCCAGCAGCGGTGGGTAATCACAGTTCTAATATCCCTGAGCCCTTTCGTTGTCAGTTGTGAGGTAGCAGTGTGGCCCCATTCCCAGAGTATCCAGATGTTTCACAGTGGTTCAACGCAGGTATCACGTGCTTTAAAATTTTATTTGCTTATTAAGATCTGTGGAACAAGGAAGTGCTCTATTTCCCATATTTCAAGATGGGGAAGTGAGTCACAAAGACACTTGCTTCTTCCGCAGTGACATTGGGAGTCTGTGGCAGGGCAGGGAATTAAACCTAGAGTTTCCAAAATCCTAAACGAGCGCCTGTAATCACTGCACCACTCTTCTTCCCTTCCACCAATCCAGGGGCAGTGAATACAGCCCCTGTCTGCTTCAGGGGTGTCTAAAGATTACCCTGAAAAGCCTACATAGCCTGATCTATCAGCATGAATAACCTAGCAAGATTATTTCTAATGCCAAGAAATAATGTTTCTGGTCTGTCAATAGCTACAGGTTTCAAATAGATTTTTTCCTCCCAGCTATGGATTAAAGTATAAAAAAATCCCATACAGAACACAAGTTTGCAGTTGCATTAAATATATTGACTTCATACCAATGCAGAAAATAGCGGAGAAACTAAACTGTAATGAGAACAGAGACTGGGGTGGGTTTTTTGGTTTGGTTGTTTGTTGGTTGGGGGTTTTTTTGTTCTTTTTTTGTTTTGTTTCCAGAAAAAAGATGAAAACTAGAAAATGCCATATGAGACATCATAATGACCCCAGTGTACAGGCTATAACAATTTTTTATAGAACAAGGGCTAGAGAGCATGGAGTTTCCACAACATAAGAGGTATCTACTACTCGGTACACCACAGTTTAAATGCATAGGGTGGGCGGGAGGATATGATCCATATAACTTTCAGTCAATTACCTTATACTTCATCCAACTAAAGAAGCTGAGCATGGAAAGGATGCAATCACAATATTATGCTCTTAGGTGTTTTTCTTAATTTTGAACAGTCAAACGGTATTTTCTTTACCAACAAATAAAGCCTGAAAATAAACCAATTTGATCCTTCCACCTCCAAGGAAGTGACTCTGCCTGAGGCACTCTGCAGCCTCTCTGTCTCGGTCCTTTTACCCCAGACTCTATTTTTAGGGGGACCTTATGGCATCATTGAAAATGTGACCGTTATCTTTCAACCAACACAACCGAACAAAGAAAAAGAGACACTTTTGTCCTGACAAGACACTCCTGTTTCTCCTGCTGCTGGCTCTCTACACACAGCACACACTGAATATTGGGGAAAGCAGAACCTCAATTCTAAGAGAAAATCCTGTCCCAAGAGCACTAACGTGCCTGTTCTCCACTGTTTAGATATTTCACCATTATAGCAACTGAGAATCACTATGTAATCCACAGCCGGCTTAAAAAAAATAAAATTGAAGGACGTTAATACCACTTCACACTTCTCCAGTAACTTGGATCCAAACAGTTCAAAGATGGACTGACCAAATGCAGGCTTTTTCTGCCTCAAGATGTTCAACAGTGCTATTGAACCCATTGTGCAGACAAGAGACGATGAGTCACAGCAAGACAAACTGACCTACCCAATATCAAACTGCCAGTTAAGTGCCAATGCTCACCCCAAATGTCCAAGCGGCTCTCCTGACCTCAAACTGAATAGAAAGTGGGTGACTTATATAAAAGAGTCCGACGATTTGTCTCAGAACATGACTCCAAAACTCTCTTTGCCTTTTTCAGAGTCTGTAAATAATTGGGCTGGAACCTTCCAGAGATGGAGAATTTTCTCTCATGGGAATCAGGAATGATCCTGATCCTTTATCTCCTACTGAGTAGGAACAGTGGGGAAAAAGAACTGAACCCCAGAGGTGAAATAACTCCCCCAGCACAAACACTGCCAGACACACTTTCCACATACTATAGAAGATACTCGTCACTTGGATTGGTCGGAGAACTAGAGAGAGAAGCCCGCTTTGTTTCCCTCCGAGCTATCCTACTATAAATCCAAGGTAGTGGTCTACTTAAAAGTAAAAGGGTGCAGGAGGAAGGACCTGCTTGATTACAGAATCCCCAAAAGTCAGATGGTAAGCTTTTTGGGACAGGGACAGTTTCTGCCAATTCTCAATTGGTTCCTGAAACTCTCAAGTCAAAACCAAATGAGAGACATGCTGTATAAAAGTTAGCATGTTACTCCCAACCAGCATGTGCTAATACAAAAAGGAGGACTCTGGGAGCGTTTTTGACTGATGCAGCAGGACATTGGTAAAAAGATTAGTCATGCTTTTACCTCCCAGACCCAAACACACCCCTAGGGATTCCCCATACACTAAATTGCCTGTCCCTCTTTGACTCTAGGTGAGGATTATGGCGACAATCCACGCATTTCAAGGCTGCTTACTGATTAGTCTCCACCTGCCCATTGTATTCCAGTGTTCTCCACTAATTTGGTATCTGAGCAGTTCATCATTTTTAATGTCTTTTCCTGCATAACACCTTTACTAGATCTGACAGTGCTTTTGCCCAAGATCAGCATCTAATTCCCGGCTTCCCAAAGAGTTCCCTAGCAGCTGGCAAGTCAGACAACAGCACATCTCTAGCTCGCACCCTGGGAGGTTTGGGCTTAGAAACCCAGCGTTCAGCTGACCTAATACCTCAACCCCTTGTCCTCCTGCCTTCTGGGCTCCTGATCTTTTGCAACCAGAGAAGAAAAGTAGTGAACTGCAAAACCAAACAAAATCAGGTAACTTACTTGCTAAGAGCGGCTCTGCATCAGTCTTGTGCCTTGGCACTTCAGGGATACCAGACGGTGACAGGACTGAGAGGCAGGTAAAACAGCTGCTGGAAAAGTGTCCGATCCATGCCATCACCAGAGAGCTGGGGTCGTCTTCTGATCCCTGGGCTGTCTCCTTCCTTCTTCCCTCTGCCTGTTATTAGAAAACATTTACGTGGCACTGATGATTTAAATGCACGCACTCCTGTCCCTAGGTATCCCTGATTTCCCTTGCTCTGTCAGAGCTGACACTGGGGGCTCCAGACCCTCACCCTCCACCGCTGCAGTGCCACTTTTGCCTGTCAAATGCCTGCCTTTCCTTGTTCCTGCTCTCTCCCATACAAATGAATTCTTGGCGGTATAAAGCTTTTTAAAGGGCTGGGGCAGAGAGGAGGGAGAGGAGAGGGCTGCATGTGATGGGGAGTATCATCTGTTCTGAATGAGCAGCAAAGGGAAAGGTGGCAGGAGTGAAAGCAAAAAAGGGAGGGGTTTAAGCGGCTGCTTTGCACAGAAAGGGCTGGCTGGGGAGGGGGAAGAGAGGCGTATTCCCTGCCTTGAGAAAATGCAAGGCACTGTGCTCCCCTGTCACCGCATGGTCTTCGCCCTCCTTGCCAGTTCCCCAAGCGCTGGGTGTTTACTTCTCCTCCCCACGCCTGCTTCTCGGCTCTCCCCTTGCCTGGGTTCTCCTTTCTGGATTACTGGATGGGCTGTCATTTTTTTTTTTTTTTTTTAGGAGGTGGGGGCTGTGTTCTTGTTTTAAAATCACACAAACAGAAAGCAGTTCCTAAAAAAGGGAGGACAGGGGGAATGCAGAAGCTGCACATTTAACAGGGAGAACATGTGTGCATATGCATCAGCACTGTGGAAACTCTCTCTTCCAGGCCGGACCAAGGAATTTGGGAAGAGTGGAGAGAAGGAGGGAGAGCATGATTCCTCTGGCCCTCTTCCCTTGCCTGTCAACCATCAAGCTGCTGAAATGGTGTTTGCCGACGGAATTGTGGTGTTTGCCTGTGATCCAGCTAGTCCCAGGGAACGCTCTCACAGCTCTTCAGTGGTTTGCTGTATTTTTTTGCCTTTCTCTCTCTCTTTTGTTTTTTTATCATTGGTAATACCACACTGTCTCCCTAGCTTAGTAAAATATTTCCTCTTCTGAAAAGCAAATGTCAGGCCAGCTGCATATATGAGAGAGATCTGCCTGGCGACTGCAGGATACCTTCAGGCTTTGGTGCCCTGTTCCCCTAATCCTGTCCCCCTCTCCTCCCTAATTCTCTATTCCAGGACCACACGCACTACAGCTCATCAGAAATACTTTCACAGAAGGTTTTCTGGTCAGGAAAAGAGAACTTGTCAAAACCAAAGCACTGTACAGGAATGTGGCAGTATTGCTGGAACCTGAAAGCTCTTTTTTCCATGTTCTGCTTTGAATGATTTTCAATTTTTAAAAATTTTTCTAAAGTTACACTATTGCTAATGAAATACGTCAGGATTGGAATGACATTTTTATTTTACTGTATGGACATTTTGCAACTTATTATTTGCATGCTTGTTTCGGAATAGGAAAAAAAAATGAACTAGCAGAACTTCCTGTAGATCAGAAAATCTGATTCCTAACCATCTTAAATCTAGGATACATAACACCTTATTATGGAAACTAGACTGGAAAAATTCAGACACGCTAAAGAAAGGGAAATAACCACAGCTTTGAAAATTATTAGTAGTCCTGTTGCACAGGGGACTGGGTTAAGAAAGCACATCTCTATACACGCAGCACTTTTTACCAGTGCTCTTGTTCTCCGATCTGTACGTGAAGGTTGGATCTGGCCAGACGGGATAGGAATCTGGAGCCAGATCAAGGACTTAGGCCATTAAAAATCAGTTTTGCACATGTAATTTTGCTTTTCCACTTGTTGTTAGTTTACATTTCCCACTTCACCACGGTATAGGCAATGAGATCGGACTAGCCAGTTTGGCTCCTGTTCCGCATGCCTTAGAACCCCATCTAGGTTGCAAGCAGCACGGAGGACTAAATTCAGATCAGCAGCAGAAATATTTTCAATGAAAGTGAAAGGCATGGTAATAAACTGTTGATTAAATTCTATGAAATTATGTTAGATCTTCTGCCTGCTCATAACTGTTAGGAGTGCTCTTTTCAGCAATATTTATTTACCTTTTAGGAGTACGCCTATGACACACGAAGTATCCGTATAGAAGTGCTACTTGGGGAGTACATTAACAGTTCTGTTTTGGTTTGGTTTTTTAATAAGTGTTCAAACTTACTTAAAAAGCACTAAAGAGGAATTCATGCAGCATGAGAGTCAGTCCCCCCTAAAATCACAACGTTGGCTTTCAGAGCAGGTTAAGTCCCTGGGTGCTACTTCACCAGCACTAACGACAGTGTCACCTTCATAAAGGCATCAGCTCTGCTTCTTCTTTCATTTAATCTCTTTTAATAAGATTTGGAATGAATTTTTGTGCTAGGAAAAGCTCTCCAGCCAGCAGCCCTAGAGGAACAGCCTCTGCAAAGCTAGGGTGACATGGTCAAGGTTAGGAGAAGCTTTCCTTCCCACCTCCCACGCACGCTTACCCGAGGCATCTCAGCTACGAACCCAGGCGACAGCCTCTACGTGGGCAGGGGTCCTCCGGGCGTGCCGCGGAGCGGGCTCACAGCATGGTCATTTCTGTGGTGGCCCTTCGCCCAACTTGAGCTGCACCATTGCATTGCTCACACGCGAGAAATGGCACTGGGTTTCATGCGATGTAAATAAAAACATTTTCACGTTTTGAGCAGACTCCTATTTCTTCTGACATGAATAAAACTCTGCTAACAGGCACTGCCATCTGCTGGCACCACATCCTCCCACCGATTTCCTTCCAAACACTGACAAAAGTGGGGCACAGAGAGGGTTTAAAGCAGAGACTGGATTTTCCCAGCGCCCACTAACCTGCGAGGCTGCAGAAAGCCCTGATTCCCCAACATCTCGCATGTATTATTCAGCTGGAAAAAAAAGAGACCTCTCCCCTAACGAGATTTGTCGGTCCATGAGCGTGCATATAATTTTGACGCTTTTCTCTCTTTGCCACAGCTCTGCCAATACCTTATGCGATTACACAGCGCTGTGCTCACGCCTCTGTCCGGATGTCAGCTCAGAGGAGGGAGTGGGATCGCAGCGCTGATCCAGCGATGCCGCCCAGCACAGGCCGTAAGTGCATTTGCGTGCTGTGGTTGCTGTCTGTCACAGGGCCTGACGCACCAGACACGGTACAAAGCACAGCAAAGGCCGCAGAAAAGAGGCTGCTTGAGAGGTACCTACTGCAATCAATCAACGTTAAAGGCCTTTCAGGAGCCATTTATTTAATCACCAGAGAGAAAGTACCTTTGCATGGGTCCATGAGTGCATGCACCTTGGTAGAGTTTTGCTTCCTTGTTCCTACACTGTAAACTAGCACATTGTTTCACATATTATTTCAATAGACATCTTCCAATTTGTACTGATTAAAGACAAGCCAGACCTGAAAACAGTTTTTCAGCTGGAAACTACACTTCAGTGAGTCAGTGACATTAAATGTGCCCTTGTTAAGGTGGTTAAAAAGTTGTCAGTGGCCTCACAAGTTTGAAATACGTTAAAGAACTCTAGGTATCGGCTTGCTGCAGAAGGGCAGGTTTAACAGAAAATGGCAGTACAGTGTGTGTATACTCTCGGGCTAGTATGCAAACAAGGAACTGCAGAGGGATTGCTTTTCTGAGTTCTCTCAGTGTTTGGGATGGGATTCACCTTAGGCAATGCCATTTAGGATGCGCTGGTCCGAGTCTGAAGAGCCATGCTATTTCCTTTCTAACTGATGCAGAGAGACAGGTAGTATCAGAAGGCATCTGAATTAGACCCTTATGTTAGAATGGGATGAATGATCTAATTCCAGGAGCGCGTAGATACAAATTTCACTTCAGTGCAACATCTTGATTTTCCTGGGGGTGCTCGCAAGCTCTAACAGCTGTGCTTCACTGTTCAAAGGACGTCCAGGGCTATTTACAGGGGTGAAATTATGGCAACTGTGGAATGCTTAGCTCCTGGATTTGCAAACAGAACAACAAGATGTGGAAGAACAAACTTTAATCTCATTTTAGTATAACTAAATAGCTCTCTGAGGACATTATGTATGTAAGAAGCTTTCCTAAAACAAACAGTTTGGATTTTTGCTCGTTCCTATAGAATGCAGCAGGACAATTTTTGAGCTTTCGTGAACCAAATGGGGAGTAACCTCCATTTCCCTGGGGTTTCACTGCACATAAATGAGCTACCCCCCTCAATGAGCACAGACTGGCCCATGACATTTATTACCCAAAAGGACAGTCTTCGATCTGAGCACCTGTGACAGAATCTGTAGCTTGCTCTGAAATCAGTGGAGGCTGTCTTTGGCTTCACATGTATTGAGAGGCGAGGGAGCAACAGTGCCTTCAGGGAGCATTTTAATTCGTTGGGCAATTTGCTCTCTGGAACAAGAGATGTTTCTTCCCATTTGTCAACCATTAACCTACCATCCCACTAGAAGAAAACAAAGAGTTGTAACAGCCAGTGCTGGAAACAGCTTCTAAGATTGTCTCATCCACCTCCACTCTTCCCCAGTGCACTCAACTGAACGGGAGCTGAGCTTTCAAGTAAAGCTCTGAGAATCTAGATGTGACAGTCACCCACTCCGTCTCGACTTCCTTTTGTGTTTTGGGGCTTATTCAAACCCCAAACTCAAAATGAAACTTGGGAAGTGGGAACAGAGGCAGACAAGGGGAAGGAAACGTTTCTGTAATAAACCCAAACTCGTCCGCCTCTGTGCAGCGTGTGGAGGAGTCTGCTTGCCGTTTCCTTTGATATGGTAATGAGGAGCTAATGCTAACCTAGGGAGAGAGACAGCTCTTCTCACTGCTCTGTGGGGCTACTGCCTAGCACTGATTTGCGCCAGCCAACACACATCCCAAGTCATTGCTATCTTTTAACTTCTGGATTGCCCGCAAGTGCATTAGTCCCGTTCTTAATGAACTGCTGTTATAATTAACACTAGTTAAGCTCTTGTTTTGCGGGTGCAGCAGCAGAACCTAAGGCTGAAGGGCACCCAGAAACTAAACTTCCCGCTGAGGCCCATGGTAGCTGCAGGGCTAGAAAACACTGGCAAGGGGCACTGTTTGAGTGTGTGTGAACTTGCACACGCGTGACGTCTCATCTGTGAATAAACTACCACTCCAGCTTCCAGCGTGCCTGGCTGTGAGCTCAGAAACAACAACAACAACGCAGTAGTTATAGCAAATGGCAAATTTATGAAAACAATCTCCTTGCTAGGCTGTCAGAATTCAGATGGATTTCTGACAAAAGCAAATGCCTTGGTTCTTTCAGGTGGGATTTTATTGCATTAACTTCCCTCCTAAAACCTTGGCAGAGAGGGATGGGTGCATGCAGGGTGTAACCAGAAAGGCGCAGTCTATTTCTCAAACTCAGCCAGTCAGTAGTCCCTTCAGTGAAAAAGGATCTCACCTCTAGCTTGTGTTTTTCCCAGCCATGGTAAGAGACAGACAAGAGGTAGAACCGGCAACTCCTTCATTTAACTACGAGGAATCTACCAGGGTATTTAGTTGATTCCGAGGGATTCCACAAACATCTCTGCATGAGAGCCTAATGGACTAAATTTTGCCTTTGGGCACCGGTAGGAGCTCAACCAAAGCCCAGCACGCACACTCAAGGTCCTGGATTGTCGTTGTGTGAAACAACGATCCACTGAACATCACAGATCAGCGCAACATAAAACAGTCACTTCCAGCATATTCTGTGGTTACTCAGCAGAAAGCGCAATCTCCGGGGCAAAAATAATATCCCGAAGATATTAAGCAATGCACATCAGCATGTCTAGTTTAACTGGCATATTTCAATGCTATTTGCAATCCACTCTCAGGAATTAAAAGCAACTCGGCGTTTGTTATAGCAGGTCTCACACGTCATTGCTCTGAGTTCACTTCAGGATTCTTTTCAGCTCTACTCTGACTGCAGAAAAAGTGATGCCCCCCCGACTCTAATGAAGTCTTTTTATTACTGTTCAATCTCGTGTGTGTGTGCCTGGCAGCAGACTGGCAGCCCTGGGGACAAAAGGCCTCTGTTTAGCCACAAACTGGTACTGTATGGACGGCCCTTCCCCACTGCTGCCCTTTCGTTATACCCCAAGTGAATTCAGGTGGCAGAGCAGCTCCGGAGCCGTGTCCCTTAGGATCTGACTGACATCACTAGGGACGTAAAGCTTCAGTCATGGTTAAACCAGGCTAGATTTGAACTAGGGATCTAAAGGTGAAAAATCTTTAAACCCCATTTTAAATTCACAATATACACAGCTCTGAGTTTCAGCAAAAGACTCAGCTGTAGCTTGCACTAGGATCCTTTTGGTGTGAGAAGGGTAGCGGGAGGGACCATAAAAGAACCAAAATGTGAATTCCTGCTGCCATGGCAAAGCAGCAGAGCAGCTGCTGGCCACACCTGAGTACAGCAGACCCTGTCCGCGCGCTCTCTTCCCCTGCAAGGGCTGGAAGTGCTCTACCAGGGGTATTTTTTGCTTTGTCAAAATTCCAGCGCTCAAGCTGGGCAGTGGATCTCCTCTGCAATTAAGTTTTATTCTTTTACATACAACAGACCTTCAAGCCAATTTCTGAGATGCATCTTACTACAACGACTTCTAGGCTGTCTTTAAGAACAAAACCAATTGTTCCATTCTTCCCCAAAGTGCCTATGTCCAGTAAGTAATCTGCATGGACTGGTTAAATTCAAGAACTATGGCTGGTTATTAGAAAATCCAAGTAACAGTTAGGCAACTTCTGCGCTCTTGGATTTCCACATAATTTACTAACATTAGGAAGATTTTCAGCAATTTTTCAGTCACCTGGGAGCTTAAGAGAACCATTTCTAGAATTTTTTTCCAGACCTTGCAGCAGCATTCAATATTTATAAGGAATTCCCTGCCTTGGTAGCAACAACTGACAGTTACGAAAAATAAGTACACTATAAAATGCATTAATATTTTAAGTCTGCCAAAGACTGCTAGATGAAGATATTTCCAGCTTTTGCCTGACTGGTTGATATTTAGTTCAAGCAAATAACTGACAAAAAGAAACATATCTAGGAGGGAAAGGAGAGGGTGTATGGGAACTCACAACAGCTACAGTAAAAGATTTTTCTATGTTTATACAATAAATTAGCAGCAGAATCAGGAAAAGAACCAGCCTTCTGCTTTCTACTCCAGCCACTTACTCACACTGTCTATTATGCACTCAGATATTGCCATAGGATTCTGTAGTACATGAATAAAACCTTTCCCCATCCTCCAAATAAAATTTTGAGATTGTGCTGAATCTAGGCTTTTCCACAAAAACGCAAATAACTCATGTTTAATGATGCAATGGAGAGAAAAGATAAATCTTGGTATCACTGTAATAAAGTGCCTTTTTATGAAGACTCCTGTGTGCTCGCTGCCTGACAATACTGGACATGATCCAGGTCTGTTTACAGTGCCAGCATGTCTGTGTCCCTGACTCCTGGCGCATCTGTACATTTTGTTCTTGGCATATTTGTATCTATGGAACCAGCTGACCTTGAAGCTCTCATCAGAGGGAAAAAACCAATAAAACAAAAGCAGCAGCCAGAAAGCCTACCACCTCCCATATATTTCACAGTTATTATCAGAATATTTTTCCACTGTTCAGTTTGCACAGAGATGACATTCAGTAACACTGAAAGTGTTCTTACTGTCCCTAGAGAGGCCTGTTCAGAGTAAAACCAAAGGAAATTAAAGACCTATCAAGGAATCCCCCGATACAGGTTCATAAATATAAAATGGCAGACAGTGACTGGCTAAAGCACTAAAGACAAAATGTACTAAAACTCTTTGACTTGGGTCCCTCCGTTCCTGCCTCCCCATATTCCCTCCTTGGCAAGGGGATGGGGTAGTTCCCTGCCGCTCGTTATCACTGTATATTCCTATAAAACAGCGAGGATGAAGCATTTGCTGTGGGACTAACACGCCATAGTGCACCGCTTCTGTGACAGCAAGGCTTTGCAGCCATCTCTAAAAATACACACCTCTTTCAGACCGCAGCCTGCCGCTGCGGCCTGCTGTAGCAACTCCTTTCCCTCAAGCGGTGGATTGGTGTGTGGTGGGACACACTTAGGCAGCACACTAGCGTGCCTAAGGCAGACGATGGGATCTGAATTCCCCAGAAAAACGAGCGATGCAGACGCCTGCTATTCAGTCCTGCCAGACCCTGTCCCTTTACACAGGCACGACAGCCCGCTTATAGCCTGGAACACAAACTGCAGAATTACTTTTGGGGAACCCTTAATTTGGAGCCCTTCTTTAAAGTGTTTCCCATCATCCTGAAGAACGAATAGATGAGTTTTGCTGTGACCTGCTTTACAGCTGTATGAAACCACGATGCAGATCAGCGACGAGGACCTTTCGGGCAGTCCTGAGAAAGAGACTGCGCTGCTGAAGACAAACTGGGTCCTCTGCAGGCTTCAGCATCAAACTTCTCTGGAAGTATGTTGGATTCAATTACACCACCGTGCTCGCTAGAGTGCTCCCTTACATGCTGTAATTTGTGCAGCAACAGCTCACTAAAGCTGCAGCAAAACTGTTGGATTTACCCTGCAGTCATTCAGTGAAGCTTTCCTTTCTGGCTGGATTTGCCTGGGGCTTATTTCTTTGCCACTCCATGTACCAAGTCAAAATTCCAGATCTGCTTAGAGCTAAAATTGTACAAGAAAAGATGCTTCACCCAAATGGATGAAATTTACTTTACTTTTCTGTTAGTCATGAAATTTGTCCACTGTTTGATATATCTGAGCCTGAGATTAAGGAGATCAGTGTAATCTCAGGCCATTATAAAACTTTCTCCGCGTGCAATACAACCATAGAAATAACTCGGATGACTCTGCGAGTCACACTGCTCTCTGTGGTAAGAGCAGACATAAGGAATTTTTTATTAGATTTCCCAGAATGTACCAGTGTAAATGAGGCATAACACCAGAATTGTAGACATGTCAAAAAGCGTAAAAATAAGTTTTCCCAGGAAATATGATGCCATATGGATGTGGTCTTTGCTCTGGTGAGGCTTCTTTCAGTTCCCCAGGCTTTTCTATGTCATAACATTTTCTAGCAAGACGACTGGGTTATGTCATCTCAGCACTTAAATTGCCTTGGGCGGTGGTGTTTCCACACTAACGATACCACTGGAACTTGCAGATTCAGTCTGTCCCATTCACAGAGAATTGATTCATTTGTGCTGACAGCTTGCATACACCTTGTCGTACAATAAAGTTATTGAAACGGAATTGCCAGAAAGGCTACGATCATTGCTTTGGGTGATTTATCCAGAACTTATTCAGCACTCTGAGCCAATGCCAAGAAAATTCCCTCATGTACCTAGACCAGATGTTGTTCTCATCTGAACTATGTTAAATCTGAGATAAAACTACTAAAGCCAGCAGACATGTAGTACTACTATCACCCTTGTTTCAACTCAGAACTACACTCCCCTCTGTGTCTACCCCATCCCCAAAAAATCAGCAAAACCACCACAGCTGGACAAAAAGTTCAGCTTCTCTGATTTTACCTATTTGCTGTGCAAAATGATTCTGGCATGTAAGAAAAGGTTGACTCTTTTTTTTTTTTTTTTTTTTATTGACGACACTGGCCCTACTTTAAAAAGGAAGGTGGAGCTTTGTGGTACTCAGGCGGGTATGGCGTGTAACAGAAGTGCTTTCTGCCAAAAGGTTCGCCTTCCCCCGGCTCCCCCTCACCTTTTTTCATCGTTTTAGGAGTTTTTCCCATCGCATACAGAGCCAGCATTCCCTCAAGCAGTCCCTGCACAGGCCAGTAGAGGGTGGTGGGCAGCCACACTGGTTTTTTACTCTCTTGACCATTCTCGGGTAAAGCCACACATCCCTCTGAAACATTATTTAACCATGCATCCTATTTGCAAGAAAGTACAAAAGGTTAAGCACGAAGCAGAAGCTTTACTGAAATAAGGTCGTTCCCCATAGCTTTTTCATGGAAATGATACATGCCAGTTTTAAGTACTTTACCCATATATGAGGACTATATATGAGTTTACAGTTTTAGAAAGTACTTATGAGTTACTGTGCAGGAAAAGCATGTTTTGGCACATCTATCATTTGCAGAAAAGGCCGTGCAACGCTGAGGTTCATCTCAGTGTGGGTGATGGAGACCTACAGAAAATCTTGCTACAAGAGATGAAGGTGCCTGCCTGGGCATAAATCAAGCTCCTCTTCACAAAGCAGCTCATGGCTCTGTCACGTCTAGTTAGACCTGACAAGAACACATCGTAAAGGGGAAAATTCAGCCCAAAGAGACTTCAGTATATGGACACATTGTGAGAAGAAGGACAGAGGACTGTCTTCAGCTACCTAACCTGGTCATTGAATCTGTTATGGCGTTAGGGGGTCAAGAGAGATAAGGAGCCAACCTTATTCAGAGCTGGCTCAGTTCCTGCTTCCCATTCCAGCACTAAGGCAGGAGCTCTAAAGCCAGCTGCCTCTTGAAGGAAGCTGTGTATCACCCAGAGCAACTTGTCCAAAACGTAACTAGGAACAGTCCAGCCAGAGCTGTGCCCACCATACCCCTGCCCCTCACAGACCTTGTTTTTTCCAGCCTGCATATTAAGCCTTACGTACACGAAGACACACCACTGACCATTTTCATTGCTTGTGCAAAACTGGCAGGCTATAGCTGATACTTCAGGCCACTTTCTGTTACCAAATGTCATAACAGCTCTCTGCTATCAACCCTGTTCTTACTGCCCTCCCAAGTGACTCATTTTGATGGGTTCACTCATCTGTAAAACAGTCATTCTTCACATGGCTATTTCTAATGTTCTGACCTTCAAAAGCAAGGCCCAGGGTTTTTGCATGATCATCTAGTAAATGTACTTCTGTAAGAGAGCATGTAGCCGAAGTACCTGCAGTTCTTTGCTGGGGGGAAAAAAAGAAACCCACGGTGCTTCATATTTTTTTCTTTTGATAACAGCAATCACACACAAAATCAATGGCAACTTTTATGGCTACAATGTGAGACTGCCAGCCCACTCTGCTGCCCTTAGAAACAAGGACAAAGTTACCACCCAGCTCTGTGATTACTGGCGGTAGAGGGTCAGCTGTGGGTTTACCAGAGGGAGGGCAGGAACTACAGGGGCTGTAGGTCCCACTAGCACTGCCTACATGGCACACACACTCTGCAGTCATGCTTGCAGCTGCTCAGAAGTACAAACTTGGCTCCTGGATCCAGGTCTCCCTATAGAGGCATTGCCTAAATTTCACAAGGCTAGGCTCCACGGGACTGTGAACTAAAAACTCAGACAACAATCAGTGAGAACCCTTTTCCCAGTGAAAGAACAGAACAAAGAGCATAATACATGTAAAGAGGATGTGCTGATTTCTTCACTACCCTGTCCTATGTCTGTGTTGCGTCTGGGACCATATTCCTACTCTTGGGAAATAACTAAATAAACAAATCACTCCACACAACTTGCTCACTTCCTCACTCGGCCTAACACCGTGGGCTCCGTCCAACCCATTAGCTGCAGAGGGAATTCAACGGAGCTCTAATTCTTTCAAGCGATATGCTCTTGGCTTTCTTCATGACTCCCATGGGAGATCAATGCCTGACTTCAGTGGGTCAGGATATCAAATCAGGCTTTCTACCTTGCTTTACCTTTCTCTGCCTTGGTTATCATCTGTGAAAAATAGGATGATGACTGCTTCCTGTATCTTTTTCTCCCTCCCCTGCATTCCGAATGAGAGGGTGCATTTCATTTATTAATGCTGATAGAGTCCATGGAGACTTGCAGATAAAAAGACTCAATGTGAAGCAGAATATAATGTTCTACCTTGCAGAAAGCTTGTGCTTTACTATTTCTTTTCAAAGCACCTGCTGACATTGCTAGGCAACAGGGACATTGTCCAAAATAAAAAGTCATAATAATCAAACAAACAAAACCTGAGTCTAACAGTCTGTAAAATGCAGCTGAGGGCTGTCAGGTAAACAGACAACAGATGGAAGGAATTCCTAAAGCTGGGAGAAAGAGAAGGCTAAAATGGTCAATTGTCAGTTGACCCAAAACATAACTTTAGAGATTCATCCCAAGGGGGACACGACCACCACCCAGAAGGTCCTGCCTCAGAGGACACCACAGGCATGGTAATACTTGGGAGCTTTTGAGGAGCAGCAAGATCAACTTGTTGGATTGTCAAGGGAACTTAAAGAATGGCAGTACAAGGGATAGTCACTGTTGTGCAAAGAAAAATGCAGTGCTGTATCTATATTGAACTCTTCCTTTCTTCATCTGCCAAGTACAAAGGGTGGAGAAACTGAGGCACAGAGAACAGCCTTACCTAAAGTTCATATTCTGTCCTCCAGGACCCTGTTCTCTGTTCTCCAGAACTAAAGTTCATGTTCTGTTCTCCAGAAACTTAATTTTGCTGGTGATGTTTAACCCCGCCCCAGAAAGGCAACTGCAAGTCAGTACAATATACCCTAATCTGCCTGTTCCTGTCTGTATAGCTGCTTTCTGGCAGACAGGAGACAGTCCCCATGCAGGTACGCCTGGCCGTGCAGTGCGTGCCACCCCGCTCCTTACGAAGCTATCAGGTTTGCTCAAGCAAGCAGGACATCACATGGCCTTTGGCCAGACACATCTGTGCTCACAGCAAACCTGGACCTGATAGCCTCAGGGGCTCGCAAAGGTTGCTGTAAGGACAGCCCCTTGAGACCGGCATTTTAGAAACATCTCATGCCCTTGAGAACGACTTAAACTTCCACAAATACCTTTTTAGAGCTTAAAGAAGCATGTTTATTTGTAAAACAGTGAGAGAGGAAACACACAGAGGATGAAGCCAAGTGTGATCCCATTTTAAGGCTTCATACCATTTGATCAATCGCAGCTCAAAAAGCCCTTGCTAGAGCACAGTGTGTACCTGAGGCACCTGTGCTCATTCTTCTACCAAATTAATAAACGTTGTCACCCAGTTGCAGCTAGTTACCACTTTTAACGCCATCATATATAACAGAGGGATGAGAGCTCTAATGTCTAAATGCACAAGCCTGATGCTACGAGACAAACCGAAATGAAAATCTAGAAACAAAACTTCCACGGGTGTTAACTGGTGACACTGGTTGCTCAACGACTTCAAACACTTTCCTACATACGGTGTTTTAAACTTCTGTTTTCCTCGCTTCAATTAGAAAGAAAGATTTCAGACACCCCTGAGTCAGATGCCGATGTCATTGTTCGGAGCAATCACTAGGTTTGTAGCATCACGCGCTCACAGTTTCATCGCAGACTGCTTTGCTCAGGAGTGCCGAAGGAAGGGCAAGGTGACAAAGACACAGCTGCCAATATAAGAATATGGTGCTATCAATACGAGCCTTATCGTTTCCTCTGGAGGCTTAGCTTAACTTTTTAAAAGGGGATTCAGCGACTGGAAAAAGGGAAGTGACTCATGACTTAACATCCCTCCCTGTATTCTGCACGGGTGCTTACACACCCTCAGCCCAGCTACGGGCTCCTCAGAGGTGCTGTTAGCTGGCTGATCCCGCTGCCCTGCTGCGGGTCCGACACCGCGCTGGCAGGCTCGCTCTCCAGCCGCTGAACAGCCTCGTGCTAAACACCCAGCTTGCTACAGCCAGGAAGGAAAGAAGTGCCTTTGTTGCAGTCCTCCCCTGCCCTACATTTTCAGGGGAAGTAAGGACTTCTTCGGCACTAACCTTCTCTGCCAAGCAGCTGAATTACAAGTAATGAGCTTTATTCCTTCCAGTGAGAAGCTGGCATAATTTCCCCCATGAACAGAGTTGCATAAACCCCACTTTCCCCACGTGGCATTATCAGCAGAGGTGTTCCACCTTGCGGGCTTGCCAGGGGACTGGCAGCGATTCTAGGCCACGCTGTTCCAGGAAATCTTTATTGCAACTACGCTGTTCTAGCATAACAACTTCAAGACAGTGCTAAATTCTTGTCACCAATTCTCTGTGCTTTCTGAAAAGTCACAGAAAAATTAAGCGTGCAAACGTGCCTAAAAGATGCAAAACAACTCATCAGTGGGCAGCCAGGTTTCTCTCTCATGCTATGAAGTCACGAGTGCTGTTTTCCCCTCTCTCAAGCCCACCTGCACTGCTCTGCAAAGAAGAGGGCAGATAATACCTTGCTGCAAATGAGGCCTCTGTTGCTTTTCAACTACTGACTATGTCTTCAAGGAGTTAAATAACACAGGTCTCTGCCTTTCTGGATTTCCGCATGCATTGCCAAGCCAGCACTACAGCCAGCTTTGTTCTTGAATTTAAATAGCCTATGCATTTAAATTTTGTCATTACAGTTAGCAGGCCAAGGGCTTCAACTACCTGCTGTCTAAGAATAAGGAAGGCTGAAGTGATTAGGAACCTTTTACTTTCATTAGTAGCAATGCTTGAAGGTGCTGGAAGGGATGAGCGATATAATCAACTTCATCTGTTACACTGTTCTTCCATTTCTGACACTGGCTGTCCTAGAGATTTACACTTTCTTCAAGCTTATCTGCATGCTGGCATGCGTGGCTATTTATTTAAGGAAGGGTGTCGGTGACACTGCTAAGAGGAGCAAAAACCCAGTTCTCATATTTCCCCCTCAGCTCTGCTGGTGTTCGTTCACAGAAAAGAAAGCTTTGGGAATGAATCACAACTGTGCATACATCAGACTGAATGTTCAGTCTCCTGTTACCGCCATACTCATTGCTGCACAACTACCTGGGATATGCTCAGCAAATGAGACATAACTGGAAGGACAGAATCCTCTCTCCTGGGACTCAGAATAAAATTGCAAAGGATTTCAAATCCCTCCCCATGATAAGCACAAAGTAAATAAGTACTGGGAGGCTGCCAGCCTCGCGACACTGAGGTTAATGAATAAACAACTGCCTGCAGTACTGACTTGCCTACTATACTTAAAATATGTATCTTTGATTACATCTTAGGGAGACCTCCTCTTCTGTAAATAATCATTCCAAAAGATAAAGGCATTAAATCTTTTTTCCTTTGACAAAACAGAGATTATCAACATTTATACAGAAAAGCTGCTATTAGGCAAACAGCCTTTTCATAGAGGACTTGCTTTTTATAGAAAATGTTGACTTTATTGTGGAAAACAGAACACAAAAACGAGAAAAAACTGCAAATATAGCAAGGGATATTCTAAAAAATGTTAGCTCAGTCACACCTTGTTTTCCCCATTTCTTCTTTATGGGAGGTGCTCTCAAAGCATACATTTCCAGGAAAATGATGAAGCAAGCTCAGAAAAGGAGAGATCGCTGTGAATTCGGAGAGCTGCTGGCATACCAAGGTCACTTCTGCAAATGGGATTTAATTGCTTGGTTATGGATGCATTTTTGGGAATGTTGCCCTAGGTGAATATAAGAATCAGTTTAACAAACAAAATAGCCTAGATTTCCAAGAGCGTCTTGGGTGATTTTGAATGTCCAACATGAGAGACAATAAAGAGAAGTCATTTTGCGGTGTACCTTATGGGAATCTCTGCCATTTAAGGGGTCTCAGGCAGAGCACCTAGGAGTCATTTGTCACTTGTGAAAATCTAGGTCATTGACTCCCCTCCTCCTGCTCTGCTTTTTTCATGCCAAATACAGAAAGAATTTTCTGGCTTCAGACTGAATAAAGTTGTTAATTACACTCTTTCCTAAAAACCTGCAATTGAAATTCACTTGGGGAGTTTCTGAAAGCTGTGGAAAGCTATTCTTGTTTTATAATATTCTTTTGACATGTCTTAGAGGAAGAAGGAAAAAAGCCTATTTGCTTTTAATTTCTCAGTTTTGAGGATAATATTTAACAGAAGTAAATCCCTTTAAGGGCTCAACTATGCTCTTTGAAGCTAGTGGGGGAAAAAATCCCATTGAGTTTCATTGCAGGAGAACTAGCTTGCTTCTTTGAAAAATTATGTTAAACACTCTGTGGTATGTTGTGTGATGCAAGAAAATTAATTTGTGCCATCATGAACTGCCAATAGGTGGAAAAGACAGGATTCCTGCATGTACTAGGCACAGTATAAAAATAACCAGATTATTTCAGAGTGTACCACATCAATTAGCTCCTGGTAAAGGTATCTGGAGCAATTCCATCATCAATTCCTGGTGCTATAAAAGCCTCTATGTGGTGGTATCGCTAACAGCACACCTGCCTCACAGGAATGTTAAGAGGTGTAACAGATGGATTAACATGCTTCGGAGATGAAAAGTGCTGCTTGAGTATTATCTAATTTATTATTAACGACGGAGCTATTAAAACAATGGGATGGCTAATAACGGCTTAATTCCTTATATCAGTGCTTTTTGTCTTCAGAACACTCTGGGGCAACCACTTGCGTCACTGAGTCACAAAGCTCCTGTTGGTTTCAACTGTGTGAACAGACCTGGCTCTGCCCAAGCATTAAATAATTTTTTTTTTTTTTAAACATACAAATCCTGCTCCCAGCCTCCTCTAAGACTCAGAGATTCCCGCCTGCAGGATGTCCTCCACCCATCCTGGATAGGTAGCTAGAAGCACTGGGTTCTTATTGCTGTACAACCAAGGGAAGATCAGCTTCCAGCCTCAGGATTTTAATGTTGAGGGTAGAACTCATTTATTTACAGTAGGCCTCCAAAAGATAGGCATATAAACTGCTCCAGCCATCTAAGGCCTCCCTCTGCTGATGGAGAGGGATGGGCACCTCCACAAGGCAATGCATCCTTCAATGCCTGTCTTAGAGCGAGAAGAAATGCCTTCTGAACACAAGAGGAAACCAGAAGAATTAGCTGTATTAGACACCTAATTTTTGTGTACCTGCAGGTAAGTGGGATTATTCCAGGCTTACACACTCCATCCCTTATCGACAGGATGCAAAGGCACTCTACCAAAGGACTGAGAAATACAAGAGAGGCACATTTCTTTAAGCTCCAAGACAACAGCAATGCAGAGAGAGTAACAGCAACCTCACAGCAATGAGCTAACTCCTGCAGTCCGTCCTCTACAAAGAGTCCAGATGGACGCCGAGTTTCAGCTCAAATCTAGGAAGGAAAGTCTAAGCAGGAATTTGGGCAATGGCACATGCATCTAATATAGCACAGACCAAAGAAACCAAACTGCAAAGGGTTCTGCAGACTACGGGAGGTATCAAGAGGCATCTGGTTCTTTCCAAAACCACACTGCCCATGCAAAGAAAAGGCCCGATCCTCACAAGTAGTCAAGACACTTTTGTTGTGCTTGTACTGGTGGGATGGGACAAGAGACTCGGATGTTGGTGACAGTAACGTCAGCGTTGGCAGGTAATATGGCACTACTTTCCCTAACTTTGGCAGCTCAACACTTCTGCTGTGTTTTTTATCCATCTAGCAGCCATTCCTCTGCCTTTCACATACAATATATAAACCAAGCCACAATGTTAATGAGCCATTGCATATAGATGAGCTGGCAACCAGTCTGAGCTGACACAGCCACACATAAAAGCCAAAGAGGGCCTTGGGCTCTCTTGCTTTGATACAGAAGCTGTTGGACCAAAGTGCTGTGGAAATTGCATGGTCTAGGGGACACGAAGCCAGGCAGCTTTTTCTCCCACCTCCCTTCTCCAGTCACCTTTACTGCTTAAGACACAAGGTAAGAGGCTCGGTGCCATACTGTTTTCTTGACAGCTGACTGAGAAAATCCACGCTATTTCCAGCTAGACTGTCCTTTCTGTTGCCTTGCACAAAATTGTCACCTAATGACTACAGCAAGGGAACCAGAGTCTGTTTTTGTGGAACAGAATGTTTGGATTCTCATCTGCTTACTCACTGGCTTACCTTTCCTTGGGCAACCCTCTTGATAGTTCTCTGCTTCAGTTTCTGCTCCCATAAAACAGGCTACTGAGGCTTAAGAAAACTTTGTCAAAGAAGATCTCTGCATCTGCTGTAGTCATCTCAGATACAAAAGGCAGAAGGCGGCAGTTCAGGCATTACTCTTCTCTGGGAACGCTAAGTGGTATTTCTGACAGTGACATGGGGCTGAAGGGCCTTAAAGTATGGCTATGCAAACACACTAGGGTGGGATAAGCTGATACAAGTTTACAGCATATTAGCTGTTGCGTGGTAGCTGCCAGTACTGTTGTTTTAACCCGGTGTTAGTACCAGCCAGCCTGTCGTCGCCTCATAGTTACTTAAAAGCTAAGCATGTATACCCGGACAGTTAACAAGTAGCAGCTAACGATTTTCACAGCTATACCTGAAGTTCAACGCGTTTCAGTTTCACAGCAGTAACCTGCATGTAGCAGAAGTTCCCTACGTTCAGATGTACCGAGGTGCTCAGAGGCTACAGTAACGAATTTCTCAAAACTGCTGTTAAAAAAAGTAACCACCCTTAAATTATCTTCCATTGTGGGCATGAGAGCATGTAGTGCATGGTTCACTTCCTTAATCTCACAGTCAATTACTTTTCTCAACCCATATAAACATCAGCAGGAAAAAAGAAAAATCTGCATATGTGTTAGTAATAAATTTAAAAATCAGGGCATATCACTTAAGGGTTGACTTGTCAGAAAATGGTAATTAAAAGTGTTCCAGCTGACAGTGCCCCTTTAATGAATTATTAGTAATGTTCTCTGAGAACATTCGATGAAAGACACCATAACAGTTCTTACTTAAACAAACCAATTTTCTGCATGATGCAACTTCACTGCACAAGACAGGGAAAATCTCCATTATAGAATCAAATTACGAAAATAACAAAGTAATGGTTTGAACGATCAGGAAGTAACAGGGTACCCTTTCTGTACTGATTGCCTCTGTTTCCTGTACCACAGCCCTTTTCCATAGGTGCTTATCTAGTAAGTGCCACTATTTTCTTAAAATTTTGTTAAAAAAGCCCAATAAGGTGTAGCGTCAAAGGGGTTTGGTCATCAGCTTCTCACTGTTGACAAGCGTTATGCATGCACACTACAGTGACTGACCAGCTCAGTTTTAATGCAGATACAGCAATGCCCTGGGGCTGATCCTTTCAGCTAATACCTAATCATGCCAGAGGCGTCGGAGGACTGGTACGTGCATTACACAAACTCCAAAATAGTCAGCTCGTGCTGGGCATGTCAGCAGCAGCAAGCACACTCTCCTCCTATGCACAGCCTTATAGGTGCCTTTGCATAAGAGCCTCGGCACACGCCGATACATCTGATTAGACATAATTTGGTGTTGTACAGTTCGGGCTGCTGGATCCTGACCCTGCTTTGCTGTGCTCCTGATTGAGGCCAGGGGAACTGAACAAGGCGACAAAAGCACGTGGGTGAGGAGGCGTATGCTTGAGATGGATGAGCAGAGGGCATTGGGCTCCTGGGCTAGGCTCTCGGGTCGAAAAGCAGACAGCAAGCAGCTGGCGGGGGGTACATGAGGACTTGGAAACACAGCCCTGTTGAGTGGGAGCAATGTGTGGAGTGGGGAGGGAGGAAGGCAAAGGGCTCCAAGTCTTAATCATGGATTTGTGTTTGGGTGTGAAGGAGACGTGGGGCTGGGAGGTGGTGAGACAGGTGGTGGAAAGAGGCTCTCATGCCTCATTTCCCTTCATGGAGTTTCTTGCTGGTTTCCAGCTCCATCCAGATTTGTTGTTTGTCCTTGACTGTTTCAGGAGAAATGTAAGAGAGAGCAGCTCTGGGAATTCACATTTCTTGGCAGAAGTTCTGTGGATCCCCCCTATAGCTGGTAAGTAGTGATATTCTGGGGTAACGGGGTGGTTCTTGAAGGGGGGTGGTCATGGTGAAAGCACTTTCCAGCCACGAAGTTCAGAGCATCCTGCACCTGAAAGCTACTCTTGCCTTTCAACTGTAATCAGCAGCTCACCTTAACACTGGATAACTAAGATGCACCCTTAAGTCTCTGGACTACAGTGGGAATGAGAGGAGTTTGACACAGGAATGATGATTTACCTTCCAAGCCTAGTTGCTATGGAAGTGACAGCTGTCTCTTCCCTCAGCAGCACAATCCACCAAAAGATGTACTAGCACTATATACCCTGAGGCTCTGTGTCTTGTCTGTGAAACAGGACCGTCGTTCAGCCTGCTTATTGGAGAAGGAGCTTTTTAGTTAAGATTCAGAGTTGTTTGTTAGCCCACCCTGAATATCTTCACAAGTCTTTCCTACGGAACAGGTAACTTGAACCACATTTAGGCTGTGGGTGGCTGATGAGTTTGCGTGCTCCATACTGAGTGCTCACAGAGGTAAGACGGTTTTATTTGTTTCACAACCCAGGGTTTCGACATGCGAATGTGCTTTCTCTGCAGTATCCCATGACAAATGCAAAGTAATGTAAGTTGGCTCATACTTTAATAAACTCTCTCAGCTACCTTCTGTGCTGTAGGGAGAAATGCGCACAGAGTAACCACGGCACAGGTAACAAACAGCAAGATTTTGTTTGAAGCCCTAGGAATTTCTGTCCCAAAGAGAAAAACAAGCAGTTACACAAGTGACACTTGCATCATAGGATACACTACTGCAATCTGAATGGCCAGCCTGTATGTGAATGCTTGCTAATGTCAAGAGACAAAAGAAGGAAGTTAATCTCACTTCCTTTATTCATCTAAAATTTGGAGGTTGTGTCTAATCTTGTCACCCAGGTTTCTCACACAACCTGGTGGTGGGCAGGTGAGATGAGATGCTGTGAAGAACAGCTCCTCTAGTCCTCATATACACGCTAACTCTAGGGTTTCTCTTAAATTATCTGCCTGGGCTTTTCCAACATTTTGAGGGGTAAAGTGAGGTGAAAGTAAATCCTTCACTGGGTTTACACCACTTTACTAAGACTCTGAAAATCTTAAATCACATCCCAAGGTCTGCTACATAACTGAATTCTGCATGAACTAGAGCAACCAATACAAGATTTTTAAAAGTGTGTTAATAACTGAGGTAAGAGCCTCACTTTTGGAAGTGCTTTAGTCCTGGGTTCAAATTAGGCACTGAACAGAAGCAGAAACTTAACTCAAAATAGGAGTCTTGGTACCTAGAGCTGCTTGTGTAGCTGGAGACACAGGTAAATTCGAGAGGAGTAATCGGATGGAAGCAATTCACCTTGAGATGCCAGTTTCTGACAGCTGAGAGGAACTCTGAGACCCCTCAGCTGCTAAGGTGGGCACTTCAAGAAGTTACCTCAGGTTGGTGGAATTGACATCGTAGAAAATTCCAGCTTAAGCTCCTAAATGAATGGGAAAGATTTAAGATGCTTGTGCAGGTTAAACTCCATTTTCCACTGGAAATGAGACGGTAGGCTATCTGTAAAGGGCATCTAAGAATTCAACATTCTTCTCACTTTTCTGTCTGGTTTTGTCTGGAACACAAGGACCTCCTGCAGGAAATGCATTAGATGCTGAACAATAAGAGACAGAAAGAGCCACTGGGCACTTAGTGATAGTGTAATTTAAATACAAAGGCTTGCACAGTGTGGGAACTCATAATAAATCTAAACTTAAGACTTTCATTTGCAAAAGCATCTGCAAATCAGCTTAATATTTGTCCATCTCAAAAAGCCACAGTATATTCCCCTCTGTTGCACTCCTTGCTGAGAATATTAAGATATTATGCACGCAGAGGCTTTTCTTCTTCTTAGATAATAAACAAGTTTCTGCCAAGATAGTGATTGGGCATCTCTCATTTATATTCTCCTAAAATCTGAGCTCCATTAAAATTCTGACTACAGCAAGCTGATGCTGTGTTGCCAGTCCACAGCAACACATTCAAGAGGTCTCAAAGCTTTTTGCAGCCATTGAATTTATCCACACAACACCCTAGTTTTGCTTCCATCTTGTGAGTAGGTGGGGAAACAGACACAACGGGGAGAACACTTGTCCCATAGTACAGAAAAAAAGTGAAAAGCCAGGAACTGAACTCAGATATTTGGACTCTCCAGGGAATGCTTTATAATTTGACTATGTTTCCAAGGTCCTGCAGCCAGAAGCCTTCTTATTAGGGCAGAGCAGTTTGTTTATGGGTTGAGACACAATACGCTCACTAAGTTTACTCTTTGCTGCAAAATAGCAAGGACTAGAATGTGCTGAATACTGGTCTCTGACCTTGGTAATAAGTTGATTTAATTGGATTTGATTTTTCAAATGTAGCATCTCAAGTCAGCCATAAACTCCGGAATTAGCATATCACATCTCAACACAGGAGAGATTTTAAAGTAGCATAAGGAGATGAAGTCCATGCCCAATGAATTTCAAATTACACTGAGGATGAACTCAGCCATATGCATGTCAAACTAAAATGGTGCAGGCTCTGAGTGCATAAAGCAGCAAAGTTATTAATGGCTTACACTTGCTATTAAGAATGCAAAGTAGCTATTTTGCACCCAGTTTGTTCATGTGTCTCTTCACATCAATGACCCATGTGATGGGTCAATAATTCACTCAGCACATACTGAAAGCCAAGAATGTCTTGCAAGTCAATTACACTTATAGAAATAATTAGTAACACAAAAGTAACTGAAGGATTGGAATAGAAAAAGCTCTGCTGGTGAAATACTGCATACCCCAGGGACAGCAGACTCCGTCCCTGTCTTTAGATTTGCAGCTGGTGTTCCTCAATACCTTCAAAGAGCACTGTGCATGCCCCTGAAAGCAGAAATTAGCCTTAAAAGGGGCAATTTTGAGTTTTAGTATTTCAGGGAATAATCGGGTACTCATGTAACTACAAGCTATTTGCTTCCTGCAGGAGATGTGAAAAAAAGTAGGATATTAGGCAAATAGCTGCCTACTGAGATTTGATCCTCAAGATTTGCTCCTGAAATATGTTTGTCTTTCATGGCATTCAGTTGTAATAAATCACAGGAACATTTTAACCAATCTACTAGGCACAAGCGGACTTTAATTCAGACGGACAAAACTTGCTTCATCAGACCTTGTATGAAAGAGCACCAAATGCCTTTAAGACCCCTGTCTTCAGCTGGAAATCTCTGAAGTCAGGCTTTTTCACAACCCATGTCTTGGGACCGCAAACCGACTTTAAAAGTGACGGCAGGGGCTGCAGGCTATGCTATACATCCCTACAAAAGGCACTGGAATGACAACGGCTGTTACCCATGTCACGATGCAGCAGCCAAGAAGAGCTGAGGGAAGGAAACTATTGAGGTGAGACTGTAATGGGACAAGATGTATCTAGACAGCTTGGTTGAACATCACAGAAATCAGGCTTCAGGAACCAGAGGTAGGACAAAATCTGTCAATCAAAGTCTGCAGTGCTGCCAACACTTGCGATCACGGCGCTATATGATGAAAAGAAATCTTCCAAACTACTGGTGTCAGATACTCTTATTGTTGAATCTCAACTGATTAAACACGCAACATCAGCCAGCAAGTGCCAATCCACCTTCCAGCTGGCATGTGACAGGCTTCCAGGCCCAGTGAGCAGAAAAAGCAGCACGGAAGATCAACAGGTAGCAGATGATGTGCTTCAATATAAGCTCAGCACGTCAGATGGACAGATACATAAAGGACCTTCTATAGGAGAGAGCCTATATTATCCAAAAGGGTAGAAGAACACATGCATCTGTTCAGGAATGCTTTCCCTTTTTAACAATTCTATGGTTTCATCATTGGTTTCTTTGCTTTTTAGATGTACAGTAAGAATTAAGAGGCTACATTCTCCCTCCCAGATGCTCCCATTCCCTATGTTAGCAGCTGTAGCCCACCTGACCGATTACAGCAATCAGGGTGGTTCTTTATACTTCTGAGGTAAAAAGCAAGTTCAAGAAAATTAAGTCCAAAATGCCTATTAATGGAGAACAAGTCTGGAACAAAACTCCTTTCAACACATCTGCTGGAAAACTCCTGAATGACAGACAGGACACAGTCAGAGGAACCTAACACAGGCTCATGTAGGAAATGGTCTGTTAATATCCCTGTCTAAGAGAAACTATGACCCTCAGTACAGAAATTCAAGAAACAAGGACAACTGGATTGCAAAACAATGACAATTCAAAGCAACTAGCAGAGAGCCAGCGAACAGACAGAAAAGTAGCAAAAGAACTAATAGCAGAAAAGACCTCTATAAACTATATATGTGGGATTAACTTATGAGAGTACTAGTTATTATAGGAAGGGGGATGAGGGGTGCTAAGTAATAAGCAGTACAGAACATATGCTGCAATGTAGCACGCCTCTAATCTCTGGCAACTGAGACATGCAAAGACAGAAAACTACTTTACACACAGCTCAGTGATATAAACTACCCAAGGAGAGGGCTACACATGTACACACACTTTCATCTTGAGAGAAAGCCTTCCTCACTTTGTTCTTTGTTTACCTTAAGAAAGCACTAGAATAAAGTATGAAAGAACTGCCTTCTGCGTGGAAAAAAATAGCACTAAGTTGTATTTATAGCACACCATTGCTCCTGAAAGATCTCAAAATACTTTATAAGTGACAGCTGTGTTCAGGGTTCATTTCAGTTACTACTGAAGCAACATGATACTCTAACAGGGCAGGGCAGTCCAAAAGTTGCTTTGTAATAAAATAACACTCTACATCATGAAAAAAACATTATCAACATTAAAATAGCCTCACAGCGGCATGTAAAGTAGTGGAATTATTTCCTTTGCAGACAGGAAACATGCGTTAGAAAGCCATGGAAACAGTCAGACTACAGAGTCAGGACTACAGCTCAACAACTGCCTGTTTCCAGACCAATGAATCCAACTTTCTCCTCTTCGCATCCTTAACCATTTCAGGTGAAGCTCAGGCTACGGTTGCAGGATGCAGCTACCATCTATCGTGTCACCTGGTACAGCTCCAATTCTTTTCTCTCACAATCCTACTATCTGAGAAACACTCGGGGCTGGGGTTCCCAATGGGAACCTGGCAAAGCAGGGATTTGAATCGGGCTTATCAAGACCAACGTGATAGTCCTATCTACGCTGCTATGGTCGGCTTATTGGCAACAAACCAGCACAGCATAGTGGTTTTTTGCCAGTTTAGAAATCAAAGTACTTTGATAACCACAAAAGACTGGGATACTGAAATTACAGCCTGGCTGAAGCTAAGGACTGCAATAGTGCTTTTAACACTACGTGAAAATATTCCCAAACTGCTGACTAGGGTAACCACCCACTACGTTTACCCTGGTGCTATAAGCAGGTGAAAGATTGCAGCAGGGCAATGCTACAGCAGTGCGCGGTTCATACCATGACTTGCAAACATCTGGTCAGAGCACTGACAAGCTATGTACAGTCATAGAAGCACAGTGGCAGAATTGGAAGGAACTCTTCCTGCTGTGGTGTCATCCAGGTTAGGTGCTCGTTTGCCTTTCCCTCATCTCCCTCAGGATCACGCAGAGGGAGTATTACGGGCCTGACAAATAGTACATTAAATCCTATCTCTAAGGCTGACGGACTGCACAGTGTAGGACCACACAGCAGGGCTAGCAGGGCTGCTGTAGGCTGTTCTGAGTATTCTTTTACTGTGTCTCTCCTCTGGAGCTGGAATTGGCAATTCCCTGTGAACTACCGCAAGACGACTTTGTATCACGGCAACATATGCTTTCTTGCTTTTGTTCCTTGAGCACTGTGCGGAGTGCAGAGAGCAACTTCATGCTTTTCTTGTGCATTGAGTAAGCAAGAACCTTTTTCCAACCACATTGAAAGTTGTTGCAACAGTGCTAAATGTTTTCTGTCAGCAGTCTTCCCCACACCCAGAGCTGGGTCCTTTTTGGGGTGGTATGAAGCCACTATCGGTTTAAATTTACCAACGCTTTGGAAAGAAAAAGTGTATGTGAATGGAAGCTTTTATACGACAAGGTAATGCTGAGTACTGAGATACCTTGAGATAAGATGCCGAAGCAGGGTCAGAACCGTCACAGTATTCGAAGGTGGTTTTGCCTGGGGTAATGGCTGTCTTCTAGCTGTGGCGCTGACGCCCGGGTCAGCTGCCTCTCAGCCTTCTGGGCTCCTGCAGAAAGCCCTTTTGCCGCACCGTGCTGGTGACTGAGACTTGACATTGCCAACCTGTAGAAACAAATTGTGAGTTAATGATTCAACCTCTTAAATACTTCAGCAAAGAACAACAAAATGAGAGAACGTGAATTGGCTCACATGACTCTGTCCATTTTCCCTGTGACTTTTATGGTTGGTGTTTATGCAGTATTGCCTCCCCAGCCCACATCTTACTGCAATATATGGTTACAGATAGCTTCTGCTCTCAGTCATACAAGGTGAGAACTTATTACAGTCTGCCTTTCTCACACATTTAGAGTGCAATGCCTTTTTCTCGCAACAAAAAGACTGGACAAAACCTGCCTTCCCCCTCTAGAAAGTTTCAACAAAACCCAAAATGTTTTATTTTCAAGACTTCTCAGTAAATCAAAATTAATTCTCTTAAAGTAGAATTCAGAATCAGCATAACACTGTTGGCAAGTTAAATCCCCAATTTTTTTCTCTTGCAACCACAACACATCACAAGTCCACTGCAATAAGAATTTTGGGTTTTTTGACCAAAGGAAAAAAAACCCAAGAGATATAATTTGCTTGAGAAATGATTTCTCCCAGAGAGCCACTTCCTATTGAAAATCTTTCAGTAGAAACCTAATTGTCTGAAAATAGAAATAGTTCTGTTGGGAAATCCTGCTGTATAGTAAAGGCAGCTTAGCTCCCAGTTCTCTGTTCTCCGGAGGCAAGATGCCCAGCATGACTGCCTATCTCATGACGCACCCTGAAGCTGGAGTGCATCATCTGCTGCATGGGAATTCTCTGTCAGAGTAGGAGGTGCTATGGGAGACACAGTCTAGCTGTGGAATTAGTCTGGCACTGCAAAAATATCAAATAGTGATGTTTTCTTTAGTGCCTATGAAGTGATCATTGCTGGAGAGTGCTGGCAAATGTTTTTGTCTAGACAGAGCCGTTTTACAAGTGCCACGTTTCTAGTAAGTGGTAGGAAGGGAGTGACTGTGGCCAGGGCTGGCCTCTTGCCTCCGTGGCACATAGGGCAGGAAGAAACGCTACTTCTGTAAATTTACCAAAACCTGAACGGTGTTTGCTTATGTGAGACATGTCATTTGCTCTCCAGTCAGCTGAAGTCTTTAGACTCTCTCCCCCAGTAAATGCAGTCATGGATTAATTTTGCATGCAGCACTAATTACAATATTATTAATTGCTAACAATGACAGTAGTGGCTTTATTGCTGTAAATCCTTTATTTATACACCTGAAGTAAGTATTTTAACCTTTGAGGACCCCAAACACTCGTCAGCTTTCTGAAAACATGATTTGCTTGAGTCTCCACTGCTGCAGTGCCTGTTCTTTCATTTATTCATTTGCCTGTGTTCACCTGAACGAATTATTTCTTCCAGTCAGCTTTGTGAGGGGAAACTGCAGTCTGTCTTTTCAAACCACGTATACGTGGCATAGTGCGAGCAACAGTCCTGGATGCAATTAGCTACTGTTTGTTATCACCGAAACCTTACTAGCAGTGTGATTCCAAGGTGCACTCAAGTAACACTAGGGCTGCACAGTAGCAGACCACATCAGGTAGCAAACTCTAGAAAACATACAAAGCATAATGAGAAGGAAGATCCAATTTTCAGGCAGAGATTCAGAAACCCCCTGCTATAGGCTGGCAAGGTACTACCACAGTCTTCCTGAAGCGACTTAGTCCCTTAAGTAACCAACAGCTCCTGTAGAGTCCATACATCCCATACACGTTTCCTTCCCTTAAAAATCAGGACATGGGGGATGCAAGGGAGGGGACAGCACTCCTTGTTGTGTCACTGCCAGGGTGACTGGAACAATCCTGGTTCACCCGGTTTAAAAGAGAGAAGGATGAACCCTCCCTCCCCTCTAACTGCAGAGGAAAGTTAGGCACTGAAGAGGAGTTCTTCATTAGGTACTCACATAAAGCTGGCTCGATCATACCTGTGTGCTTCCAGTAATCTGAGATGAAAGATATCTGTTCTAAAGATATTTCATATCATAAGTTAATGTACAGCCCACAGGTGGGCAGGTACCACTTTGCCTCTCCTGCTGAAAAATGGCCATCATTGCAATGGAAAAGGGCAGCTCTTTAACATCTTATAGTAATTCTACTTAGCAGGAGAGAGGGCAAGGCAGGGGATAAGATCCTTTGCTGTATCCACTAGAAATTCCAGTTGGACTTTGGGTTGGCAAAATGCAGTCACTTGGCCTGGAGCTGTGACAAGACTCCCAGATTAGCATGCTGAGCTGGATTGAAGGATCATATTTCCCACATGGAACCGGCATTTCAGTCAACACTTTGGAGGCATAGCCACAGCGTTCAATGCTCCAATCTGCTATTGGGAATAAATACTTAATGACGACATTGACAGGTCCAAGAAGAAAGCTGCCTGTGTCAGCTTGCCAGTACCAGCAGGTCTGGTCCCTTTGCTAACGTGCCCATCAAAAAGATAAAGTGGGCATGGAGGATGGTGTAAATCAGATTCTTTTTAGACATACCCCTAGGGCTAACTGGCTGCTTTAGGCAAGCTTATACTCCTGCTATACTTACAATTGATTCAATAGAGGGCCAGCTTTCTTTGGCAGTCCTTGATTCTGATATAATTTTGATATAAACAGCAAGACAGGGAGACAGGATGCTGCAGTTGTCATCCCATCACAACAGGCACATTCCTGCTCTACCCAGGGCAGCCAGTGAAGGGCAAACGAGCTATACTCTCCAAAGGTCTCGGTAGTAAAGCAGCCAGCAGATAATACACCATGAGACTAAGTGTTACAGTTTGCTTTTCTAATAAAAAAGGATTTTATAAGGGATTAGGAATTGGATATTTCACATACTTTGTTCAAAGAAAGTTCAACAAAGAAAAACACAGAAAGGACTGAAGGAAGATCTGAGGTTTGAAAAGGCCTGAACAGGACTGAAAAAAATAATCCTTTAACTCTGTATCCCCCTTTCTTCTACCTAAGCTTCTTAGAACTTCATCTGAATCCTTAACAAAGATGTATTTCTAACAAAAGCTGCCGGTTCAGTGGGCTGCTTTTCGGTTACGCTGTCTCCCCCTAATGATTCGGTTCTACCAACTTTGCTCATACATCCATTGCTGCGAGGGAAGAAATACATGTGAAGCCACGGATATCAGAACTGCAGGGAAACAGCAAATGATGGAACTTTGTTCTTGTCAGGCCCCCATCAAACATTAAACACCTTCCCTTTCCTTCACTCACTGATCTCCTCAAGTGCTGCACGTGGCTGAGATTAAAGGCATTTCCCTGGATTAATGTGCTCCACACACAGCGTTGCACAAAGGACTTACCCAAAGAACAATTAAAGCGCCTGGTCATTACCCCCCCCATTCAAAATGTTTGAAAACAAAGCAACTGAGAGCAAGCAAGAGCAAAGAGGACCACTCAGTTACATTTCTGGGTGAGCAGAGGAACTCCAGCTGGTATGTAGCAATCAGGAACCCTGATGATTGTTGTTACCTACTTGCAGAGAAAGGAAAAGGTAGAAGTGCATCTGTTAAGAACTAACTTTCTGGGCATTTATCAAACATTCTGGGTAGAGGGACTGATAGATTTGTTAGGAAAGATCAGGAATTTGAGAGCAAAAATCTAAAAGTTTCTGCTTACTCTAGTGATCACTGAAACATGAGACTGAACAGGGAAGTGGAGGCTCCTTGTTTTCATGGCTAACCTTGACGTGTCATCTTTATTCATTGAGTAGTTTTATTAGCAAATGCCCCATTGTTTAAGATTACAAGCGGGGCAGCGCACCTTCTATAAACATATTATGCCTGGGGACAGCAGCAGCTTTGCTAACTCCTGCAACAAGGAATTTCACATGCCAGACAGACAGCAATGCTGTGTTTATTTGGGCCCAACAGGAAACATATCCTGGTAAATATTAGCTAAGATGTAGCCGGGTTACCTTCGCTGATTTAAACCGAAAGGACTTTAAGTGCTGCATTATATAACTCGCTTTACATAATCTCCCCTAGACAGTCTGTGATATACTTGCAGCATGCTTACACAGGAGAGAATTTTTCTCCTGGTGAAGCAAATCAACACACTTCAGTTGTGTGTGGGAGCAAGAAAGATTTGTTGGAGGGAGAATTCCTTTGTCATCCTGCCTGAAGGAGGGTGTAATTCTTCTGTCTCTTTGATCTGCTTGGGGGTAGCTTAAGCAGGGCTCGTAAAACAGCCTCTGAAGAGGGCATGTAAGATTTAAAGAGGCAGGAAAAGAATGGTAAGGTTGGGGATCTCTTTTCAAGGTTTCAGTCGATGGCCATGCTGAGTAGCTTGCTCTCATCTCTTCTGTGATTTGTATGTCAAGATCCGTGGTCAAATTCCCAAAGATTTCCAATGAAGGCTGAATCAGACCTACCAGAATTGTGACAGCAATTTATCACAGCCCCTAACATGAGAAGAGGGGTAGATTAAAAACCAGAATTCTTCTTCAGATTTCATCCCTTCACGTCTGCTCACTAGGATTAGCAGCAAGCCTGCTGTAGCTCACCTATGCCAAAGGCACACGCATGCAGCTTACGATGCGCAAGGTGCGGCATCCTGGCATTTTGCTCGCTGTTTCTATCCTAGTAATGACGGTCAGTGTTCACATTATTGCAGAAAAGGACAAAATGAATGCCAATGACAGCTGAAGCTGCACCTTTTTGCACAAGAAACAGTAGTGTTAAAAGTTAAAAACTGGAAAACTTCTTGGAATAGTGTGTTACACAGGAATATTTTAGTTTTGCTCAAACTATGCATTAACATGAACATATTAAAAGTGCGTCAGGAAAATAAAACTTGAGAATTGTTTAGAAAGTGATCTCATTCCCCTCTTCCTCGGATACAGGCTTAAAGTTTAACCGGTCAGCTACATTCGCAACCAATAAATTCAACAGCAAAAGTTTAAAACAGTGAAAAGCTACATTGCAACAAAAGTGACCTTCATTTTTTTCATCCAAATTTTAATGAGCAGAGGAGAAAGGTGATTTCAGACTAAGTACAGAAATAAGGCAACTGTATGAGACGTCAAAACAAATTCATTCTCAGGGCTGTTGATACAAACAGGAACATCAAATCACAGAATTTACCTCCGGCTTTAAAAACGTAATTAATTTGTACTTATACTCCATCACTGATAATTTAATATTTTCCTTTTGCTACCAATTATCATACCTAAAGGTTTTCTCTGGGCCCCGTAACTATATCGAATAGAAGGATTTCTGTTTTAGCCAACTAAACCATTAGGCAGCTTCTGTAAGTGAATCTAGATGCCTACACAGTAAAAGACAGACAGACAGACTTTGCCAAAGACCTGTTCCTTCCTTCATAAAACAACTGCAGTGACAAGACACGCAGACCCTCGGAGGGTGCGTATGCTTCCTTTACTGCCTGTTAGGAGTCAGCTGTACAACTGGCATAGGCAATTATCTACCATTTAAATGGCTGAAGTTAAATGAGACAAATTTCACACTTAATAAATCACATCAGTATATCTAATTCACTACATGCCTATGGATTATCCCCATTTTGGATATATGAAATTACAGCTTAAGGGAGCTAAACAACTCTTGCCACAGATATTTAAGCATGTTATTACCCCCTGAAATCAAGCAAAATTTGGGCAGTCCATTTGACAGCAACTTGAGCCCAAACATTTTGCTCCTAGACAAAAAGGAAGCCTGGGTGGGACAGCGATACGGTGCAGGGTTTCAGGTAAGTGTTGTAGCACCTTTAGCTTGCATCTAAAAAAAAAAATAATCATTCCTAAGGGTTGTTTTAGTGTCACCCTCTATTGGGAAGGGTAATGCAGCAGTAAAGTAAGAGTAGCGAACTATTACAAAGCCCCCAGCATCTCCTGATCCGAGATGCACTCTCCAAGTCCAGATCCTTCTTAAAAAAACCATCATCCATAGCAGCTGCAGGTCCCCAGAACATTCAGGTCTCTGTGCGGCTGGGGACACCGTGTCCGTAGAGACACGGTAAACTCAGAACAACCTTTGTGTGAGTCCCCAGTGAGAATATTTTCCCCTCAAGTTGTTAATTTATTTCAGTTGTTTTTCAGCTGAAGCTTTTTGCCCCCAAGAAATATAATTACAGTACACAGTTAAATTCGGCTACATAAGATTTTTGTTTAACAAAGGCTAAATAACACAAGGGTACACTTTCAGGGTGGGTTAGCACTGTGCACTAATCAAACACATCCTCTCTGGCAAGGAAGCACATTTTATGCTTGAAGGGTGATTGACTCTGAAATCAATTATTTCTTCTAAGAACACTCCTAAGTTTTGGGTCAAAATCAGACCCTAGATCTGCCTGAACATAGCAGGCAATCTCTAACTCTACAGCGGATCCACCTCTCCCCATGCCTGCATGTCTGAATAACTCCAACTGGGAATTTTTCAAATGTAGATTGATCCAAATTCCAGTCTGAACACATCTGCAGTATTTTCTCCATCAATGACTTGCATTCCCTGGGTCTCTTGTTAACATGGCCAGTCAAAGGACAAAATTAACAGGGACGCAGAGCTAAAACTTTCCTTTAAGAACAGATTTCAGATTCTGATTCTTTAGTCTTAACATTACCTTTGCGGTGAGTAAACATCCAATTCTCCTGCTGCTGAAATTTAATCTTTTCTTTTATTCTCACCTGAAAGTCCTGTTTGAGATGCTTTTGAGATTCCAGAGTTTGAAATTCACAACCTCAAGCCCAATCTATGCTAAAAATAACTGCATATCTGGCTTAATTATGCCTTCTGCATCTACTCTTTCTTCCTAAATTTGCTGTCCACGTCACATCCAGGGTCTCCTAATGCCAGCGTACACACGCATTTGCACAGACAGGCCCTACTTCACCTTCTAAAAGGCAGAAAGACCTCTTCAAAACCCAGCCACTCCCCACCAGTTTTCCCAGCATACGTGCACGATGAAGTTACCAGCTTCTCTATGCCTCCACTTATTCAACTAAGCAGAGGACAATATTAACAGTTGACTGATTCAAAGTCTACTGAGCAAGGCAAAATGATTATTTTTTGCTGGAATGCTCCTTAGGCAAGAATCTGTTAGTTTCCTCATATACTTACTGGAACTTTTCCCCACCAGCTGAGGGAAAATATGTAAATTATATAACTTTTTCCTAAACAAGCGTCTTGAGACTTTGTCAGAATTACTTCTCGCCTGCAGGTATAAACGAAACCTGCATTACCCATAATGTTTATTATTTCTTACTCTCCAGAACACTATCAGCAGAGGGAATGTTCAACTACCTCCGGAAACGCTTTACCAGCCACATCAGAGAACGTAGCCGGCGACGGGCAAGGCTTGTCTCTAAAGATGGAAGGTGTAACATAGAGTTTGGCAATGTAGAACAGTCAAGGTTTGTCTTTTTGATCGATATATGGACAACTATCCTGGATCTCAGATGGAGATACAAAATGACTATCTTCATTTCAGCATTCTTAGGCAGCTGGTTTCTGTTCGGTCTCCTCTGGTATGTTGTGGCATACATACACAAAGATCTTCCAGAATTCAATCCTTCCATAAATCACACCCCCTGTGTTGAGAATATCAACGGCCTGACTTCAGCTTTCCTATTCTCCTTGGAGACCCAGGTAACCATCGGTTATGGCTTCAGATGTGTCACAGAACAATGTGCCACTGCTATTTTCCTGCTCATCTTCCAGTCTATCTTGGGGGTAATCATCAATTCTTTTATGTGTGGTGCCATCTTGGCCAAGATATCAAGGTCCAAAAACCGGGCTAAGACCATCACCTTCAGCAAGAACGCTGTCATCAGCAAACGTGGTGGGAAGCTCTGCCTCCTTATTCGGGTGGCAAACCTCAGGAAGAGTCTGCTGATTGGGAGCCACATCTATGGAAAGCTTCTGAAGACCACCATCACCCCAGAAGGTGAAACAATCATTTTGGACCAGGTCAACATAGAATTTGTAGTTGATGCTGGCAATGAGAATCTCTTCTTCATTTCTCCATTAACTATTTATCATATCATAGATAAGAACAGCCCGTTCTTCCACATGGCAGCAGAAACCATTCTGCAGCAAGATTTTGAATTGGTGGTGTTTTTAGATGGCACTGTTGAAGCCACTAGCGCTACCTGCCAAGTGAGGACATCCTACATCCCAGAAGAGGTGCTCTGGGGTTATCGCTTTGCTCCCATTGTGTCCAAGACCAAAGAAGGGAAATACAGAGTAGACTTCCAGAACTTCAGCAAGACAGTGGCTGTGGAGACTCCCCACTGTGCCTTTTGTCTCTACAATGAGAAAGAAGCTAAAGCCAAAGAGAAGAAAGGTTATGACAATCCTGGTTTTGTCTTGTCAGAAGGTAGTGAAACCAGTGACACAAAAATGTAGTTCCAGATATTCATGGGACTGTATCTTTTTTCATAGTGAATTCAATCTTGAGAGGATTAATAACTTAGTAAAACAAAAAAGAAACACAGGTTTGTTTTTACTCTAAAACAGCATTTATCTTCTCAAAAGCCTCAAATCAAAGAGGAACAGAATACCAGTGATCCCAGAACACTATTTAACTACACTATATATATATTTCATAGAATTTATATTTTTATACCTATGGGACATTTTATGAAGCTGCTATGTTGGAATGTCCAACTCACTTAAGTTCCCAGAGGCATGCAAGTCTGTTTAAAAGCCTGAAAAAATGGAGAGAAACTTTAGGACATGTTAAAAGATACACAGCTGTTGGAACAAGAACATGAAAAGGGGAGACAGCAGGCAAAGCTAAAGAAACCTAAGGGACTTAGGAGCCAAAACCTCAAAAAAAATGTGTGTTTCTGGTTGCCAAAGTCCTCTGCGAAAGCAGACTCTCTGGCTCCGGAACACTTGAGCACTTTTGAACACTTTGAAACAATTGCTTCTTTCTTTGAGGCTGGTACATCTACAGAAATGGAGCATTAAGGGATGGTACATGGAAGCTAGAAAAGACAAAGCTTGGGCCATCCTGCTGCATCTAGAACTCTGTAAAATACAACTTCTCTCCTGTGAAAGCCTTTCATTCCTTTTAGGGAAAAATAGCCAAATGGAAATGAAAAGTGAAAAAACAAGAAGCAGAGACCCACTATGGGGCAAGAGGAATTTTGCCACTTATTCCTAACTGTCTCAACCCTTCAGATATTCTGCTCTCCACTTCCCCAGGAGTTGGCTGACTGTGAAATTAGGAAACATCTGAAGGCAACTGTCCAGAAAGAAGGTGAGCCTCAGTGGGGAGATGATGAACACATTGATTGCTTCACACCTGGCAGAGAAGCAATCCACCGGGAGAAGAGAAGAAATTCCCAGCTCTAGATGTATCCTTCAAAAAAATCCACAATGCAAACACAGATTATCTTTTTCTTTGATGCGCGAAGGTCTTGTTAAAACAAAAACACAGCGTAGGAGCCTCCCACCGACAGTGGGCTTCAGATTTAGTTCCAAACCGTTCATCTCACCACAGCAAAATGTGCATCCCTACAGGAAACAAGTTCTGCTCAGTGGTAGCTAAGTAGTGGTGAACATTTTCCGGGTATGATTTTTGACATTTAAGTTTCAAATGCAACAAGAAGCATCACTAACTTTTGGTGAATTTCCACTTCCTCACAGCTTTTTTTCCCCCCCAACTAGTTCTTTTGCTGAGAGTTCAAGTGGCAGACCAAAGAGGTTTATTGGGAACTCATCCCAGTGATGTAATTCAGCTCATCTATTTTCAACATTGTGGTAAAATGGAAGCATCTTTTTAAAAGCTGCTGGACTGAGCGGTTTTAAAAGAAGGGGACAATTAAGCAGGTCAAGTGATGACAAGACAAAGTTATTTTGCAAGTGAACATAATGCGAGCATGGAAATCAAACTCTGGGAACCACGAGTGTTCAGGTCTCAGTCCCAGTGTAGTATCAACTCCTTTGTTGGTTCAGAACAAATCACTTCAGTATGTATCTCAGATTTGACATCTGTAACATGGGACATAAAGTACTTAAACTGTACAAAGAACAATGTTATGAACAATTATGTCACTAAAGCACTTTAAAAGCCAATTCTCAACTGTCTCAATCTTTCCTCTTTTCAATACACCACCGTTACACCCTTCTTCACTTCTAGGTGGAAAGGTCACAGGAAGTTCTGTTCTCATTGCACATCAGAATTACTAAAAATGGCTGCACTATGGCTAGTACTATAGAATGCTACAACCGCCAGCCGAAACATTCAAGGTAATTCACTGATAGGGCCCAATATTTTAAGTGTACTGTTTTTGCAACCATGCGAAATAACAAAGTGAACTGTAAAAATATTTTTACGCTCCCAATCACCACAGCATCTGAACCCCTCCAACCATTAGTGCATCTCAGATTGTCTGCTTGGAAGGACAGCTGTTTTATCCTCCACTCTGAATGGCACACCAAAGCACAAACAGCGAGTCATTAGCGGCCAGCCACAGAACTCTGGGAGGGAGCAGGGAGGTGAAATGAAGTCTCAGGAGTCCCAGGCTTGTCTAAACCAAAAGGCTACTGTGCTGCTCGGTCCTCCCATAGTTGCTGCTACATTTCCTTTCTAGGCTTCCTGTACAGTTCTCCTGTGTGTAACTTCCCTAGAAAGCAGTACTGTCAGCGTTCAAGGCTTACAAGTTATACCTCTTATTCCTGGGAGAAGAGATGCACCAAGATGCTTTTAACAGAAGTAGAAAGATAGTCTTTGCTGTACAAAAAAAGCAAGTCAACAGGAAATCCATTTTAAAGGTCAAACCCAACTATGCAATAAGGAGACAGGAAAGATTCCTATTTTCTTCAAGTAAAGCTGGTTTGGGATGTTATTGCTAGGGGGAAAAACATAATCAAATACTACTCCAATGCCTGTCCAAGAGGTGGTATACATCCTCCAAAGTTTAAAGGGTCCCTAAACAATGCGCTTTCAGGCATTGGAAAGCCATCTCAAAATCCTAAACCTCTAAATTCTTCATAACACAGCATTTTAACCTTTTGCCCTATGCCCCTACAGCACAAGTGCAAAGAGGCGTTATTCCATGTCTAGAAGTATTAAGTGCTACCACAACTCAAATAGAAGATCCTTGATCTCACTGCAAGGATGATTACCTGTTGTTCGCTCTGTTCTGACAGTTACACCTGCCTCAAAAGCTAGCTATGCTGCCTATGGTAAGGGAAGGGCGATTGCATTCTTTTGCATGTTTTGGTATTAGAGAGGGGGGACTGGCTACTGCATGAAGAGAGAAGGTGTGAGAGGGACATACCCGAAGTCAACAGGGCCATGGCTGAGCTCTCAAGCTCACTCAGAGGGGGATCATACTGGGACCTAAATGGGAATCTCGGACTGAAACCCTCCTCCCATGAGCCTCCTGCTGATTGTCACTTCAGGAAACGCCTGCCAGCCCCCGCCTGCCAGCGGTGCACCAAGCCAAGATAGAGCACTGTAGTCAGAGCCCAGCAGCAGGAGAACAATGAGTGGAATTTCCTCTTTCTGTCCAGAGAGGGCTGTTTGTCACCAGAGAGATAAAGGCCCAGGGGAGGGAAAAAGGGTTATCGGGAGACATGCTGCACACAGTGCCACTCAGGACAGACTCCATAGGAAATCTATTTTGGGGGCTGTCAACCCTGCTGCCATTAAAAGAAAGTTCAGTTAAGAGGGTGAAAATAAATTTAATCTTGCTGAGCAGAAGTGGCTGGAGGGAACCACAGACCCGATACTGGAAAACAAAGACTGGTTTCTTTACCCGTGGCACTGTTTCATTTTTACATCTCCACAGCACTCAAGCCTTATGGCTCTCTTCTCCCGCCCTGTCCATCCAGCCTGCAGGCTGCCCACCATGTCGCAGCAACAATTAGTCCTTTCCACAAAGTGGAACATGCCACGGAGGCCAACAGCCTAGTCAATACAAAGCAAAGGACCGAAGAGAAAGCCCTGCTCTTCAGGAGAAGAAATCAGACTATGTACTTATTGCTGGATTAAGGCCTAAAGGATTTAGCTGTGAAAGTGTTAGCCAAGCAGCTAGGCTTGGGAATAATGTGTCTGCACTAAACTTAATTTATCTTCTCATTTCACAAACAACATGTTTCTTCTACTGTATTTATTTTAAACATTCATTCAAGCTGTGCATAATATTTCAATCATTTTGAAATAGATTTACCCTCCTGCTGGCAAACGAATAAGGCACCCTGCTGACTGCTGGAGAAAGGGCCATTAATTAAAATAACTGCTTTTAGCAAACTGACATGTGCTAGTTAGCTGTCTCCACACACTCTTTGGTAGTAACTGGTGAAAAGAGACCCCTAAATAATAGTAAAAAAACAAACCCTGGCAAACTGTTTAGATACTCATACCGACTTGCGTTGTTGGAACGTGGCAGACCACTGCTAACTAGCTCACAGCAACTGTCTGGATAACTTCTGCATGTACACGCTTCCTTGTAAACTCAACTACTCACCCATAAACAAGTCAGCAGTGTGCAAAGCCCCGACACGAGCGAGAGCAGCTGAGGTGTCATATCCTCCTTTCTCTCCCCAGGCAGCAAACTGATGTGGTTAGACTCACGCGAATTCAGCTGGGAAGAGCCTTTATTTCCCCTTCCCTTTTATTTTGCCCCCTTCAATTCACCCCGCCTTGAACTGTCATGGTGCTGGCCCAATTCCTGTTCCCCACACAAGCGGGGAGAAACCACAGCACAACTCAAGGAATGCGAGCAGAGCCCCTGCTGCGGCAGGGACGGGGGAAGCTGAGCAAGTTCCTAAACCTCTGGTGAATCTGTGCCTACACAGCTTCAGGCTGCAGCCTGGGGAACCTCTGTGACACCACCGTCACTGGCCCTAAATCACATTATAACCCTGTGACGATGTCACTGGAACAAGAGTGAGGAAGGCTGAAGCCCTCTCTCCACGGCTGCTAGAATACACAATATGTTTCCTGAGGCCAAGTTGACATTCCTGTGGTGGAAGCATCTGCCTGGGGAAGCTTACGACTTGAACAAACTCACTGCTGCGCAAGACAGACATAAATTGTCCCTGCTCCAGGGACAAGCAAGGGGAGGCTGGAAATGAGACACTCTCACTTCGCATCTTAATTTGTGGGCTGCTAGCCAAATTTAATGACAAAATGACAGCATTGAAGCCCTGGCTCTCCTGGGTGACCGCATCCCAAGCAAGCTCTGCAGAGACAAAGTTAGGGCAGTATTCTGTTACGACAACCCGCCACAGAGGCAGGCTAGGGTGCAGGAGACCCCGCAAGGGTGCCGTCAGAGGGATCCCAGCCATTCCCTAAGTGTCTTCTGTCTTGCTGCCGCTGGATGGCAGCCCCTACCTCCAGATCAACTGCACAGCCAGCTCCCATTCCCGCACCGGCAGCAAGCCTGAACTTCACATTGGCAGGGCAGCAAACTTAGCAGTGCGAACTATGGCAATCTTGAAAGCGCCAAGCAAGAATTTATTGGGACTGTTCCTTATTTTATTACACAAAGTTTAATGCATTTAGTGACTTAGTTTTGGCATGAGCTCTGCTAGCTGGATATATTTAGCCACTTCACAGAAGTGTTGGGAGACTTAATTCACTGCAATGAATTCAGAGGTGATGTGTAAGTGGAGGGTTGGGGGCTGTAAACATCACATCTGCAGTGGCATCTAAAGCACCCTTAACAGAGTCTGCAGTAGGTGGGGTGGGTTAGTAACAGCAAGGCTGGGTCTGGGGAGACCTATATTCCATATGCAACTCTGTTCTGTAACTTCAAGCAAGTCACTGCTCTCTGCTTTGAGCCTCAGTTTCCCCAGCTGTTAAAAAAAAAAGCAACAACACAGGCCACCTCAGGAAAGCTTTGAGTTCTAGCTCTATGTTAGTTTTGCAACAGTGCCCAGAAGTGTGTTCAGCTGAAGCCCCCCTCTGATTTGGAAGCGTTCCTGGTACATTACGGAGCCTACAGAAACTCATGCAAAGGATTCACTGCCACCGTAGCAGTGTTTGTAAAACCATTATATCACTTGACAGTATCTAGAAGTCCAAATTACGTCTCTTTGTGCTCCTGTGCCAGGAGCTCTGCAAACACCACCAAAGGATCCTTAGCCCATTAACCCCTACAGGGCTACTCCTCCAAAATACTACGAGGGCAGAGCCACAGCCCGGAGCCTTGCGAGGTTTCCACACACGCCCAACCCCAGGCAGACTCAGCCCTGCCGGCACCACCGCTGCCCTTGACCAGTGCCTCCAGCACACACACGCACCGCTTCAGGCCCCTGAGACCTGGTGCACCACTGCAAATTCACCCCACCCCACATCCCCCCCCACCCCACCCCAGGAGAAGGAGCCCCACACTGCTCCCCAAATTCCCCCCCAGCAAGGTCAGGGCTGCTGATACCCCTGTGTCTGCAGAGCTGGCAGCCATGGTGGCTGGGAAGTTTAGACTACTGCTGCTGCTGCTGTTCAGCTCCATATCAGCCCTGAGCTTCAAGAACTGGAGCTTTAAGAAAAGTTTCAAACCCTTCACAGTAACGTACACCCTAAACAGACCCCCCCCTTATTTGTTTTAACTTAACACTATGGTATATTAGCCCTACAGGTCTTGAGGGTGACAGAAAAACCTAAGGGTGGGGAGGTTCAGGGTATTACAGGTATCATCTGCCAACACTCACAGCACAACCTCCTCCACAGAGACACTTGGAAAACAGCCCTTGTGCTCCCCAGGGGCTGGAGGTGCCATTCATCCCCACGCTGACGTGCCAGCGGCAGCCAGTGCAGGCCTGTAGCAGAGGAGACTCCTTTGGCTTCTGCCTAGGGCTTTACAGCAGCAGGGAAGGTAAAGTAGATCCAGCATCGGACTTTACAGCTCCAGGAGACAGAAAGTTAATGAAAAGCCAAAGCAAATAACAAGTTTGCAGCAGTTCCTGGAAAGGAAGAAGCAAGCTTTTGTGTTGAAATAACTGTGCATCAAACTGCCAGAGTCCCTGGGTCATTCCTCCTCCTTCAGCAACTACAACTTAAAATAAGAAATACAGACCTTCATACTTTTCCATCTTCTCCTAGGTAAGGAGCAGCTAGGTCCCCTCCTCTGAGAAAACTTCCCCTGCCCCCAAAAAGCCTGCCTCTTTGTTTGCTGCAGCCATTTATACTGGTTGAAGTGGCTGCTCAGCTGCAAACACTCCTGGCCATCACTGACACACCTGCTTGCACGGTGCCCCATTAGGGGCAGCTCGTTCCCCACTGCGGAGGTGCAGAGTTGATGGGGGATATTGCTGTGGTGGCCTCAAAGCTGCTTTTCTTTCTCATCTTTGTTTTTGGGCGTTTAGTATCGGGGTCTGTTTGCTACTCTTGGAGCTCAAAGAGCTGAATTTTGCCAAGGATCTCTAACTCTCTTCCGATACGGGAGAAGAACCTGAGCTTTAAGTGCAGGGATCTCTACCTCTGTAGATGACAAAATCATAACACTCAAGCTACATTATGCATTACGTACATTCTTCGCATGACCTTAGTCAGAGGTCTCTTTAGTCAAAGGAACCCTTTTCTAATATGATAGAAAAGTCTGAGCTATATTTGCAATGAGTTCTGCTTTTACAGATGAAAATCATAATACATATGTTATGGTAGGTATTGTGCAAAAGTATACAAATAGGGTCTTTGAAGTGAATGTATAAACCCCAGCCCCCGATGTGCCTCTAGACTACCGCTCTAATTAACACCAAATGCAGCAACACTCAGTCCGATGTGGGAGAACCTACTTTGTCAGGAAGCGGGCTGAATTCTAACAAACTAATTTCACAGGGGTCATTAAAAATACTGTATCAGCACAGCAAAGCAGCCTGTAAAAAAATCTATTATTGTAATAGTATAATAAAGTGAAGCTGGCTCCTTTAGCCCAGAATTTGCAGATCTTCTGACAAGAGGGGTGGGAAACAGCAGCTGTGTTCATCAGTGCTTTTAATACAAAGCTTCAGGCATAGTCATTTACTATCACAGTGAGCAGTAAGAGTGCACATGAAATACTACCGGCTAAGTCCAGCTTCACATCAAATATTTGCACCAACAGGAGTTATGGCAAATTTCCCACATAGTTAACATCTCATTAGGACGGGAATACGCTTGTTGGGTGGTACTATGAGAAATACTTCCTTCTCTTTACTAAAGGGAAAGTCTTGGCATGGGGAAATCCCTCTGCCTTGCAATAGAATTAGGTGCATGTTAGAAATGCACAGTTGTTTGGAAATTCATCCTCGGGGTTGAAATACAATTCTTAGGTGTATAAAAGCAGTAAGCCACTCGTGTGTACAGAGGATGGGTTTTGGCATACGAGGATTATAGATAGGAGTAATCTCAGATGCTGGACACTAGAAGGATTTGGCGTCTCCTAACTTAGAGCATCTAACAAGTGTTTAAGCTGGGAGCTCCATCCTCTAGACTCTAAGCAGTGATTTAGTGGGGATAAAAAGCCTTCTTCAAAATATAGTTGAAAGCAGGTTCTAAACTTGGTGTCTGTAATGAAGCAGAAAGAATACCTTCTTGTTCTCCCTTTCTCTGATATGCAGACACCGAGGCAGGTGCATCTCAAACAGAAACAATCACAAAGGTCCCAGCTAAAGGAGCTGGAGCTCAGAGACTCTAAAGTCATCACCAATTCTACTTAATATACAATCTATTTATAGAAGGTGAAATGTAAAGCTAATTCTAGTTTGGCATATTTAAGCTAGATCCCATTCAGTGTTTGAACTTGGGGAGCAGGACAGAAATACTGGGTGAATACTAGATCACTAGAACTTAATAGCTAAATTACCACTGATTTCAATGGGAGCGGGGTTTCCTGGTGAGGTTTGAATTCTGAACTTCGATGCCGAGGAGATTTTCTGCTATCCCTGTTGACTCACAGCTCACAACCATGTGATCCCAACCATCTGTTTGGTAAACTTTCTGATTTAAGCCTGAAATACTTGAATTCCATCTGCCTTGTCCTCCTGGGAAAAGCAAAAAGTAGCATTAGTACTGTCAAATTCCTCGCTTATTTTCTCTCGGCGTGTCCCAGAAACTTTGGTTGGGATGGGAGATCCCCCTGTTATCAACCCTAGAGCTTCCAACATGGCAAAGTCAGGCTTGTATTGGGGGGTACAAATGGGCTACTCTGATCTGCATGTTCTATCTTGTTCTTTACCTGAGGAATGTAAACTATTAAGATCTTATGAAAATGCTAAAAGGTGGCTGGGAAGTGCCCCACCAGGCTGAGGCTGTCTGGCACACTGGTGTGAGATCTCTTTACTCCAAGGTCTCTTTATTCCATGGGAATGCAGCCCGCAGTGGGCGGCAAACTCTGTCTAAAGCTAAGTATTAGCAAATACTAGCAAAGATTAGTAACACCAAGTACCCTGAAGAGAAGGATGAAAAGAGGCTGAAAGGACCTGAGCTGTGGATGCTGCCTTCCGTCTCAATCTGGGCTCCTTTAAGATGTTACAAGTTGGACAGCCAGAAACGGATGCTTCTTAAATCGTTGGTTGTTTTCAAAAGCCTTTTTTTCACCAAGGATCCTGCTGGCCAAATTTTGCTATCAAAGACGTCTTTGCACTCTGATAACCTTCAGATTCTGCCTTTAGACGTTTTTGTGCAATCTCAGTCTTCAGATTTTCCTATTACTGGCAACTGGGCAGGTACACTGTATTAAAAGAAAATACTTGATATTTCTATTGATGATGCATAGCCAGAATGAATCTGGATTGCACTAAAATGAAAAACAATAGAGATAAGCAAAAAACCACTCACTCTTATGACTAAATTGAGCAACTGTGGTTGAATACACAAAGGAAACAGCTCTGTGGTGATTGAACACACTAACATTGCTCGTTTTCAGAGCCCAGGCTTGCTAATCAAGCAGCTGAAAGCTATTGTACTAGAAACCTAGCAACAAAAGGTTGTGTGTGGAGGAAGGAAATGGTGTACTTGTGCAGTTATGTATTTCTAAGGGTTTATCAAATCGGCAGAAAGATCAAGCTATCTCTTAGGACCACCGTGTGTCTGCAAAAATACAGGAAGTGCCTGTGCCTGACCTTTATACACAGTCAGAAGATTCCTTGGCAGTGCTTGTTTTTGCAGCCTCTTACTCCATCTCAGGAATGCTTTGGAGCACTGGCTTTCCCTGGGGTTTGGGGATAGGTGAGAAACATGAGCAGGCAGGCTGGTAATACATACAGCATTGCACATATACATTCTGTCAATGACTTCTTGAGTACCCTAAAGAGCAAACAGACGGAGATGTCTATTAGGTCAGTTATGGCTCTCGCAGGGAGGCTGCGTGTCCCGGCACTCGGCACGGCGCCGTGACCCCATCGCTGGGGCACCGGGCAGGGGTCTGCTCCCAGCTCTGCCACCGTCCTCGTGCGAGACACTTCACCTCCTCGAGCTTTGGCTGCTCTACCACTTTCTCTCTCTCTCTCTCTCTCCATGGACAAAAGATGGAGCCCAGGTTTCCGATTTAGAGACTTCAATAACTAAATTAGGTCTGATAAACACTGGCTCCAGAGACACAAATTTTCTGGAATAAGAGGTCAATATTGTTTCATAGTGATAAGGATTATGATTGCCACTACTATGGAGCTGCTTTGTTTTCCTTTTTAGCTAAGTTTAATTTGGAGGCAAAGTTCATGCTTTATCTGCAGGTATGAGAGGGGAGGGAGAGAGTGGGACAATAGAGAGAAGAAAACCACCATTTATTTTGTCACATTTTTTTACATCATCCTCTTCATACAACAGTTTCATTGTAACACTTAATACATTTTTTAAAAAAACAAGATTACTTGCAAAATTATATATATTTTAATATCCAAAAAGTACATTGCATATATATAGTAGCAAAAGCCCCATTTCCATGGGTAGTTTCCTCATACTTAAATTTTGCGATTATTGCAGTTATGTTACTTATAAACATCCCTAAAGCACTAAGACCTAAACTGATTAGCTCGATCTTATTTTTCCATTTTGTTAAATAATGGCATCAGTGCTTCTGTTTAAAGTTATGAGCAGACTATGATGTTCTGGTTTCAGGCTCTCATCCTGCAATCGGATGCACATGGACCAAATCTTGCACCCACACAGAGTCCCAGAGGTTATGTCTAGACTAGATATTTGTGATCCTGTTAATTGGTTGCCAGTTAATACAAGTTAGCTAATAGGTTGTACATGTAAGTCTCACCCCCCCCATAGACATCTGTTCTAAAACACAAATGCTTGTGGTTTACCCTTCTGTTTATGGCACCAAACCGCCATTTGCGGATCATCAAATTAACATGTGCAAAATTAGAGATGGCTGAGAATTTTTGAATGTTTAAAATTGAAATGAAAGCCCCTAGCGAAAGTTTTTGAAAAGATGTTATGAGAAGCATTCGATAATTTTCTCTATGAAGTGGTTAAGATCTTTCCAAAGTTCAAGATTTTGGTGAAAAATAATCACAAAATATTTAAACAGTTGCTTTAAAATGCTGGTGCATGTTTTCAATCAGCTTCAATGCAAACATGTTAGCTAAATGGAGTTAATTTGCAGACAACTATGACGGGCTAATACAAGGAAAAACTCTGCTCTAGACAAACCCAGGGAAATCTGGAAGGTTTCTGGCTACTTTGGGGGTCAATTATGGATCCAATTGCAGGACCAAGGCTGTCTCCAACAGATACATTAATTGTCTTATTTTTTAATTTTTTTAGCAAAAAGTACAAAGCTACAGCCCAAATGTACAGATTGAAAAGATGTACAAATTACATTAAAAAACCAAAAACAACCGACAAACAACTGAGCTGATAGTAAAAAACAAACCTGCATTTGTGACCGAGGTCAACTCGTTTCATTTAATCTTTCTTTTAAAACTGTGAGATATAAGGAAAAATAACTCTGTATAATTTATACACTAATTTGCCTTCTGGTTTGTTGACCACTTTGGATGACGGTCTGACAAACGCACAGCGTTCGCGAATCGGTAGCATTTAGCGATCCCTAAGACTCTGGCAGAGCTCAGGGGCCTGCTGTCATTTATTTTACTTCACTTTTGCTTTCAAGGAATGTCTGTGCTTGAAATTAGGTTACTTTTTGTTCTGGTTTCTGATGTTTCTGGAGTTAATACACAGTCTAATGAAGCTGTACACTCTAGAAAAGTTCCTTCAATGCCCTTCACTTCTTAAAATATACATGTACATATATATATATGAATATATATATATATATTTATTTTCCAGTTGGGTGAAAATCCTCATCTGTCTTAAAGCTAAGATTCCAGTTGCGGTCCCCTGCAGCCCAACGTCCTCCACTTAATGGTCAAATTGCCTACCCTCTCCACAGCGAGAAAAAAACCCTGCAGTCATCTTTTCCTACGACCCACAGTTGGATCTATGTCTTCTCAAAAGCCTTGGAATCCTTAAAAATTTCTCTCATCAAAAAGCTAGCAATCATTCCAGGTAATGGTGAACAATCTTCATAGTCAATTCCTACAGAGGACATAAGCGTTAAAAACCAAAGAAAATGCAGAGTACTGGCCCAAAGAAGCATCCATCTCTCAGTTCAAGACACAAGAGGCAAAGTTACAAAAGTAAAAGGTTTGATCCAGGTATAGCCAATATCCAGTTTTAATTCTTCCCCAGAAAGGCCACAATTATCCATTAAGGGCCCCCAAAAAACATAAAAATCCCAGAAGTAAAGAAAAAGTCCAACCAGACTGATAAAGGCCACTTGAAGATAAAAGCATCTAGTAATAGCTGCCCAAGTGTGGTGATACGTGGGCGTTGGGATGGCGAGGGACATTGGGGTTTGGATAAATGCTTCCTGCAGGGGAGGTCCAATAAGGTGAGGCTGCTCCAAAGAAACTGGATGATGTGACAGGCATAGAAGAAGGGTGCGGGGGTACAAAGTTCACCTTCTGCTGATGGGCATGGTAAGACGGCATGTAGGAGAGATCTGATGGATACTTGTACATTGACGACTCAGTGGGATGAGGCTGAAGAGCCTGGGCAATGCCATGAAAGTCAAATTTGTAGGCATACCTTTTGCCATGCACTTTGGTCATAATGTTCTTATCATAGTAGTATCGGAGGGCTCGGCTCAGCTTGTCATAATTCATGTTGGGCTTGCTTTTGCGTTCTCCCCAGCGCCGTGCCACTTCATCAGGGTCCGTCATCTTGAATTCCCCATTGGTCCCTTCCCACGTGATACAGCTGGCGTTGGAACTGTCCGACAGCAACTCGAGGAGGAACTGCCACAGTTGGATCTGCCCGCTCCCTGCGAGAAGCAAGCCAAAGAGGAAAGGAAATGACATTGTGTTTCCTGCTTAAAAGCAAAGACAAAGGCAGGAAACAGAAGGACTATCTCGATCTTTACTGGGAACTGCTCCTTCAAGCCTTAGAAAGTCTTATGGAGAAATGGATAAACTGTTCCCAGCAAACAAGTTAGTCAACCCTTTGTTCTGTTCATGAGTTTGAGGTCAGATTAGCTTTCATAATGGTCGCCTTTGGCCTTAAAATCTTTGGGCTATTCATAAACAGGCTTTTTCCCGAGCATACTGTTCTGCAAAATTTTTCACTGAATAGTTAACACAGCATATTTCAACTCTCAATTTCTTACTGTTTACCGCAGATATTGTTTTGGATACCTACAGTTTTCTTTCCAGTTGGTCATCTGAGTTACATAAGATTATTTCTTCCCCAGACTAGATGACTCCTAGTTTTATTCGGTGTGTTTATAGTAATAGTAAAGAGCCTTATGAGGATGTTTCCTTACAAGCATTCAATGTATACAAGTTTGCTTAGTTCAAGCAAGATTTACTCCAGGTCTTGTTCCCCAAAGTGAAGGATTGTTTTCTGCAGATGACATGCTAGGGACCGTTATTATGCGGTGACTTTCAGAGATGTTTTGTGCCTTCCATTCAGCTAATCCATAGCAGACAGTGAAAAGCTAACCTGTACTGCAAATCTGAGAGACCAGCATTTAAGTCCCCTATAAAACTCTTCTTAGGGAATGCTGGTTTTGGGTAAGAATACTCAGGATGGTGATTTTGTCCTGACAAAGATGATGTTGCACCACTTTCCTCACTTTTCTGTAAGGATATTTGCAAAAGCGCTTGTGAGAGCAGAGCTACTAAGGTCAATGGCTCTCACAGCCTACCCCAATGGCAGAGGACAACAGCTACTCATCCAGTACACACTGGAGCGGTAGATCAGAAGGAAAGCTAACCCCTTTGATAATGGTGGTCTGAAATTTAAGGATGAACTCACCTGGATTGGCAAGACGGCTACTAGTGGGCCCCAGGATTTGATAGGGATCTAAAAAAAATCACCCAACAAAAGCTATTTTAAAAAATGTTTCATCAAAAAGAAACAACAGTTCATTATTGTTTATTCTAGAAACCAGTTCAAATTTGCATTTTCTTTCCTTACTCTTACTGCCTCTTCTCCTAGGGCCTGGAACAGACCTGATGTGTTCCTTATTTCTTTTTTAGCAAACAGCCACCAATTATTTATGGAATCCAAAACGGCACAGTGTTGCTGGCATTGGTTTCAGACTCGCCTGCTTTCAAAGTCTGTAATCTCTTTGGACGTACCCTACACTTACGTGTCAACTAGAAAACATGAAACGTGAAAAAAAGAAGTGTGGGATAGCAGAACAGTAACAAATCAGGAGCAAATATGGTTCTCCCAATAAAAAGTTGGACAGCAGATGAGATTTTTAAATTCACTTGTTAGCAGTCGAGCTTGCTTCCCTCTGAGGTCAATGAAATGTTCACCCAACTCTCCCTTACTCTCCCTTGCTGAAGCAAACAGAGCATTAGACAAATGAGAGTAACAGGAGTTTTGTCACTGGCTCCAATGAGGCTGAGTGTTTCTTGAAAACCCCACAATGCATTTATTAGGAATTAATTCCTTCCCTTTTTGTGGGGCCTCCTCAGCCCTAATCTTTACACTCCTCCTTTGCTTAGCTCTGGTTTTGGTGATTTGGATCTATAGCATTTGTTCGTGGATTGAATCGATGCCAAAAGAACCAACCCCCTAAAAAAAAAAGGGATAGAAAGCAGCTGTGCAAAGCAGAGAAGGTGGTATTCAGCTTTTCAAAGGCCCCTTGGGAAACTAGCAGGAAACACTACTGCTTGCTGCCCAACAGGGTTTGCTTTTCCTATTTGGTTTGCTTTGACGCAGGGGAAGCCCCGTTGGTTCTGTTTGGAGACACTTGCATTGAACATCACTGCAGCAGAGGTGAAGAGGTAAGGAGCAGATGCTCCACCGCTGCAGCATAAACAGCTCCGTGCCCCTAACTGCTTCACGACCTATTACACGGCATGTCACGATGCTTCGAAGGAGATGCAACTGATCCTAGGCACTGCACATGACTCAGCTGAAACAAGGATCTTTCTTTTGAATGGGGAAGGACAATGCATAAAATAGAAAATGTTTGGAACAATCGCTGTCACTGCTCTGTCACAGTTGACTCATTATCCTGAGACTTCCCTGTAAGGCTCTGCCTGTTTGTCCTGTGCCCACGGTTGGTGCTGCTTGACACATTTATTCACCCAATCTAGTACAAATCTAATTACTTAGCAAATGCAGCAAGGACAAAATCAACAGTTACCTGGCTGGGGCCGTTGCTGTTCTGTTGTCTTATTCACATTTTGCGTCCCTGCAACGGGAGGGCCTGTAAAGACAGAGAAAGAACTTATATGTACTAGAACAGAAGAGGAGGAATGAACAGAGAACAAGGCAAGTACAAGGTACATTGAACAGGAATAACAGCGGCTGGGAAGGGAAAAGTTTTCTTACCCTAAGGGCTGATATTTCTGAAATCGCACTATAAAATTAAGAGATTTCACTAGAAATTAAAAATTTCACTGTAAAATGAAAATACGCAGAAAATATTATGTGGACACTTTATTAATTTTCTGTCTTTTATTGCAACTTAACTTCCATTCTAGTTTACATCCATGTTTTGAACAGAAAATTGCATTTTTTTAAATGTATCTGACCTTCTTCCATGTTGGAACTTTTTTCAATATTTTTTGGAAATGCAAACTCTTTTTTAAAGCAACCTTTTTATGCAAAAACTTTGGGGTTTATCAAATCAAACATTTTGTTGAAAATATCGCAGCCATTTCTATAAATCGCTTCAACATTAACATCTGTTCCTCCTCGTCGTATCATTTCTCATAACAGAAAACTATAACTCCAAGAACAGCCTTCACATTTAGCATGTGCATCGTTCAGAAAGCTGTAAAGCAAAGGAAGTATAATCTGACAGCCAGGTTCTGGCACATTTATTGGCACCCGGTAGCATCTTACGGAGAGTCAATTGTCCCCATCTTGCACTGCTGCACAGGGATATGCCCTGGCAGTGGAAGCAGGGGAGAGTGTGGCTTGGTGTCAGCTGGTTATGTTATCTAGAATACAGTCTTTAGGGACAGGGAACTGATATTTCGAACGAGATGTCACCCAGAGTGTACTGTGAATTCAAGGATACTATAACACCAGTAAGAAACAAGAAGAGTTGTGTAAGTAGGCCTCATGCAGCAGGGGCCCTATCTGCCTGCTAGGCTTTGTGTAGAATCTTACTTTCTGAAAAGCAGTAAGAAACTCTCAGAATCTGCCCAAGCTGCCTATATTTGTCCCTAAAAAATTACACCGGACTGCAGGCAGGTGGTTAACATGGAGTCTATGTTTGTATGGAGGATCTGCTCCTGCCCCTTAAGCAAATCCTGAAAGTATTAGAGGTTTGTGCTGTCATCTTCAATACACAATTTAATAATAAAAATATTTGTGCCAATTTCTATTTCTTTTCATAACATGATTCTAGCTCTTTTCTTACTGACTATCCCCAAATCTTTTGCCCTTCTGATGCTCGTAACACAAACCAGCCATGCCCGTCTTCTCCCACAGTCTCACTTTGATCTTCCATGGCAGAATTTGTGATTCCCATTGGGACAACTTACTTTTAGTGAGGCCAGAATTCATATTACTGCCCCATCCTGTTCTCCTGACTGCATCATAGGAGGGATCTAATGACAAAAGACAACAGGCACAGAGGGGTTGAAATCAACTCTTCCCAAAAAACCTTGCAAGAGTCTAGCTTTGTATCTTGGTCCCACCTGGCTTGGTATTATGCAGATGTATTATTTTTCCTCTCTCATATCTCCTGTGCTCCCTTGGCCCTCTCGCAAAGGCAGCAGGCCGTAAATACAGCGGTTGGGACTATTTGGGCAGTGCTCGAGCCTGACGCATTCTGATCACGAAGTATAGTCATTGCACTCAATGGAGTTTAGAGTGCGACTCATCCCGTCCAGAAGGAGACCCCCTTTCTCTTATCCCAAGATGACAGAAGACCTCAGTCAGAAAAGGAGGATGAGATGAACCCTTCTGTTATTTCACAGAAAATAAATGGCGACTTTAAAACCCAGGGAGGCCAAGGACTTGACACGCACAATAAGGAAGCTATTTTAAGGAGGGGGGAAAGGGGTAAAAGCATCCTCTCAAGTGAAATTCAAAATGCCCCTCTGACCACGCCGCTGGAAAGGATTGAGCACTGCCTCGTGCCCTGTTGGGCTGCACAGCGCAGCGGGGCTGCGCAGCTCCCTGCGGAAACATCCCAGGCACTTGCACATTCCTCCCGGCACTGGGAAAGCCGCCGCAGCTTTGAAATTACAGCCTTCTAGTTATTGGCATGAAAAGGAAAACAGAGAAGGGACGGGAGAGGGAAGGGGAGGGGGAGAGAGGGAGAGAAAGAGGAGGAGGGAAGAGGGGGGAATGGGGGAAAATAGAGCTCATGTAATCTGCCTGTTTTTATTTTTATTTTACTTATTTGCTTTTTCCCTTTTTACTAGAAACCGCAAACCCCACTGCAAATAGATCAGACTGAAAAACAAACCGCTACGGTTTCAGCCTGGTACAAAGAGTGCGATGGGAGAGCTCTGAAAGAGGGAGGCGGCAGCCCCAGCCATGCTGTCCCCAGAAGGGAGCCCTGTCCCTGCTCCCGTGGCCGGGCCAGGAGCAGCAGGGCTGGAAACGGGCTCGCAGCCTGGGGCTACCGGGGAACGCGATCCCCAAGCTCAGTCCTCAGCAGTTGTCAGTGTTGTAAATAAGATGCTATTTGCACGGGTGGCATTTTCCTTGCTGGAAACCCGTCGTGCAAATCCTAACTTCGTCTGAGGGCACCCGGAGCTTGGGCTGGTGCTCTGTCAGTGACTGAAATCAGGAGAGCAGAGATGAGATCTGAAAAGCCACTGGCTTTTCCCATGTCCTCTTTGCAGCCAGCCTCTGCTTTCATTTCTCCCCTGGGATATCCTTCAGAAGTATTACAACTACAGCTATTAGAGCAATGTTTTGGGAAATATTTTGAAAAAAACATGAGAGTTCTGCATTGAGAGAGACAGGCAAAACTTCAGAAATTTCCACCGATCGAGATGCTAATGTACATTTTGGTTAGCTCAATCAGAAACAGTTTTGCCATTAAGTAACTTTAATGGAAATGTCACTTACATGGTGATCCTGTTAAAAAGAAAGGTAGCAATTAATTTTCCAAAAATTATTTTCCAATTGGGGAAAAAATTCTGTTCCAAAAAGCAGCAGAACTCATTGAAAATTTTCAATTTTCTCTGACTCTTTTGGGTCAGATAATTGACCAAAGCGAATCAACTGCTACAAATGGGTTGGTCGATTCAGATGCATCAATGTGTTTTGAGTAAATAAATAGGCCATCATCTGGATAGATGATCCTCCTCCTCCTCCAGATGGAGAAACTTTGTCACAGAGGAGGAGCCTGCTTTGCTCACAGTGTCACGGAAAGAGTGTAAAACACATCTCCTGAGGTTTTTTTTTTAAGCAATAAGTGCCAATATTGCAATCAGATGTGCTGACCAGGCAGGTACTGCTGTGGCTGCTTGGGCTTTACAGGATCAAGGCTTGGTTCTCCAGAGAAGTTTGGCTAAGCCTGGTCAAAATTATCGTTCAAAACCTCTCTGAATAGGTTTCCTTGTAGCATACGTTTCAGGATGTAAAACGTCAGCCTGGAAGGATGGTGTGCATGTGACTCAGCCCAGGTTTAACCCAGGTTTAGCGTACCTCAGATGAGCCCCTTTGCCTCAGTTTTCTGGATTATGGAGTCTGGATTATGGAGTAAAGTGTGGGCATATATAGGGGCAGCTACGCTTGTGTTGTTAGGATGAGACTTAGCTCTGAGCGTGACTTTGCAATGGCAAGAAGGGTTAAATATGATAGTTAGCAATACAGGAGTTGCTATTGAAACAACGTGTTCACTCGGCTAGTGCAAGTTTCCAACTCTTTCTCTCCCTCTCAAAAAAAAAAGTCCAAATCCACTAAGCTATTTTTGTTTTGTTTTCACAAAAATCCGTGCAACATAAAAGAACCACACCAGCCCTCCCGGCTTCCAGGCCCAGACTCTAAAGCTGAACGTGTTTAAAACAAAATGGAAAAGGCAGAGCCAGGGAACCTATCCAGAGACTCGAGTTTCTGCAAAAACAATATCGTTCTCAGGACCTGACGCCCAGTGGCTCGAAGAGATCCTACAGAACTCCAGCCAGACGGTTAGTTACAGGGAGAGTCTTATCTGTCATTAAAACCACTTGGGTTTTGCACCAAAACTTGCCACGCTATGGAAAGTCAGTTAAAAGACTTGGACTGAGGTCTTCTTGTGGTGTAAATCAGCAAATAGCTACGCTGAAGTTAGAGGCAAATTTATACCAGCTAAGGATCAGGTCCCCAAGTCTGTTTTAGACTTAAAAGGCCCAGTGGAACAACAGTCCTATGACAAATGTGTGTTCAATACAAAATGGAATTAAAGAGCAGAAAATAAATCATAGATGCTTTCAAGAAATGTCATTCTGCAGCTGTCTGGTTTATGTCCAGAAATTCCCCAGAATGAATGCATACTCTATTATGAGTAAGGTAAAGGATATTAATAATGCTTTGCACTTTCACAGCACCTTTCAACTAAGGATCTCACAGCTTTGCAAACATTCACACTCACAGCGCGCCTAGGAAGAAGGTTAAATATAATTTTATTTATTTACATGCATAAATGCACTCTACCCAGGCTTTAGCTGCCTTTTCCAGATGAAGTGGCTTTCCCAGAAATCAGGCTGTGTGGAACAGACTGCGTAGCATTGGCCTCCGGACCCCTTCTAACCTTGGTCTATACTTTCTCACCCCAAATCTCCCTCGGCTCCTACCTTGCCACCCTCTGTGCCATTTGGAAGTTCTCATCCTTTGCTGTGCAACTCCCCTTTCAAAGTCTATTGATTCCTCTGGAATTAGATGTAAATCAGAAATAACACAGCAGTGAAACAGCCTGCTAGGCTATGCAGAAGGCTGAGAAAAGGCTTAGAACATGGCAAAATTAGCAAGATCAAGACTGGGCATTAGGTAGGCTGTCCTGTAAAGTTCAAGAGATGAGCTAAATTATCCAAACCTCTGCAGTTTCTTCTTGTCAGACTGCCTGGTGCAACAAAAGAAGGACTTGACGTGGGGAAGAAACTGAGGAGCGTGTCCCAGGGATCCCCTGGCTGAGCCTGTGGGACACGGAGGAGGAGAACGGCTGCACGTTGTGCTGTGTAAGTGTAGGAGGTACGGCACTGCAATCGGGAAGGTAAGACAGGCTCAACTGAGCCGCCAGTCCAGCTTTACAGACCTGGCCCCCCATCTCACAACTTGAGTGCTACTTTGCTCCTGTTCCCCATACCTCTGGATCATATTTAGTTTAAACAGACTAAGAGGCTCAAATGTTGCTGTGGGCTAGGCACAGGAACGCACAGACTCATTTCCCTAGGAAACCGGGCTTAAAATCCCCAAGCAGATTTCCACACCACAGCAAAGGCCATCCCAGATGCCTAGCAGTCCTTTCAGCTTGAATGCAGTCCAATGAACAAGCCATTAGGGAATCTGTGTTTAAGATATGATGTATTAGAGAGCAAACCCTCTCTGATAAGCTTTTAAAAAAGTTCTTAAACATTTTTTTTAAAAATGGTGTTTTATAAATCTGAAAGCTTGGGACGGAGGGGAGAAGCAAGGCGGGGGGGATTTCAGCTGAACAATAGGCCCACAGTCCCTGTGCTTCCTGAGCTGCTCGGTGAGTGCTGACAGCCCCTTCATGCTGCTCTCTCCGTAGGAGCTTTTGCAGTCAAACCAGATTCAGGCACTATTTTGTGCTACCAGCCTTGATAAGGCTTTCCAGGGGAACAACAGGCACTGGGCCTGTAATACCCTCATTTGTCAGGCCTTTTTGTTCTAGGATGGATACAGCGGGGCTGGGTCATTTATGGACTAAATGCTTTATAGGGGCTACAGGGGAATCTTATTTGAAAGGCCGTCTACGCTGGCATAGTGCCTTTAATTGCAAGCAAGGCTGGGAAGGAACAGCACGGCGTGTTTATTGTATTCACGGCATCACTGGCAGCAGCGGCAGCTCTTTTCCAGCCAGGCACTGTCTGCTTTATGAACTGCCGGGTCTCACTGTCAAGGTGCCGAGCGACTGGTCTGAGCATTAGCTCCCTCTGTCAGACCCGTGGGCAGCATCATGCCTGGGTTAACTTTTGGAGAAGATGTCTGGGGAAACACACGTGCAGCAAACTTGCAGGGGTGTCTAGGTTCCCCAGCATGGTGGGTGCTAAGCAATAGAAAGAGCCCACCAATCTCTGCCTAATGGAGTTGATGCCTCCAAGGAGATTAGGAAGCCAAAGGATGGAAAGTGGCTTGTCCTAAGTCATGGGGGCAGAGCCAGGAAGAAAATAAAGGTAAGTCTCCCAAGCGTCAGTGAACTGTCTGACCGCTTACTAACACTGCCTCCATTTCCCTTTGAAGCACACTGCCAGGCTCTGACCAAGGCTGACTTGCTGACTCAGCTGGATAATAACAACAGCAACGAGCGTAGTCATTTAGCCATCTTCTGTTGGATTCCTTACCACAGCTTCTTGGGGTGCTTTACAAAAATATGTCATATCACCCCAGTTCACGTGACGGAAAAACCCCCAAACCTGAAATACAGCAGGAAGTGCTCCTGCATACCCTGTCTTATTTGGTTAGGGAGCACAGGCACTATATTTCCAGACAGGACTTGGCCTTACAGATTTCAGTGAAGCAAATCAGGGGAAGGAGAAGGCTGCAAATCTGAAGCAGGCTATGGGATCCATGGGATTCTCCATGCAGAACACAGTCTGGTTTTTGCAATGAGTCCTTCTGCTTCAGTAGGAAGAAAGGATCCTGGCTTGGTGGCTGGAATGTAAATTAGCTTCTCTAAATGGGGAAAGCAGAACCAGGTGTCCTAGGGGATCCAGACTTGTGATTAATCTAAGTGGTCACTTGGGGTCTATTTTGCGGCAACTACTTTATAGGGAGAGAGAGAAAGGAGGGCATAGGACCTCACCGCTTTTCCTCCTGAAGTGAGGTTGTGTGTGGTGGCTCGGACTGGCACTATTCTGGTATCTTGGAAAGGTCCCAACGTAGGCGCATGGGAACAAAAAACACTACTGCTGCAAACCAAACATGTAAGCAAGGCCTGCCAAGCTGCTGAGCGTCCAGCCCTCACACTCCTGTCATTTAACCTCCTGGAGATCGCATTGAAGAGGTGGGGTTGTGTTTAAAGCCAGTTGGAGAGAAGAAACCTAGACTGTGGGTTTCTGGAGGGGCGAGGAAGCCAAAAACACCTCCAACTCCTCCTAGAAACATTAGACGCATTGTTTTAAATGATGGCAGCAAACACAAAGGTTGTAGAGTCTGTAAGATTCTTCCTGAGCCCACTCTGGCTCCAAGTATATGGGCTAAATGCTCAATACATTTGGTGCATAACCTTACAATGTCGGCAGCAAGAGATTTGCTTAGATACAGTTTTTCCTAGCACAAAGCTGTGAAGGCTCTGGATGCTATCATTTGTCTGCAGGAGGTTTGACAGTGTGTGGCAGAGATGGTGGAACAGGACAAGAAAGCAGAGCAGAGTATCAGGAGTCCTCTGGCCTTTTCAAACAGCTACAAGCGGTGGCTCACATAAACCAGCAATTGGCTTCCCTTAACATTTAGCCCCATGGCATACGCCCGGGTATGAGTTACACGGGTGTCCTAACTGTATACGCTGAGACCCTGAAGTCTCACCCACAGTATCATTTGTTTTGCAATGAATTACTTTTCAGTGTACTATTTCTGCTAATTAAAACAATTGCTTAGCACGTACGCCATATGTCATGCTGTATGTCACTCACAGCCACTATTACTATGACTGTTCTCATGATTGCGTAAGACTTTCCAGTGCCTTCAAGCCCCAAACACATTCGTTTCTGCTTCAGGACCACAATGTCCTGCTCTTTGCGCTAAAGAATCACTCGTACAGGGATCATATGTGGAATTAAGTAATTCTAAGTCTCTCCACTAAGAGGAAGCAACTAGCTGAGTACAGAATAATTTCAAAATAACTTCTACTCTACATTATCAGACTATTTGATTATTTCACAACTGAAAAAAAAATTGTCAAACATCTCTACATTGCTATTAACCTGTTTTACAGATGAGGAACTGACACAAAGAACAAAGTCCAGGCTTGGAACAACATTAGTTTTTGACTTGAAGTCAACTCAAACCAAGTGAGAAGGGACTGACTGCTAGATTTACATAAGAAACCTGTTGCAGAGCATGGACATGAATAACAGGTTTAACGTGGGAAATCTCTGAAAGTAGCTGAGAGCCCGGTTATGCATTGCTATCCTTATGGAAATACAGATCAGAGCAATCAAACATTTCTGATTTAACTCCTACTCTAGATCCAGTGTTGGATTAAGGTACCGTGGCTGAAGCCCACTTATTTCCAGCGTCAGACGGGATCTGTAGCTTAACATAGTGCATGCACAGAACAAGGATTCGGGATTTTCAAAGGGGACTCATTCAGCTTGCACAGACAGGGGCGTTTTTCAGCTAGTCCTGGTCCCTCCCGAAGCAGGTCACTCCAGTTTGAGACCCATGATCCCTCCCTCATTAGACTTAGCCTGGCAGGGTGACACGAAGGAGCTCCTACAGACCACAGCTCTAGTGCCTGGCGCTCAGCTCCCCCACTCGGAGGAGGGCTCTGGCCTCCAAAATTTGGAGTCACTCCCTGTTTGCTTTGAGCCATAGGCGACAGCCCCCAGTTGTGCAAGTGTGGCTGGAAAAACATCCCAGAGCCGTGCAGCGGTGGAACTTCCTGATTCACATCTGAGTTACCCTGTGCAACGCTTACAAAGACACATTATGAAGAAAAGGAGGAAGCAATGAGAATTTTTGTTGTTGTTGTTGCTTTTTTTAATATCAGCAGCAGAAGTCCCAATGCACAGTGCATGGAGAGTGAAGTATGTGTCCTAAGAATCCCTCCCAGAGCCAGCTTTGCAAAGCAGTCACTTCCCAGTAACATACATGTCACTGAGCTACGCGGGGCTGCAGACACGAAGAGCCACATGCAGACAGGCATGCTACGAGCAAAATCGCAGACGTATGATTGCACATTCCGAAGGGCACGTTTCTGAGCACCCTCTGCACACGTATATACGCATTCATCCAAAACACACATACGAGTGTGCACAAATATGCAAACAGCACTGTGCATATTTTACCCCCCAGCACACAGTGGGGTAAAACCCGAAAAAGAGTTAACGTGCTTGCAGTTTGCACTTATTGAAAGCTACACAAATGCAGAAGTAAAGAAAAAGAAACGCATATTCACGGAGAAAAAAGCTAGACGCAGCAATATACACATAGGAGAAAAGGGAAGGGAAGACACACATGCGCAGACATTGCAGCTAGCATTGTTACAGCATTTGCCCATTTAACTCATTATCAGGAAACAAAATTAGTCTTGTCTTAGGAAACAGCCAAAGCGCTTCCAAGAGCTTTTCACGGGAGGGACTGCACCCCAGCAAACGTGTAAACCCCCCCCCACATGTGCAATAACATTGCTTGCAGTGCACCCTAGGCAAAAAAATAATAGCTCTTTTGCTGGGAGAAAAGGAAGGATAATGGTTACTTAGAAAGTGCTCCAGACAAGCTGTCAGGTTGAATTCAGAGAACTGGAGTCTACTCTGGGACAGCGCTGGCTCAGGGTGATCCCTTGTGAGTTGGGTTTCCTGCCTGCTACAGCTTAAAGACAACGATTCTTTGTTTCCAGTTTTTCTGGTGAAAAAACACACGCCTGCCTCCGAAGAGGGTCAGGGAGAAAGCAGACAAAACACTAACTCTGGAATTTCAAAGGAAAACAATTAAAAAAAAAGAAAGAAAAAAAGAAAAATCCAAGAGCGCTAGCTACTGTCTCTCCTGAAATCATAAATCCCTGGTTTGGCCACACAGTCGCAATAAGAGAAGCACCAAAAAAGCCTCTCCTTTTTCTGCTACGGAGCTAAAAATGGATATTTCATCACCAGGCACGCAAATATCATCGACAAATGTTTTAGCATGTACAGACAATTAAGAGGGCATAAAGCTGCAACTGCTTTTTCTCTGACACGACTGAGACTGGAGGGTTTATAACCTCTGCTGTGAACAAGGGGCCTTACTGACACACTCGAAAGAAGGGTTTACTGAAACTGGTCAATATTTTTCAGATGACAACCTTTTAGACCTGACAAATGGCCTTTTCAAGAGAAGAATTTTATGCAGGAATTTGAGACTTTTTCCTGTGGGAACCGTGCTTATGCAATCATGCTGCCTGTGGTCTCTTTGCCCCTCTCTCTCCAGTCCCCAAAAACTTTTGAACCTGTCACCCAAAATTGTCACTGAATTGGCCAAGCGGGAGAGATGAGTTTTAAAGAGTTCCTTTAAACCGCTGGGGAAAGAGGGGAGAGATCACAGCCTGGACTGCGAGAAAAGCAGCTGCACAGACCGTATTTTGTTCGGGAACCTGCGTGAGAGAGATCGTATTAATGCTCCAACACCAGAAAACTCTTCCTTCGGGGCTCACAACGCACATGGGTACAAACCCGCGGGAAACCACTCTTTGTGAGTTTCAGAGCTCACTGATTTGTTTATCTTCTTAAATTTGCCAACAACCGAACAAAACATACAAGCAAACACACCTTATACCCAAACATCCATGTTGTTCACGCAAACACTTTTACAATGCAAACATAAACACGTAATAGCCACAAACTAAATCCTTGTAATTCATCTCCCACATCCATATTCGTGTATTCAGATACATATTTCTTCCCTCTTTGAAAATGCAGATAGCACATCAGCTTTTCCTGTGTTCTGCTTGAGTTTAGGTTGGATTTATGAGACTTTGGGCTAGGGCTGGTTTACCACTATTCTAAGCTAACTTATATTGCCTTAGGCTGAGCCTGGCGTATGCAGAGGACAGTGCTGGAGGATAAAGAGCTGTGCTGAATCCAGATTTTTAAACAAGATCAAACCTGTAATTTGGAAGCAAACAGCCATGCAAAATCGCTCCACTAAATTCTCCCGCGTGATGCACGGGTGTAGCCCTTATCAGCAGAGCCTTCCTTCGTCCCACCCTGCCACCTCACTGCGCCAATACCCACCTCACTGCGTATCAGCACATACTACAAAGCACCAGATATACCACACCGGCCACTCCCACCTGCCTGTTTAGACACGTGCGCTTTTACACATCAACACGTCATGATTCTGCCTCTTTGGAAACTGCCAGCACTGTCCTGCTTGAGTTCAAACCCTGCGCAGCATTTAGGCTTGTATATTAAACACGCAAGTTACACAGACCCCAACATGCTTAAAAGTAAGCGTAGACTTTAAAAACGTGTTGGACTGAGGCCAGAATGCTTACAACCATACGAGGGACAGCCCTTTGGCCTCCTAAATGATGTTGTATGTGAATGTACTTTCCATTTCCCTGTGGAAACCTACTTAAAGTGACACCATTCTGAAGGCAAGCAATTTAAAATCTCCACGGACTTGGGCAGATAATGCAGTCTCAGATTCTTCTCCCATGTCTCCAGTACCTACAGTAGGTCAGTCACTGCTCCAAAGAGCCACGGAAAATGAAACAGACCATCTCTCCAGTGGAGCGCCGGGAGTGGGACACAAATCTTTCCATTCAGCAACGAGAGCAACCTCGTTTCATTTTCCAGAAAATTGTTCTCTAGCCAAAAAATACTGGTGATTTTCATTAGAGCAATTTATTTCTCAAAGGCAGCTGAAGACAATTTGTACCAATGACGCTAAATACCATACTTTTGAGTGTTTATGAGGCTGAGAAGCAAAGAAACTCAGGCAACAAGAGTCCTTTGAGCACGACAAGGTTTCTACCTATCCGATCTGAGAACAAAACGCATACACTTTGTGCACCAGCTGTGTAAGTTTACAGTATCTGTTTCTGCTACGAAAGCAGTTCAACTCTCCTAAAGCAGTGCTACAGGTTCTTCTGTATGCAGAGCTGGCATTGCAGAAGAGAAGTGAGAGGGCAGAAAATAGAAGGGAAAAAGGGAGTAAAGTCCGCAGCTGCAACCAGCTGAGGCGGTTCTGCCTCCAGAGCCACAGACGAAACCCAGTCCTGCAAAAGCAGTGGTGCCCTTGCCAGCGTGGGCCACGGGTCCAGCGGGGCCCTGTGCACCCTCCTGGGTGACACCGTCCTTGCTGGGGCTACAGAGCACGCCCGGCTAGGTCTGTAACAAGTTCGGGAGAGAGCAGAGCCGTATGCTGCATCTGAAACATCTGCACCTGTCTGTGTTGCAGCCATACCTTTTTTTGCCATGTAGGTTCTTTTTTACAGTATGCGGATGGGATACGTTGTATAAAGCATAGCGTGCGCAAAAAGCATTCATTTCTCCCTGGAATTTGCACAAGCAGGTCATTTGCATTAGATATGTGATCTTAGAGAACGTACAAGAAAAATTACAGGAGGAGTGAAGAAAATAGTATTTTTCTCCTGTCTCTGACATGTATTGTACTATTTCATCACCTCCTCCTGCTTCCGAGTCCTCAAGGGAAGGCAGTTAGAAAAATTTGTTTGTTTTTATTCACAGGCATAGAAAGAAGAAATATTTACAGGATTAGTAGATTCAAGATGCGTTAACATAAAGAAAAACGTTTCCTCTTTTGAGAAGTTAAGGAGACAAGACAATACTTATAAAAAATCATGATTTTTAACCTGAAATGCCTTTTCCAAAAGAATATCATTGTCTTGAACACAGCCCATTAAAAAACCTTAAAAGGAAGCAAGGAAAATCTTGTTGCCTAACAGACTAGACCGAGGCTGAGGAATTCCAAGTCCGGTTTTACGTTCATCACGAGTTTCTTCTGCGATATTGGACAAGGCACTTCACTCTGCTCCCCCAATTCCTTATCTGTCAGCCTGTCATGTTCCTGTGTCCCTTATCCTGTCGTCTTATCTTGTGAATCAGTTACAGTAGGTTGAAGTGGGTCGGTTTATCCTAGAACAGTGTTCAGGCATCAAATGAATGCAGAGGAAATTTATGCATTGTAGGAAGAAATGGATGAGGAATACATGGGATTTCAACATTTCGATGCTAGTTCTTCATTTTTATTTGACTGTCCCATGGGTGTGTTTTGTCCTTTATTGACACATGATGAAAGTACGATGTAAAGTTAAGAACACCTAGCTGACAGAAATCAAATGCAAACTTCTGTCAGCTGCACTAAAGAAACACATACGAGGGCAGTAAAAATGGAGGAGGAGGAACATTTTTTCCCTCAAATTTCTTTCTGCTTGAGTGACTCTAGGCCCCACTTGCAAAGATGAAGAGTATAAAAAAACAGAGGACTGCAATTTTACACAGAGCATTTCTTTTTAATAAAAAAAATTGCAGCTTTCTTCCTTTTATTTTTAGCAACCACCTGGCTTGAGACAGAAAGAGCAGTCTTGGATGTGCGTGTATGTTTATGGGCGAAATTGTGGAGGAGCACATGCATGTGTGTCTGCTTTATTCAAATAGGAACAAGCCGAGCTTTTCTTAATTTTAAATAGATGACTGTTAGCACCGAAATAGTCACAGAAAAGCCTGAATGGCTTCGTCTCTGTAATGCACCATGTTTTATCAACTCATGCCCGTCTGGTAAAAAGAGAGCATCATGCGAGGGAACAGACAGCTCAAGTGGATAGTTACATGCTGGACAAAAGAGGCTGCTGTAAAAACCAGCACTGATATTGTGTCCAGGGTCCAAGACAGATGCCGGAGATGAAATGCAGCGTGGTGCAACGAGAAAAAAGTGCTGGCTCTAAGAGCAGTGCTAGTCAATGAAGCAGCCAGACGCGCCATGCAGAAGCTTGTTAAATGTGTGACCTCAGTTTGCTATAGCCTTTCAGTGAAATGGGGGATTTTGTCTCTCCAGCTGCTTAAATAAAAGACTTTCTGCCTTTTCCCACTATTCTTTGAAATGCAAACTTGTGGCTCATCAATGACGCCATGTTCTCCTGAAAAGCACAGAAACATTTATATGCGAGGTGAGGAAACTGTCTCGGCATGAGAGCAGACTGCTTCTAGGTGGGTTATCTCATGTGACAGACATGAGATTTCACACTTTGCCCAGAAGCTTTTCAAATGGAGGAGCTGAACACAGTTCAGCGAACGAAACCAATGTTCCTGCAGTTACACAAAGGGAAAGGAAGACCAAACTCAAGGCTCCTATTCCTACACAGTAAGTTATAGAGCACGGGACCAGATTTTTGGTTTTAAACAACCTATTTGGCCTTTAGCAATTCAACTCTCCGACTGTGACTTACTGTCTTACCTAGGTAAGGGATGTGCATCACACCCATCACACCAGCTCCCATAATTTTATTGTGACTGAGAACCCCATTTTTCATTAAAAATAAGAAAAAGGAATAGGACTGTAGCTGCAGAGGAAAACCCGAAAAACTTGACTGAAGGATATGCAAACAACTCAAAAGCCTGAAGGAGCCTCAAGTGTGTTATTAACTTTTAAACTTCAAGGTTTCTAAGCCCCATCTACATGATCAGAATTTCTAATAGATTAAAAATTTGGTGTTATTTGAAAAAGAAAATGAAAGTGTCAAAAGGATACACTTGGTCTTCCTTGCTGGTTAAAACCAGCTGACAGATTCATGAATGGTTTTGGAAGACCTGAGTGGCCTTTATTCAGTAGTGGAATTTATTGTAAGAAAATTTTATCCTTTCCACTATGAACTCACTCAGAGAGAAATAGTGTCTCAGTCCTTGCTATGTATCTGACATTTCAAACTGTTTCACACGAAGAACAGAAAATATACCATTAGTTCACCAACTCAGTAACACACAAATGTGAAAACAACAGATACACATTTTATACCACAACGCTGGCTGGAGAAGCAGAGATGTGATTTTCAGGATGGACAGAGCTGCAAATTGTGAATTATTCCATTTTAACCATGCTATGCATGCACAGGAGATCAGAACACTTTCATGCCAAGGATATTATTAAAAAGGTCTAGTTTTAACCCAGTCAAAAACATCGTGAGAGCACAGGAAGCCAGGACATTTATATGCAAAAGACTGACCTTCTTTGGTGGCAAGACGTGAGGAAGCTTCTGTGTGGGATGGAGTATTGTAGACCAGCAGTGAGCTACCTATAATGAAAAGAAAAGGAGTTATTGCAGTTTGAATGCGCTCTGCCAGTGGGGAACCATGCAGGCAGGTAGAAAATGCTATCACTAGGATCTAAAGACCAAATTTTTCAGACAATTAGGCACACATTTTCTATGATGGGTATGAAATTCTTTTAAAAGCTTGATAGCTGTATGTCACACATCTGCTACTGTTTCGCCACTTGCAAATCAAAATACATTTGCCTCTTTCACTGAGCACCTTGATGTCCTCTGTTGAAACCTGATATAAAAGGATGAGTTTGTATAGTACATTTATACAGGTACAATATCTATCACAGCAGAGCCTCTAGAAATTACTATGGCACAGATTGTATTATAGGATAAGGAAGAAGCTTTCCTCTCTCTCTAGCTGTGATAGAGAAATTTCCTGTTTGAGGAATATACAGTAGAAGTGACATGAATTGCACTGTCAGGATCTGAACATTTTTAGTGTCTCACATGCTTGGTTTTGGGCCAACGGCTGCAAAAATCTCACTGGTATTCCAGCATCTCCCATGCTTTTTGGAGTTTGAAAACAGCTTTCTTGGTTCAGAGTGGCCTTTCCATCCAGCCGCACCTGAAACAAAACTATTCAAGAGGAGCGCAAAAAAGATCCCTTTGGAAGGGTCTTTGTTTTGCAGGCTATGGTGGAAATGTTCCTTTCTAAGCATTTTACTTTGACTCTCCTGCAAACTCCTCTGGAAACGGAGGAAGAGGCCCTGTGAGCTCTTGGAAGCCAGCGTGTAATATACATTTCATGGTTGTCTAGTTATATGTGTTTACCCTACATAATCTTCTACGCTCACCTTTCCTACAGCTCTTTTTGAACAAGTTTCCACTGCATCAGGCGGTGACATTGATAACGAGGCCCAGGGCCCTTCTTGGTAGGCACCGATGATGTGAACTGGAGCACGGCAGCAATCTGGTGTGGATTGGTATGGATGAGAAGGGCTTTTACAGACACTTTCTGCTATTCATATCTACACATCCCTCTCTTCAGTAAGATTCTGTCCCATTTAAGGTGCTCAGTCCTAAGCAACACACGGCAAACAGTACAGATTTCCGTATATGCTATGCTGACCCTGAGCATCCCCAGATTCTTTGGCAGGGCTAAGAATACCTCTTTTGCAGGTACTATAATACTAACTGATTAGGATCTTGTGACTAAGCCATGCAGTCTCCGCATTCCTCTAATCCACATGATCCCAAATAACACTGACCTCACTTGCCCCTCAGTAGTATTCACAGTATGTCTCACTTTCCTGTGAGAGCTGAGGATTAGGCAGTTCGTTGCCAGAAGTAATAGCCATTGCAGGTGCTGGATCTTATTAGCCCTCTGTTCCTATGGATTTCTTTTCTTCCCCGAATGCAAACAAAGCCAAAGACGTGCACAAGCCAGCATGTACACCGAGGTAGAAGGTGTTGGAAAACAAAGCCTGCTCGTAAGGAGTGGAGGATGGATGCTACCAGATGCTGCAAGGGAGGGGATGTTTCAAAAGACCAGCATGGATAACATGGTAAACTAGGCGGGAAGGAGTTCAAAGGGATCCCAAGGGTACCTTGACTGTGCAAGATGTAGGTAACCAAAGTGATGGGCTTAAAGATTTAGAGAGATTCGCTGGTCTTTTGCTGCTGCTGCTGGAGGAATTACAACAGCTTTGTCCACCTAACTCATGTTTTCATCAGATGGGTTCTGGCTTTGGCATTTCTTTCTTGAATATCTGTGGGGAAACTCCTGTCCACCGCTCTTTCCTTTTCAGGTTATTTGAAGTAGATCCTGAACGCAACGCCCAGCCGAGCTTGCCCCAGACAGGGAAGTGCTGGGGAATTCAGAAACACAGTTTTCTATGACTAAATAGGCTGCAAATGCCTGGTTGCACTGACTGGCTGAGGAGGTGGGGGTGGGGTGATGAATAGCGCTGAACAAGCCTGTATGATCAACCTATAGCTACTTTACGCTAAAAAATGCAGCCCAAGTCACTGGAAAGGGACGGCGCCTCCCCCAGTTTAATTGCTAAAAGTTCTCACCTTTGCCCGACAGTCTGAGGTTTCTGGTGGGAACACCACAGAAAAGGAAATGTGTTTCCTATTAAGGGTTTTGAATGAAGGAGGAGAAAGCCAGAGACACAGCTCAGGACAGAGAGAAGCAGACAGACAGACAGAGGCCAGGCTGCTCCCTCCCTTACTCATTCTTGGGCAAAACTTTGGCTGCGATGAATTTTGTTCTTATTCCCCCTTCCCCTCACTGGGTCAGTGACAGCTTAGATTATATCAGCTCTTTCTGGAAACACTGCTATTATTAATAAAGTGCAAGGCTGTTCTCCTATAATTAATATTAAACGTGTTGTCTCATGGTTCCTCCCACCTTTTTCTTTCTTCTTTTATTTCCCTTGTATTAATTAAAAAGGAAGATGGAAAAGGAATGAAAACCAGAGCAGGAGAGTTTATTCCCCTAAAGTCTTCCTTTTCACAAGGCAGCTCATCCTTTTGAGATGCAGGAATATCTTGGTTTCACAATCTTGAAGTCTATTTAACCTGGAATTCTTTTTTATCCTGACTTTCTGAAGGCCATGTGGCCTTCCCTCCACATCTCCTGGTAGAATAAGGGTTCTGCTGCATTTAGCAGTATAGTTTTGTTTGGCATTAATATATGGCTCGAAACCACAAAGCAGTTTTCTGCTTCTGCTTCTCACCACAGTCTCATTCTTTCCCCTTCAGGCTCTTTTCGTTTGTACACACCACACACAACCGACCCCCGATAACTAGAGAGGAAAAGGACGGGAGGTGACAGTTCAGGCTTCTTTTGATGTTCATCCCAAACATAGCATGAAAACATTCAAATCTCCCTTCCCACTGGCCACCGGGCGAATGGAGAGATTCACCAGGCTGACTGTGTTTGAAAAAGATACCGGCACAGCAGTCAGTCAGTCTGGAGTCCAAAGGTGCAGGGGGATGAACGAGAAGAAAAGGCCAAGGCATGGCTTCACAATTTCAGAGAGGAAACTGGAAGAAACACTTAAAGAACGATAATTGTTTGAGGTGGGGGGGCAGTAAGTTCCCTGAGAAAACTACTGGGGGGTGTTTTGAGAGAGTCCAAAGGATAGAGTGTGCTGCACCACTGGGTTCTGCAAGTCTGAAAGCTCCTAAAGATCAGAGACATCTGAATTCCTGACTGCTTCAATAGGTTACGGAAACAGGAAACAACTGCACAATTCCGATCCAGACCTAAGATTTGCCTGAAGACTACAGGTGCTGTGATATGAGTCTGATTTACTCTCGACTATATTAAATAACTCACCTGAACCTTCTATCTCCAAAACTAAGATTGAGCTTTTGTTGAGGTCTTGCAGATGTTACCGGTTTATATTTTCAATCTGGACTCAGATGTGCCAGAATAATGTACTTTATAGTCAGTTTTAAGAATGCTTTCACTCTGATCAGGAGCATAAAATGTTGAAAACCTTCTGAGAAAGCTAATTTTCAGGGGGTTTCCTTGCCTGTCTAGCAAATGGGCTCAGAAAGTTCAGATCAGCTTTGTTTCTCGGAAAACAAACACTAAAGTTTAGGATTCACTAGTCATCACTTATCCAGCTTAACATCCTGAGAGGACGAACACCTTTCAAGAGAGAGACTGGGCAGATGTAATCTAGCCTATAGATCTGCAATTCCCCAAAGTTCTCCTGTGTTTTGTTGCCATCACATATTCTCCACCCTAAGCAGGAGCAGAGCTGGATGTCTCTGAAACAACCAACCTTACAGAAGGGGAAAATTCATGAAAAAAGACCATCTCCCCATGGCACTGAGCTCAGAGGCTCGGCACTAAACATCCGCTGGAAATCAGTCTGGAAAAACAATAAGCTCCTTTCGAAGGCGTTACTCCGTGAGGGAGTTAACCAGCAATCCAGAAACCAGACTGTCATTAGGCAGCGCTAGGAACAGCTGCACGGAAAGGAATGCTCTTCAGAGGCTGCCCGACCTCCACTCAGACAGGAGCTTGCTTTAATAAGGACAGCACTCGCATGACGTCTTAGAGCAGCCCAAGGGGCTGAACAGAGAGAAATTTATAATTGCAAAAGCTGGGGATGGACTGGGATTGAATTCTCCTTTCGTATGCATCCACGTAAAATTGGAATAGCTAATTTGTCTGAATCCAGCAAAGTTGCTCAGGTTTTGCACTAGCTTAATAGCATAGAAATCATTGTAGGCATTCCCCTGGCAGAATATTATATTTTTATGATTATTATTCAGCATGCATTGCAGCAGCACTTAAATGTTGCAACTGCATTAGGACTCCATGGTGCTGGGTCTTGAGAGACATGAGACACAAGCCCTGTTCCACAGATTTGCCACCTCAAAAGACAAGACCAACATGAAGGCAGGATTACTAGCTCCATTTTACAGAAAGTGAAACTGAAGCACAGAGGAACTGAGGCACAGATTTGTCCCTCCTAATTTCAGGCATTTAAAGGTGATGTGTGAACTAGGGGACTACTATCCTGAATTTCAACATGCCCTGTTGCTTCTTTTCTATAAACAGAGACCAGTGTGACCAGACTTCTAAAGTAGGGACTTCAGGTATCTAAAGGTAGGTAGGATCAATCAGGAATTTGCTCCCGAACAAGTGGACAGCAGCAAATGGTAAAGGTGGCAACTGAATCCAGGTCTTCAGATTTATGCCATGAGAGCAAGGATGCAATTCCTCTGAATCTCTCTTTGAACACCCCAAGTAATGGGATCCCTAACACTCAAGACTATCAGCAAAGATGCCGCCTGGAGCTAAGGCAACAGAAGAATTCAACTCTTCTGCCAACCTTTTCAAATTCAGCCTGGTTCTTTCATTCAAAAACCATACAACTCCTTCTTCGTCTCCTTCTGTCAATTCTCAAGTCTTATCAATAAGACAATTCAAGTGTCTCACTTGAGTATTTATCTTGTGGGAATTTAAAAACATTTCCGGTTACAAAGCGTCTGATTTGCCCAGCCAAAGTCAGCAGGTTTGGCCAAAGCAGCACTGGCTTCACAAAACTGCCTTACGATTTCCCGTAAAAGTGTGTAATTCTGTATGCAAACCTTACTTAGAAAGTTAGTTTGCGTCTGCAATAATCTTGAAGCGTTCCGTGAACCAGCAGCTCTTTGCTGATGAAACAGGATGAAATTTGCAAGTTATTTTGGATGGGAAATTATTTTATTGTGAGGTCACAAGGAACAAAAACTGTTCAAATCCAACAATTTGGTTATTTGTTGTGAATCATTTCCTTGGCTTGACTTCTCAAAAAAAATAAAGGTGGGGCTTACAGAGGCACCCATCTGTGATCTAACTCTTGTCCCACTGTAATCTGTAAAACTCCCACTGATTTTAGCAGAGGCAGGGAAAGACCAGCGCTGACCAGCTTTGAAGAAACACCCTAAATAAATGCAGCCTCCCTGCTTTATTGCACTGGCCAGATGGAGACATCTTCAGCTGCCTTTACATCACAATTTGATTTCCCAGTGGAGAAAATACACTTTTTGCTTTCTCTCGCTCCTCTCCCACCTCACTTTATGGCACTTTCTCCTGATTTTTCAGTCCTCAAATAATTATACTTCTACAAAAGCTGTTTCACTTGAAAAAATACTGGAGTATGTGGGATTTAGTTCCAGTTCTCTGGCCTCATCATAACACAATTATCCTTAGCACACCTTTGTGAAGAAAGGAAATGCTTTTACCTCCATTTTATAGATGACGGGGAGAAGTTTGGAAGCTAAGGACACGCTCATGCTCACACAGGAAGTCCTAGAAAGGTCCGAATCTAAGACTCCCGGCCTCAAGAGCGTGTGCTAACGATAATGTGGTCATTCCTGTTCGGGCTGCTGTACTATGCTTTTCCAGAAAGCTCAGAAGACTGCTCACAGCTTCTGTCTTAGGGGTTTAATACAGCAAAAAGGAGTATTGGATCCACCACATACTCTAGTGTGGGACAGAGAGTGGCAACAGAGGTTCAGCAAAACTTGTTCTTTGAGTACTAGGTCATTTGCACGATGTCTGCTTCAGCGCTTTCACATTTGGGAAATTGCTCTTGCATTTTTTCCTCTTTCCAACAAATCTGGGCCTCCAGGAACATAGAAAATCTCCAACTCTGGCCAGTTGTGGGTCCTATTCTGAAGCAGTCTTTACCAGAAGCCTTGGGGGAAAGTGCACAGCCCTCTAACTGCAAAGTTATGGAATAATTTGCCCGTGACCCATCACTTAATGTTCGGTTTAATCTCCACAGCAAATTTATGTATTTTTATCATATAGCCACAGCTGTTTTTATTATCTGTAAGACTATCTAATCTTCTTAAGAGTCCTGCTCAGTTCTTCACCTCCCTGATAGCACCACTAACTCCATCTAAGTTAAAATTAACTTTCCAACCCACTTTTTATTCCTCTCTTCCTTGTTTGCTCTCTCTGCTTGCCTTTCTCTGTTCTTTTTCCCTCATCCTTGCTACTATTTATCCTGCAAGAAGAGCCCTAGAAGTTCCATACTCATGGCAGCTTATCCTATCAGCTTGTCACGCTAGGGCTGGGATGAGTCAGGGCAATACTTACTTTCCCTGAGGTAACTGAGGTGAGACAACAGAACTTCTGTGTTGTAGACGGAGGTGGTTCGGAGGAAGTCATCCTTGTTCATTTTGCAGAGCTCCTTGCCATCCATATTCTGGAAGATGGTGGTGTCAATCTCCATTAATCCATACTCCTTTATAGCCCATTCCAGCCACTGGCGCACATGTTCCTGGGTCCATAGGGTGGGATCTGGCAGAAAAACACAAAGGATGGTAACACTGTGCACAAACCTCAAGCCTCTAGCACTCACTGTAGCCCAGGCAAAGCATTAACCATTGTTTCCACAACCAAATGGATTTAATTTACTGATTCCAATGCATTTTGCCAAGACGAACAAGTACTGTGCACATAAATTGATCCCACTGACCCACTGGCAGGGTAAGCGCTCTTGATTGTCTCCCAGCCGGCTGAGTCTTATACCTATGCTTGGGAACAATATTAGTGACATTTGACTGTGACTTTTCTCCCTCTGGAAAAAAGCTTTCAAAAGCAAACTCATCCCTTCGAAAGGGTATGCTTGTCACAGCTTCAGTTCTGCAATGCTATATAATTACATCAGTGCTGTATAAGTCACACCATCCTTCGCAAGTGCATTGCAAAGTCCCAACAGATGGCATTTGAAAGTCTGAGGATGGCGGTGTTTACGGTCAGCAAAGGGACTCTGAAAAAAAAATATTATTGCTTAAACAGAACAGCTTGCCATGTATCTCTGAGTCACATTTGTTCACCCCGCTGACAAGAACACAATTCTACCTCCGCTAGCCCTGTGAAACCAACACAGCTATTGGAGGGCAATGTGGATTTTATACTGTCTCATGCATCATTATCAACTGTCAGCAAAGCTCCAGCTGTGGAATCTTTATTGCTGGCGATGACGTAAGAGAGAGATTGAACCCGGCTGGAGTTTCAGACCCCATGGTGATGGTTTGCTGCATCAGTAGTTAAAAAAAGAAATCATCCTTTGAGTTTTGAAAAGAGCATTAGATCAGAAAGTCCCAGCAAGAACTTGTGCCACGATACCATTTTCACAGAGTCATTTTCAGAGCATATCTGCGTTTTCAGATATTTCCTGTGCTGCTTCTCCCCATGTGTCCCATTTCAAAATTGAAGCTGCAAATTCATGTTCCACTGCAGCTGGAGAGGATTGCAAAGTCAAGCTTAAATTTTGGAGACATTTGATCTGTCCATCACAGCTGGTACATTCCTCTACGATAAACCTCAAACACCTCAGGTCCTGAGGCAGTTGAGAAAATGGATCAGAAACACGTAGCCATCACACAGCTGGTAGGTTGTGCCTTGGGGCGGGACAAGAAATGCCTCTGCCACACGTTTTATTGTGTATAAAACAATGCCTTGGCCCAGGACTGTAAACTGTCTGTGCTTGGGCTGCAGGGATCCCTTGACACAAAAGGTCAGGTACTGGCTATACCTGGTGCATTCCTGGGCACCTGAGTTCCAGAATAACAGCATGAGATGGAGAAGTAAGAGCAAGGAATATTGAAATTAGAGCCGTGACATTTCCTCACTGAATTTCTAGTAAACCTGGGTTGCTTAAAGCTGAATTCTAAGCATGGAACTTACAACCCCATAACTTCGCAAGTCTGCTTTGGGAAAGAAAGATGGATTTCCTTTATGTTTTGGCAATAGTTAATTGAAATTCTGCTTTCTAAGCACTGGCAAAAGACTGCAAATTTTACAATGCAAGTATTCAAGGGAGGATTCTTTTTTTTTTTTAATTGAAAGAGTTATTTGTCTTGAGTTTTGAAAAAAACCCAGCATTTAGAGGGCATAGTGAATTTGTGGTCTCCCTTTAAACAAACACTTTTGAATTTCAGATATTCGTTCAGCCTATTTATCACTGCAAAAGCCATTGAATGGTCTCTGAAAAACTGCCTTCTTGAAACATGGCTTAGAGTGCATTATTATTACTATTGCAAGCCTAATGTGACATTATTCTTGCCTATCTTCACCCTAATGCGCTATAAATCTTTACTCTGGATTATATTAAAATTTCCAAATGCCTTTCTTGGATGAATTGGGCCTCATATCCTGCAGCCAGAGATCTGGGATGATGTTCATTATTGTCTTCCAAAGTCTGGTAAATCACTGCTATTTCACAAGTATCTCAAGGTTTTGATTTGTGGATGCTCATGAGAGGGAAAAAAGTCCTTTGTTTCACTTTCCTTCAAAGAGGAGATTTTAAACCTTCTCTTCCACTGAGGGCATTAAAAGTAATTTCCCCTGTTTCAACAACACCACCTAATTTTAGACCACCCTTGGTCTTTTTAAATATGCATAAATAGCTCTTCACAAGCAGGGTAAGTGTTCCCTCTTGAATATCTTTAATATCTTTAATCTTGAATATCTTTAATAATATAATGACTAGCTGGTATCAGCTAACACCTTTCTAGGCAATGTTGACGCTGAAAACCTATCTGATGCTGTCACCAATTAGGTTAGCCAGTCTCTCTAAGCAGATCCTAACAACGGCTTAAACAGTACTTTGAGATTTGCTGTCGATCTTTTATTGGCTTCTTTTCACTACATTCAGTTCAAGCTTTTCCTTTTCATCCCAAATGGCAAACAAATGCTTGGGAATTGTCATCTGTTCGTGGTCAACCCACAATCAGAAAACAGAACTAAATTCCACGAGTACATTTCTTTCTGCCAACAGTTCATCTGCTTGAATCAGCTACAACCCTCGGTGAAACCCTCGCAACACTGGGCGAAAAGCTGCACCCCTTGAAATCAGTGGAAGTTTTGGTACAGAAATTGGGCCAGGACTTGGCTCATAATATCTCCCCTGCTGGCAAGTTCCTGGGCTAGCCTGTTTCTATCTATGGTGTTTATAAACATTGCAAGTAAAAGATGCCCTCTCATTCCAGGTTCAGACTTCGCCGGTTGCCTGCCACAGCAGCTCTCAGCCTTGGCTATCTGAATGCATCTAATGCATCCTGCCAGTCTCAGACAGCAGATGTGGATATCAAACACAAACAGAGAACTGGACAGGAACGTTTCTGTGTAACAGTTTTTGGAAGGATAATGTAGTTCCTGCAAACTACAATTTTTCTGGGTTTCTTCTTCTAACAAAACAATGAAAACAAAATAGCTCATTTTGAATCAATATGACATGAAAGTGCATCTGGATCCTGCAGAGCATCATGGGAATTATAATTTGGGTCCACTTCATGCTTATTCTTGCCTATGAACTGCGCTCTTTGATCATACCATGCATGTCCCAGGAAGCACTGCGGATTCTCCCCTAACACGTCACGGGAGATGGGTTTGGTTCAACACACCAAAACAACACTTCATTCCAGAAAAAAACAACAAAAGAAGCAGCACTAATTATCCACTTCTTACTCTGATTCAAGGAAGAACATATACTGGGACACGGGTAATTCCCACTAGCCAGAAACTCTGATATTTTCCTTACTTCTTACATGGTTTGTAAGAAAGAGAATGCCTCAGGGAGTGGATAAACAAGCCTTATCTCTTCAGCTGGATATTTAAGACAGTGCAAGGAAACATGACACAAAGAGTTTGATGGTGGTGGTACCTGCTGGGACAATGACTCTCCTCTCATTGGTGGTCATGTTGGGAGGAGGCCCGTTCTTCTCATCCATGTAGGTGCTGTAACTCATTGGGTTGGACTCTGTCCCTGCTCCGACGAGTTTGCTGCATTTGTTCACACTACAGTCTACGGGGGACTCCCTGAAATGCGAAAGGAAACAGATGACTTGTCATTATTATGCACCTTTCATCCCTGCTGTAGCAGAAGGAGGTCTGGGTTACAGAAATGGCAAGTATCCCGAAGGTGAAAAGTTAAGGGGAGTTTCTTTACATGTGGGAGAGGCCGTTCCTGGCCTGTGACATGAATGTCATAAGGTGATCTATGAGTCACAAGTCTCATGGAGGGGATCTCTGATAATGAAACCAGTCAGAGGAAAGAGAGTTGGAGGTGCAAGGAAGAGTGACTTTCAGACAAAGGTCGTAGTCAATACCTCTGAAATATCAAAATTCACGAACCAGATAAAAAGCAAGTGCCTATCACATAGGTCTATCGGTTACACCCCCCGCTCCCCCTTCATCCTTTATTGCTCAAGTGCGTTTTAGCAATCCTTCAGATACAGGTTGATGCTCCTAGGAGCCCTTGTTGGACTGTTTCACTCCTGCATTGTGTTAAATACAACCCTGCACACCGTCTTGCTGTTATAGTGGAGCCTATCACCTGACAGAAAGGCTGTACTTCTCACCTCGTGACCTAAGGCATTTCTGCAGAGCTAATCAGAAATGCAGATACACCCCCTTTCATTTCATTAACAAAGAACACAAAATACCCATGCCAAAATGACAGGATAGTCACAGGAGAATAATACAATATTAACGTGGTATCTAAAGAGTCTTATTTATACAGGGCTGAATGTAACTGATCTTGTCTGTTCTTAGCAGTGAAACAGTCCCAGGCTTGTCTCCTACTTGGATAGGAAATCTAGAAATCTTAGGTGCCTTAGGCGTGAGTCAAGAACTTCAGACCACAGAAACGGTGTGCAATAAAGGCTCTGGCCCCAGATTTACTTCTGAGGTGATGGAGTGATGAGGAGGGAACATTTAGCAACTCAGGTGGCACTGTGCTAAGACCTGGCCTACATGCAGACCCTTGGCAAGCAATAGGCTTTCTCTGTCCTGCTCTGAGAGAATTATGAGCCTCCAAACCACAGATAGGGAGCACAGATTTTGTTTTTCTCCAGCTGCAGTAGTAACTCACGCTTTTAGCTCTAGAGGTCACTTAAAACACCAGTCCACAGCCCGCCACATGCACACAGCATATCCCAGCTCCGAAGAACCAGGGGAAGGGCAGCATTATTGCCCTCACCTTTACAAGGGTGCAATAGTGTGCAGCCTCTATGCAAAGCGAGCACAGAGCCCATATCCAGTGCAGTTTGGTCCACTGCTTTAATCGCACAGCCATCCTTCTTCGCTGCCAGAAGCGAAGTGGCTTGGGAGGAAACCATTCGCTGAAGGGTAAGAACTATGACAGTGCACCAAATCCCACCCTCTGAGTTCAGCTGGCAAGACTTCCAAGTTTGGACACTAAACAAATTTGTTTCTTAATCTGAATGAGGGGGGAGGGGGAGAAATTACTGAAATTCAGTTATCATGGCTGGGAGATAAATGCTCCACCGAGATATTCTAAGGCAGATGGTAATTTTTTCCTCATGTCTTGCTGAGGGAATGTTGCTTGAAAATGGAAATAAGATGTATAACTTACACATGTTTGAATTTAAGGTTTTACTATTTCGCCTACTGTTTTTCCAGGCAGGGAACCAAAATCCGCCTTCAGAGAGGCAAACTGCTGAAGGTTTAATGTCCCCGTGGCAGTCAGAGGAGAGTCTGAGCAACTGCAGGGACACCAGGGTTTTCACAGGGAATGTGATCATTTCTAACTTTCTGTTGAAATACTCTGTGTCAGGTGTTAAATGCTGCCTGTACTGGCAGAGAAAAAGCCCCGAAGCAGCACAAAGGATCTTGTTCTTTCCCAAGGCACAGGCTGTCCTGAGAAGACTCGGTGAAATGGCGAGAGCATCTGTGCTCCAAGGTGTCAGACTCTGTTCGGCTCAGCGCTGACCGTCCCCGGGAGGTGACCGACCTCCTCGCCTGCCCTGCCTGGGGACCAAGTGCTGACTTTAAATGGTGCGGGCAGCCCAGCTGGTGGGACAGACCTGAACACACTCATCCCCACGCAGTGAGGGTGTATGGATTCCCACCTGCCTTTGGGATGAAGTTCTCCCTTCCTCAGAATCAACAGTAAAATTTTCTGCAAGTTCCCCACAGTCAGCACCTCCCAGGTGCTAGCAGTGCTGGCACAACTACCTGCTGCCTAAGGTCCTTCTAATGGGTTCACTCTCGCCCCCCTGCTCTGTAGTTAAATTTCCCTGGAAAATAACCCCCTTAGTTGAAATATGCAATATTTACGATAGAATAGTTACATATATAATATTCATACAGAACTACAGGATATATCCAGACTCTCAGATAAGTACATCTTCTAAAAAGCTGATCTGCCCAGGAGTATACATGCTTTCTACTGGCATGAAATGACACACGTGAAAAGACCACAGGGTCCTTGGCTGGCTCTGCTAAGAATTGTGCACGTTCACACGACCGACGCAGCAAAGTAACAAAAATAACACCAACGCTGTAAGATATCTCCTCGGTGGTTTTGTGATGATTTTTCACTTTGCAGACTCTTGGCTTAGCAGCTAGGATCCTGCTTATCCTCTGCCTTGCTCTGTATGTCTCAGCAGCCAAAACCAGACAACCAAGTATTGGAGGCTGAGATCTGAAAAGAAGTTTAAGGGACTGAGGTGTCCTTACCAACCACCGATTTACCACTGTGGGAAGAGAAGCCACTCAGTGAATCCTGCGGGACATGTTAAATGTGCTCCATGTACTTGACAGGGTTGTGTCCATGTGGCTGAGCAGATGCCTCCCTTCCCTCTGAGGAGAGCTAACTGATCTGATAGCAGAAGGACAGACAAAACTGGGAATAGCATTGCCAAAACTTATCTGGGCAGGAGACCGAACTGTCCTTCCCTTAAGAAAAATACTGTGAAATCTGTAATGACAGCAAGCAGGAAGATCCTTACTTTTGTGTCCTCTGTAACCCAGCATTTCCTACCAGATCCAAATGGAGCCTTTTACTGGGAAATGAGACAGCAATACCAGACCAAATCATCTTTGCAGCTCCTGGACGCCCATTACTGCACTGCCCCAGCCTAAGATGAGGGATTTAACAGTATCCCAGCAGAAGGTAGGTGTAGCTGTGGGCAACACAAAGAAGAATTCAGCGTGGGGAACAACTACAGTATCGAATGAGAACAGGGAGCTGCAAGCCATGAATAGTGTATTCATTGAATATAGCTCCTTTCTTAGTTCATGCATTACCCACAAGCAGACTTAGATTTATATAAAAATTTCCTCATTATTTGAAATGGTTTGTGCGGGGGATTTCGGATGCCAGATTAATCCTGGACTTTTCACAGAGACTTCGGACTTTCAAGTGGCTATATATGCTGGACTAGCTCAGCTTCTGGGCAGAAAACATTGTAGATCTCCTAAGGTAAATGGATATAGGCTGCTTTCACAAGATCTCTTAAGTATATTCACTGTGGCAGTGACAGAGTCCAAGGAATATGAAGCAGTACCCATTCCCACTGTCCGTCCAAAGACTCTTCGTTCCAGCAGCTCCAGTAGCAGTCTCTGGGGATGCCAAGAGCTTGGTGTTTTGGGAAAGTTTATGCTAGACTGGCCAAAATGGACAAGCAGCTAGGCTGGCATTGACTAATAAATCCTCTGTACAGCTTCAGCCTGTGTTCCAGATACCTGGAAATAAAGCAATCACTGTCCCAGGGCCTCTGTCTAGGAATCACCTTTGGCTTTCATTCGAAAGAGCAAAATAAGGGATTTCAGTAATTTCTGAACCTGACTCAGCTGTGGTCAGTGGGATATTTCCTCCTTCTTTCTACCCCTTTCTTCCTATCCTTTCATTCCTCCTCTCCTCCCATCCTTTTTTCTTTTTAAATTTGCCACTTTTTGGTGTAAGTCCCCATTTGGCTATCTCAGCTTTAATCTTAACACTTGAAATTAATTTTTTTTTTTTTTTTTTTCATTCAGTGAAGGAAGTAAGAACAGACATACTGTGATTCTGCTTGTGGTCCCCTCTTACAGGCGGGAACAGAGCTATCAGGGCAGAATCACAGCTCCTCAAGACTTGCATCTAACTACACTTTAACCCTGCCTCTCATCCTGCTCTCAGGAATGCCTCAGGAAAAGGTTCACACTGAAAAAGACTGTAAGTCTGCAGAAAGCAGGGACAACTGTGAAAAGGATGGAAAAAGACATACAGGTTACAAAACTCAAACCGCATGAGGAAAGCACAGAGGCTCTAAAAGAACCGTGTTTATCACAGGCAGGTAAATGCAAACAGTAGGTAATTGCACAGTCTGCTGCTCTGGCTGGGGACTAGAACAACGCAGCGAATCCCACTAGAGGGCTCACACGCTACTTAAAGGGGATTTTTATTCTTATAGACATCATAGATGGTCCCTTTGTTTTGTTTTGAGAAAATCATTGTGGCATAAAAATGTTCTGAGATCCCTGAACCTTAGCATTATTTTAATATTCTGAAGCAAGAGAATGTCTCCAAAGCATTTTCAAAGCACTGACTTAATTATTTTAGCTAGACAACATTTGTAACATCAGTTGGAATTACACAGCGAAGTTTGCCCACATCTGTGCACACATCCAGCACATTAAAATATTCTTTCACATTTGAAGATCATACAACTTTTGTAACATCTTCTTAAAAATCACTCTCTGAGTTTAGCTACAAATGTAGATCTGTAGTAGCTCAGTAAATACAGTCAAAATTTGGAACGTCTGTTGTTTGGTTCACTCTTCACATTTGGAATTTATGTAAAATATAAGGGAAAATCTATTATTAAAATGGACTGTAAATTGGGTTCAAATTTACCCAGCGTTTTTCTAAATCATCCTCCTCCTTTATGCACCGGAATTTAAAATGTGAAAGATTTTTTGTTTTTGTAAAAAGATAAATGATTGTATCACAAAAGCATCTAAAGGTCCCAACAGAAATCCAGGCCTAGTATGTTGGGAACTGTACAACACATTGTAGGAGAGAGATCTTTCCCTGAAAGGGCTATAAACGAAATAAACAAAAGACACAAACCCAGCAAAGAACAGAGATTGCAAGCCACGCTTCCAGTCCCCGAATGGATGCAAAGAATGATGAGCAGTATACAGAACATCTTGCAGTAAACCCATGGAAAAGCTGGACTTCTATTTTTTGTGTGCAACAGGGCAGTGCTACAAATACAAGACCCTTTCCCAATGCCTAAGGGGGTGTAAGAAGCACGAGGATCTTAATTTTTCTGTGGTGGATTTTAACTGCCTTGTGTATGGACAATAATCACTGTGAAACACAGGTCTAGCACTAGGTTTTGTTCTGAGCAAGCAGCTGTCTGTGAAGGCAAGGACAGATTTTGAGGCCATATACTGCATCCAGGCCTGATAATACTAGAAACTCTCACAAAATTTCTGCTTCTGAATCTTGTAATAGTACAGAAGTCCCATCTTCTCCCCTAAAAGACAGACCCCTGCCACTGCCTGAACATCCCCTATAGAGAGTTAGTATGCAGTTATCTGGGAAATTCTTTCCAATTTGGGACTAAACTAGGGAAACCTGACATGGGGTAGAAAGCTGGTCAGGGTTTCCATGTTATTTAGCACTTGGAGGGACAGCTCAGCAAAACAGGCTTGGAGAGGTTCTTTAGAGACCCCTTCTCCCACCCTGCTGAGGACCAAACCAACTCATCACACTATACCTCACAGCAGTCAGACCTGCTTCTGGTTGCTAAGAAAAAGAAGAAAAGCTGGACACTGTCCCTTACCGTCATCCAGCTCCCTCCACTGTCAGGTTTCCTACAGCTTTATCACTCCCTAGAGTACATAAACCATTCTCTTGACAAGCAGCAAATGCTAGTGCTTCAAGTACAGGTGAAACACAGAATAAAGGCTGCTCCCTCTAATGAGGCAGCTGGAACCCAGTAAGAGAGCGTGCTTGAAAAACAAGAGAGAGAAGGAGAGGCAGAGAGAGAGGGAGGGGGAATAGGATTTGTTGTTCAGTCCGCAGTTCAAGTTAATCTGTATTGAGACTGGCATGTGCCGCTCAGATGTTGTGTCAGTTTTGCCAGGCAGCTGATGGGCAGGGGAATAAGCAACTGGAGTGGCCCAACCCGTAACGATGAACTGTGATGGACACGGGCGGAAAGGGTGAATTTTTACCATGAACAGGAGGAGAGGATGGATAAGTCAGACGAATGTTCTCATTTCCTGGGTGGATTGGGGCTTTTTTGCTAAAAAGTTATCAAAAGGCAAGGCTGGAAGCTATTTCAGTGCTTAGTTCTGACATTTAAAACAGTCTTGTCTTTTTATCTAACAGGTTGGGAAGCTGTTACCCCTTTTTTAGAGAGACTGAGGACACTTAGTTTCTGCCTGAGAATCTTGTAGTCTTGAGCAAGCCCATGAAGAAGGATTTCCTTTTTGCCCAGAATAAACATACTTCTAGAGGGCCTTTCTCTATGGGTATCAGAGCACTTACAGTTGTTAATGAATCGGTTTGTCACAGCAGTATTATTTCCCTTTTTTTCTGAGCCAATGAGGAAATTGTAGCACAAAGATCACAACGGAGGGACAGCCCAATACATTTGATTCCCAAGACACGCAGTACATATACAACGAGAACGTTACATAGGCTTTTGGACATACAAGTACCCACACATACGGAATTTATACAGAACGTGTGCTTACAGGATTGGAAAAGCACAAATATGCGCTGCCTGTGGTAGCTCGGCAGATGCGACAGGACTGCTTGTTCCCTTGGCCCTCCAAACTTTGCTAGAGTGAGACAGACAAGTAGCATAACGGGAGGAAACGCTGTGTGTTGGTCTGACACTATGGGTGTGAGCAACTGATGTCATGCTACAAAGGGCTTCCTCACATGATCGTGGGAGCGTGTTGCCTGCGCCATACGTGAGGCCGATTCTGCCACCTCAGTTCTCATGGCTGGTTCACCTCTCTGCAGGATGGGGGGGTCAGACCTGCTCAGTACCATGCACAAGCCTCGCTCGTTCAGTCAGGATCCCACTCTGCATTGCCCTCTTGAAGACTTTAGGGACAGCTTAAGAAAACTAGCCTTGGTAGCCAAAGGTAGTCCTCGTGACTATCAAAAAAACCCAATGTGCTGGTACTTTCAAGATCTGTCCTTTTGCCTATGTTATCCAGGGATGGTGTTTTTCAGGAAACAACTAGTTTTCCTATGTTTCAGCCTCAATTCTGAGATTGCAAACACGAGTGCAAAAATCCATGCAGTTCTTCTGAAGTCCAGAATTGATACTAAGGTACCGCCGGGGCAAGATCAAATTCAGTCTACAAATGATCACCATCAAAGACCAACTGACGCAAAGACCTTTATCTTATAGTAAAATCAGCATCTACTCTATACTTACGAGGAAAAAAAAACATGCTGCTGTTTGAAGCCTTTAACACCATCATCTCACTATAGAAGTCTGAAAGTGCGAGGCTGCTTTCTGTTTCAAGCTCTACACTTTGCTAGGTTCTCAGAAACCAGGAAAATAGGCTGTTACAGAAGCCCTAAACTAACGCTGAAGAAGAAAAACCCTTGGCTGTTTAACTGTCCTGTGTTAACATTGTACAAATGTTAGAGATGTTTGTGACTTTGAAATTAAAATCGAATTTAACTTTAATATGAACTCTAAAACTTAATGCAAAAAAATAAAATAGTTTATTGTATACATTTAGAACTGAAATAATTTGAAAATTTTACGCCTTTTTTGTCTAAGAGGATACAATTTTTTCCTAGGCTTTGGACTTGTAGAAATGTTTTGAAAAGAGACAATCTGAGCTGCAATAAAATATTTTCAAGTCTTTGAATTTCTCATTGAACAGGGAAATGATCCAGCTCCCTCAGCTCTGACTACAAATGGCGGGGGGCAGGCCTCCCACCCCTTTGGCTAAAAGCTGTTGCAGATACATGATAACCAGTGTCCCTCTGACGGTTAACATCACTGCTCAGATCTACTCTTGAACTCTCTTTTTCACCAGTGGTCACATATACTCACACAGAAGACATGGGTATATGCCTTTTGTTTTGTTACACCTCACAGACTGCCATAAAGAACCTCAGTCTCCTCTTTTCTCTTCTCCATCAAATAGCTTTCCAGTTTCCTATGGTTGCTTCTGCCGTGGCAGAGCACAAATCTAGTTACAGGTGCAATGAGAAGTGCCCTCCAGTGACGCCCACACAGTCCATTAGTGCAGCTTTCACCAGCTTCACTCTGGAGCACTGGTATAAACATCAACTCTTACTGCATGACCGACTCCATCTTCAGGAGCCCCTTGAACCATGGCACATTTGTGGGATGCTGAACTAAGTGATGAAATGTGTAATTTACAACAGTGTTTGCAGCGTGAACTCTGTCCTGGCAGTCTCGTGTCTCAGTCTGTACAGCATTTGTGGAGACCAGGAGAGATGTGTGCTGCAGAACTGCAAGAGCAAGATCCTCGGGCCATTAAAAAATGAGCGACAAAGGAACTCCAGGGGGAGCGAGATATGGTCCTACACAAAGAGTGGAGTTTGGTGATATGCAGGACAAGAGCGCAAATGGACAAGACCTGCTTTGCTTTTGTTTAAGAATCAGTAGATGTGGAAAGGGTCTTTCCTTACCTTGATCCATTCATGTGGTCATATTCCCTTTTTACATTGACCCGGACGGGCTGATTAATCCACTCCTGCTGAGGAGGCAAAGGGTTGATTTTGTGCGGCTGGCCATAGTCAGGGTTCCCTGAGGCTGTCATATCTGCCTTGGGGAGGTGAGTGGCAGCGCCGTACGTGGAGTCAAAGAGGGACTGGTCGTCGCTCACCACCGACAGAGCCTCCTGAGGAGAAAAAGAACAAGTGCTCAGAGTCATGACTAAACTAGTAACTCCACTCTTATTCTCTCTTTGAGCTGGTGAGCACCTGCAAGGGCCCCACAGCTGCCCAGCACTGTCTGAAATTGCCATCTGCCAGGATTGCAGATTGAATCAGATTCTTTGGGGTCCATAAACCCGTATGCAAAACCAGTGGGTTGCTTTGCTAGCTGCTGTGTTGCTCTGGGTGGGGCAAGAGTTAAGGTTAACTTGACTTCTGCAAACAGTAAAGGTGGCTGCTGGGTGCTGTACCATTCTCATTGCTTGCTGTAAGCAGCTTCATCTGCGATTTCACATAGTTACCTGCCCACCTGCCTGCACTTGCTGGTCCAAAAACAACCAAAGAGATACATAGTATGTAACATGGAGTGTCCTTCAAAGGTCTATACATCTTCTTTCAACAGGTTTTGTGTGGTGCTTATATTTTGAGGTTAGTAGTAAAGGAGAAGTAGTCAGTACAGGTCAGAGTTATGGGTGTTAGTGGTGGGATAAAAAATGCATTGCTCTACGCTTTTTGTTTATTTTGTGGGAAATGTAGGACTGGTGAGTTACTAAACTCTGCATTTCTAGAAATGCTTAAAAACAGGAAATTGTTATCCTTTTTTTCCTGCTGAAACTCCAAATGTTGACAAAAAGTTTTGACTATCAATTTCCTTGTGTTGATGCACTCGGGTTTTCTAAATGAAGCATGCCAGGCTCAGAAAGGCTTTGGCACAGTCCTGCCTTATTCAAAGTGCATCTGACAGGGGTCTGCATGTTCTTTATGGAGCTAAGCTAACCTCACGTAACACAGCTGCCATTATGGCTGGCACGCCAGAAACTGAACGAGGAACCTCCCAAACTAAAAGCACACACCACTTTAATGTGAGTTAATGGAGCAGACCTCCGAAACAAAGGCAGCAACAGACTCACCTACTCTGTGGACCAAGCATTCAAAAGACCCGTAACATCAATGTGTATGCAGCAGTGGGTTACCCGTGAACACACAGACACTGTCTTTGCTTTGAAAGCTGGTGTGTTGCTAAACCTCAGTGCTCAAAATTCACAGGACACAGTCCAAATCATGAGCTTTTAAAAATAATAAATTATTGCTCTCTCCCCGCCTCCCCCCAGTAGTCGTTTCTGAGGTTACTTTTGCAAACTTTTTCCACAACCAGGGAGGGAAACAGAAATTCTGAAAACTTAGAGAAGTGCAGCTGCTGGAATCCTCCGATTACATGAGAATCTAAGTGCAAATC